>NC_085842.1:49803042-50451792 GCF_035594765.1 Anolis carolinensis | reverse complement strand
CCATCCAAGCTCCTGTCTATCATGGTAGCATGTACTGACATTAACACGGGGATGAGGTTATTTCTGTTCCTTCTCACATGTCATGTTGGTGTCCCATTCTGCAATCAGGTAGGAGCTTGGATATAATCCCATGGCTGGTTAGGAGTGGTAGTGGTGACAACATGGAGAAGGCATTATGTGAGCCAGTCCAATGAACTAGTGGACTTTATTGGCCAATGTTAGAAAAATCCTAAGTCTACTTTCTCACAGGCTTAGATTGTTAAAACTGTATTCTATAGGACATGATAGCAAATATATTGTAGACCAAGATCATATGGCAGGTGAAAGTGACAGTGGTGGCAAAGAAAGGAGGACATAGGAAGTTGTGGAAGCAGTGAAAGGAGAAGGCTGCCGGCACAGTGCCATCTAGTTTCCTGAGTATCTTGATTTTGCAGGGTTGGAAAATCCATATAACCAAGACAGTATGCAAGGATTGGCTTGGATAACTGTCTGTGACATGGTAAAGGTAGCACAGAGCCAACCATTTTCTTTTTCCATCGCCATCTCCTCTCCCTGCATGTTTGAAGAAAGTGATGATGATTTAGACTACTGCAATGTTGCAGTAGAATCCCAGACTTTATTTTGCAAATGAATATGCAATTAATTAGGAACTGTTTCCAATTCCAAGCTTATGATTAGTGTATCTGTATGATACACATGTCTAAACATACTAAGAATTTCAGTCTCTGGAAATATTACCTTTTTGGACTACAACTCCTCCAGTTCCTTAGCTAGTAAGAACACCACTCACGCTGAGAGTTTCAATACAAAAAAGTAAGATTTCAAAGGTTTTCCAAGGACTATTAGTGGAACAGACATCTAGAAAAGCACGAACAGGGTCTTGCAGTTAGTCTACAGTCTGAATATCACATATCAGATATGCATGTAACCAGAAGTTATTCAGATCACCTGCATTTGCCTATATGAATACCATGTAATATCTTGGAAATGGGACCCATGTGTAAACACAAAATTTACATAATACTTCGAATGTAGTTTTATACAATGTTTTAAATAATTTTATACATGAAACAAATTTTGCGCACATTGATCCATCAAAAAGCAAATATTTCAGTATATCAGGCACAAATGTGGAAGATTTCAGATTTTGGATAAGGGATGTTCAACCTATATCTGATTGTAATGGATATCATTTCTTCAACAGAATCCAGGTAATTTTTGTTTAATGACAATCTTTAAAAAAATCTTTTTCAGGAATTATTGAAAAGAATCTAATTCTTACATTGCATTTTTAGGCACGACTATATATTTAAAAATTAGTGTTCAGCCAGGCCTCAAAATATTCATTCCTTCAACCATGAGGAAGGTTCCTAACCTGTGTGACACCTCTACTGTTAGTCACACTTCGTAATACCAAGATGTCAAGGGTTATTTCATGCATAAGTGTTACTCTGCATTTCTGACTCCCTAGCCTACTCTGTAAATAGCTATAATATCTTTACCCAATGGACCGAATATTTCCTTTAGCAGACTAATTGGTTCCCAACCCCTGCTATGCATCAACTGTATCACTGCTATAGGCTAATCTAATCATTAGCTGAGTGACAGTCTCCAAGAGGATTTTCCATCTTTTTAATCTCTGTGCTCCCTCAAGAGAGCAGGCCTATTACAGACTAAAGCCTATCAGAACTCTTCCATATTGTACAACTCAGAAAAAATAAGTAAAAGAGGACTAGTATAAAATCAAAACCTGAAGTGTTTTCCTCAGAAAGAGGGATAGAGGGAGTTGGTTGAACAATGTCAGATTATTTATTTATTTAATACCTCAATTTTCTCCTGAATGGGAGTCGAAGTAGCTTTGCAATTACAGGAAACACAATTATATGAAGTACTAGCTGTGCCCAGCCACGCGTTGCTGTGGCGTTGTCTGGTGGTGTTGGTGAGAAATTGTTGAGGTAGTGGTGGTATTGAATGTCTGTTGTATGGTTGTCTTTATGTTTAGTATGCACACTGAAGTGGATTATATGGCAGTGTGGAGTCAAGATAATCCAGTTCAAAGCAGATAATATAAGATTCTAAATGGGTTATATAGCTGTGTGGAAGGGCCTTGAGTCTACACTGCCATATAATCCAGTTAAAATCTGATAATCTGTGAAAAAGGCCTAAGTGAGGCCTAACTGTGCCTGTCCCCTGGGCTGAGTAGGTTGCTAGGAGACCAAGTGGGTGGAGCTTAGCCTTCAAACTGGTAGCAATTGGATAAAAACTATTATTCCTCTGCCTGTAATTAGGACTTTATTTTTCTTTTCTTTTTGTTGTATCAACCTAGAGCCGTGAATGATGGGTTGTGTTGTCAAATTTTGAGGTTGGGGGGCCTGTAGTTTTGTTGTTTTGTCCGCTGCCCTGATGCCATCACTCTTTTATATATATATAGACTAGTTAATCCACCAGAATATTGGTAGCAGCTTGCAACATCCATTGTGTATGCATTTTGCAGGAATTTCTACTCTTCAATCTGAAACAATTTCTCTCTGTGAAATAATGCCTTGGGGCAGAACTTTTCCCAAAAGATTAAATTGTACTTTCAACATAACTCACTGTCAGAGCTTCTTATGTGAGATTAATTTAAGAAATACCCACATTCTTGGGCATGATGGCACATGCAATGGGAGAGCACAGCAACATGTTTAGGAAATCTGATTGAGGATGTGAATCTTCACTTATTTCACTCTTGCATACAATAATAAATGATTCCGAATGTTCTCTCCTCACTAGGAAGCAGTATGATAAGTTTTGTTTGCTTTTCCATATTTTTCCCCCAATTTCAAAACTTTTTCTTTTTGTTTCTTTTGTGTGTGTGTGTGTGTGTGTGTGTGTGAAAACAGTGCTTACTTTTTGGAATAAAACATGCTTCTCTCTCCCTCCCTCCCTCCTTCCCTCCCTCCCTCCCTCCCTCCCTCCCTCTCTCTTTCTGTATGCATACACACAAAAAAGAAGTCCTGAAATCTGAAAATCTTATGACAGTTGACCATTTTCTCTTAAATAAGAATCTCATTGTTTCAGAACACATTGTTTTGCGTATGAGAAAATTTGCAAAACATTTTCAAACCCTTATGTGACATTTCCCAGAGTCAACATTCCTTGGAAAATGTCACTGCTGTTACTTCTGTTCAGTAATGGAAAGCACAATCTCACTTGGCCTGTTCCAAAGCCATGAGCCTAAACAAAGACATTTACTTTGATGGCCTATGGCTACTGATTGCAAAGAGCTGAGGGGACACACCAAAACATTTGACAAGGGCCCAAACTGCTTTTTGTGACACTGGCACTTCTCATGGACAGAAGAGTGCAAGTCCCAGGAGTCAATGGTCATTTTTGTGGAACCACATGAGATTTAAAAAGAGAGAAACTGAGGTGGCCAAAAGTCCCCTTTTATACTAGTTTATATTTTTTGTTAAGATGAAAAAACCCTGCTTTGAAGAACTGCCACTGCTAAAGCTTTTATTTTCTTTATATTTCAGCCTAAAATGTCTCTATCCTAGGAGTACCTGTAGCGTGCAAAAGGGGCTCCAGCCCACAGGCAAAATCCCTGCAATAATGGGACACAGATTCCAGAAGCTTAGGTCCACATAGTTGTCACAATGATAGTACAAAACTGGCTCATAACCTAGTAGTGTTCTAAACCTTTGAAGTACCTGCCTGCACTTTTTCACAAGCCTATTATCTCAAAATTAAAACAGGGATGAAAAATGCATATGCTCAGATGAGATGTAAAATTTTATGTGTTTCCATATCTAGGTTCTTTGTTTTCTGTTTGTTTCCCTTTCCAATATGTAGGATGCTGCCAGCAGTCCTATTACTGAAAAGATAAGCTAATATTATATGCATGAGCTTCTACAGAAGCTCCATTGATAATGACAATAATAATAATAATAATAATAATAATAATAATAATAA
The DNA here is from genome assembly GCF_035594765.1 of Anolis carolinensis. NCBI lineage: Eukaryota > Metazoa > Chordata > Lepidosauria > Squamata > Anolidae > Anolis > Anolis carolinensis. The sequence goes on along the minus strand of NC_085842.1, from coordinate 50,447,838 downwards.
TAATGTTTTTTTTAAAGTAGGTTTCCAAGACATCTTAGTTTCTGCTCCTTTAATAGTTTTTTTTCCTCTGAGAATGTCAATGACTTTCAGACAAAGAGATACTACATTCATGTTCATTCTGCTACCAAAACCTGTAAGTTTCTACCTGTAGCTGTCAATACTTTGCTTTCAAGTTACCTCTCAGAGATGGATAAAAATAGCAGGGAAAGCAAAGGTTTGGTGATAAAAACTTGATTTGTACATGGCAAATTTGTTGCAAATTTCTCTGTAAGGAAATCATGTTTGTGTGTGTTTGTGCCTTCAATTTACTTGTCCAATTATGGTGACATGAACTTCATAGAATTTTCTTAGGCAAGGAATACACAAAGGTGGTTTCATCAGTTCCTTTTCTGAAATATAGTCTGCAACACATAGTAATGTTAATGACAATAATTTTATTTCTTACCTGTCTTTTCTCATGGCTCGAGGCATGTTACAACATCGCTACAACACATTATCATCTAAAACATTCTTCAGGTGTGTTTTAAATTCTGACTGTTCATTTAGCTATCAGATCTCTTCCGGCAGGTCGTTCCTTATGGGTGGTCTCCAATTCAAATACTAATCAGAGTTGACTCTGCTTACTTTGCAAGATCAAACATGAGCTGCCTAAGTTTCTCATCAGGCTTAGTTTCCAGACCTTGGTTGCCGCCCGCTCCACACATTATAGCGTGTTAATATAATTCTATAACTGTAATAGTTACAACTGGACACAATATGCAGACAATGCCTATTCAAGCAGAATAGATAGAGTAGCATCACTACTATACTCCAATCAATTCAACCTAGAATTGCTTTGGCTTCTTGTTGCCACCCCATCACATTGTTGACAATTGTTTAAGCCTCCCTGCTGTCATTCTGGCAGTAGAATAATAATTTTTCATTCAGGCATTCTTTTAATGAAGGAGGTTTTTAAGGTTTCAAGTTACAGGCTGCTGTGATCTTTAGTTTTGAATATGTTTTTTATGGATTTAACTGAATTTTAATACAAATGATATTTAATTCTATTTTAATGTTTATATATTTGTAGATTTTAAATTGTATAGAAATGTTTTTAATGTAATCTACTTTGAGTGTCCTGGTGGAGAGAGAAAGCAGGGAATAAATAAATAAATAAATAAAGGTCTACTAAGTTCATCAGATCTTTTCAAGTTATCAAGTCAAGTGTTATACATCCTTTATTTGTGCATCTTACTTTGTTCTTCCTAAATACAGCACCATGCATTTATTCCCACTGACACTGATTTCAAGAGTTTTGGCTCAGTTCTCCAATTTTGGATGTTCAATTTCATCCTCTGGATTAGGATCTTTTTAATCTAATTTGATGTTACCTGAAAATTTCATAAGTGTAGTCCCTGTTTCCCCATCCAAGCCATAATGACCAGAATCCTGTGGCAACCTGCTAATCACTATAATAATAATAATAATAATAATAATAATAATAATAATAATAATAATAATAATTGGCCTAGACAAATGCGCCACAGTGGCATTAAAGAAAGGAAAAATTACTCACAGCGAGGACAAACCATAAAATGCAATCAGCCTGAAGCCTATAAATATCTGGGAATATTACAGTTGGACAATATCAAGCATGGGCATGTGAAAAATCTTCCCAGGAAAGAATATATCCAAAGAGTCAGAAAGGTTTTGAAGAGCAAATTAAATGCCGTAAATACGATCAAGGCTATCAACACCTGGGCCATCCCCGTCATTAGACACACTGCTGGAATTGTGAACTGGACATAAGCAGAGCTGGATGATCTGGACAGAAAAACAAGAAAACTGATGACAATCCACTACTCATTACACCCGCGTAGTGATGTCGACAGACTTTACCTGCCCAGAAAATCAGGAGGCAGAGGGCTTCTGCAAGTGAAACAAATGGTAGTAGCAGCAATGTGGTCAACAATGACCTATCAAAGTAATTGCTGTCAACCTCCAACAGCAAGCAATGCATGGTGCACCTTGGGCAAAATGTGACATGCTCGTTGCTTAATTTAGAGACATGTGCCACAACCTCTCCCTGCCCTACAAACAGACAAATCTGTTTCATTGTTTTCTCTTAGAAATGTTAAAATCCAGATGTCAACTGCAATATATACACTTGAACATCAACAAAATAACTAAAAAAAGCCATAACTCAGTTTTTCTTTCTATATAACAGAAGGTGAATAAACATTCATACACTTTACCAGAAGGCATCAGATGTCACCCCACAGCTGCATAGATAGATAAATAGATACATAGAGATTCAAACTGGCAGATATAACTCCACAGCCCCATAGATAGATAAATAAATACATAGGAATTCAAATGTACATACACCTCCATAAACACAACCATTGATACTCCCTATGTACAACCACATGTATCAATGTTTCAAATGAGATTAAATTATTCAGAGTTTCTCTCACAAATATGTTGCCACTATTCTAAATGCTGAAGAGTCCCTGGAGTGGGGCTTTGTAGCCTGGGTTGTAGGCTGGGCTGCCTTCTAAACATCCATGTCATAGGCAGGTTCTACCATAAATTGTTGATCAAGATCAGTGCCACTCCCAACATTGACGCAGGCCTGGCCACGCCTCCCATATCCTGGCCCTGCCTCCCGCGCCACGTGCCCTGGCCCCACCTTCCGTGCAATGCAAGAGGTGGGGCCAGGGCGCGTGGTGCGGGAAGCGGGGCCAGGGCGCACGGCATGGGAGCCGGCCCCAGGGCACACGGCACGGGAGGCGGAACCAGGGCGCATGGCCTCCCGCGCGGCCTGGCCTGGCCCAGCCAGGCTGTGGCGGTAGTCCTTCCAGGCTATGACGAAGGCCCAGCCAGGCTGGCTGGATATTCCCGCCTTGCCACTTTTAATTACCTTGGGCCGGTTCTGCATTGACGAATACCATATGAGCTGGAGTGGACAATTGCCCAGCAGTGGGCTGTCTTAATTCTGGTCTCAGTGTCCTGAAAGTTGAAAGCAGTAAAACATTGTGACTGCAAACATCTACATATTCTTTGCGATTGAGTTAAGCTCTTTTGACACCTAAGAATTCAAACTAACCAGGATGGATTAATTTGTCAGTTTTATCATCTCCTGCATTTTATCTTTTAAAAAATCTTGAAATTATTTCTGTTTCTAAGTTTTTAACAAAATAACTTTAATTTCTGTTCATTCCTACCAGCAACTGCAATACTATTCTCACCTTCAAATACATTATTGATTGTGTGAGATGAAACTAAATGGAGCTTCAGACTCCAATTTGTTAGAGATGTTAGTTCCTTCCTCTTGCTGCCAAATCAGACACCATACCCTATTATTTTTCCTTATTGGAGCACATGGAATTATCAGCAGGAGAAAAAGAAACCTAGGACTTCTTCTGAAATGTGATTCAGATGCAAAACAAAATAGCCAACCTATAGCTGTTTCTTTTTTATGTGCTTTCTCCCCATCCTATCCATAGATTACTATCGGAATTATCTAAAATTGCCCACCTGTTTTCTGCATACACCAATGACCTTGTACCCCAGATACTGTCTATCTGTCCACTTGAAGTCCACTAGAATACAACATACATTTGCTGCAAACTAAGTTTGATATTCAACATGGAGAGCGGAGGGGAGGGGCTGGATTTTTCCTTCTTGGTAGGCTAAAATAAAGGCCACTGGCTCTCCTTTTCCTCAATGATATTTTTTGCCATCTTGAGTACACTATGACTAGATATGTATCAGATTTATCTGTGAGATGTTGGAAGGTATGATACACCTATTCCAGTCTAAGCATTGGCCCTGTTCATTTTTGCATGAACATCCTGCAAAGATTTGCATGGTAGCAAGTGAGAGTGACAAGAGTTTCAGAATTTGTTCATGGGATGTCATAACACAACAATGTCAGCTCAGTTCCTGATTTTAAAAAATTGCTCCTTCAAACTAACAAACATATTAGCTGGAACAATTATGTGTCCATGGTGCATATGCTCACAATAATCTTGTGAGCATATTACTGGTATAATCATTGTTTTCCCCAGTTCACCAAAAACACTCTGCAAAGTAGAAACCAAACCAGTATAAAATGATGTTCCCAAAGCCTTGAAGGCCTGACAGAAAGTATCAGTACATTCAGAAAGATTTACCATGTGAGATTATATTCAAGACCCAGAAGCAGTAGCAGATGTTCTACTCCTAGGTTCCTCAGTTTAAAAGCTATGCTTCTCTAAAAAGCTATCAATGGTTGTTTAAGAGATACGGGGAAATATTTATGGAAATAAAAACAAAGGGGAGAGCCTCAGGCTTCTGTGGTGGAATCACAGCCATCTGCCACATGTTCACAACAGGATGCTTTCAGTCCTAATTTCTCTTTGCCATCCTTTGTTGCTCAGGATAAAGTGACTATTTCAACTGAAGAAATCCAAGAAGTAAGTGAAAAGTTATTTTTCAAAGGTAATGTATTGCCTTACCTCAAGCAACTCTGAAATAATTGTTACTGTCATAATTACATTTTAAAGCTATTGTTTACATTACATTTTTTTTTAATTACAAAAATATGAAGGCAGCAGTATGAGGAATACTTTCAGCTAATGCCTGAATCATGGCATATTCCTCTATCACTTACTATAGTGTCACCCCATCACTACAAAAGTTACTAGAAGATACATGTGCTATAAGAAAGAAGTGAAGTTATGTCATTGTTATATAATTTAAACTGCTATTTTTCAGAGAGTGAAATAATTAAAGCAACTTGTTATTTGTAATAAGTTACTTTCAAGTTGTCATAAATCCCCAAACATTTTATAAAAGAAAAAAAGAGCCATGTTTGAATAAGTGCATTCCTACAGACAAATGTCTTGTAGTAAAAAAAAGGATAAATAAAATATGGATAGATTTTTTTTTAATTACAAAAATATGAAGGCAGCAGTATGAGGAATACTTTCAGCTAATGCCTGAATCATGGCATATTCCTCTATACTTACTATAGTGTCACCCCATCACTGCAAAAGTTACTAGAAGATACATGTGCTGTAAGAAAGGAGTGGAGTTATGTCTTTGTTATATAATTTAAACTGCTATTTTTCAGAGAGTGAAATAATTAAAGTAACTTGTTATTTGTAATAAGTTACTTTCAAGTTGTCATAAATCCCCAAACATTTTATAAAAGAAAAAAGAGCCATGTTGAATAAGTGCATTTCTACAGACAAATGTCTTGTAGTAAAAAAAAAAAAAAGGATAAATAAAATACAGTTAGGAAAACAATGTGGGTGGAGTTGGAAGAAAGAGAGTGGCATTGCATGCTTACTCTACTAAATATTTACTTAAAATAGATATTAAAGTTATCAAATGAATGTGTGTGGATGGATAAGTTTCAGTATCTCTAACACCACAGACATCATAATTGCCTTTGGCCAAGTGCCATTCATTTCATCATATTCTAGCATATTAATGTGCTTGCATCCAAGTGAAATCAGTGAAAACAGTTAGGACTCATTTATCCTTCAATTTTTTAGTTGAGGTTTTCATGGATCTGAGCCAAAAGCAACACCTGACTTTTGGCTTTATAATGAGGCCAACAGAGTTTAATGCTACAATAAACTGGTCAAACTCTTTTCAAATTTCAGTTCATTATTTCTTCATGATGAAAGCCATACCAATCTTTGCCAATAGAAGCTGTAATGATGCCTATCTGTAGCCTTCAGTACAAATGCCATTCAGTGATTTTTAAAAATATTTTTTTTCTCTTGAATGTGCTTTTTTTTCCATGTCAGGAGCAAATTGAGAAACTGCAAGTCGCTTCTGGTGTAAGAGAATTGGCCATCTGCAAGTATGTTGCCCAGGAGACGCCCGGATGTTTGATGCTTTACCATCCTTGTAGGAGGCTTCTCTCATGTCCTTGCATGGGGAGCTGGAGCTAACAGAGGGAGCTCACCCACTCTCCCTGAATTCAAACCGCTGACCTATCGGTCAGCAGTCCTGCCAGAGCAAGACTTTAAACCATTGCACCACTGGAGGCTCCATTATGTATGTGTATTAAACACCATTAGGAATTAATATTTGATGCTGAATTGGTTTAGAAAGAATCTACCAGGCAACCGCATTGCTCCATCACAGCAAATTATAGATTAAGTTTACATAACCATTCATCCCATTTTATATTTATCAATTACAGGGTCAGTCATTATCAGAAAAGCTAACATGCATTCCAGTCCTTTAAACTATGATGCCTAAGTCTTTTGCCTGTCTGAGGAGCATAGAGATTGTACCTGTTTTTAGTTGAAAATAATCAAGAAATCAAGTCCTGCACCCACAGTCTGGTATATGTGCGGTGAAATACAATTTTAAAGGGCTTATGTAGTTATTCACCTCAATAAAATTAGCTGTTGACAATCTATTGAGAGATTAAGTGAATAGTGTTATTTGTATACACATTAAAATAACATCAACATAGGTGACTTTTGGAGGCACTAAAATGTAAAGCACAACACATGCCTATTAAAAGAAAGAACAGCCAAAATTAATACAATTTCCCTTGAACTTACAAATGTAACACTTTTACTATAGTTCCCAGTATCTGCCAAATTCAGGACATGCTAATTGATTCTAGAATTGTGATTTAAAAAATAACTTCCCTAGGCTGTCCTTTCTCATTTGTTATGATAACAACATTGCAGAATCAAAACAGCCTCAAAAGACTTTGACGGTAACTTGCAACATTAACATTTGATTAATCTTCAGTTGATTATTTATTAATTACATCTGTTCAGGTTTTCAGCCCTAGTTCGTTCCCCATCTATGTTGTGCATGGAATACTGAGTAATGCATATAATATTTATTAATAGGATTTTTATGAAAGGGCATTTTTAAAAATGGGAAATCAGTCTACCAGGAGGAGAGCTACAATTCAGTGTTCCTCTACATCAGTTAGGAAAAAAGAACATCTTGGATAGATCAGAAACGGAAGCTGTAAGGTGCTCCAGATGGTGCTGAATCCCAGTATTCCTGCTATTTGATAGCTATGCTGTGTAGGATTGCTGAACTAAGCCTTGCCTCCACTCTTCATCTGACAATGACAGTTTGGCAGGGGACCTCATCACATGGAAGCTGAAAAGCTGTGGTACAGTGAGGCAGCAGGGGAAACCACGGGCCAGCATACCACTTCATGCCTTTACTGTCATTGGTCATGGGATCCCTTCCCACAACGTTTTCCTGCTGTCCCCAGCTTCTTCCAGTATCTTCCCAGCTTCGTTCCAGCTGCCAGCACAGAGTCCAGCAGAGCCCCACCAGAACTAGCCCTGCATCATCTGATGGGCTCCAGAGGAATCTGTCCCAGCAGCATGCTGGCAGCACTGAAAAGCAGGGAGAAGACATATCACAACCTCCATGTTATGAGCTCAAAGGTGACCCTCTAATATGTGAGGAGGCTTTCCTTATGATCTGAATTCCACCACTCAAGGCAAGCAAACAATAATAAAACAGAGTTTCCAAGTGCTAAGAGAATCTGCATGTGTGCAGGATACATCAGGAAAAAATACTCCAGAGCAGTCTGCTTCAAAGCTGTTTCAGATTAGCATGGGGAGTCCACAGGCACCAGCATGGGGGCACCCCAAATTCCTTTTACAATTCCTAGCCGGACTGACAGCACATTGGTACTGGTGCCCTGTCTTGCTGGTAACATTGCTTCTGGTGAGGTCACAACAGATGTTAAGTCATTTGATTACCAACATTGCTCTGCTGGGAAGCTGCTTCTGGCCAGCAAAACGTCAGATGGTTTTTTGACACGTGGACATTTCATCACCTGGATCCATCCCAATCCAGTTGTCCACAAGTAAAAAACAATGGAGATTATGCTGGAGTTCTCTTGAATCTCAGAGCAAACTGTGGTTACTCTTGCAGAGGCGGTCCAACCATAAGGCGAAATAGGCACTTGCCTGTGGCGCCATCGTCCCAGGGGCGCCATCGTCCTGAGAGGAGGGCACCACCAGGGCCGGCCCCACTATAGAGGCACCTGACGCCGCCGCCTCGGGCGCAGGCCCGGGGGGGTGCCGTCAGGCTGGGCGGGAGGCGGGGCACCGCCCTGACGGTGCCCCGCCTCCCGCCCAGTGCGCCCTGGCCCGTCTGGCCTTTTCTAGCTGGCCAGACTGCAGCGGAGGTCCCTCCAGGCCGCAATCGCGACCTGCAGGGACCTCCGCTGCAGTCTGGCCAGCTAGAAAAGGCCAGACGGGCGAGCAGGAGTAGCGTGGGAGGCGGAGCCAGCTCTGGCGCCGCCCCCCCCCCGCCCAGCGTGCCTTGGCCCTGCCTCCCATGCAGCGTGGGAGGCGGGGCCAGGGCACGCTGGGCGGGGGGGCCAGAGCTGGCCCCGCCTCCCACGCTACTCCCGCTCGCCCGTCTGGCCTTTTCTAGCTGGCCAGACTGCAGCGGAGGTCCCTCCAGGCCGCAATCGCGGCCTGCAGGGACCTCCGCTGCAGTCTGGCCAGCTAGAAAAGGCCAGACGGGCGAGCAGGAGTAGCGTGGGAGGCGGAGCCAGCTCTGGCGCCACCCGCCCCCCCCCCCGCCCAGCGTGCCTTGGCCCCGCCTCCCATGCTGCGTGGGAGGCGAGGCCAGGGCACGCTGGGCGGGGGCGGGGCCAACTCTGGCCCCGCCCCCCTCACTATTCGCCCTGGCCCCGCCTCCCACGCAGCGTGGGAGGCGGGGCCAGGGCACGCTGGCCGGGGCCAGGGCGCAGGAGGCAGGGCCGGTGGCGGGGGCGCTTTTCAGCACCCCCGCTTCACATTAAAAAATATCTCCGGCCGGCCCTGGGCACCACTCTCCACCTCCTTCTCTTTTGGGCCTTCCGGCGGCCATGCTGGGCCTCCTGGTGCCCGTGCTGGGCTTTCCGGCCGGCGCAGACCCACCTTCACACCATGGGAGCCCACCTTTGGGGCCTTCAGAGATTGTGAGGTCTGTGGGAACTTGGAAGCTAGGTATGTGGGGTTTATATATCTGTAGAAGGTCCAGGGTGGGAGAAAGAACTTTTCTTTGAAGCAGGTGTGAATGTTGTAATTAATTACCTTGATTAGCATTTAATGGCCCTGTGGCTTCAAGGCCTGGCTTCTTCTTGCCTGGGAGAATCTTTTTTGGGGAGGAGTTAGCTGTCCCTGATTGTTTACTGTCTGGATTTCTTCTGTTTTCAGAGTGTTGTTCTTTATTTATTGTCCTGATTTTAGAGGGTTTTTTTTTAATACTGAGGGCTATCTGGGTTATCTAAGTCCACACTGCTCTATATCCCTGTTCAATGTTTAGTGCTAAATTTGCAAGTATAGTAATTCCTACATAACATTACCATGTATTGAACTGCTTTTTTCTATTGATTTGTTGTAAAACATGATGTTTTGGTTCTTAATTTGTAAAATCATAATGTAAGTTGATGTTTAATAGGCTTTTCCCTTATCTTTCTTTATTGTCCAACATTTTCGCTTATCCAACGCTTTTATTTTTCAGTGATTGGTTTGGGGGGGGGGGCGCCAAAATTCTGTTCGCCTACACTTGAAAAATACCTAGGGCCGGCTCTGTACTCTTGTGAAAAGAAGTGCTTCTGTTATGAAACTGGCCATACATTACAGATTCAAAGAGTGTACATTTTATTTGGCCCATGAAAAAATATGACTTGTCTTGGTTTTATTCTCTGTGTGAAAAGACTGACAATGGTGATAAAAATAGTTTGCGTCTTTTGCTCATGTATTCAGTTAGCCCAATACTGTTGCCTCAATAGAACCAGTGATTCTTTTCTATAAAGAACACTACACTAATTATAGAGTGTATATAACATTATATATATGTTATTATTTCTCAACTACCTAAGACTGAAAGGCATCTCAGCATCATACAAGAAAATAAAAAACTCTGGCCAAAAGAGAAGGAAACAAGAAAACTACCTTTTAATAACACAGTCCAAATTGAATTATGTTCTGTTTATGTGTGTTTTTTTTTTCTTGACCGTATCATTTGGATGGTGGCAGATGGTTGGTAAATCAATCTGGTAACATGGCCATTTGCCGATTCTGATTTCAGTTGATTATTTTATATTTTGGTAGAATGTGAAAACGAAACTAAATGCAAAATGTTTACTTATCAGCTTGGGGCTGTTGCTTCTAAAGAGAAGAAGGCTTATTTATGATACAAAGAGGATTAATTTTTCATCTTGACATGGAGTTGGAATTGCTGTCTGAAATCTTTGCATACTTAAGGGAGCCAACACAGCAAAAATCACAGTTTCTGCTACACTACGATGAGAGAGCCAGCTCTCTTGCTGAGCATAAAATCTTCCAGTCCCAGAAACATAATTAGCTCCAAGACCTGCACTAGCTAAATAGCCCTTTCTGGGCATCTGTAACAGAAATCCTATCGACTTCACTGGCTCCATGACCGACCTCTATACATTACTTTCTATAGCTGCCAGTCCCCTGTTTTAATGGTTCGAGATTAAAAACCGTGCACTGTATTATCATGCAGATTATTTCTTGTGTTTCTGGCTGCTCACTAGGATGTAACAGGAAATGAAGCTCAAAATTCCATTTCCAATTACATTGTCTCACAGCAGGTAAGCTGTGGTTGGGGCAGGTATTATCAAAAAAATTACCTCTGAACAGGGCATGCAGAAGATCTGCTTGCATGCTATGTAGAGACTAACAGCAGGGATGATGGAATTCAATAGAGTAATCAGGGATAATAATATCACAGACTTTTAGCTGAATGAGTGAATAACAACAGAATCAAGTGGTGGATGAAAACCCACATTTGTCAAGAATGTAGTAAGCCCTACATTTATGGGCTTCCCACTGCCAGCAGTAAGGGGGGGAAACACTGAATGTAACAGTTTTATTGGGAAAAGGTCTTGGTTTCTTACCTGATATATAGCTAGTCTATTCCCCAACAATTTTTCCTTCGGTAGTATGCCATTCACATCTCAAAACAGCTTAAGGCAGACATGGAAAGAAAAGCAAAACAATCGAAGCCATTTATATGCAATGCTAATGTAATAATTTATCAATATTGTTAAAGTATTATTATATCTGCGATTATTATATCTCGTAATTGGCTATTTCTGAAATGTTTCCCCAACTAGATGTGAAATCCTTTTTTATTTGCTCTAGTGAGGGAGGGGGAATTGGTAATCTAGAGGCTTCATTCAGCATGTTACCACTTTTCTAGTGCCTTCTTACCCAATCAAATATTAATAATCACAGAGAGGGGAAAGATAGGGGGATAGAGGTAGGGCTAAATCTAACATTCATCCCACCAAAAGATTCCTTTACATCAAGTTTTATTTATTTCAGTGGATCCACTCTAGAAGGATCCATTCTGGATTTCAGGTCTTTATCGTTCTCTGCAAAGAGAGCAAGGGCCAAACTACAAATTCTAGTATCCATAGCAATGTTCAATGCCATTGAAGTGGTATCAAATTGCATTAATTCTACAGTGTAAATGTGCCCTTAGAAACTAGCTTTGCATTGCATGTTCACTCTTCTGAAGAACCACAATAGAGAGGATTTGGCCCCTTCTACACTGCCATATAAAATCCAGATTATCTGCTTTGAACTGGATTATATGGCAGTGTACACTCACATAATCTGGTTCAAAGCAGATAATTTTGATTATTTGTTTTGATAATCTGGATTACATGGCAGTGTAGAAGGGGTTTTAGAGGCAGGCCAAAGCATGCCACCTAATCACACTGGGCTAAATTCAGCATTATGTGTCGATTTAACCACAGTCACCAACCAAGCTGGCTGGCTCCCATCAAAAGATGCCATGCCAGCAGGGCAGCAAGGGAGGGCTCTCGTCTTACCATTGTAATGCATGGGGGAAAGCTGCATGCAACACCCACACTCATGTTTCCCCCCATCTGATTGCTCTCAGCTGGAGCTAGGTGATGTGGGCTGTGGGCACCAGATTACCCATGCCCCTTTATGAAGTGAAGCAACCTTGGTGGCTGTCTGACAAGGTTGATAGGCACAAAGGAGAAGGGTAGCACTACTTCTAGAGGTCTATAATAGAGTATAATTTATCAATTGATAGAAGAAATAGAACTGATGGAAGTTTTTCTGATGGTGTCCACCCCTGAACAGGAATAAAGAATACCTCATCTAACTTCTCTTCAGGAAATGTTGGATACATACTATTGGATAGAGTGAATGAAGACTCAAAGAAAAGCAATGCTTATCCTGCCTTAGAAGTCTCATAATTTAGAGATTATTGTCCAGAGGAGTGGAAACATCCCAGATAAAACTTATTTGGTAGTATATTTTGAGCTAATGCACTTAACAGAAAGATAGGTATCCTCCAACAAATCTTGTTTGTTCTGCTCAAGACTATCTCAAGTCAGTTGACGAAAGACCATCCATACAGGACTCCCTGAAATATCAGAGGAATGATGAAATGCTTGACAATGTGCAAGCCCAAGGGGAAATACATGCTTTCCACTTAAGTATTCAAATGTACTTCTTCCTGGTAGTCTTTATTCTGGCCATTATGCTCTCTTATATTAACTAGACAAAAATTATTCCTACTGTGTAGTGGCCTCATATTAAAATGATTAAAAGTCTTGATTCTAAAAATTATAAGCCAATTAGCCTCTTTGACACAATGTCCAAAGTTTCTGACAGGTTTTTTGTTGAATAAGAAAGAAAACGACAGGTTAATAAAAGAACAGGCTGGATTTTGGCATGGCAGGAGCACAATTGATTCAGGCTGTGTGTTCATGCAACTCATTCACAAAATCCTGATTTCGCAAAGATGAACTCTGTATGTGACTTTCTGTTTTCACCATCTGCTAGAAACAGGAACATCAAAATGCTGTTGTGTGCTGGTGATATGTCCCCTTTATCTCATGAGAAGTTTAAAAATAAAAAATAAATGATGGGATTTGCAATCAGGTAAACATTGCAATAAGCTGCTCTAAAACACAAGTGTTTTTCAAGAGGAAGCCCCTAAATAAATAGCACTTACATTATCACTTGAAAGAGCAATGCCACAGTTTCAAACGTTGTTGTTGGTGGTGGTGTGGGTGTTGTTGTTGTTGTTATGGCAAATGAAAGATTCATATCTTAGGTTTTTGCCTAGGAGACAGAAAAACTTTTCCAAAACTCAACAAAATAAATCTAACTTTTAGAAAAGTTGGTGGGAGCTCTGTGGCAGACCAAATTTTGAAAATTTCAATTAATTTCTTTTCTAAATGGGGCTGAGATATGGGGACAGGACTAGTTCTTGAGTTCATACATCACTAACAAAACTCCTAGCTGTTTTCTCAGGGATACCCTTCTTATTGATACAATGATGAGTTGATCTCTTTCCTATAAAAATAATTTGCAATGCAGCCATACTTATGGGAAATAACTGATGGGAAATAAACATGAAAAGCTAAATCTATCTATACATATAATAAAAGTAAAATTCTGTATGTGTATATGTAGCACAGGTGTCCGTTCACACAGACAGCCTCCAGCTTCCACAAACAGGCTATAGTTCCCAGGGCTGAGGAGCCACAAAGTCACTTCCTCCAAAGACATTGCAAGTTAGAGCGAGCATATCCCAGTGTTCATTTCTCTCTCCATTTGCATGACCCTGCCCACTGCCTTTTCCTTAATCCTTTCCTACCCTTTCCAGCAAACAGAGAAATTGATCAGCTACTGAAAATACTGGAGAGGTTTGGGGAGAATTCACCATGATTTATAGGAGTTGTAGGGACTGGGATGTATAGTTCACCTGCAATCTAAGAACACTCTGAACCGCACCAAGGATGGATCTGGAACTAATTTGGCACACAGATCCAACATGGCCAAATTTGCATACTGGCAGGGTTTGGGGGTGATTGACCTCGACATCCAGGAGTTATAGTTCATCCATATTCAGAGAACACTGAACCCATTTAATGATGGATCTGGACCAAACTTGGCACACAAATTCAACATGGCCAACACTGGTGAACTTTGGGGGTGACTGACCTTTAACTCTGGGAGTTATAGTTCACCTGTATTCCGTGAGCCCTCTGAACCCCACCAACGCTGCCAACTTGGAGTGATTGACCTTGGCATCAGAGAGTTATAATTCACCTGTATTCACAGAACACTGAACCTAGCAAGTGATGGATCTGGACCAAACTTGGCACACAGATCCAACATGGCCAACTGTAAATACTGGCAGGCTTTGCGGGTGATCGATTTTGGCATCAGAGAGTTATAATTCACCTGTATTCAGAGAAGACAGAGCCCAGGAAGTGATGGATCTGAACCAAATTTGGCACACAGATCCAACATGGCCAACTGTGAATACTGGCAGGTGCTTCAGGAAGATTGCCCTGGGAATCTGGGAGTTGTAGTTCACCCTTATCCAGAGAACACTGCACCCAGCAGACAATGGATCTGGACCAAACTTGGCACAGAGACCCAACATGACCAACTGTGAATACTGGTACAGTTTCCAGGTGATTGCCCTGGGAATCTGGGAGTTGTAATTCGCCCTTATCCAGAGAACACTGAACCTAGCAGATGACGAATCTGAACCAAATTTGGCACACAGACCCAACATGCCCAACTGTGAATTCTGGGGGAGGGGAGGGGGGGGTTGGGAAGATTGACCAAAGATTTTTGGGAACTGTGGTTCAACCAAAACAAGCAAGGCCCTTTTCAAATAACCCAAGCATTACCAGGTACCCATGCTAGTAATAGGAATGATATTTCATGAAACAATGGCCCCAGTCTCGATGGTCAAGTTTTGCTCAACATGTCACAATATTATTTTGAGGATGTTTAGACTTCTTTATCCCATGAAGGCAGTTTAAAAAAAATTGAAACATGGTGCAGCCTTTTAAAGGGAAAACCATGCTTTCAACTGTGTGAAAATGTATTCCTTGTTGCCTTATATAAAAATATTTAACTGCCTTTCTTTTTTAAACAATGCCCTAAGCTTATTTGGAGGGCAGCTATTTAGATATTCCCTATTCACAGTAGTTATGTATATATGCCTCTGGGTAATGGAAAACTAGACCATTATTTGCTTTGCTGTCCATTACACAGAGACTCCGGGACTTGTTTCTTGGGAGATTTTTTGGAAGAAAGAACTGCATGGGTTATGCCTGATATTATCCATAACCTTTTGGCAGATTGTGCATACTATGCTACACATGTTACACTCAAGGTTACCACCTTTCCAGCTGCAATCCAAAAGATCAATTGCACATTTGTAAAGGAGTCAGAATGGAACTGTAAAATGGTTTAGAATCAAAAGTTTGGCTTTTAAAATCACTTTGTTATTTAGTGTTACAATCCTTTTACTGGACTGCATTTTAATAGCACATTGTATTCCAACTGTGCTGCATGTAGGTGACAAATTGTATGAAGAATTCTTTTTAAAGCAATTTGCTCAAGGCTATAAAGCTCAAAAAATTTAGGAATCTTGTAGGGTGAAACCCCTAGAGAATGCCATTATTCCCCTACCAACTTAGACTATAAACTTCCACTGCTTTTAGCTTTCCTTAGAGGTTAACTGATCAAATCCCACAAAATCAAAGGAGACAGAAAAGCTTTGTAGTTTAACCTACGTAGATCTGTAAGACCTCTGAGCTTCTCTGAGCAATGGACATGTAGGGTGCAATTAACATTTTTTAAAAAATGACAGTTTTAAAAACACTTCATCATTATCATTGCCATTATATTAGGAATTGAATTCAAATGAAGTTTGATAAACTATAAAACAGCGCCAAAAATAAAGAATGAAATTCAACAAGGACACATGCAAAACTCTACATTCGGTCATAAACACCTACACTATTTGTCTTAGCAACAGTACATATGAAATGTACCTTGAGATTATAGTTAATCACAAGTGGAACATGATCCAGCAGTGTGATGCTGCAGCAAAGAGGACAAATGATATTTGAGCCCACATTAATATAACTAGTTTTCAAGGTGAGGGAAGTTATGGTCACACTGCATTTTGCACTAATCTTCCCTTATTTAGAGTACTACATTTAGTTCTGGGAGCCTCGTTTTAAGAAGGCTTTAGACAACTTGGAGCAGGTTCAGAGAAAGGCGACAAGGATGATAAGATATATAGAGAACAAAATATATGAAGAAGGGTTGAGGGAGTTGGGCATATTCACTTCAATGAATAGAAGACAGAGATATGACATGATGTCATTCTTCAGACATCTCAAGGACTGAACAGTCAAGTCAAGTCAACTTTATTTATACTCTGTCCCATCTCCCCGTGTGGACTCAGGACATCTTCCAACGTAAATGGCAGCCATTTTATGCCATACAAGAGAGATGAGGTTTGTTCTCTGCTGCCTCAGGAATAAAAACCAGGTCAAATTTTGGAAGTTACAGGAGGGTAGATTTTGATTGAACATTAGAAGTAACCTTTCAATAGTAAGGGAGGTTTGACAATAGAACCAATTAACCAGAGTGGTAGCAGAGTCTCATTCTTTGGATGTCTTAAAAAAGAGGTTGGACAGCTTCCTGCTGGGAATGCTTTACCTGGAGATTCTGCATTGAGTAGTGGGATAGACTTGATGGTCTATGACAGGGGTCCCCAAACTCTCCAAGGTCATTTACCTGCCCCCCGCCCTCAGTTTTAGACTTACGCTCATCCAAAGTCTGAAATAACATGAAGACACACAACAATAATAATCCTAATTAACTTGACTATCTCATCAGCCAGAAGCACGCCCTCACTTCCCATTGAAATCCTGACAGGTTTATGTTGGTTAAAATTGTTCTTATTTTTAAATATTGTATTGTTCTTTCATTGTTGTTGTTGTTGTTGTTGTTGTTTTACACTACAAATAAGACATGTGCAGTGTGCATAGGAATTTGTTCTTCTTTTTTTTTCAAATGATAATTCGACCTCTCAACAGTCTGAAGGATTGTGGACCGGCCCTCTTCTTAAAACTTTTGAGGACTCCTGGTCTATGGCCTCCCTTCTGATTCCGTGATTCTATTATTGTATTTACTGTCACAGGACTTCATTAGATGCTTTGTTTCTATATGCTTTAAAAAAGGAGTCCCATGGAGCCCAGCAGCTGATGCAAGAACATTTAGTGGATTCCCCTTGGTTCTCCATTTCTGAAGTGTATAGAAATGGGAGGTTTTAAAAACAGGCAGGAGTCGACTCCAGTGGTTTCCTGCACATAAAAATGGTGAAAAATGGGCAATGTAATGTGGGATGGGTATTTCTCTGTCTTCTTTCCCTTTTGGGAAATGGGAGGAGGCAATCCAGTATGATGGGGATGAATAAATTAGCCGGTTCCTTTACAGATGGAATGTCATGGAGTGCGATGCAAAGAAGATGATTATGAACACTTCCCCCCTCGCCCTCCCAAATGAGATGAGGTCCTCAAATTACTTTTTAGGATATTATTTAATCTCAATATTTACTGAAGCAGCTTTCAATAAATCTTTTGGAATATTCTAGAGCAGGCAATTCTACAGAAGCATCTGTGTTGAGAGACTAATCACTGAAGAAAGACTTTCAATAGAATTATTTTGCTAGATAAACTTTAAGGCATTCTACAGAAGTTCTACTCAACTTTAATCGAATGCATTGGGCAATGTGAATCCTGTCATCATGAGTTTCAAAACAGACCTCTGGCAAGTTTCAACCTCCTCCAAAGAGACCTATGATCTCTATTTCATGCTGGAGTCTTAGTATTAGAATCGCTCTCATGTTTACTACAAAAAAGGAAGGGATTCTCAAAAATTACTCCTCATTATTCTGCATGCCAAGGCACTTGTTCCATGAGTTCAATGACCTGAAAGATGTGTGAGAAAAACAGATATCTCAAAATACAGTCTTCAAAAAGAATGAAACATGCACAGAGAATTCAGAGATCAGCATAAAAATATTGCTAGTGTCAGTGCTTTGCTAATGTGGTTACAAATAACACAGTGTATCATCTACAGCTTTAGCCATGTGAAACTTCTTCCTTATCAGCCTTTTCATGTATGTATCTTATCGCCTACTGTTTTGAATGAGATTGTGCATGCCCACATCCATATGTGAGTATGTGTGCATGAATGTGTGTATAAACAAGACCAGGGCAGAACCTCTTTTATAAATAGGACCCACACAATTAATTCAACTACTGTGCCAGTATATGGCTCTATTGTACTGCCATAACATATTAACTACTCTTATAGTGTCCTCTGAAATCTAAATGACTGATTAATCTCTACTTTGTTTCCCACAGCAATATGCTAAACCTTGGCAAAAATTATACATAGATATTTTAAAGTGGCACTTACTAAACATGGGGGGAAATGCACAGAAATGAAAATAATTGAGAATTCCTTTTTACCTGAATATATTGAATGGTTAACTGAGCAAAGTAAAGGCACTAAATTAGAGACCTATATGCATTTTCTTAGCTATTGTATAGAGAAAATTACTACAATTGGAGGCATGAATAAGCAGGCATCTGTGCAAATAGACATGCATAAAAGTATGCAGCAACACAAAGAGGAAATGGGCTTTTACACACATTCTCTGTGGCTTCATGAATACCAGCCTCTACATTCAAGTTGTAAGATAGCAGTCCCAGAATCATGGGTCATTAAACCAGAAATGGTTTTAATGGAGTTCACTTCAAACAGAACCAGACATGTCTAAAAGCAGGATGCAACACTCGTAAGTCACCACATTGTGAAAGTCAGTTGATTCTAACTCATCATAAATAAATGTATCTAAAATGCTGTTTGCTTTAGGCTCTCATAGATGAAATAAGGAGTAAAATGAGTTAGAATTTATACATCTAACAAAGCCATTGGGTGCATATTTTTTTAGAGTAACATCAGTTGTATTTCATTCTGTATTTCATTTGTAGGAATATAGGAGGGATCTTTTTATCCTACTACAGACCAATTTGATGGGGACTCATGAGAGGGATGTGGAGCTCCCTTCCAACTGGAAGGGATTCCTGAGATGCATTCCCTCTGGCATGCAAAATGTATTATTCTAGTATTTCTTTATTTACGACATTTCTACCCCGCCTTTCTCTACCCAATATTAGATTTTGCTGGTTCATGAGCAGTCAAGGAAATTATATTTAATTTTAAAGTAATTGCTGGTATGGGTATATGTGTTTGTCTTATTGATGTGCATTCATTTTTTTAAAAAAAAATCAATTGTTTAATATTAGAAAGTCAGCATGGCATAATAATTTGAGTCTTAGATTGGGAGACCAGGGTTTGAGTCCATGCTTAGCTATGGAAACTCACTCAGAATTGTCAGGCAAATTCTATTACATAAGTCTAAGGCCCCATCTATATTGCCATAGTGTAAGAATTGCATCAGCCTGGTGTGTCCGTACAGCACACACATGAACCTGGGGTAAACCATTTAATGCTATCAACTGCAGGTTACCCACTGGGTAAAGTTCTGAATCCTGCAGCAAGATTCTAACCTTTTCCCATGTTGGAGCCATGGGAACTGTCATCCCGAATCCCAATGCAGGATCCACAATCATGTTCTTCACAGTCATCCCACGCTCCCTGGGCTCAGGAAGCCTGGGAAGGATACTAAGAGGAAAGCATTAGCAAATATTTGTATATTTTAAATTGTATGCTAATGCTTTTATGTCAAGCCAATTTAAGTCTTCTTTGGGAAAGATAAAGCAGGGTATAAATAAAGATAATAAATATAACAACAACAACAACAACAACAACACTTACTGTATCTTCTCAAGAAAACATTGGATAGAGATACTATAAGTCAGAGTCAACATGACCACAAAACTGCACAATATTATAGTTTATGTAATTGTGTTTTAATGTATTAATATTTTGCAAGATTGCATGTGTACTTGTATTGGTTTATTTCATCGCTCATGGTTTTAATTTTGTGTTGAACAATTTTTGGTCTCAAACCTGGGTGAAAGGTGAGATATAAATCAAAATAAATATATAAAATTGATAACAGTTGCAAAAAATCTATGCTCATGGATAGTCTACACTGATTTCCATCTCTATGTTGCATGTAGCCCCCACCTTAAAAACCAAGAAAGTGTTCCTTGTTACCACATAATGTTAGGGTACTCAGCAAAATATATGAGCCAGTATCCAGGTGTGCATGCATGCCCACACATACATACAGAAAACAAATGTTTCCCATAGCAAAAGTGATAGCATATCACATTCTTGTTTCACTAGAAGAAGTGATTCCCCCCCCCCAAATAAATAAATAAACAAACAAACAAACAAACACTGGGGAAAATATCAACCCAACACTGTAATTCACAATCATGAAACCAGTCAAAGCTTACACTGGTCTCCAAATGACTTCAGCTAAGAAAGTAATTTTAAACCTCCCGTGGCCTTGAATAAGACACCAAAGAACAGTAATCTCCTCATCCAGAGGTGTTAAATTACTTTCCTATATCTGACATACTGACATCTATTGTTCCTTGGACCATTTACCTTAGCTGAAGAAACCAATATTACCTTGTCTTTATGTTTCTCTATAGCAATACCTAGCAGGGAAAATAAATGTTCATTTACTGTTTTTAAAGTTAATATATCAAATCATAATAGTACACAAGACTGTCAACAAAAACTGATGCATATCAAAATAGGTATCTTTATATGTTTTTTTTGGGTACAAACCAAGAATAATGTACTACTGTATTCTGCATATAGTAGCTCACTTACTTGATATGGGATTTCACAAGCCAGAAACGATTGAGAAGCACTGATCTATAAGTTAAAATCATATTTGCCTATTTTTAAATGGAAGTTCTCCAGTTGAAAGTAATCGTTTTTTTCCCTAAAAATCAATGATGTGGCATACATGGAGGGATGCGAATTTGGAAAATTTATCCCATAAAAATATAGTAACTAAGTGCACTAGCTTCATAAACTATGTAATTTTTGCTTTACCAGAGTGTAACGCCAGATTTTCTAGTACTAGAATTGTTTTGCAATCCTATGGGTTGGCTTTTATCCCATCGTTTATGTCATTATCAGCTTTGCTACAAAATTTGCTACAGAATGTGAGATGTTTGACATTTCTCTGAGAGAGGGCAATACAAAAGATGAGTCATTCATGAAATCAGTTTCAGCCCTTGGGACTCCCCAGCTCTGGTCCCAAGTTCTATGAACCTCAAGCTGTGCCAATCTGCCCTGTTATAATTTGGGCAATCATTAGACGGCATGCACAATGTTATGTTCCATTGACTCATAATGAAACACGATGTAACTCAACATGACCTAGCAGGACCTCACACTTCAAGACAGCGTGAATGCACCATTTCAAAAAGCAGTGAGTGGATGAATCCCTCCAGTGGGATTATTCCTCCCACTGCTACTTGTCTTTCCATCAAGGTCTGCCTTAAAAAGGACAAATATGCAATTATGATTTATTATAAAGTACTAGATATATCTGAGTGGCTTCAAAATTGTTCCAATTTTTAAGTTAACAATTATCAGTCTTTCCCCTTCAAATAAATTCTACTATGAAATGAACTCTGACACGGCATCCCTTTGGGCAACTTGCTATCTCAGTTTCTGTGGAGGGGGTCCCACAAGGAAAAACTGTTTCCTAATAAAAACAGAATTTCCTTGTCTGCTGCAAAAAATGCACCCGAAGTTGCAGAATTACAGTGGGTTGCTAAGCAACCAATAGTTCCAGTGTCGCTCCTTGGTGATCAATTCAGGTCATTCATCAAGGTCCAGAGCACCTTGGAAAGGAATCCCAATGCATTTTATTCCTTGGGAAACCACAGTGAACTTCCTGTTACATAATAACACATTCGGTCTCAGATGATAAACTTTGTAGATGCTCTTTTGATGAATGTGATATGTGAATACATTATTCTTTAACACACTGCTAATGGGAAAAGAAATAATTAACTACATCAATGTAACACATAAAAGATAAACTGGAGTAATTAGTACTGTTTTGCAATTGTTCCTGTCCTCTCCCAGCAGGGAAATAAAAATAAAGGAAATGAAAAGAAAAGAAATGAAGGGGGAAAAGAGAGGAGAGAAAAGGAAAGGAAAAGAAAAGATTTTTCCTGTTCAACTCAGTATTTACATAATGCAAGATACTCCACTTAGGCAGAAAAAAAAGAAATGCAAAGATAAAGAATGGACAACATGGACAACAAGTTAAACATGAGCCAACAATGTCATGTGATGGCAAAAAAAGCCAATGGGAATTTGCCCTGCATAAATAGGAGTATAGATCCAGGGAAGTCATGCTACCCCTCTATTCTGCCTTAGAGAGACCATACATGGAATACTGTGTCCAATTCTGGATATAACTTAACGGAGATGTTGACAAGCTGGAAGGTGTCCAGAGTAGGGGGATTAAAGTGATCAAGGGTCTGGAGAACAAGCCCTATGAAATGGAGCTTAAAAGCGGGGCATGTTTAGCCTGCAGAAGAGAAGGCTGAGAGGAGACATGATGGCCATGTATAAATATGGCCATCATGGCCAGTCATAGGAAGGAGGGAATAAGCTTGTTATCTGCTGCCCTGAAGACTAGGACATGGAACAATGGCTTTAAACTACAGTCAAGAAAATACCACCTGAATATGAGGAAGAACTTCTTAAATGTGAGAGCTGTTCAGCAGTGGAACTCTCTGCCTCGGAGTGTGGAGGAGGCTCCTTCTTTGGAGGCTTTTAAGCAGAGGCTGGACGGTCATCTGTCGGGGGTGTTTTGAATGTGATCTTCCTGCTTTTTGGCAAGGGGTTGGACTGGATGGCCCATGAGGTCTCTTCCAACTTTATGATTCTATGATTCTAATATTCCATGATTTTAAAGCTATGCTTTGTTGAGTTCCTTCTTTGCAGCCAAAAATAGGTGATTCATTAAAAAACAAGTAGCAAACAAGATGGCTGCAGTTCAGACCACACTAAATAAACATGAAATGCTTGCAAATAATCTTTTCTTTATAGTGATACCTATCTCAGGGCTTTGTGGAATAAATAGCCAGGCTATTATGTTTTCACTCATTAAGTTTAATTACAAATGTAGCACATGCTAAATGCCTGTAATAATTGCATTCCTTTGACTGACAGCTACTGTGTTCAATACAAAAACCGCAATAAAAAAGGCACACCGGTAAATGCATAGTATCCCAATTTTCTTGGTTTAGCTCATCATAAAGAATGCCGTTATTCATTTCTTCCATAATTAATTCACTAAAGTTATAGTAGCC
Source organism: Anolis carolinensis (assembly GCF_035594765.1). Classification (NCBI taxonomy): domain Eukaryota; kingdom Metazoa; phylum Chordata; class Lepidosauria; order Squamata; family Anolidae; genus Anolis; species Anolis carolinensis. The sequence continues at coordinate 50,424,632 of NC_085842.1, read as the reverse complement.
AGTGACATAGATGCTGCTCTTCTATTTATGAATAAAACAGCACAAAGTACATTACAAATGCAATCCTATATTGTCATTGATTTCTTAATTCTCATCATATATAGAATTAGTCCAATATATTTGTATGGGTGAGTAGACAATACAAATATGTATTTATTTTTGTTCAGATTGCTCCAGGCAGAACTAAAATCAATACCATGCACCTCAAGGAAAGTACAGTTTCCTTTCTTCTCCACAAAATATCTTTTAAATATTTTCAGGAAGCCATGGGACAAAGTTTCATGTGCATCTGATATTCCTAGTCTGATGGACACACTAACTACATGTTCTATGAACCCTTGATTCATAGAGATCTGGCTTCTCCACTAGATGAGACAAGAATCCCCTAGTAAATGGCTCTACATTTTATTAGAGACAAAGTGTTTTAGTGAGTGAAACCTATTCCTGAACTAAGTAACTACAAAGTTCAGTGACAGCCTCCAGCAGAAGCAGCACTAATAGATGATATCTGACAATGGCCGTTTGACAGCTTCCTCCAAGTCATATACCATCCAGAACAGATGTTCAGGTTCTCCAACAGGCATTTGAAAGCTGAGCAAGCCATTTGCCCCAAACAAATACAAGAGAGGGAGTCCATGCAGCCTGGATTACTTGCTAAAGGTACAAGGATGGGTCAAAAGGTTTTGTCTCCTGTGTCATAAAAATGTTATGAATGAACATATAAGAGCAGAAATTGCTACAGATCATAGCATGAACTATCCTCTACACAAAACTACCATTCAAAAGTCACCATCAATTTGTACACATTAGTGCCATCATTTAACCCAGGCATCAAAACCATTTTGGAAAAATTCAGGGTTTTGTTTCATGACCCATGATTTTAAAGCTGTATTCATTTCATTCAAGTCATTTAATCTGAAACCACATAGGTTGTCTTTCAGAGGTCCAAACAGGTAAAAGTCAGAAGGGGGCAAATCAAGGCTGTAGGGTGGGCGAAGCACTACTGAGCAGCTCATTTTTGCAATCATCTGGGTTGTGAAAAATGACGTGTGTGGGCATGCATTATCATGATGAAGCTTGATGGAACAAACATATTTTAGTGGCCTCTTCTTTATTGCCGCCTTAATTTTCTTAAGTGGGTTACAAAGGTTTTTCTGCTTATTGTGGCACCATGTTGTAGAAAATCAACAAGAATAACACCCTGTGTGTTCCAAACACTGAAAGTCCACATACCTTTTGGGGGGTTTTTATGAAGATTTTATTATTAGAAAGTTTAAGAATTTCCTAAAAATCAGTAAATGAAACCAAACATTCTGAAACTTGGGGGGCCTGCACTGGTAAATGTGTCCTACAAGTGTGGCCATTTTCATACTTATAGCCCTAAAAATGATGGAAAGCAGAGCCTCAGAAGTTTCTCATTGCCACCAATGGGCTGGATCTTCCCGGAGTGAAAACAGATCTTCCAGCTGAGGGATCAAAAAATGGCATTTTGCCCTAATGAATTCAGGTAGCTTACAAAAGACAGATTGGGCTAAGCTGAAAACTGGGCTAAAAAATGGTATGGGGTTTACTCAAATTGCACACCCCTATAAAGCAGTAGTGGCCACATTGCTTTTAATGTCCCCTGCTCCCTATTGCTGGCTAATGTCATCTTCCATTGCCTTTCGTGTGTCTCTTTGCCAACACTGTGAAAAAAAAATTAACTGTGAGAAATGACTCAAGATGTGAAACACTGTAGGAAAAAACTCAGATAAATGATTTTCCCATTTTTCCAGAATATTTCCTCAGAAAAACATTGGCACATGAAATGAATTTTGGAATAATTTCTTTCAGAAAGATGAATAAAATGCTTAAAACAATGTGTTCTCATATTTATTGCCCACATAGTTAGACTATGCAAGACTTTTGTCTAACTTTTTTGTGTATTTTAATACCATATATACTGGGTTTAAGATGAGTTTTTCAGCCCTTTTTAGGGATGAAAATGACCCCCCCCTCTCATCTTATACTTGAGTGAGGGCCCTAGCCAGCTTATATTCAGTTCGGCTTATACTCAAGTTTATATACAATCAGAGTTGGACAGTCTTATCTTATTATAGTCTTATTATCTTAAACTGCAGTTTTATGTAAATATTCAAAAACATTTAACTCAATGATGTCTCCATTAATGTAATTTTATTAGTATCTATTTTTATTTTTGAAATGTTCCAGTAGCTGCTGCATTTCCTGCCCTCATCTTATACTCAAGTCAATACGTTTTCCCAGTTTTTTGTGGTAAAATTAGGTTCCTCGGCTTATATTCGAGTCAGCTTATACTCTAGTATATACGGTATGTATTTTATAGAAATAAGTTTTAATATGTTTTAATATGTGTTTTCTACAGAGTGTTTTAATTATGTGTATTAGCAATGTTGAACCCACCTCAAGCCATGAGGAGAGGAAGATAAGAAATAAAATAATTATTCTGATTATTAATATTATTATGTGAAATAATATATACAGTGTCAGATCACTGCAAGTCCTGGTCCTTGCTTTCCCTTCTCAGTTCACTTTATTAAAACGAGTACTATGTTTGCTTAACACGTTGAAGAAGGAGTGGAGACAAATAGGTTCCCTCTTCAGAAGAAGGCATAATGAATTTATCTTGGAGACCACAAGTGCACCTAGGCTTCCACAGCATGTTGTTCTTCCATCTTGTTCCTTTCAGGTCCAATTAACTGAAATAGGAGTTAGGTCATATAAATTTGCCCTTATTTAACCTTGCTTTCTGTCTCGTTATTCCCTGGTTGTCTTGTTATTCCCCGGTTGGCCAACAGGTATTGGTGGTAGTAGCTAATACTGAAACAAGATGATTGCCTGTTCCAATAGGCTCCAGGCCTTCACTAGTTGCACCACTTTTTCAAGATCTAATTATCTTCCTGACACATGGAGTGCCTTTATAACAAACTGGAGTGTATGCAAACATAGTGGAGCAAGTGCCTGTTCAGCTTGACTGCCTATATTTGGGTTGAAAAATATGTTCAGCAGAGCAAAGATGAGAAACTCACTCTGGAGTTGGGAAACTATTTGGGAAAGCCTTCAAGCTTTATCTCACTCCTGATGAACTCAAAAGGATCATGATGCAAGTGCTGTTCTTGGCTGCAAATTTATTTTGTCCCATCACACACATACAGTTTCACAGCAACTGCCCTATTTCGATGATGCTTTTTATTAAAAATATTGATGTGCAGTATCTTTAATCTCTCACAGTGATCCTGTATAGGAGAGAGGGAGAAATATCCTGAAAGCCATTATTTCAGTTTATAGCAAAAAGTGAGTTTTGGATCTGGGGACTTCCTACCTCCTTTCTTTGTAATTCACGTGCGTTTTGACAGGAGATGCATCAACTTAAATAAGCTGTTACATGAACACTGTATTAGATCTCCGGAAATGCCATGGGAAGCAAATATCGTGGTTGCTATGCAACCACTTAAGTACTTCTTTCCACCCCACAGAAACAATTTGAGACTTCTGAACTTCCAGGGGATAATGGGAAGTATGAATGATTCGTGCTCACTATTTTCAAATTTATTTCTCCTGCCTAAATTGGAGATCCATAGAGAAGATGCACCTGCTCCAGATTGGACATTACAAGTAAATATGAAAGCAAGCCATGTGATTCATATATTTCTCTTGGCCCTGCAAATGCAATGTCTGATTCCACAACAATCCGAAAATGAAGTGTGGCATCAGCTGCAGGTTATCCTCTACAAAGGGGGATAAGAAAAATGAGAACAAAGACTAACATGTATTAAAATGTCTTTCACATTTTAATCCATGTTAGTCCTTGTTCTCATTTTTGCATTTCTATAGTAAATATTGCAAATTATTGCAAGGTATTACCGCATACTAGAAATCACAATATTCAAGATGTCTGTGGGTAGTTATAGGCAAAGAAATGAAGATGATCAAAACTACAGTAACACTTCCAATATGCCAAGAAAGGAAAGAAACAAGACATTCTTCACATGGCATTTCACTTCTTCCTATCTTGCTTTCCGCTACTGATTTTCCTATATGTAAAAGCAAAAGTACTCACATGGTAAATACTATACATACCACAATGCTATGTCTCCTTTTTTTCTTTTTGGGACTAGGATCACTGTATGCAAGTGGAGGAGAAGGAATATCTCAACAGGTTTTTGTCATGATTTTTTTTAGCTCCTGTGTGTATGAGTGGTGGGGAATACATTTATGAATGGAAGCTGTGTTGAGAAAAGGTTTTAATACATCCACTACCTACATACAGTGATATGTATTAGGGTTGTCCAAAAATTCGTTATGATTCTTATTTCGGAATTATTTCGGATTGTTCTCACTTTTTGAACTGATTATTGAGACAGTGTCCCTGGGCACAACTGGCAATGTAATTCGAACCATCGTTGGCCCATTCTCTAATTGTTTCTTAATGTTTCGTTAAATTTTTCCCCCCCAAAAAAATTGTTTTTATATATTTTTAAAAAATATTTTTTAAAAAAATTTTTGTTTCTACAACCTAACTTGAATGGGAGCCTAGTGCAGCCTAAAATGGCTGCCGCTCCCAGGCCAATCAGAGAATTCCACGATGGCTGGAAAAGGTGGGGGCTAGTGTCCTCTGCGTCCACGTGGAAGATCTCCATAAAAAACCCCTCCCTAACCCTGGCCAGCCATTTGGGGCTGGGTTACCGAGCGGAGAGGGTGGATTCGCAGCGCTAGGAATCAAGCCCCCTGCATTGAGGGGAGAGAGGGTGAAGTTCTGGCTGTAGAGAGAGAGACACTGAGACAGGGGTTTGGGTCTGGTAAGGGTTGGCTTTTGTTGCTGGTTCGATATTGTGTGTATTTTTTGGGTAATTGGCTTGGGGCTTGTGGGATCTGGTAAAGAGTCCTTGCTGAGGCATTAGGCAATTTTTAGTTTTCAAAGGACGTGGGCGCCAAGGCATTCCTTTCCTGATGCTCCGTTTCTAGTCCAAAGACCTCTGCCTCTGTTTGATTTCAGCAATCACAAGATCAGCCATTGTTTTCAATGTTTTAAAACAATGTTTTCATTGTTTTAAAAGGGTCCAAGGAAATCTATAGTTTCCAAAGGACGTGTGCATTGCTGCCAAGGCATTGCTTCCCTCGCGCTCCGTTTGTAATCCCAAGCCCCTGGGCTGAGTGTTATTGCAGCAATCACAAAGACATACATTGTTTTCAAACCTAAAAGGGTACATTGCAAGTAATAGTTTCCAAAGAACATTGCCAATCCTGTCAAGGGATTGCTTGGTGTGTGCTGCGTTTCTAATCCAAAGTCTTCCGCCAGAGTTTTATTTTTGCCATCACAAGGTCAGCCAGTGGCACCATTGATCAAAAGGTTAAAAGGCAATTTATAGTTTCCAAAGGACAGTGGCACTCCTGCCAAGGCATTGCTTGGTGTGGATTTCTAATCCAAAGTCTACATAAGTAGAAGAGGGACTTTTACAGTGATAAGAACCCAATTGAACAGGAAATAAGACTTTCAAACCAGGAACAGGTTTCTTCAAATATTGAAAAATGGTGTATTATAAAAAGTTATGAAAATTCACCAAAAATCATAGGAGACAGGAAACGTTCTGCAATTTGTTGAGCAAAGAGTGTGGAATGTGATATCCCACTGTACCAAATTTGATGAGGATAGCTCAAGAAATGAGGGCAGGAGAGCCCTGTAAAAGTCCCCCCCGGTTTCCTTTTTTGAGGGCAATTGCGCATGCGCGTCCGCCATTTTAGAAACATTAAGAATCATTATGAATTTTCGGAAATATCCAAAAATTTTGGGTGAAAAATTCGGAAATACTTTTTATTTTTATAGAAGCGCCGGCACTCCCTACTTTAGAAACGAGAATTGAAACATTTTTTCCATCGATCGGACAAGCCTAATATGTATGTAGGCATGTATCCACATCAGAACATTCTTACTTGAAAGTAGCAGTACAGTACTAACTATAGCTACATATTAAAATCACATTGTGGTTTAGCCCTACAAGTATTCATAAACAATTTCTTTGTTCCTGTGCTGTTTTCATATTGTTGCCGCAAGTTGTCTAATATCCACATAATATCTGAAAGATTTCTCAGTATCAGTGGAATTATCAAATTGTTCACATGCACATTTCTTTTCTTCTCCCAAAATAAAACCATATTTCTCTATCCTTCAGTGTACAGTGATCTGTGTGTCTAACCATCAATCCTGGAAAGAATGAACAGTGTTCACTGACTACTTGTAAGATGCATAGACTGTGAAAAGCAATGATGAAACTCGTACGGTTTCACTCTAACTGCTCTGAGAAGTCAGTCAAAAGCCTTCTTGTGGATGTTACTGCATCACTTCTTGCTATGTACTTTACCAGATCAGGGCCCTCACTATCCCTCTTTTTTTCAGTTATCTTCTTTAGCATGTCTAATGTTAATTTTGGTACATGTCGACTGGCGTTTGCTGGGAGTTGCAGTCACTTTTAAATGTACTGTTCTTATTTCTGAGTAGGTCAGAATCCAAGTAGTTGGCAGTGTTCTGAAGAAAGAATAACGTTCTGCTGCTACAGCCTCATCAGACTGAACAAAACGTTTGCCCTAGTTCATCCTTGGAGCCTCATGCCGGCCATCATATGACATAGGGCATATGGTGGAGCTCCATTGGTAAAATTGGTGTGGCAGCATGGTAGGAGACTGTAGTTGTCAACATGAAAGCAACCCTGTGTTCTGTAAGGTTGCTCCAGGCATCAGCCTTATAGCAACGCTTTCCCACGTGGGATGTCATGCGCCAGCCAGGACACTGGGATTGGCCCGCTGCCACCGTGTTTTGCCACAGAGGCTGGCAAATCACAACACTGGTAAGGCTGCATGTGATGAGGTCCTTAGTTAAAAGCTTCATAGATATTGTTCAAAATGTTTCAACACATTTGCTTCTTCCTCTCCCTTAGACCCAAACATGCCTTTACCTGCAGTACAGGTGGGAAATGGTTCCTAAGGGTAAAATATATGTCAAATCCCAGAACATGAATGGAAAATTTTATTTAACCCAGAGGTGTGAAAAACATCTGAAAGAAATGTGGCAGAAAATAAAATAAATACTTTAAACAGACCGAATCAAGTAACTATCAACATAGCTTTGATGCCAACTTACCAGAGCAACTTAGTTTTCACTATGTCCTAGTAAGCCACATAGACAGCTTACAACTCTCATAAAAACTGGTATGAGTCTTATCAGGAACCTGGATGAGGATTACCCAAGCTAGTAAATATATGCCATTTTTATTTGGTCTATAGCTAGTAAATATATGCCATTTTTATTTGGTCTTTTAATTTTCATGATCCCTCACAATTGACTATGCTGAGTGGACCTGGCAAGAGTTGGAATTCCATAATTTTTCTACAGCTCTAAGAAATCATTGCTATATACTGACATCAGAGCTTGGAAAAGGTACTCTTGAGCAATCCCCCAGCAAGCACAACCATTGACAATGATAGTATGGTGGTGATAGTAAACTGCAGTCCAAAATGAGTTTTACAAATCACGTTAAATGATCATGTGTTATGCAACTGTGTTTATGAGCCTTCAAGTCACCTGTCAGCTTATGACAAACTCATGGATTTCATATGGTTTTCTTAGGCAAGTAGTATCCAGAGGTAGGTTGCCAGTTCCTTCCACTGAAATATAGCCTATACCATTTGCTGATGTAGTTTCTAAAATAAGACAGGATCTGGTGCCTTTATAGTACTTAGATGCTTTATATATATATATACAAACACACAGAAACACATGACATCTTATAAAGGATTTCATTGTGTTTTTAATATGTTTTAAAAGCAATTTTAAATTTGGCCTTTAAAAAAGGATTGTGCTTTGACTTTTTTCAAAAGTATTGTGTTAATTATGTTAATTGTATTTCATTTTAAATGGTTTTAAGACATTTGAATCCTTTCTAGGAGAAAGGCAGAATATAAATTAACATAAATATAAAGTAATTAAATACATAATGCAGTATATACTGTGGACAACCTTTGAGAAGTTCAACACACACACAGAGAGACATTTAAGTGCATGTACATGATTTTTAGGGGCTTTGTGATAGCATATTACAGAGCTGTTACACATGTTATTTTTTCTTGATCTTTAATGAGTCCAATAAAACATTTCTTCTGTGCAGATTAAGGTTGGATCTTCACATTCCTATATTCCAAGATAGTCCAGGATCTGATCCCAGATTATCTGCTTTGAACTGAATTATACGAGTCTCCACTGCTAGATAATCTGTATATCCATATGATATACAGTGGGACATTTACTTAAGAGTGTTTTTAGTTAAAAGAGCATTTTTATTTAAGAACTGTCACCTGACCTGTGTTTTGCTTTGATATAGCAGCATTTTGAGTTAAGAGCTAGCACCTGAGGGAGCGCTAAGGCAAGAGTACAGGACTTCAAAGCTTCAAGAGAGCAGCCTCTGTGCCTCGTGCTCTTTCTGCTTTGGAAGATTGCTTTCCACTTTGCTCTTGTCACCTTTGAAGAACTTTGTGTTTGTTGATTTTGTGTGGTTTTTATTCCTGGTATGTTTGGCTTCATGAAGAGAAGGAAGGAAAGCAAGCAAGCAAGAAAGAGAAAGAGAGAGAGAGAGAGATGGGTGTGTGTGTGTGAGAGAAAGCTGGAATGTGTACAGTATGAAGAAAATGATGCGTCTGCATCTTCACTTTGTGCTTTATGCTTCCTTGCCACAACTTTGTCCTTCTGCCATTTTAAAGTTGCTCTTTCTTTCTTTATTGTTCATGTGAATGTGCAGGTTTTGCTTTGCAGTTACACTTGCAACCCACATTTTCTTGCCTCAAATATGCTTCCTTGCCACATCTTTGTGCTTCTACCATTTTAAAGTTGATGTTTTTTATTATTCCATGTGAATATGCATTTATACATTATTTGTTATTTATAAACTATATTTTCTTATTTAAAAACACATCACAAAAATTGGGGGAATTTTCAGGGGGTCTGGAACAGATTAATAGTATTTCAGTGCAAAAATTTGCTTAAGTCAAGGTATTACTGTACATGAAATCTAGGGGGGGGGGGAATCTAAGTTGGGGAGTCAGCAAGATTCTCACAGCACAGTATTCTTACCAGGGGTTTCCAATACTACAAAGAACAATAAGTTTTCCATCCCTTTCAAATATGTAATTTATTACAACAAGTAAATGTACACAACTAAAATACATGCATTTTATTTTGAACTATACCAGCAGTGATTAGCTAAGCCAGAGTGGGAATTTTGTGGCCCTTTTGATTTTCATAAGCTGCAGGCCCCAGCTGTGCTAAACTTCATAGACAATGGTGAGAAATCTTTGCAGTTGCAATTCAAAAACATCAGAAGAGCTACATCATTCTCACAATTTGAACAAAAATGCAGAGGAAGTTGGAGAAGTGATATATACAGAACAGCAGATGGGGAAATAGAAGTGGTTGAATAGGATGTAATCATTGTTATCATCATCAAGCCACCACCAATTTCACTGTTCTCCACTAATCAGAAAGCAAGAGTATAGGGATTTTATCAAAATCAGATGGATGTGATTGGAGCCAAATAAGGTTATATAAGAAGAGAACCAAAGTGTAAATAACATATAATCTGAGTCAACATAGGTGAGTAAAAATCAGAAAGGTATAAGAGGCAAGAGAGAGAGAGAGAGAGAGAGGGGGGGGGGAGGGAGAGAGAGAGAGGGAGAGAGAGATGGCTAAGCCACTGAAGTTTTAATCCAATTTGGTTTCAGTTGGGAAACTATTTGGGAAAGCCTTCAAGCTTTATCTCACTCCTGATGAACTCAAAAGGATCATGATGCAAGTGCTGTTCTTGGCTGCAAATTTATTTTGTCCCATCACACACATACAGTTTCACAGCAACTGCCCTATTTCGATGATGCTTTTTATTAAAAATATTGATGTGCAGTATCTTTAATCTCTCACAGTGATCCTGTATAGGAGAGAGGGAGAAATATCCTGAAAGCCATTATTTCAGTTTATAGCAAAAAGTGAGTTTTGGATCTGGGGACTTCCTACCTCCTTTCTTTGTAATTCACGTGCGTTTTGACAGGAGATGCATCAACTTAAATAAGCTGTTACATGAACACTGTATTAGATCTCCGGAAATGCCATGGGAAGCAAATATCGTGGTTGCTATGCAACCACTTAAGTACTTCTTTCCACCCCACAGAAACAATTTGAGACTTCTGAACTTCCAGGGGATAATGGGAAGTATGAATGATTCGTGCTCACTATTTTCAAATTTATTTCTCCTGCCTAAATTGGAGATCCATAGAGAAGATGCACCTGCTCCAGATTGGACATTACAAGTAAATATGAAAGCAAGCCATGTGATTCATATATTTCTCTTGGCCCTGCAAATGCAATGTCTGATTCCACAACAATCCGAAAATGAAGTGTGGCATCAGCTGCAGGTTATCCTCTACAAAGGGGGATAAGAAAAATGAGAACAAAGACTAACATGTATTAAAATGTCTTTCACATTTTAATCCATGTTAGTCCTTGTTCTCATTTTTGCATTTCTATAGTAAATATTGCAAATTATTGCAAGGTATTACCGCATACTAGAAATCACAATATTCAAGATGTCTGTGGGTAGTTATAGGCAAAGAAATGAAGATGATCAAAACTACAGTAACACTTCCAATATGCCAAGAAAGGAAAGAAACAAGACATTCTTCACATGGCATTTCACTTCTTCCTATCTTGCTTTCCGCTACTGATTTTCCTATATGTAAAAGCAAAAGTACTCACATGGTAAATACTATACATACCACAATGCTATGTCTCCTTTTTTTCTTTTTGGGACTAGGATCACTGTATGCAAGTGGAGGAGAAGGAATATCTCAACAGGTTTTTGTCATGATTTTTTTTAGCTCCTGTGTGTATGAGTGGTGGGGAATACATTTATGAATGGAAGCTGTGTTGAGAAAAGGTTTTAATACATCCACTACCTACATACAGTGATATGTATTAGGGTTGTCCAAAAATTCGTTATGATTCTTATTTCGGAATTATTTCGGATTGTTCTCACTTTTTGAACTGATTATTGAGACAGTGTCCCTGGGCACAACTGGCAATGTAATTCGAACCATCGTTGGCCCATTCTCTAATTGTTTCTTAATGTTTCGTTAAATTTTTCCCCCCCAAAAAAATTGTTTTTATATATTTTTAAAAAATATTTTTTAAAAAAATTTTTGTTTCTACAACCTAACTTGAATGGGAGCCTAGTGCAGCCTAAAATGGCTGCCGCTCCCAGGCCAATCAGAGAATTCCACGATGGCTGGAAAAGGTGGGGGCTAGTGTCCTCTGCGTCCACGTGGAAGATCTCCATAAAAAACCCCTCCCTAACCCTGGCCAGCCATTTGGGGCTGGGTTACCGAGCGGAGAGGGTGGATTCGCAGCGCTAGGAATCAAGCCCCCTGCATTGAGGGGAGAGAGGGTGAAGTTCTGGCTGTAGAGAGAGAGACACTGAGACAGGGGTTTGGGTCTGGTAAGGGTTGGCTTTTGTTGCTGGTTCGATATTGTGTGTATTTTTTGGGTAATTGGCTTGGGGCTTGTGGGATCTGGTAAAGAGTCCTTGCTGAGGCATTAGGCAATTTTTAGTTTTCAAAGGACGTGGGCGCCAAGGCATTCCTTTCCTGATGCTCCGTTTCTAGTCCAAAGACCTCTGCCTCTGTTTGATTTCAGCAATCACAAGATCAGCCATTGTTTTCAATGTTTTAAAACAATGTTTTCATTGTTTTAAAAGGGTCCAAGGAAATCTATAGTTTCCAAAGGACGTGTGCATTGCTGCCAAGGCATTGCTTCCCTCGCGCTCCGTTTGTAATCCCAAGCCCCTGGGCTGAGTGTTATTGCAGCAATCACAAAGACATACATTGTTTTCAAACCTAAAAGGGTACATTGCAAGTAATAGTTTCCAAAGAACATTGCCAATCCTGTCAAGGGATTGCTTGGTGTGTGCTGCGTTTCTAATCCAAAGTCTTCCGCCAGAGTTTTATTTTTGCCATCACAAGGTCAGCCAGTGGCACCATTGATCAAAAGGTTAAAAGGCAATTTATAGTTTCCAAAGGACAGTGGCACTCCTGCCAAGGCATTGCTTGGTGTGGATTTCTAATCCAAAGTCTACATAAGTAGAAGAGGGACTTTTACAGTGATAAGAACCCAATTGAACAGGAAATAAGACTTTCAAACCAGGAACAGGTTTCTTCAAATATTGAAAAATGGTGTATTATAAAAAGTTATGAAAATTCACCAAAAATCATAGGAGACAGGAAACGTTCTGCAATTTGTTGAGCAAAGAGTGTGGAATGTGATATCCCACTGTACCAAATTTGATGAGGATAGCTCAAGAAATGAGGGCAGGAGAGCCCTGTAAAAGTCCCCCCCGGTTTCCTTTTTTGAGGGCAATTGCGCATGCGCGTCCGCCATTTTAGAAACATTAAGAATCATTATGAATTTTCGGAAATATCCAAAAATTTTGGGTGAAAAATTCGGAAATACTTTTTATTTTTATAGAAGCGCCGGCACTCCCTACTTTAGAAACGAGAATTGAAACATTTTTTCCATCGATCGGACAAGCCTAATATGTATGTAGGCATGTATCCACATCAGAACATTCTTACTTGAAAGTAGCAGTACAGTACTAACTATAGCTACATATTAAAATCACATTGTGGTTTAGCCCTACAAGTATTCATAAACAATTTCTTTGTTCCTGTGCTGTTTTCATATTGTTGCCGCAAGTTGTCTAATATCCACATAATATCTGAAAGATTTCTCAGTATCAGTGGAATTATCAAATTGTTCACATGCACATTTCTTTTCTTCTCCCAAAATAAAACCATATTTCTCTATCCTTCAGTGTACAGTGATCTGTGTGTCTAACCATCAATCCTGGAAAGAATGAACAGTGTTCACTGACTACTTGTAAGATGCATAGACTGTGAAAAGCAATGATGAAACTCGTACGGTTTCACTCTAACTGCTCTGAGAAGTCAGTCAAAAGCCTTCTTGTGGATGTTACTGCATCACTTCTTGCTATGTACTTTACCAGATCAGGGCCCTCACTATCCCTCTTTTTTTCAGTTATCTTCTTTAGCATGTCTAATGTTAATTTTGGTACATGTCGACTGGCGTTTGCTGGGAGTTGCAGTCACTTTTAAATGTACTGTTCTTATTTCTGAGTAGGTCAGAATCCAAGTAGTTGGCAGTGTTCTGAAGAAAGAATAACGTTCTGCTGCTACAGCCTCATCAGACTGAACAAAACGTTTGCCCTAGTTCATCCTTGGAGCCTCATGCCGGCCATCATATGACATAGGGCATATGGTGGAGCTCCATTGGTAAAATTGGTGTGGCAGCATGGTAGGAGACTGTAGTTGTCAACATGAAAGCAACCCTGTGTTCTGTAAGGTTGCTCCAGGCATCAGCCTTATAGCAACGCTTTCCCACGTGGGATGTCATGCGCCAGCCAGGACACTGGGATTGGCCCGCTGCCACCGTGTTTTGCCACAGAGGCTGGCAAATCACAACACTGGTAAGGCTGCATGTGATGAGGTCCTTAGTTAAAAGCTTCATAGATATTGTTCAAAATGTTTCAACACATTTGCTTCTTCCTCTCCCTTAGACCCAAACATGCCTTTACCTGCAGTACAGGTGGGAAATGGTTCCTAAGGGTAAAATATATGTCAAATCCCAGAACATGAATGGAAAATTTTATTTAACCCAGAGGTGTGAAAAACATCTGAAAGAAATGTGGCAGAAAATAAAATAAATACTTTAAACAGACCGAATCAAGTAACTATCAACATAGCTTTGATGCCAACTTACCAGAGCAACTTAGTTTTCACTATGTCCTAGTAAGCCACATAGACAGCTTACAACTCTCATAAAAACTGGTATGAGTCTTATCAGGAACCTGGATGAGGATTACCCAAGCTAGTAAATATATGCCATTTTTATTTGGTCTATAGGAAGACAGAATCTAATCCAGGGGTCCCCAAACTAAGGCCCAGGGGCCGGATGCGGCCCTCCAAGGTAATTTACCTGGCCCTCGCCCTCATTTATAATATATTTTTATATCAGTTTTAATAATATAATATATTGTATATACATATAATATTGATAATAATATTATCATTTTATACAATACAATACTAACAATAATGTCATATAATAATATTAATTATATGTTATATATTACATATATTACAGTATAGTGGTATAGTTCAATATAGTATAATGCTAATATTGTGCTATGCTAATAATATAATATATTGTATGTACATACAGCTGCTCTGAGTTCCCTTCGGGGTGAGAAGGGTGGGATATAAATGTAGTAAATAAATGTAGTAAATGAATAAATAAATAATTTTGGACTTAGGCTCGCCCAAAGTCTGAAATGACTTGAAGACACACAACAACAACAACAATCCTAATTAACCTGACTATCCCATTGGCCAGAAGCAGGCCCACACTTCCTATTGAAATCCTGATAGGTTTATGTTAAAATTATTTTCATTTTTAAATATTGTGTTGTTATTTCATTGTTATTGTTTTGCACTACAAATAAGATATGTGCAGTGTGCATAGGAATTTGTTCGTTTTTTTCCCCCAAATTATAATTTGGCCCTTCAATAGTCTGAAGGCTTGTGGACCGGCCCTCTGCTTTAAAAGTTTGAGGACCCCTGATCTAATCAATGTGTCTGTCAGTAAAGGGTGTATTGTGCCTGCCCCAGGTAGGCAGGTGATGGCAATTTATCTTGTCAAGACTGTAAACTAGAAATCAGAGGTACAAAATAGGAAGTGATTTCCTTCTCTGCTAGCACAGGAAAGATCCATTCCTATATATTCAGAAAAAGGAAGGTTGTTCTGCAGTGGAGAAAGAATTATTTGGGGCTGGTTCGTAAAAGCATCTTGTAGAACTCTAAATATTATAACATTACAGTATCCATCATAGCCAGTGATGAATCATAGAATCATAGAATAGTAGAGTTGGAAGAGACCTCATGGGCCATCCAGTCCAACCCCCCGCTAAAAGCAGGAAATCGCTTCTGAAAGACGAGGGGAAATAAAATCCAAACACAGTGATGACTAGAGTTGCCACCTTTGTTTTAAAAGGGCAAGTCTATTGGTTCTTAGTCTAGTCTCCACAATTATGTGGTTAGTTTCACCTGTACACTGAAGGGTGAACATGTCGTTTTTATTTCTGCTCTTTACGCATTGTCTATGCCACAGTGCAAATATTAAATTTGTGAATGAGAATTACACTAGTGAATTCAGGAAAATCTCCTGATGTTTGAGGTACAATTTGTGATAAGAGTGATGTGTCCCTTTGTGATAAACAAGTTGAAGCTTATTCAGAAGTATTGTAGGTAAGTAAACAAGATAATCTGGAACCAGAAACTACAAGATCAAGGTTATAGTTTTCTGCTGTTCTGGAGACTAGGACTCAAAGCAATGGCTTCAAATGACAGGAAAGGAGATTCTGCCTGAACATTAGGAAGAATTTTTTGACTGTAAGAGCTGTTCAGTAGTGGAACTCTCTGCCTCGGGTGTGGTGGAAGATCCTTCTTTGAAAGCTTTTAAACAGAGGCTGGATGTCTAGCTCTCAGGGGTGCTTTGATTGTGCTTTTCCTGCATGGCAGGGGATTGTACTGGATCGCCCATGTGGTCTCTTTCAACTCTATTACTCTATGATTCTATGAAATCCACATTAAGGACAACTCAAAAACTTATTTAAGAAAGATTTTTAAGCAGAGGGTGGGGTGGGAATCCTACTAATATTTAAAATAAAATTTACCTGGGAGTGGTTTTCTGGGAGAACACATGGCTTTTCAGTATCTATATTCCTCAGTTCCCCAGGAAGTTCTGCACAATTCTGGATCAGGGTAACCAGTTCCCTTGTCCCCCCCCCCTTTCCCTTCAGACATTTTATGTATCTTATGATGTGACATCAGGGTGTCTCACCTAGTGGTGATGTCACAAGAATTATAGTAAGATGGGCAGTCCTAACTTCAGCTAACTTCAGTGGCTTAGCCATCTCTCTCTCCCTCTCTCTCTCTCCCTCCCCCCCCCTCTCTCTCTCTCTCTCTCTCTTGCCTCTTATACCTTTCTGATTTTTACTCACCTATGTTGACTCAGATTATATGTTATTTACACTTTGGTTCTCTTCTTATATAACCTTATTTGGCTCCAATCACATCCATCTGATTTTGATAAAATCCCTATACTCTTGCTTTCTGATTAGTGGAGAACAGTGAAATTGGTGGTGGCTTGATGATGATAACAATGATTACATCCTATTCAACCACTTCTATTTCCCCATCTGCTGTTCTGTATATATCACTTCTCCAACTTCCTCTGCATTTTTGTTCAAATTGTGAGAATGATGTAGCTCTTCTGATGTTTTTGAATTGCAACTGCAAAGATTTCTCACCATTGTCTATGAAGTTTAGCACAGCTGGGGCCTGCAGCTTATGAAAATCAAAAGGGCCACAAAATTCCCACTCTGGCTTAGCTAATCACTGCTGGTATAGTTCAAAATAAAATGCATGTATTTTAGTTGTGTACATTTACTTGTTGTAATAAATTACATATTTGAAAGGGATGGAAAACTTATTGTTCTTTGTAGTATTGGAAACCCCTGGTAAGAATACTGTGCTGTGAGAATCTTGCTGACTCCCCAACTTAGATTCCCCCCCCCCCTAGATTTCATGTACAGTAATACCTTGACTTAAGCAAATTTTTGCACTGAAATACTATTAATCTGTTCCAGACCCCCTGAAAATTCCCCCAATTTTTGTGATGTGTTTTTAAATAAGAAAATATAGTTTATAAATAACAAATAATGTATAAATGCATATTCACATGGAATAATAAAAAACATCAACTTTAAAATGGTAGAAGCACAAAGATGTGGCAAGGAAGCATATTTGAGGCAAGAAAATGTGGGTTGCAAGTGTAACTGCAAAGCAAAACCTGCACATTCACATGAACAATAAAGAAAGAAAGAGCAACTTTAAAATGGCAGAAGGACAAAGTTGTGGCAAGGAAGCATAAAGCACAAAGTGAAGATGCAGACGCATCATTTTCTTCATACTGTACACATTCCAGCTTTCTCTCACACACACACACCCATCTCTCTCTCTCTCTCTTTCTCTTTCTTGCTTGCTTGCTTTCCTTCCTTCTCTTCATGAAGCCAAACATACCAGGAATAAAAACCACACAAAATCAACAAACACAAAGTTCTTCAAAGGTGACAAGAGCAAAGTGGAAAGCAATCTTCCAAAGCAGAAAGAGCACGAGGCACAGAGGCTGCTCTCTTGAAGCTTTGAAGTCCTGTACTCTTGCCTTAGCGCTCCCTCAGGTGCTAGCTCTTAACTCAAAATGCTGCTATATCAAAGCAAAACACAGGTCAGGTGACAGTTCTTAAATAAAAATGCTCTTTTAACTAAAAACACTCTTAAGTAAATGTCCCACTGTATATCATATGGATATACAGATTATCTAGCAGTGGAGACTCGTATAATTCAGTTCAAAGCAGATAATCTGGGATCAGATCCTGGACTATCTTGGAATATAGGAATGTGAAGATCCAACCTTAATCTGCACAGAAGAAATGTTTTATTGGACTCATTAAAGATCAAGAAAAAATAACATGTGTAACAGCTCTGTAATATGCTATCACAAAGCCCCTAAAAATCATGTACATGCACTTAAATGTCTCTCTGTGTGTGTGTTGAACTTCTCAAAGGTTGTCCACAGTATATACTGCATTATGTATTTAATTACTTTATATTTATGTTAATTTATATTCTGCCTTTCTCCTAGAAAGGATTCAAATGTCTTAAAACCATTTAAAATGAAATACAATTAACATAATTAACACAATACTTTTGAAAAAAGTCAAAGCACAATCCTTTTTTAAAGGCCAAATTTAAAATTGCTTTTAAAACATATTAAAAACACAATGAAATCCTTTATAAGATGTCATGTGTTTCTGTGTGTTTGTATATATATATATAAAGCATCTAAGTACTATAAAGGCACCAGATCCTGTCTTATTTTAGAAACTACATCAGCAAATGGTATAGGCTATATTTCAGTGGAAGGAACTGGCAACCTACCTCTGGATACTACTTGCCTAAGAAAACCATATGAAATCCATGAGTTTGTCATAAGCTGACAGGTGACTTGAAGGCTCATAAACACAGTTGCATAACACATGATCATTTAACGTGATTTGTAAAACTCATTTTGGACTGCAGTTTACTATCACCACCATACTATCATTGTCAATGGTTGTGCTTGCTGGGGGATTGCTCAAGAGTACCTTTTCCAAGCTCTGATGTCAGTATATAGCAATGATTTCTTAGAGCTGTAGAAAAATTATGGAATTCCAACTCTTGCCAGGTCCACTCAGCATAGTCAATTGTGAGGGATCATGAAAATTAAAAGTCCAGTTTCCAATACCCCTGCATTGTTATACTGCATAAAATCACTTTCACATGCAACATTTGCTTATATAGTCACTCATCTCATAAGGACACATAGAGCAATGATACCAAAGAAATATTAATACAATACATATAAAACGAATGTGGTTGCAGTCTTCCCCACACATATGCCAGAATTTATGAGACCTTTAAATGATTAGGTCCTTGCACACTGGCCCAGACCCCTTTAATCTTCTATCTTAGCATTCTTGCACTGAGAAAGCATAGATACATCTGTCTTCAGGATCAGAGTCCATTCAGGCTCTTCAACTTCAGAATTTACAGCTCAGAGTGTCAGGCTGGGGACACGAAGGGGTGAGGCAGAGGCATGCATAGAAGCCAACATCTATGCTTCGTCCCCCTTCATACTTTTGGGTCCCCATGCATTTGAGATAATGCCTCTATAATGCTTCAATTTGCTTTATAAACATCTTTGACTCTTCAAGGGGATAAAACTTTTGATCTATGCATTACGTTTTGCCTTTAGAATTCAGTCCACTCATTTTTACCTTTACCAAGTGTAGCCAACTGTCCACATTTGCTAATGTTAGGAGCACAGGACCCTCATGGTCCATGGAAGTGAAAAACTGTAAATAAAGAAATTGCCTTAGTTTTTATTTGAGAGAACACCTCTCTAGGAACTTCTAGATCTTCTAACATGGCTCAATGACCAACTTCCACTGGAAGCAGGGTAGAGAATTGCATTGAAGGATGGAGAGATTCCTAGAAAGGTGTTCTCTCTAGAAATCTCTACGTCCTCCAGCATGACTGGAGGAAGTTGACCATACAATCAAAATAGAGGGCCTGGAGATTTCTAGAGATAAGATTTTAATCCAATTTATAGATAATCAAAATTGCAAAAGTTAAACTGGCAGATGTGGAAGAACAATTGTAAAGTCTTTATTAAAAAATCCTTGGCCTGTTTCTACTTTGGATGAGTTAGGTCCAGGTCTAAAGAGGAACTTGAGTTCTCCTCTAAATT
The DNA here is from genome assembly GCF_035594765.1 of Anolis carolinensis. Lineage (NCBI taxonomy): Eukaryota > Metazoa > Chordata > Lepidosauria > Squamata > Anolidae > Anolis > Anolis carolinensis. Next base: position 50,405,101 of record NC_085842.1, on the reverse strand, counting down.
AATGGGAGTTAAGATAGACAGCTACTTTTCACATGGTTTCAATAGGATGTAAAAACCATGGACTTATCTTAAATATTCAGATCATCAAGGTTTTATGTTTTCATTACTATATTTTGACCATTTTATCTCAAGAAAACCCAAATCTTTGGCAGTTAAGGTGTTTTACAAATAGAAACGATATCATTCAAACTCATGTTCAGTTGTTCTCAAATATTATAGGAGGCGGCCTAAAGTATGTGAAGGTGGAAATTGTTGGAATTCAACCCCATACTGCCCAAGTCTGCAGTCCATAGGTTCATGCTTTTGCTTCAAACTTCTGTTTTTCACATCTGAGTGTGTATTGAGACCTCTCCCAGCTTGTGTGTGTCAGGAGAGATGTAGTGTTTGGAGATTTCCCCCCCCCCCTCTTTTGAACCCTAGAAGAGTTTGAGTTTTAGAGTAGCTCAGACTCAGTTCTTTACTATTAAGAAATGTAGTTATTATGTTTATAAATAAACCTTTTGTAATTTTAAAGGCTGAACTCTGCATCTTTGACTTCTAAGCTCTAGATCCTTTTCCAACCACAAGACTTCACACTCTGCTTGCTGTGAGCTGAATGCTCAACTATAAGTATCCTGTTTGTACTTTTTGATGATCTGCTGTGTTTTTGGGAGTTTTCCCTAACAAAAGGCAGGTATTGATTCTTGTATTTGTCCCTTCCCCTTGCTGAGATAATGCCCACCCCAGTTCTTTTCCCCCTGTCAGATTGCAGTAACTTCTATGAGAAATAAAACAGGAGGAGCTTCAGTTGGCAGGAGAAGCTGAAGACTATGGCTAAAGACTGTGTCCCATGTTAAAGGAATTTACTATGGCTCACATTTTGGCACTGGGGACACACCAATTTGACATCCAGGTTGCTCTTGTTGTAAAATGCAAATGTTTAAACAGGTGGACATTTCCTTAGAAAAATCACACAATAGCTTGCATACATATTTACAAAACCTGCCGTTTGGTCCCACTTCAAAACAAAATCAATCTCTGCCCAGGCAAATGAGTCCAGAGCAACTAGGGTCCCTTCCACACAGAATATCAAGGCAGAAAATCCAACAATATCTACTTTGAACTAGGTTATCTGAGTCCACACAGCCATATAACCCAGTTCAAAGCAGATAATGTGGGATTTTATTCAGCTGTGTGGAAGAAGCCTTAGTTTGCTGAGCCAAAGCCAAACTGAGCTGCAACCATCCTCAAATTCTCCATCACAGACTTGCACTTGTAGCCAACAGGAGGAAATACAAAGAGCTTTCTGTCCATCTCCGAAATGGAGAAAGGTCTCATCTTTTCAAAGCCCTGGATCCACTCAATCCAGACAATTGCACAGTAATTCGTTCTCTACAATACTCCTGAGGCCATGTAACTGAATGATAGAAAAAAGGACCCCCAGACCTCAGAGTAGGTTTTAAAACAGAAGGTGGAAGGAAGGGGAAATCTATCAAAATTGGAAATACCCACCCAATCCCCCGCAACTCTGGTAAGCAGAACCAAAGAGCATTTCCCTCTCTCTCTATCCCAGAGAAAGAAAGAAAGAAAGAGAAGGAGAGAGAAGGCAGGAAGAAAAAGGAGGAAGAGATAGAGAAGGAGAAGGAGAGGGGGGAGGGGGGGAAGGAGAGATAGACGCCCCTTCCACACAGCTGAATAAAATCCCACATTATCTGCTTTGAACCGGAATATATGGCAGTGTGGACTCAGGGCCCTTCCACACAGCCCTATATCCCAGAAAATCAAGGAAGAAAATCCCACAATATCTGCTTTGAACTGGGTTGTCTGAGTCCACACTCAGAAAATATGGGATTTTCTGCCATGATATAGGGCTGTGTGGAAGGGCCCTCAGATAACCCAGTTCAAAGCAGATATTGTGGGATTTTTCTGCCTTGATATTCTGGGTTATATGGCTGTGTGGAAAGGCCCACAGAGGGGCGGGGAGAAGAAATGGGTAAGGAGAGAGGGAGGGAGACAGAGAGGGAAAGGAGGAGAGAGAGAGGGAGAGAGCGAAAGGAAAGGGAGAGAGAGGCAGGGAGGGAGAGAGAAATTCCCCAGCAAAATTCCCCTGCAAGGCTGAAAGCACACAATACGCGAGTTCCCTCATTACTTTGGAGAGCCCAGCCAAACACTTGGTCATTTGTAGCTGGCTCCAAGTCGCACAGTGTGAAGACAACACTGGCCAAAAGGAAAGTGGGGGGGGGGGGGGGGGAGAGAGAGAGAGAGAGAGAGAGAGAGAGAGAGAGAGAGAGAGAGAGAGAGAGAGAGAGAGAGAGAGAAGCGCTGGGGAAAAGAGGGGAGTGGCGGTGGTTTCAGTCTAGAGCTGCAGGTGATCCACAGGGGAGTCTCGCCTGTGAGTATACATATATGTACATGTATACTCCCGAGGCCATGTAACTGACTGTCTATCTCTACCTATACACACACCCCTCTTCTCCCCTCCAACCCTTATTTCGGAGGGTGGGGAGGCTCTGTCAGTCCTTCTCTCCCTCTCGTCCCATTCGAGCAGCCATCCCTCATCTGTCACTGGTCCCAATCAGGAGACCCGTTGCCAATGTGCTTTCTCCAGGTGAGAAACCCACCTCCCACCTTGGACCCGACTCCTCCGCCTCTCCGTGCCTCTTACCTCGGAGCCTCCCGGGAGGGCAGCTTCGGGGCCGGAGGTGTGGGCGCCCGCTCTGGGTCTGCCTGCCTCCCTTGTGTGCGCGGAGTGGGAAGGCGCGGAGGCTCTGCCCGTGGAAGAGGCAGGACTTTGGCGAGTGGCAGCCGAAGGGAGACCCGTCCCACCTCCCCAAACGGAGGAGAGGAGGAGGATGAGGGGGGAAGGAAGGAGGAGGAAACAGGCAGCGCACGAAAGGAAGGAGGAGAAGAAGGCTCCCTTCGTGACTGGCATTAATCTCTCCTTCGGCAGAGCTTCAAGGGAGCCATGGCAACGAGCCCCCGAACCTCCCCAATCTCTCTCCAGCTCCACGCAGGCAGAGACACAGCGTATTACACACACACGTTGCCACTGAAGCGCTTTCGCCCCACCACTGGCGGAGGGGAGGATTCCCCCTGGAAAACACGCGTGGGCAACGAATCTCCCGCCGGTTTACCTGGGCGGGGAAAGGGGGCCGCTCCTTTGCTCACCTGAGCCTTCTCGGTGGGATGCCTGCCTGCGTTTTGAGGGGGGGGGGTGTTGCCTGCGCTTTGGGGAGATGAGGACTGAACCGCTCCCCCATCCAAATGCCTCGACACACCCGCACAAAGAGTCAACCAAGCCACATGGACCCGTTTCCGATAGTAACACACAGCAGGGAAGGCGCGAAATGGGTTCTTCTCGCTCCCACTCAGAAATCCAATAAAACGGACTACAATGTTCCGAAAAGGGGAAGCGTGCTGTGGGGGAAACGCACACGGAAAGGGAGGCAGGTGGGCCACTCCTCCCCTCCAGCCCTGAAAACGAAATGCGCATTCCCTCAAGACGCAAAGAGGAACAGACCCCCCCCCCCCGGCAATTCCCATAGAAAGAAATGAGCACCTGGACAGCGGAAGAGCAATTCTTTGTAAGGCTGTGAGTTTGCCGGGCTGTATAGCCATGTTCCAGAAGCATTCTCTCCTGACATTTCGCCCACATCTATGGCAGGCATCCTCAGAGTATGTGAGGTCTATTGGAAATTAGGCAAGAGAGGTTTATACATCTATGGAAGGTCCAGGATGGGAGAAAGAACTCTTGTCTGCTGGAGGCCAGTGTGAATGTTGCAATTAATCACTTTGATTAGCATTGAAAAGCTCTGAAGCTTCAAGCCCTGGCTGCTTCCTTCCTGGGTGTAACCTTTGTTGGGAGGTGTTAGCTGGCCCTGATTATTTCCTGTTTGGAAATCCCGTTTTCAGATTTATCTACTGTCCTGATTTTAGAGTTTTATTAAATACTGGTAGCCACATTTTGTTCGCAGAGACTACACAGAGAAGCCATTGAAATCCACAAGCATGTGGACAATTTCAAAAGAAAGGAGAAAAACATGAAAATGTACAAAATCTGGCCAGCAGTATTTTAAAAAAAGTCAGGACAGTGAATAAAGAACAACACTCTGAATTCCAAACATGAATCAATCAGGGCCAGCTAACACCTCCCAACCAAGGATTTCCCCAGGAAGCAACCAAGCCTTGAAGCTGCAAGGCCATTCAATGCTAATCAAGGTGATCAATTGCGACATTCACACTTGCCTCCAACAGACAAGAGTTTTTTCTCCCACCCTGGACTTTCCACAGATATATGAACCTCACTTGCCTAGTTTCCAACAGACCTCACAACCTCTGAGGATGCCTGCCATAGAGGTGGGCAAAAGGTAAGAAGAGGATGCTTCTGGAACATGGCCATACAGCCTGGAAGATTCACAGCAACCCAGTGATTCCGGCCATGCAAGCCCTCGGTCGGCAACACCTTGTGGCTTCTTTCCCACTCCAAAGGAGAGACAGGCCTGCCTTCCCTCTCGCAGACCATCCAGGTGTGCAGCCCAGCCCGACTCCAGCAAGGGGAGCGTGGGCGCCCGGCTTCTCCCCCTGCCCAGCCTGGGATACACGGACTCGCACCCATCCACCCGGCCTCTCTCTCTCCCCCCTTGCCACGCGCAGCCACCCGGCGTTACCAAGAGCAACGGGAAGCTCCTCGGGGAGCGCGCCCTACCGTATGCCACGCACCGCCAGGTCTTCTCTTCCCAAAGCAGCTGCTTGGAACAAGGATGGGCACGCGGAAGGGGGCAGGGGGCCCCGAGTGGGTGTCAGGGCTTTCCCTTGGCCACAGCTGCCTTCCTTCCACTCGCGAGGCAAGAGCACACACCCCTTCTGCTCCCCCACCTTCCCTCCTCGGGCGCTGGTGATGGGAGTGCCTTCCTGCCAGCTGCCTTCGCCTCCTCCTTTTCCTCCTGCTGCCCAAAGGCAAGGAGCTGCAAAAAGTCCAGTCCTGGCATGCTCTTTTATAGAGTGCACCTCACCTCCATGCCCTGAATACTCAGGTATCTTTTGTTATTATTATTTGCCTGCTGCCACTCCCTTTCCAGCGGAATGTGCTTGGAAAGCAGGCAGAGGAGCCACCTGAGAGCCTGGGTGGTTGGGAGGACTCCGGCCCCTTCTACACTGCCCTATAATCCAGATTATCAAAGCAGATAATCCACATACTTTGAAGTGGATTATCTGAGTCTACGTTGCCATATAATTAAGGTAAAGGTAAAGGTTTTCCCTGACGTTAAGTCCAGTCATGTCTGACTCTGGGGGTTGGTGCTCATCTCCATTTCTAAGCTGAAGAGTCGGCGTTGTCCGTAGACACCTCCAAGGTCATGTGGCTGGCATGATTGCTTGGAGCGCCATTACCTTCCCACTGGAGTGGTACCTATTGATCTACTCACGCTGGCATGTTTTTCAACCTAGCAAGGTTGGCTTATTACTTACTTGCTTAGACGATCCCTCATAATCTGAAGATGATGGTCCTCCAAGTGTAGTGTCTTGGTGGCCGTGGAGACCTATTCTTGACCCGCATGTTCTTCCACAGTGAGGACCTCGGTTTCCAGGTGGAAGGTGGTCCCAGTCAGGGTAGGCTTGACACACCTTCCTCTTGGCACATTTCTCCCTTAAGCCTTCCATTTATGCCTCCTTGAATTCTGCAACACTGCTGGTCACAGCTGACCTCCAGTTAGAGCACTCAAAGACCAGGGCTTCCCAGATCTCAGTGTCTATGCCACAATTTTTAAAGCCCATTTTTAGATCTCTTTTCCTGTCCACCAACATTACGTTTCTCATTCTTGAGTTGGGCATATAGCAACTGCTTTGGGAGACAGTGATCAGGCATTCGGACAATGTGGCCAGTCCAGAGGAGTTGATGGCATAGGAGCATCACTTTAATGCTGGTGGTCTTTGCTTCTTCCAGCACCCTGACATTTGTCTGCCTGTCTTCCCAGGAGATTTGCAGGATTTTTCAGAGGCAACACTGGTGGAATCGTTATAGGAATTGAGTGTGACATCTGTGGACAGGCCACAATTTGCAGGCATATAGCAGGGTTGGGAGAACAATGGCTTTATAAACAAGCACCTCGGTAGTCTAGAAGGGGCTTCTGAGGATGCCATTTACACTGGAGAATCCACACCATCTCATAGAATCAGTCCAACCAACATCCTGACATGCAGGAAAACACAGTCAAAGCACTCCTGACAGATAAACATCCTGCCTCTGCGTAAAAACCTCCAGAGAAGGAGACTCTATCAAGTCCCAGGTAGAAGCATTAGGAAGTTCCTCCTAATGTTCAAGCAAAATCTCTTTTCCTGCAATTTGAATCTATTGTGTTGTCAAAGGCTTTCATGGCCGGAATCATTGGGTTGCTGTGAGTTTTCCAGACTGTATGGCCATGTTCCAGAAGCATTCTTTCATGACGTTTCACCTGCATCTATGGCAGGCATCCTCAAGGTAATGAGGTAGCTAGCATTTCTGTGAAACATGAAAGGCACCGCAGACTAATCCAACCAGAGAAGTCAGCCATAGCAGAGCACTGGATGAACTATCTTGGACACAGAGTATTATTTGAGAACACAGATTATTTGGCCCACTCTAACAACCACCATGTCAGACTACACAGAGAAGCCATTGAAATCCACAGGCATGTGGACAATTTCAACAGCAAGAAGGAAACCATGAAAATGAACAAATTCTGGCTGCAAGTTTTAAAATACTCTAAAATTAGGACAGCAAATAATGAACTGCACTCATAAAACAGGGAAATCTCAGACGTGAAACAATCAGGGGCAGTTAACACCTCCCAACAAAGGATTACCCCAGGCAGGATGTAGCCAGGCTTTGAAGCTGCAAGGCCATTAAATGCTAATCAAGGTGGCCAATTGAAACATTCACACCTGCCTCAGAGAAGAATTCTTTCTCCCACCCTGAACATTCCAGTTATATAAACTACACTTGCCTGGTTTCCAACATACCTCATTACCTCTGAGGATGCCCTGATTGTTTCCTGTCTGGCATTCCCATCTTCAGACTGTTGTTCTTTATCTACTGTCCTGATTTTAGAGTTTTTTTAAAAAAATACTGGTAGCCACATTTTGTTCACAGAGACTACACAGAGAAGCCATTGAAATCCACAAGCATGTGGACACTTTCAACAGAAGAAGGAAACCATGAAAATGTACAAAATTTGGCCAGCAGTATTTAAAAAACTCTAAAATCAGGACAGTGAATAAAGAACAACAATCAGAATTCCAAACATGAATCAATCAGGGCCAGCTAACACCTCCCAACCAAGGATTTCCCCAGGAAGCAACCAAGCCTTGAAGCTGCAAGGCCATTCAATGCAAATCAAGGTGATCAATTGCGACATTCACACTTGCCTCCAACAGACAAGAGTTCGTTCTCCCATCCTGGACCTTCCACAAATATATGAACCTCAGTTGCCTAGTTCCCAACAGACTTCACAATCTCTGAGGATGCCTTCAATAGATGTGGGTGAAACGTCAGGAGAGAATGCTTCTGGAACATGGCCATACAGCAACCCAGTGAATTCTGTTGCCTTCAGAGCAGCAGAAAACAAGCCTGCCCCTTCTATACTACCATATAATCCAGATTATGAAATCAGATAACCCACATTATCTGCTTTTAACTGTATTATATGAGTTTACACTGCCATATAATCCAGTTAAAAGCAGAGAATCTGGAATGTATAAAGCATTGTAGATGGGGCCTAAATTCCCCCTTGGCCTTCTTTTTTCCAAGCAACATACCAAGTTCCCTACCTTGTTCCCCACTGGGCTTGGTTTCCAAATCTTTGATCATCTTGGTCACCCTTCTCTGGGTGTCCAGGTCATCAAAATCCTTCTTGAATTATACCCAGAACTGGACACAGTGTTCCAGATGGGATCTGATGAAAGCAGGGTACAGTGGCACTATACCCTTGATCTCTATACTCCTATTGATGTAGCCCAGAATTGCATTGGCTTTTTTAGCTGCCTCACCACACTGTTGACTTATGTTCACCTTGTGATCTATTAAGACTCATAGATCCATTTCACATGGATGGTTTTCAAGCCAGGTATCACCCATCCTATATCTGTGCATTTCATTTTTATTGCCAAAATGTAGTACCATACATTTCTCCCTGCTGAAATTCATTTTGTTAGTTTTGGCCCAGCTTTGATAGCCCTTCAACTGCCATGGTTCAATGTGATTTAATCATGGGAGTCATGGTTTTAAAAGGCCTTCAAGCCTTCTCTGCCAGATAGTGATGGTGTCTCACCAAATTACAACTCCCAGGATTCCATAGCATGCCACCATGGCAGTTAAAGCACTGTCAAACTGCATTAATTCAGCAGTGGAGATGCACCCAGTGAGGTAGAAGATGGTTGCAGAAGAAGGCCACCCTTACATGGGAAAGGAGCTGGGAAAAGCACAGGGCTAACAAGATGACCATTGTGAGAAGTAGCCTTCCACTCCTCTACAGATCAACAATGGGGTTCTCTCTTCTTCTTTTCAACAGTGAAATAAATGCATCATGTTTTCAGTTTTTAAAACAGTGAGCTGACTGTCGTGGTCCATCAAGGCCACTTTGAAGACACACTGGAACAAATGACAAAGTATCACTGTAATGCATTGATGTCTCCTTTGAGACACACACAAATAAAGCATGGCATCAGAATGCATCAACCAGGGCTGATTGAAATCTAACACAGTATCTCCAAATGACCCACCACAAATAGCTGTGTGATGCACTGGCACAGGCTGTGGCCCAATAAGCCATAACATCTGCACTCATCTGATCCAGTGCAACCAAGTGGGTTTGCAGCTGATGGCCCTAGGAAAATATTGAGATAGATTGGATCTTGCTAAATGAGTTCACAGACACCATTGGCTCTGATGTTACTTGTTTGCCAAATGGCTGTAAAAGTGAATTAAGGGTGCATCTACATTGTAGAATTAATGCAGTTTGAAACCACTTTAACTGGCTCAATGCTATGGAATCAGAGTTGTAGTTTGGTGAAGCACCAGCACCCTTTGGCAGAGAGGGCTAAAAACTTTGTAAAACTACAACTCCGATTTTTTTTGGTGTCAACAGAGACTTGAGAAACTGCAAGTTGCTTCTGGTGTGAGAGAATTGGCTGTCTGCAAGGATGTTTCCCAGGGGACACCCAACAGCCTCACCATAGATTACAGTTGCAAACAGGTTCCCAGGATTCTTACAACAAAGGAGAGACACCCCTTTCTGTCATCATTTTGATACCTTACAACAACCCTTTGAGATTGGACCAGTAGCACTACATTTGCTATCTTAACATCTCAGGAAACATCCAGACAAACACATTTGTCATGGATGTAGAATAGATAGGGATGAGGTGAGTCCTGAGAAATGGTCATTGCTACTACAGTCAGTAGAACTTCTCAACAGCCACTATGGGACATTGGCCCTCCCTCCCTCCTCTTCTGTTTGCTCTTCACCTATGCAATAGGATATAATTTATTTTTTTAAATGATAGCAAATGTGCAGTTGGGGGCATTTGGTATTCCTGAGGCTTTTCACAATAAGCCTGAAGCAGATTTCTCAGATTTTCTAAGTGTATGAATGGTAAGTGAGACTTGCTTTATGACTATTTATCTTAACTTCTGTATTACTATTTTGAATACCATCTTTATTTTAACATTTTGTTCTAATTCAACAAGGCAACTAAAATCTGTGAGAGTCCTAGCTTCTCAATCAGTAGTCTGGCACTGTGATTTCTAGATCAATTTGTGAACTTAAGGATTTTAAAACTCCAGCAATGGCATCTTCTTATATGTCTCTCTCATTCCTCCAGATTTTCATCTGTCTCTCTGGCTGTATAAACATTGGGTTTCTGAAAAAAACATGGAAATATATTGGCTTCAGTTTTTATTTTTGCCAGTGTTCTGAAGACCATACAGGGACTGAGACTTCCACAGGAATGGATTGCAATTGCCTGCAATTCTGCTTCTTTCTTTAGATCAGTGGTTCTCAACCTGTGGGTCCTTCAACTCCCAGAAATCCTAACAGCTGGTAAACTGGCTGGGATTTCTGAGAGTTGTAGGCCAAAAATCTGGGGACACACAGGTTGAAAACCACGGATCCTTTAGAAATCACAGCCCTTCTCCATATAGAGCTTGGAAAGTTACTTTTTAAAATTTCAAGTACAGTGTTCCCTCACTTATCGAGGGGGTTAGGTTCCAGGACCATTCGCAATAAATGAAAATCCGCAAAGTAGGGACACTATATTTATTTTAATATTTATACATTATTTTAATAGTTATACACTATTTTAAGTCTTTATCAACAAATTGTGTGTTGATAAATCGCCTCCTTCTCCTCTCGTTGCCACTTGGGCTCCTTTTCTCTCCTTTTGGCTTCTTCTTCCTCCCTTCCTTAGGCTGTAAATTGTAATTTTTTATGATTTATAATAGTCTTTTAGAGTTTATTGAAAAACCACAAAACAGCAAATCGTGAAAAGTGAACTGTGAAGTAGTGAGGGAACACTGTAATCAGTTATGGTTGTACTTCTAAATCTCAAAAAAAGTTATTGTTGTTGTAAGGCTTTACTTTTCACCTTCACAAAAGTAGCTGACATAGTACCTTTTTCATAACTTTAAAAGGCTCTTCCATGCCATACGGTGTAATGCTATGATTCCATTTTAACTGCCATGGTACAAACCTATGAAAACCTGGAATTTGTAGAGCTCTCTGGCAGAGGATTCTAAATGTGTCTACCTACACTGTCAAGTTTAGTATTGCATAGGATACTGCCATGGCATTTAAAATGAAATCATGATGTTATCATTCTGTGTTGTGACACAACTTTACTGCTTACTGCAAAAGTAGTAAAGTTAGCCTTCAACAAGGTAAACTGTAATGTAACGTTTTTTGTGTGTCAGAAGTGCCTTGAGAAACTGCAAGTCACTTCTGGTGTGAGAGAATTGGCCATCAGCAAGGACGTTGTCCAGAGGACGTCTGGATGATTGATGTTTATACCATCCTATGGGATGCTTCTCTCATGTCTCTGCATGAGAAGCTAGAGCTCGACAGACGGGAGCCTACCTCGCTCCCTACCCTGCTCCCTGGATTTGAACCAGCCACCTTTCAGTCAACCAGTCCTATTGGCACAAGGGTTTAACCCATTGTGCCACCAGGGGCTCCATGTAACTTATTAATGTCTTGATGATTACAAAAAGAATTAATTACAAGTGATTTGCATTGAGATTGATTTTGTATTCTGCTCTGTACGACAGGCCTAAGAATGAAGCCATTCTTTGAAATCTTGATTCTGCCTTTCCAGTCTCAAAGGAATTTCTGACCATTCCCAATTGAGAGCATAATGCCAGACAGAGAAAGTTTCCTGCAAGGAGCTCTGGAGTTGCACATCTTCCTCTGACAAAAACTAGAAGACATGAGATATGAGCAAGGCCTGAGGTGTTAATATCCCCATTGCTTCTAATAGCAGGACTGTAAATGTTTTTCTTATCTAGAACTTTGGAGGTAATCTCTGAGGTTGCATATCAGCACCTCAAACACTTTTTTCTTTCATCCTTAAGATTGTTGCTACCTCACAATTAAAAATCTACTAGGAGAGAAAAATAGTGAATGGCGCTGATTATCTTAATATCGGCTCCATTCTTTTGTCTCTTAAACCAACTCACATAACAATCCATTCATTAGATGAATAGAACATATGCAATGAATCAGTGTTTGTATGTGTGTGAGAGTGTGAATTCACACCCATCAGTGCACACAGGTATATACACACATATATGTATGGATTCTCTAATCCATACATACACATGTGAAACCGGAATAAAGTAGTTTAGCTATAGCTTTTCCAGGTCATGACTCTTCATAGATTGTGTATGAAAAAAGAGGGAGGGAGGGAAGGAGGGAGGGAGGAAGAAATCCAGTTCCTGGACCATTTTAACCTTTTCCCTCTTTTATTAATCTGGTGAATACTCCTCAGCAATTTACTATGATACAAATTAATTTAATAAACCATTATGCCTTCTGCTGTGTGTATCTGTGGTCCTATCTTCTTCCAGCCCTTAGGTGTTGCCCTAGTGGTCAAATTATGTTTTTTAATGTCAGGAGCAAGTTGAGAAACTGCAAGTTGCTTCTGGTGTGAGAGAATTGGTCATCTGCAAGGATGTTGAACAGTGAAAACAGGTACTGTGGGCTACATTTTATTAGCCAGCAGGTTGCATATACCTGGTTGGACATAGCTACCATTCATATAACATTCTGCCAAGGATTCCAGGTACATTCTTTCTATGTTATTCACATCAGTCTTCTGAAATATGCCCCACTTGACATTTCCCTACTGTTATTGATGAGAAACTGGCAATAAAAGAATGGAGTCTAGCATAAAACTATTAAGGGCCGTTGTATGACTGAGGAGTGTTTTGAAGTGGCACCATTCCATGTCTATGCACTGATCAGGCTGACTAAATGATCAGACATCAACAGCATGATTCAGCAGACCCATGGGGGTGATGAGCACTGTGTGATGACAGAACAGGCAAGTCTCTGTTGGTGGTTTCCACTGATTTTAACAGCCAATGCAATGGAAAACACGAAGCAAACTTTGCATAGATATTTGATTGTCTCACCAGACTCAGCCTTGGCAGACCAGTTGTCTCACATAAAAGAAGGAGGGAGAGATCACTTGGCTGAGAAGCATGTCTTTCTATGACTGAAGAACCAGTTCCAGACCTTTATACTAATGATTTGTGCTTGCAAATTACCTTACTTGGCTTGTTGTGAGTTTTCAGGGCTGTATGGCCATGTTCCAGAAGCATTCTCTCCTGACATTTTGCCCACATCTATGGCAGGCATCCTCAGAAGTTGTGAGGTATATTGGAAACTATGCAAGGGAAGTTTATATACTGTATCTGTGGAAGGTCCAGGGTGGGAGAAATAATTATTGTCTGTTGGAGGCCAGTATGAATGTTGTAATTAATCACCTTGATTAGCATTAATGGCCTTACTAGCTTCAAGGCCTGGCTTTTTCCTGCCTGGGGAATCCTTTGTTCAGAGGTGTTAGCTGGCCCTAACTCATTCATGTCTGGAATTCCTCTGTTTTCAGAGTGTTGTTCTTTATTTACTGTTCTGATTTTAGAATGTTTCAATACTGGTAGCCAGTTTTTGTTCACCCTACTTGGTTCAGAAAGGGCTGTCACTTTATAATTGCAACATCTGTATTAAAATATTTCACAGATGGTTTCCAGGCACAATCCAAATAATGGTTTTCTGTGAACAATGAAGACTCATCTAGCCTGTGACCAGAACAGCTGGCAAAGTCCTTGGGGAGAAGATAATCCTAGAACATCATCTGAGGTCCTACATGTGTTCATAAAAAAGCATATTGATCATGATTGTCCAAACACATGTGACCTGCTAGATAAAAACTGGTCATGACTCTCCAGGTCATGACTCTCCATGTACATCAATACTTGGTCAGGGTTTCATAGAATCACAGAATAGTAGAGTTGGAAGAGACCTCATGGGCCATCCAGTCCAACCCCCTGCCAAGAAGCAGGAAATCGCATTCAAAGCACCCCCGACAGATGGTCATCCAGCCTCTGCTTAAAAGCCTCCAAAGAAGGAGCCTCCACCACAGTCCGGGGAAGAGAGTTTCACTGCCGAACAGCCCTCACTGTGAGGAAGTTCTTCCTGATGTTTAGGCGGAATCTCCTTTCCTGTAGTTTGAAGCCATTGTTCCGCGTCCTAGGCTGCGGGGCAGCAGAAAACAAGCTTGCTCCCTCCTCCCTATGACTTCCCCTCACATATTTGTACATGGCTATCATGTCTCCTCTTAGCCTTCTCTTCTGCAGGTTAAACATGCCCAGTTCTTTAAGCCTGTGATGTCCCATGGCCCTCTGGATCACAGCGATGAAGACATGGAATTTCTGCCGTTTCAGCAAGAGGCTGTTCCGTTCCAGATGCCTTTTGTTGACAATTTTAGGCCGGAGCTCATTAAAAAGGACCTTGAACAGGCGCCTATTCCCAGCACCTCTCCCCCCTTCGTGAGAAGGGAGTTTTGGGAGGCTAGCAGCTCAGAAAAAGTGCAAACACAGAAAAGCGCCCGATTAGCAGCTAGACAGAGTGTTAATTAGCTCGTTTCCCCTGAGAATTTTCAGGGAGGATCGCATCTGGATGAAGATGTTGGTTCAGCTCTTTTCCCTTGGGAAAAGGAGCACTGGACACCTGCTTTGAGGAAAGATTTGAAGTTCTTTAAAAGTTCCCCGCACTGGCTAGTCCTCGCAGAGTCAACAAGTCAGTTGAAGGATTAACTTCGGTTCCAGCCTAGTGTGGACTGCGTTTTAAGTCCGCTATCTTCCAGTCTCATCGTGCCTTGCCTTGTCGTGTTTTTTGTCCTGCCGTGTTTCCAGCCTTGCATCTTTGTGTCAAGAATCCAGTCTTGTCTTCAATTCCTTGCCTTGGACTTACTTTGAACTCTAGAAAATCTTGGACGTTTTCCCCACTCAAACTGCTTGGAAGTTGAGTGTGTTTCGGTTTGGATTTTAACTTTGAACTCTAATATTATATACTGGACAATATTTTACTGGGCTATATTTGACCTTCCCTGAAAGGTCTAAAGCTGAACTACATATTCTGCTTATTTTTGTTTTAATTTACTATTTCCTTAATAAAGATATTAAACTGTTATTGGCCTCTGTGTATTGGCTTCCAGTGCTCTGCTGCCAGGGCGTGACAAAGCCTCACCTCATAGGGCTTGTTCTCCAGACCTTTGATCATTTTAGTTGCCCTCCTCTGGACACTTTCCAGCTTGTCAATATCTCCTTTCAACTGCGCTGCCCAGAATTGGACGCAGTATTCCATGTGTGGTCTGACCAAGGCAGAATAGAGGGGTAGCATGACTTCCCTGGATCTAGACGCTATACCCCTATTGATGCAAGCCAAAATCCCGTTGGCTTTCTTAGCAGCCACATCACATTGCTGGCTCATGTTTTACTTGTTGTCCACAAGGACTCCAAGATCTTTTTCACATGTACTGCTGTCTAGCCAGGCGTCCCCCATTCTGTATCTTTGTATTCCATTTTTTCTGCCGAAGTGAAGTATCTTGCATTTGTCCCTGTTGAACTTGTTAGTTTCGGCCCATCTCTCTAGTCCAGGGGTCCCCAAACTTTTTAAACAGGGGGCCAGTTCACGATCCTTTGGACCGTTGGAGGGCCGGACTATAGTTGGCCACCGAGCAATAATAACAACAACAACAACAACAACAACAACAATAATAAAAAAGAGAGTTGAAAGAGACCCTTTGGGCCATTGAGTCCAATCCCCTTCTGCCTTTGTGCACCGAAAGCACAAGCAAGGCACCCCTGACAGATGTCCACCCAGCCTCAATGTTAATAATAATAATAATAATAATAATAATAATAATAATAATAATAAAGAGGGTTGGAAGAGACCCCTTGGGCCATTTAGTCCAACACCCTTCTGCCTTTGTGCACCAAAAGAACAAGCAAAGCACCCCTGACAGATGGCCACCCAGCCTCAATGTCAATAATAATAATAATAATAATAATAATAATAATAATAATAATAGTAATAATAATAATAATAAAGAGGGTTGGAAGAGATCCCTTGGCCATTGAGTCGAACCCCCTTCTGCCTTTGTGCACCAAAAGCACAAGCAAAGCACCCCTGACAGATGGCCACCCAGCCTCAATGTCAATAATAATAATAATAATAATAATAATAATAATAATAATAATAATAATAAGGAGGGTTGGAAGAGATACCTTGGCCATTGAATCCAACCCCCTTCTGCCTTTGTGCACCAAAAGTACAAGCAAAGCACCCCTGACAGATGGCCACCCAGCCTCAATGTTAATAATAATAGTAATAATAGTAATAATAGTAGTAATAATAATAATAATAATAATAATAATAATAATAATAATAATAATAATAATGGTTGTAAGAGAAGAAGAGACCCCTTGGGTCATTTAGCCCAACCCCCTTCTGCCCTTGTGCCGTGGGGGCCGGATAGATAGCTTTGATGGGCCGCATCCGGCCCCCGGGCCTTAGTTTGGGGACCCCTGCTCTAGTTTGTTAAGATCCAGACGTATCAATTTCCCAAAGCCAGTTTAGTCTGTATTCCTCTTTTCTGTTCCAAGCAAGTTGAAAACTGTTATTCTCTAGATTCTTTTGGGAGAGGGGATGAAATCTAACCTTAATTACTGAATTTTACTTTCCAGGTTTTTAGCATATCTTTTTTAAAAAAATAGATGTCACAATGTTATCCTGATTTTATGCTTTGTTTATGAATCTCCTTTCTCTTATTGTACAATAATTCCATGTTAAACATGCACATTTTAAAAATCTGTGTGCATTTTCTAAAATGTCAGAGAATGGGGAAGGATTCCTAATCCACTTGTGTATTTGCTGCCTACCACTCCACACACATGCTTTGCCAGAGAAAAAATCCACAAGAAATAACTATCAGCACATCAAAGCTTTCCATATGGAAAAGTTGTTATCTGAACACAATTCCCCATGTTGCATTATAACAAACCTGACATTGCTGATGAGCATGCCAGTTTTTTTCTCTTTAAAAGATGCAAACATGTGCTTGTTTTAACCATATTTTGCTGCATTTTAGAAAAGGTAATTCCAATGATTTTATTCACATCATGCAACATGTTGTATATTTGATAAATGTTGGTGGTGGTGATGATGCAATGCGGTCTGAATACATGGGAGGCATAAAGTGTGAGTACCTCTTCTATCCACCAGTGCATTAATGATGGAAGAGGCATTTCTTTTGTGATGTATCCACTTGCTGATGTTTTAGAAGTGTTCAAGCAGCTACTTATTTTCTCCATGTTTATGGTTGTCCTTCAAATTTGGAAGCAACACTACAAATAATGTTGTTAATTTTAGTCTATTTGGATTTAAGAAGGATAACATTTATTGTATAAAATGATGCAACTATTACAAACATTACTGCAATCCCTGATGTCCCTTTTCTTGGGATTGTAAACTACATTCTAAAGTATATTGGTAATTTCCAAACTGTGGTCAATTGTTTTGTTTTCCATACTTGGTTACAGGGTTTTAGTAAGATCTACTGTGGATTCTTTCTCTGTAACTTGAAACAGCTTCAGTAGCATGTCATCTGTTCCTGGTGATTTATTTCTTCCAAATGCTCTCAGTACATCTTCCACTTCACTTTCTAAAATTGTAGGCTCATTGTCAGATAGGTTTTCCTTAAATTAATCTGTCATTCTTTCATCTCCTTTATATAGCTCTTCATACTTGGTCATGTAATGCGTTCCCCTTGTTCCTTGTATAGTATCTTCACTCTTGGTTTAAATTTCCCCACTGATTTCTTGGATCTTGTGGAAGAGGTCTCCTTCTCTTCCTTTTGTTGTTGTTTCTCTGCATTGCTTACTATCATAGGTCTCTTTGTTCCTGTACACAAATTGAGGGTTCTGATCCTGTTTCTGTCACCATTTATTTATTTATTTACAATATTTCTACTCCACCTTTCTCAACCCTGGGGGGGACTCAAGATGGCTTCTTCTGTCCTTAACCACTGGATGAGTTTCATCTGTCATCTATTGAGACTTATCTCTCTTTTTTGACTGCAGATATTGTCTTTTGTGCATTCCTCCTGACAATGTCCCTGGCTTCAGCCCCAAGTTCTTCTGACTCCCAGTCAAATAGGCTTAATAATGCAAATCTGTTTTTTTTTAATCTTTAATTTCTGTAGGGATATACTTCAGGTTGTATTTTGGTAAGCTGACATTAACATTCATTCTGACATTTCAGATATACTATAATGCAGAACTGTGGTTTAATATTGTTAAACCTTGTTCTATTAACGGAGACTTCAACAATAAAAGTGACATACGGGAGAAAAAAGGGAAGGAAAAACATATTGGCTCATTGCTCTTCACCAGCATCCCAATGGAAATTGCTATGACATGACAGAGACTTTCATTTCCACTCCAGAACCCCATGATCTAAATTTCAACAGGCAGGATGCAGAAGTTTGAAGCCTTCCATCCCTGCTCAATGAGATATGATCGAAAGACCATGCATACTTCCATTCACAGCTCCCTGCCAACACCAGATAATATGGCCCTTGAGCTTGCAAAGGTTGAACACCCATCTTTATATGCTGTGCTCTGTGTGTGTGTGAGAGAGAGGGGGGGGGGGGGAGAGGGAGAGGGAGAGTGTGTGTGTTAGTTCTGCTAAAAAAGGAAAGAAAGAAAAATCAACTAATTTCCTAAGCTGGTAGTTTTTAAAAAGAGGACTAGATAGGACATGGATATTGTAGTCTACTTTGAACAATGTATGATAATAAAGGGAATATAAACATTAAAACATTAATGTATCCCCCCCCCCCCCCCAATGTGAAAACAAAATCCACATTTCTTTTGCAGTTTCTTCTCAGCATGGGTTAATGCATTGGCCTTACCCTGGACTCACTCCTTAGATACATCTTGAAACTTACTTTTAAATTCAAGACTTGCAAAACAGACTTGTTTATTTCACATTGCTGTTTTGTGCAAATTTTGTTCACTTTTGATAGACATGAATTGGATTATATGCCTGTTATTCTAAGCATCCATATGAGCACCATCTTGAATCTGATGTCAGGTGCAAAATTTATCTTCTCCTGGCTCGCAGCTTTAAAATCAGAAAGAATCAGACAAAAAAAAATATAACTAGCAAACTACTACCATTTGTTGAAGGAAACTATATTTAAATGATAAGGTCTGGAAAGCATCGTATCTTTAAAAAGATTTCCATTAATGAAAGCACCAGGACTTCTATACGTTGCACATTTCTTACTTCTTTCTGTGAATTTATTATTGAACACTACCAATCCTACTAAAAAGGGAGACATAGTCCTATCATGAAATTAGTTATAGTTTTCCAAGGATGTGAGGCCCATCCCTCTAGTCCCCTTTGACTATCCCCAGACCAGCAACAGATCCCCAACTCCATAAGGTCCAGCTTTCCCTACACATAAGCATCCCGGTGTAACCTGCGCCACTCCACACCAGCGATCATCCAGAGCTCCACTGGAGATTGCTTCATGGCCCCACTCACTTCCATTGTAAGAAAGTTAAGACACAACTCATAGATAGCTACGGTATACCGGGCACATACATTACTAGGCTCTCTCCTATACAAAGTATCTTTTTTTCCCTTTTACCCTTCTGCAAATATGCACATGAGCAGAGAGGAATGAATTAAAACAAATAAAGAGAATAACCCTCCCTATCCTGCAGGCAGCCAAGACAAGATCCCTCATCCTACTCCCTTATTTCCACCTATGGACTTATTCTAAAGCATCACTTGAATTATATTTTTATTTTTACTTCATTACTTTATTTTATTGAACTATATGAAATAGAGGGCAAACCAAAATGAACTCTATTAACCTCTTGAGCAATCTCGGCCATTCCAGAAATTCTTTCCACACTCTGTCCAAAAGACATGGAAAAGATCATAATCTGTTGGACAAAAGGCTTTCCTGACAACCAGCAGGGGGGCATCTGCTTGTCACTTAGGACTTTGTCTCTGTGGATCTCAGCCAGCCACTCAGGAGAATAGGAGGGAATTTCGGAAAATAGCAGTGTTAATACATGGAAACTCTTATGTATAAAGATGCCTGCTTTTTCCTTGTATTTTACACTTGTACCCTTTGAACACTTGCTGCTGTACAAGCACCCCTTCTGAAGATTGAATAAAAATTTCTGTAATTTGCCTTCATCCTGGTGAGATCCTGATTTCTGACATGGGACATTTGCAGTTAACAAAGCTCATCAGGCTTCCCTTGGTATCCATGGGTCATTGAAAAACCTCAAATTTTGGCATCAAATTCCATTTACTGTCTCACGATTCTTGCTACATGTTCCAGTTTTCCTATGGTTTTGTCTTCCGATCCTAGCTCTAACATTCTGACAAATATAATTTGTCCCCATTGGTGCTTACCTAATGTAATAAATCATGTAGCATGGAAAGCATAAGAGAGTCAGTGTGATGGAATGGTTTGAACATTTGACTAAGGACTTCATCCCACAAGGGGATGGGAGCAGGTAGAATAATTTTTTTGCATGGCATTTCACAGAGTTCTGTATTTAAAGAGGACAGATAATTGACTCACCCCATCACACAGTATCACTTCCTCCCCTTTCTAGTTAAACCATTTCCAAGATACCCACACACTTTTTAAAATTGCCTTTTTGAAACACCACTTTTCAACAGATCATTCGCTTTAAGCCCCTACACTAAAGGAGACAGGCATCATTTCCTCTCTGAAACATATATTCCAGTTTAAAGCAGATAATGAAGATTATCTGCTTTCATAATCTGTGTTAAATGGCAGTGAAGAACTGTAAGATCTTGGGCTAGTCACAGTCTCTCAGTTTCCAGGGAAGGTAATTTTGCCCAGAAAACCCTGTGATGGGCTTGCTTCAGAGTTGCCATAAATTGGAAATTATTTGAAGGCACCAACAACAACAGACACATGACATTATTATTTGGTGGCAAAGGCAGATCTTTGATTTTAATAACTTGGGACTGCATTTACAGTAAATTTCTTTGAAGCCAAATTTGGATGAATTTCCCCCCGGATTGTGAAATGATCTAGCTTACCTTAGGTGTGGGGATAGTCAAATTGATTTCATTCCTTAGAGTGTCTTATTTATTTATTTATTTATTTGTTTGAAGTTTAAAATCATCTTCAACCACATCTACCTAGACATCTGCTATCTTAACTTGACTGCTAAATAGATATATTCAGCAAAAACATTTGCTCAGTATATTTATGTATGGATGAGAACTATCTACCAGCTTCACACACCCCTCCCCCCACAGACTTATTTTATTTTAATCACAAGTTCTTTTCATCCTGAATAGACACAGCTGGTTTTGAAATGGAAAATGATGTGGTACTTGCCTACTAAATATGTATTGAAATGAAGGACATTTATGTAGAATAAAGAGAAAACCAGCCTAAACCAGCACTGGCACATTGTAATACACAGGGATTGAATCTCAGGCTTTGAAAACCAAGCACTCAAAGCCTTGGACCTAGATGTATTGGTTTATCCATTTCTAAAAAAAGTGTTGTTTATTTTGTTCTTTAGTCTTATTTTTTCCTATCATGAATATGAAGAAATTAATGAGTTTTTGGAAGCTGGCATTATGGTAAAATTTTCTAACTTCATCGTGTGTGATACCTGCAGTGCAGCTGCTTCTAATGTTGATGAATCCATTGCCACAGGTGCAAGAACTCCACACTGTTCCTCCTGCAGCTGCTCTGAGTTGTATGGGAGCTCTGCTGATGTGGAAGGGATGGGAAGCTCCCATGAAACCCAGAACAGCTGTGGGAGGAGGAGCAGTAAAATAAAAAATGGATTTGCCACTCCCTTGGCAATGGCTGTGCCAGCTGCCCCTGTTGTGAAAGTTATCCCGAAAGGCTTGGACCATATGGAAAGAACCCATTCTGTAGGCTCTTCCCTTTGACACTTCTAGATTTGGTGCAACACTGCTTTAGAGAAACCTCTCCAATATAGGGTGGAGCTTTTCCTATCGTGAGAATGTATGTTCAACAGCATACCAGGAATATATTATGAGACTACAGCATCCTTTTCTTAGCTCATATTCTTCTTTTGTCTTTGTGACATTTTAAAACCAGCTCAAAATGTGCAATGGCAAAGGATTAATCAGGATCTGATTAAATAGCTGCTGCTATAGGAGGTGAAAGCAATGTTGGGAGCTGTAAGTTCCATGGCAGGAATTTCACACTCTCCAACTGTCCTGATTTGGCATGGATCCTAATTAATCTTCTGCCATTGCACTTTTTGAGCAGGTTTTAAAATATCAAATTTTTCTGTTTTCCTCCCATTCCTCCCTTCATACAGATGTCACAAACTGAATTCTAAGTGCAAAAGTAGTTTGTATTCAATTAACACAGCAGTGAAAAATGAAGGTTTAGCTCTATCCAGTCAGCTCATACAGTGGCAAACTGCTGCAGCATTTCTTAACCTGTGTATTGTTATTAATAACTTCTGTTACGTTGGCTGCACTATGATGTTGTTTGGCCACATGTTGTTTCCAGTTTTCACATGTGATATTTTGGATGGTAAGGAAGACTGAATGACGGTTAGAAGCCCCTCCCCACAAAAAAGGCAATTTATATATGCTACATGTAATATGTATTATATGAATTGTATGAAATGCTCTGAAGTTCATATTGTGAATTGGGCTTTTGTGTGGTTCTGTGAATTGGGATCTACTCTTACAGCCTAGCAGCTCTGGTCTCAAGATACATGGTTTTTCTTTTGTCTGAATCACATTAAGAAATGTTAGTTCTTATAGATTATATGTTGAAATTTAACAGCAGACAATATCAGCAATATCTGTTCTACCGAGATATCAGTTTATTTTGTAATCCTTTGTTCATTCTTTCCCAATGTCTTGACCTCCAGAGGCACTGAGGATTTTACCCAGCTTGCCTGCACTCTTCTCACCTTTCATATCAGTATGGTAACAGTGACATACAAAAGAGCTTCAGATTTACATGACCTAATCTATCTGTTTTATATGGCTATCAAAATTGATTGCCTTTTCAGGCTGTATGAAAGATTTGGGGAAAGGTTGTGAAACAAAGCTCTGGATCACTTCTTCATTTTTTTGTAAGGGGATGTCTCAGTCTTCTATTATGAAAGAATGAGGGTCAGCTTTCAAATAACTGAAAGCTGGGCTCTCCAAATATAATGAAATGGGTCTCTATTACAAGCTAATCTTCCATGTTAAGTGTTTAAGCTAAGAACCATCCACATGACTTCGTGACAGTGAATTCCATGAGTTAATTATACTTTGCATGAAGAAGAACCAAATGACAATCTTTGCCATTGTGCTTGTTAAAGTTATAATAAATGCCAGAAAGTTAACATAGCAGTTTTGACCTATGTGCTTGTGGTTTGTATGTGAATTAGAATCACTGCAAAGTCTGTGTCAGGTGTGACTGACAAGCCTGTGAAGTATTGTCATCCAATGAGACTTTTTCAGCCATTTTCTTGTAAACACAGTTTCTGACTTTTTCTTCTCTAGAAAAATTCATCAACCCCTTCATCATTTTAGTTACTTATTCTGTAATCTTTTTACTCTAGGAAAACATTTTTTTTGAATTGGCGCTATCAGAAAAATTTGACTGTTGCTTTACTAAAATCACACATGTTATGGTTTGAGGTGTAGCTTTCTCTGACTATATTACACATTTATCATTCCATTGCAAGCCCAGTGTAAGTAACATGTTATTTTACTGTTTTAATAAAACACTAGTTCCTTTGTGCTAAAAACTGCAGTGTTAAATTTTAATGGGAACCCTCATTTTCAATTTATCTATAAAAATAAAAGTTTGTGAGTGTTTTATGGTTGTTTGTGCCTGCACTTCAACAGAACAGATCATACTGCTGTGTAAATCAGCTTGCCTGTCTTCACTCAAAGTATGTATGCAAGTGAGTGTAAGTGAGTGTTTACACTTGTGCAGATATGTAAAACAAGATTATATAGTAAGAAGTCCTTGGCTCTAGAGCAGGATGGGAATTTTTTTAGGGGAGAGGGGGCTAAATTTATTTTATAAGTTGCACCAAGAAAATTGAAGTGTGTGTGAGAGAGATAGATAGAGAGAAGCAGCCAAGGAAGGAATAGGAAGGAAATAGATCTTCCTTTTAGAGTAGCTTTCCTTTTCACATTGCAATCCTTTCTAAATATATTTGTCCAGAAATAGCTCTCATTGTATTCAATGGTACTCAGTTCTGAGTTAAATAAATATGGCTGATCTCACTTGCAGATGAGATGTGTGGCATATGTCTCCTGCTGCAAAGCTTGTATTACCCTAGAAGGTGCTTGAAGATCATTTTGCTGGTCCATTTCCAATTGATCCAGGAGCTTGGGACATTAACTGATGGCTGCTGTTGAAACTGCCTAAAAACTGTGAAGGAAGGTTTCCTTTAAAAACTATAGCTAAAGCAACAGCTAGGCATCTTTCAGTCTCCAGAAGAACTTCATGACCGATGTTCATGAGAAGTTGACCATAGAATTGTACAGAAGTACCTACAAATGCTTGGATTATTGATCTTTCTAGGAATCTCTAAGTCTGGGAGCTATTGATCATAGAGTAACTGTAGAGTACCTAGATAATCCTAGAGATCATGTATTAATGAAATTATGAATATCAAATCCATAAAAGTTAAACCTCCAAAGTGGAAGGCTGGCTGTATACAGTATATTAGTGTGAATTATTAGTAGATCAGTTAATATAGTTGTATAATTATTACTCTGTGATGTTTGGATTATAGTATGAATATTTTCCTGACTATTTACATTGTGGAGCTCCGGTGGCGAAGTGTGTTAAAGCACTGAGCTGCTGAACTTGCAGACCGAAAGGTTGCAGGTTCAAATCCCGGAAGCGGAGTGAGCGCCCACTGTTAACTCCAGCTTCTGCCAACCTAGCAGTTCGAAAACATGCCAATGTGAGTAGATCAATAGGTACTGCTCCTGCGGGAAGGTAACGGCGCTCTATGCAGTCATGCCGGCCACATGACCTTGGAGGTGTCTACTGACAACGCTGGCTCTTCGGCTTAGAAATGGAGATGAGCACCAACCCCCAGAGTCAGACATGACTGGACTTAATGTCAGGGGAAAACCTTTACCTTTACCTTTTATTTACATTGTGTGTTTGCATTGACATATAAATCCCTGACTGGCCAAAAGGTGGCCACTAGGGTTGAGCACAGATTCATTTTTCAAAATGTACTTTGGCTGTTTCAACTCTTCATTCTTTTGGACAGTTGTAATGGCATGGCCTCCGCCACCAATTTTTTATCCACAACAGACTACATGGCAACCAACATTTGCAGCTTTGGTATCTTTTAGCTATACATGGAGTGTGAAGAGGGAGACAGCCCTGCTGCCTGCTTGAGCCAATCAGAAGAAGAAAGCTGCTCACATGCTAGCTAGCTCCGTATTCTAGCTCAGTGCCATCACTGCTCTTAGAGTCTTGCTTTTTTATACAATTCCAAACTTTTTCTTGGCAATTTCATTTATGGGCTGTGAAGGAGCATTTGGGGGGATGCTTGTTTAAATATTGGAGTGGTTTACTGAAAGGGATACTGACTCCCTTGTGTCCCCATGGGGAAAATTCAATTTCTCTTCAGTTCTCTTTGAAGGATATAAGTGTTTTAACACCAAAGCTTGGGAAGCAAAGCAGCCCACAGAAGTGTCTTAACACTGGGGCTTGAGAAGGAAAGCAGCCCATAGATGTGTTATAACACTGGGCTTGGGAAGAAAAAGAGCACATAGAAGTTTTAACATGGAGCTTGGAAGGAAAGCATGGGGCTTGGAAGGCATGATGGGAGCCAGCTGGCTTGGTGGGTGAAGAAGGGTGGAGGCGGCGCATGCCACCGAATATAAGCCCGTGTGAAGAGGTAAGTCTCATTGAAGGATATAAGGGGTAAGGATCACAGAAAGGATGGTTTCTTAAACCTGTTGCCTTAAACCCAGGACTCATTGAAGAATATAAGGGGAAAAAATCCCAGAAAGGGTGGTTTCTTAAGTCTGATGTCCTAAAAATGATAGAAAGGGGAACCTTGTAAGTTCCTCATTTCTGGGTCGGATATTCCCAGATCTTTTGTTTGCTGAGCTGAAAATTGGAGTTTTTTTTCCCCGTTAGCTGATTTCGGCAGACTCGGGAAAACAGGTCAGGGTGCCCACCGAAATTTGGATACCGAAAACAGATTGCAGTCCAGCCACAGACATCCATTTTTGATGCAAAAACTGAATAATACTGGTCACCTACACAGAGTAATCAGAAGCTAAAGCAACCGATTTTCAAAAATAACCAGTCTCTCACATATACACAGACTTACATGATTTAGCAGAGAAAGAGACAAGCTTAGCCTTCTTTGTAAAATAAATACATAGTTTGATTCACAATTGCATGTGCATAATTGCATGCAAGGTCTAATGGAGGTCAGAGGAGAAAAAAATGAAGGAGTTGCAAGATAGAGTGATTCAGGAAGAGAAGGTATGGTAAAACAAGCAAACAGGAATTTTGCAAACATGGAAACTAGCCATTACTGAGCATAGGTAAGCAAAATTGCTAATTCTATCAGGGAGGGAGGGAGGGAGAAAGAGAGAGAGAGAGAAAGAGGGAGGGAGAAAGAGAGAGTGGGGGGCTGGAATTCAGCAACATGGGGAAGAGAATTAGGCAATAGAAAGGATGAATGAACTTTTGATCGTACCTTATATGAATGTAATGAAATCAAATCAAGAAAATGTGAAGCATGGCTGAACAGCAGGGGGCAGGAACTTAAAGACTGCAGGAGCTTTACAACCTTGGAGCTGCTTCCCAAGGGAAGCGGTGGAGATTCCATTATCTAACCTAATTAAAAAGAGACTGGACACTTCACTGGGAAAATATCCATTAGGGAACTATTCTATATTGTCAAGGAATGGACTGATTAGCTTAAAACCAATGAAGGGAAAAGAAATGGAGAAATCAATCTGCAGTTAGAGTGAGAGATGGAATTCCCATCACCAAGACTGCAGGCACAGAAAAGGAAGGGGCATCAAGTAGATAACACATTTTTCTAGGCTTCTTTTTAATATAGGCCATTTCTTGAGAGCATGAAAAAGAGATACATTTTGTCTCCATACTAGCAATAAAAATACGACTCATATGAGGGGCTCATTTACATGGACTTAATAACTCTTACTCACTGTGTAGATGCTTCTGGCTGTTTTCATGATATTCTGAATCTTCTGGTGCTTTTCTTGTTAAGAAAAGTTGGAAGTTGCTCCTTTGTTTCACTGTAACTCTGCCACAACCCCATAGCTTTAATATGTTTGGGCTGGTCCACTTTTTGCACAAACCGTTACTGCTTCGCTCTTTTTCCTGTGCTCATCATCACATGGAAAGGAGCCCCCGGTGGTGCAGTGGGTTAAACCCTTGTGACAACAGGACTGATAAATTGAAGGTTGGGTTGCTGACCTGAAGGTTGCCAGTTTGAATCTAACCCGGGGAGAGTGTGGGTGAGCTCTCTCTATCAGCTCCAGCTCCATGAGGGGACATCAGAGAAGCCTCCCAGAAGGATGGTAAAATATCAAAACATCCGGGCATCCCCTGACCAATTTTCTCACACCAGAAGCGACTTGCAGTTTCTCAAGTTGCTCCTGACACAAAAAAATTATATGGAAAAAAATTTGATGGATCCATGTTGTCATCATTGCCACTGTCAGGTCTTCCTGGTTGTGCAGGTACCTCTCCTGATGTCAGCACAGGATGCCCATGATAGGCAGGAGCTCTTACAGAGCTCTGCCATCATCTGATAGTGGTGATGACAACAGATGATAGGGTGATGATCCAGTGGAGCTGATGTTGTCTCAGGCAGCTGGAGATCTAGACTCCATCCCACTGAGGGTTGGGGGTTATGTGTGTCTCCACCTCCACTGCAGTCTGGAGCATTTCTGCTCTGGATTGGACCCCAATTAAGTGACCTATGTATATAAGTCCTAGGTCTTTCCTTGCTTGCTTCAATTCCACCCACATTCCTCCAAGGATTGCCCAGTAGTCTTTGCTTTGTATAATCCTAACTCAGTGTTAAGGATCAGTGAAAAATGCATTGGATTCACTTTATAATAAATGTTTGTCTCGTTTGTATTTCCTGGAATCTGCACTGATTTTCATGCATTTTGGAATTTGAAGTTTGTGCGTTGGAAACTTGTGATTCACAAAACAAAGCAAAGATAAAATGTTTTAAAACATTTAGGAGAGAAAAACCACTATATTCAGTTGGGAACATACACACTGAATTAAAAATGTGTGTCAATTCATGTGCATTTCCATGTGGAAATAAGAACTCTCCAAACTCGACTTACATCAGTAAGACATTCATACTTGAAAAATGAGGATCTCAGCAAGAGCAAATTGGGCAGATTCACATATCCTTGCAGTGCTCACTACTGTATTTTGGAAATGGCTAGGGTATATGGCTTGCTACAGGTAATCAACTATAGTCCTGTTTCTTTCCAAGAAAGGCCAATTGTCTGAGAAGGCTCAAACACAGCAGAAAGGTAACAAAGTTGTGTCTGGGAGCCATCTGCATTGCGCTCCCTGAAGATCTGGTATCCTGAATGGATGACTCATTTGTCCAGTGGGATTGCTGGATCTTGGATGGATAAAGAGGGATTTGCTGTTATTGTCTTCCTTCAATTATAAGGAATCACAGAGGGAGTTCTATCCAAAACAACACCTGAGCCTAGAAGAAAAGGGATGCGACAGAGATGGGCTGCGGTGTAGCCTCCCACAGACAGCAGCTGACCAGACAAAGGAAGAAATAGAATGCTGGGATTTAATTAGCAAAATAAGGATAGGCCATGAAAGCTGAACTCTTGTTTGAAATAGACTACAGGGAAATTTGACTTTCTTCACTTTCCATTAGAAAACACTTTTCTATGTAGAATGACACATTATCTTTGAGCTCTGCATTAAATTAAGTAAGAAAATGTTTTGGTAAAATTTTCCCTTACTTAGATAACATTATAAAAGTTTTTGAAGGTTTTTTTAGCATCTTCAGAACCTTGTCTTTCTTCTGCTTCCCTGCCTTGTTTAATATAGAGAACAATAATCATCCTTACAAATAATTCACTGCCTTTGAACTATAGAATCACCATATTGCATCAAGGAAAACACTATTATTGTTGTTCATAAAGTTGGGCTAAATCATTTTAAACAAAATTTGTGACAGTATAAAGATAAAGCACACTAAGTGCTATGGAACCCTCATTTTTCTCCTCAGGCAAAACTGTTCGGGTGAGATAATTGTGAGTATGAAAAGGTGAATAACATCAATTTTGTCAAAGGGATAATACACCTTAAAATGTGTTAACAGCAGAAAAGGTCTCTAGCACATTAAGGAAAAAGAGAGCAGTAGTAGAGTCTGAAAACAATTAAGCTGAACGTTGGAACTTCTATTAGTGTAATGTTATGCCTGACATTTTAATTATGCAAATGTCAGGGATTTTAAAGCTTTGGAATGTTTAATGGACCTGTAATTTTTGTCTTTCATGGAAAATACGAAATTTAGCTTTCTAGAAGGGTTTGCCTAGAACCGTAAGGATATAACCAGCAGCCTAAGAATTGGACATCTCTCTATCCAAGGTTGTGTCCAAGATATTTTGCTACCTGTGCAGAAGGGCAAGATAGCACAGTTTTCCCACTCCATGTATGGAATACCTAGGAAATGCTGATATAATGTTTTCAACCACATCTAAGGGTAGCAAGCTAGTTTGATATACAGCATGTTATCTAGCACATAAATGTATGTCCTCCAGAACATTGTGCATACGTCTTCCTGAGGGGACTTCTTCACTCTTCTTGAAACAAATCCAGCTGCAATGAATCCCATTACTAGGGTAGGGAGGGGTATAAATTAATAGTGGCAGTGAAAGGAGGACTATAAGTTGGAGAAATAGAAAAAAGGAAAGTAGAAAAAGTTGTTGTTATCTATGTGTATACTACTCCTTTAAGCACAGTCTACTTGTCCCCAATATATGTTCTAATGCAGTGGTTCTCAACCAGTGGCCATCAGGTATTTTGGCCTACAGCTCCCAGAAATCCTTGCCAATTTTTAGCTGTTCAGGTTTCTGGGAGTTGAAGGCTAAAACATCTAGGTTGAGAACCATTGTTTTAATGCTTAGAAAAGTAATATTGAAAGCCTTGGATCATGTGGGAAGAATTTCTTATGTAGACTTCTCTTACTGCTACTAGCAGATCTATATCCATGGAGCTTTCTACAGAGGTATTAAAGTCCTCCCCAGTGGATGAACACAATCCTACCACTGAAGCTCTTATCAACTGATGAAGTGGGACATCCCAATCTCATCTAGCCAATACATCTAAAACAGGTGTGCACAAAGCATGACCTCAAAGCCACATGTGGAGTGTAATTCCTGAAGGTCCCCTAGACTCATTTTAAAAACTCACAGTGATTCCTCCCCCACTCACAAAACCAATCAAAATCACCCCAAACCAATGACAAATGTATTGGTTTATTTCTGTGATGTCTCATGGGCCTTGTAGTCCTGTTCCTAGCACTGTTGTGACAGATGAAGAGGAAAACTTAGATTTCCCACCGTTTCAGCCAGAATTGGAGCTTTTTCAGCCAGAATTGGAGCCCTTGCACCTGCAGGAGATTTGCCTTCCAGAAGTCTGCCAAACAAGCCTTGAGCCGAAATCTCCCCCATTTTCTCGCCGTGATTATTATAAACAACAGAAAAGCGCTCAGGAGGCTTCTCGCAGGAGCGCTAGGATCGCTGCCAGGCATTCAGCTGATTAAGCCTGCTTCCCATGGGAAACTTTAGGGAGTCATGCATCTGGACACAGAGAATGGCTTTCGGTTCTGGTTCCCCAGAGAATTGTTCTTTGGCGGGAAAACGAGACCCTATTTAGGTGTTTTGCCCACATAGGAACCTTGCGGAGTCAATTCGTCAGCTTCGGGAGTAGGTTGTGTGTGGACTACGCTACTCCCGCGTCCTTGCTCCCGTTTCCAGCCTTGCCTTGCTTCCCAGGACCTTGCCTCGCTCCACGGACCTTGCCTTGCCTTCCGGACCTCGCCACGTATTTACCACGGATCCTGTTCTTGCTCCTCGTTTCTTGTTGCCTTGAATTAAACCTAGTGTTCCAAGAATCAAGTTTACTTCCTAGCCCTGTTCAAGTTTAAGGACTAAAGGACCTTGTCATCTCCCCTCACCTTGCTTGGCAAAGTGAGTGTTTCGGTTACTGGATTACAACTTTGGACCTTAATATTTCACATTGGACATTGTTTCTTTGGACTAATTTTGACCTTTCCTGAAAGGTCTACTTCTGGACTATTTTCTACACTTGTTTTTATTAACTTTATATAATCCTACAATAAAGATATTAGATAGATTCTGGCCTCTGTGTATGGTTATTGGTGCTCTGCAGCCTGGGTCCTGACAGTTTGACTCCGCCACCTTAAGCACCAATTAACCTAGGCCAGAATGTCTACCGGAGCCGGGCCGGGAGATCAGCCACTCAGCTACACCATCGCCAAGGATGAAGTGGACAGAATCCGTGATATGATCCATGCGCAGGAGGGAGAAATACGGGGCTTGAAGGAACGCGGAATCCGTCTCCCTGCCCTGGCATTGCCAACCAAGTTTTCTGGAGAAGCCTCCAAGGTTCACGTTTTCCGTCGTCAATGCCAGGCATACATAGAAGCTCGTCATGCCGAGTTTCCCCAAGAAGACATCAAAGTGGCGTGGATTTACAGTCTCCTTGACGGCCCCGCAGCCAATTGGGCCACGGCGCTGTTCGATGAAGCCTCCCCACACCTAAGTTCCGCGCAGAACTTCTTGAATCACCTTAAGGCGACTTGGGGGATCGCGGACAATGTAGAGGCGGCCGGCCACAAACTCCGGCGCCTTTCTCAAGGGGACAGGCCCTTGTCCCAGTACATAGCCGAGTTCCGAGTGCTGGCTCAAGGCACCGGTTGGAATGACATAGCCCTCAGAGGACAGTTTCGGGAGGGTCTCAATATCGAGATGTTAGAGGAAATCTCCAAGGTGGATCCTCCGAACTCTCTTGAAAGACTTATTGACCAATGTTTATGAGCCGAAGTCATGCTTGCCAACCGAAAACAATGGCTCCGAGGCCAGAGTGGAAGAGCTGGGGCAAAACCTCCCGCTTCCGCCAGCGTCCTGCCACGTCCAGTGTGGAGACCCCCGCCACCAGCCCCATATCCCAGAGAAAGCGGGGACGTGCCGATGCAATTGGGCAATGTGCGCCCCAGGTTAGACGTTGCCGAGAAGGCCCGCCGCCAACGTTTAAACCTCTGTTGGTACTGTGGAGACGGGGGCCACTTTGCCAGAGAGTGCCCAGCCAAAAGAAAGCCCGCCGCTCGTTTGGCGGCGGCGTCCTCCATGGAGTCGGAGACGGCCGGGGCGGCTGGCGCAAAACCGGCGGGGGAAGCCAACGACCGGGCGTAGAAAGGCTCGCCAACCTGGTCAGAAACCCCACTCAAGAGCCGCCAACCGGGGTCCTATTTCTCCTAGTGGTCACCTTGTGGTCAGCGAAAAAAGGACCCGTCATGATCCATGCCATGATAGACTCAGGAGCAACAAACAATTTCATTGATAGAGAGTATGCCGACTCTCTGGGATTACAATATCACAATTTCAAGAACACCCGGGTGGTGCAAGCCATAGATGGCCGCCCCCTAAAGACAGGTCCAGTAAGCCAATGGACTGAACCCACCAGAATGTGGATAAGGGAACATATGGAAGAGATTTCCTCCTTTGTTACCGAGGTTCCTCATTTCCCCGTGATTCTAGGGATTCCATGGCTGACACTCCACGACCCCAGCATCTCATGGACCAACAGAGAACTGCAGTTTGCTTCCAAATATTGCCAAAACCATTGTCTTGTAGCCAAGGTCTGCCATGCCACAGACGCTGAATCCATCATCACCTTGCCCAAGAAATACTCAGACTTTTGGGATGTTTTCAATGAGAAGGAAGCCGAGAAACTGCCCCCGCATAGGCCTTATGATTGTGCCATTGACTTGGTGGAGGGGGCCCCAATCCCGCGAGGACACCTCTACTCCCTGACTGAACCAGAGCAAGAAGCTCTCAGGGAGTTCATAGAGTCAAACCTCCGCAAGGGGTTCATCAGACCCTCTCAATCCCCAGCCGCGTCTCCAGTGATGTTTGTGAAAAAGAAGTCAGGGGACCTACGCTTGGTGGTGGACTATAGAGCATTGAACAATATCACTAAGCGGAACCGCTATCCCCTGCCTTTGATCTCGGACCTATTAGACCGGCTTCGAGGGGCCAAGGTTTACACCAAGCTGGATCTTCGGGGGGCTTATAATCTAGTTCGCATCAGGGAGGGGGACGAGTGGAAAACCGCCTTCCAGACTAAATTCGGATTATTCGAGTCCCTGGTCATGAATTTCGGTTTATGTGGTGCTCCCGCAACGTTCCAGCATTTTGTCAATGATATCTTTCAGGATTATCTAGACCGGTTCTTGATCATCTACTTGGACGATTTTTTGGTGTTTTCTAGATCACAATCAGAACATGAGAACCACGTCAGAATGGTGTTACAACGATTGCGGGATCATGGACTTTATGCCAAGCTGGAAAAATGCGCTTTTGATCTACAAGAGGTAGATTTCCTGGGATACCGTGTCTCGCCACTAGGGCTCTCTATGGACCCGGCAAAGGTCTCAGCAGTATTGGAATGGCGGGCGCCAACCAACAAGAAAGAGGTGCAGCGGTTCTTGGGGTTCGCGAACTATTACCGCAAGTTCATTCCAGACTTTGCCCGCTGGTCTGATCCAATCACCAGCTGCATCCGTGGGAAACAGCCTTTCCGCTGGACGGAGCAAGCAGAGAAAGGGTTCCAGCAACTAAAGAAATTATTCACGTCCCAGCCAATCCTCCAGCACCCAGATCCTAAAACCCCTTTTGTCGTGCAGGCTGACGCCTCCGATGTGGCAATTGGGGCTGTACTCTTGCAACCAGTGGGAGATCATCTTCACCCTTGCGCTTTTTACTCCCGTCAACTAACAGCCCCAGAGCGAAATTACACTATTTGGGAAAAAGAACTTTTGGCCATAAAGGCAGCCTTTGAAACTTGGAGGCATTGGTTAGAAGGGGCCAAATTTCCCATTGAGGTCCATACTGATCATCGGAATCTAGAACATCTAAGAACTGCCCGCAAGTTAAATCAGAGGCAGCAGCGCTGGGCTTTATTCTTTGAGCGTTTTGACTTCCAGATCCATTATGTAACCCCAGCTCAGACCAAGCAAGCAGATGCTCTATCACGGAAACCAGAATATGCTGCAGGGCGCAGAGAGACCTTTGAATTCCAACTGCTGCAGCCCGAGAACTTTGCCACGCTCACAGTGGGGAACACCAAATGCACACCAATTGAATCTACTTCCTCTACTCCAGGGCCCCTTTGTGCTCAGGAAATCAGGGCCAGTCAACAGGCGGATGCCTGGGCTCAAGATCAACTTCGCCAAGGACTACATTTTCCCTTCTCGCTGAAGGATGGGTTGCTTTGCTATAGAAATCACGTCTACATCCCTCCAGGACCGGGCAGGGAAAAGGCACTTCGTCTGTGTCATGACTGCAAGCCAGCAGGGCATTTCGGATTATTTAAAACCATGCATTTGATCCTAAGAGATTTCTGGTGGCCCAAGATCCGCAAGGATGTGGAAAAATATGTCAATACCTGCCCGGTATGCCAGCGTTCCAAGACAAGAAGGGAGAAGCCCTCAGGGCTACTGCATCCCCTTCCTACTCCATCTCGTCCATGGGAAATAATTTCTGCGGATTTTATCACTGACCTACCACCTTCCCTTGGATTCACCACGATCCTAGTGGTGGTGGACCTTTTTACCAAGTTAGCCCATTTCATTCCCTGCGATGGCCTCCCCACGGCCAAAGAGACTGCAGATTTATTCCTTCAGCATGTTTTCAGACTACATGGTTTGCCCAAGAGTTTGGTCACAGACCGTGGGACTCAATTCACCTCTCGTTTCTGGAAAGCACTACAAAAACTATTGGGCATAGACTCTCGTTTATCTTCAGCTCACCATCCCCAAACGGATGGGCAAACTGAGCGCACCAATGCCACTTTGGAACAATACCTTCGCTGTTATGTAAACTATCAGCAGGACAATTGGGCTTCCCTGCTACCGCTGTCGGAGTTTGCCTACAACAATGGTGTCCAGGCTTCCACTAAAGAAACCCCGTTCTTTGCAAACTACGGCTTCCATCCACGTTTCTTTCCTTCTGTCATTGAAACCTCAGAAGTCCCTGCAGCGGAGGACTGGCTGCAGGAGCTCACAGCGGTGCAACAACTTTTGCTCCAGCAACTAGACCAAGCCAAGGAGGACTATAAACGCCACGCTGACAAACATCGCCAGCCGGGCCCCGAAATCAAGGTAGGAGACCGGGTTCTTCTGTCCACTCGCTTTTTGCCCTCCCACCGCCCTTGCCGGAAGCTAGATGCCCGTTTCATTGGTCCCTATCCAGTGGTGGCGCAACTTAACCCCGTGACTTTCAAACTTCAACTTCCGCGCTCTATGCGCATTTCATCCAGTGTTTCATCGCTCCCTGCTCCTTCCGGCGGATGGTGTGCGCCCTGATGCAGACCAAAACTCCTGTTTTGGTGGATGGGGAGGAGGAATTCGAGGTTCAGGACATTTTGGATTCTCGCTTTCATCGCCGCCGCCTTCAGTATCTCATTGACTGGGTAGGTTTTGGCCCTGAAGAACGCTCTTGGGAAGACGCTTCCACAGTCCATGCCCCCGATTTAGCCCGCCGCTTCCACCAGGCCTACCCCGCCAAGCCGCAGCCCCACACCTCGGGAAGGGAGCCCATTTTTGAGGGGGGCCTTGAGGAGGGGGATAGTGTGATGTCTCATGGGCCTTGTAGTCCTGTTCCTAGCACTGTTGTGACAGATGAAGAGGAAAACTTAGGTTTCCCACCGTTTCAGCCAGAATTGGAGCTTTTTCAGCCAGAATTGGAGCCCTTGCACCTGCAGGAGATTTGCCTTCCAGAAGTCTGCCAAACAAGCCTTGAGCCGAAATCTCCCCCATTTTCTCGCCGTGATTATTATAAACAACAGAAAAGCGCTCAGGAGGCTTCTCGCAGGAGCGCTAGGATCGCTGCCAGGCATTCAGCTGATTAAGCCTGCTTCCCATGGGAAACTTTAGGGAGTCATGCATCTGGACACAGAGAATGGCTTTCGGTTCTGGTTCCCCAGAGAATTGTTCTTTGGCGGGAAAACGAGACCCTATTTAGGTGTTTTGCCCACATAGGAACCTTGCGGAGTCAATTCGTCAGCTTCGGGAGTAGGTTGTGTGTGGACTACGCTACTCCCGCGTCCTTGCTCCCGTTTCCAGCCTTGCCTTGCTTCCCAGGACCTTGCCTCGCTCCACGGACCTTGCCTTGCCTTCCGGACCTCGCCACGTATTTACCACGGATCCTGTTCTTGCTCCTCGTTTCTTGTTGCCTTGAATTAAACCTAGTGTTCCAAGAATCAAGTTTACTTCCTAGCCCTGTTCAAGTTTAATGACTAAAGGACCTTGTCATCTCCCCTCACCTTGCTTGGCAAAGTGAGTGTTTCGGTTACTGGATTACAACTTTGGACCTTAATATTTCACATTGGACATTGTTTCTTTGGACTAATTTTGACCTTTCCTGAAAGGTCTACTTCTGGACTATTTTCTACACTTGTTTTTATTAACTTTATATAATCCTAAAATAAAGATATTAGATAGATTCTGGCCTCTGTGTATGGTTATTGGTGCTCTGCAGCCTGGGTCCTGACAATTTCCTCTAGGAATCAGAATCCCCCAACTTCTTTTTTTTTTTAAAAAAAAAAAACATCCAAAGAAACAGACAAAATCAGCCAAAACAACAAGCTGAAAATGACATTACATCTCTTCTGATGCATCAGAATGTGATGGCGTAGCTTTATAATATTTGTAATCCATGATGGCTATCAAGATCGTCCCCAAACGCAGACTCCAAGGAAGAAAAACAAGGCGCAAAATGAACACCCAAGCCCTACAAACGAGCCCTTCTCCAAACAACACTCAAGGATCATCTACCCACAGAACACCCCGAAAATGTTGAGGAACATTGAAACAAACTGAAGACCTCCATCATCATAGCCTGCGAAGAAACCATTGGATATCAAACTAAGAAACATCAAGACTGGTTTGACGATAATGATAAAGAGATCCAACAGCTAATTGATAACAAAAGGAAAGCCTTCCAAACATGGCAGAGAGACACCAACTGTGCTGCTAAGAAAAAGATCTATGCCAGTGCAAAAGCTGAGATCCAAGAACATCTGGTGGACAAAGAAGGTTGAAGAAATCCAACACAGCAGATACCCATGATGCTCAGTGGTTTTTCAAAGCCACAAAGATCATTTACGGACCGAGAAACCATGGCATACAGCCTCTACGCTCATCAGATGGAACCAAACTTCTGAAGGACAAAACATCAATTGCACTATGTTGGAAAGAGCTTAATCGCAGCTCCAATGTGGCCGAAGAGGCCCTCTTACATATCCCACAACAACAAACCAGGGATGAGCTTGCAGCACTGCGTAGTTTGGAAGAAGTCAGCAATGCCATCAGCCAACAAAAAAAAACAACAAAGCCAGCGAACCTGATGGGATCCCTGCTGAAATCTTCAAAGAGGGTGGACCTGAGCTGATATAACAACTCCACCAGCTCATTGAAAAGGTGTGGGTGACTGAGAAAATCCCAGCAGACTTCAAGGATGCCACCGTCATCACCCTTTTCAAGAAAGGGGACAGAACAGACTGCGGGAACTATCGCGGTATCTCCCTTCTAACCTCCGCTGGGAAAATTCTCGCAAGAATCCTTGCAAACCGCCTTCTCCCTGTCTCAGAAGACACCCTCCCAGAATCCCAGAATGGCTTCCACCCCTCCAGAGGAACAGTGGACATGATCTTCACTGCACGACAGCTCCAAGAAAAATGCAGGGAACAAAACCAACCTCTGTACATGGCATTCATTGACCTTGCAAAGGCATTTGACACAGTGAATCACAGCGCTCTCTGGACCATCCTACAAAAAATCGGGTGCCATGACAAATTTGTGAACATCCTGCGGCTCCTCCATGATGACATGATGGCAACAGTCTTAGACAGCAACGGCTCCCAAAGTGACCCATTTAAGGTGGAATCAGGTGTCAAGCAGGGATGTGTTATGGCCCCTACCTTATTTTCCATCTTCATCGCTATGATACTTCACCTTGTTGATGGGAAGCTTCCCACCGGTGTGGAAATCATCTATCAGACAGATGGCAAGCTATTTAACCTCAGCTGACTGAGAGTCAAAACCAAGGTCACCACAACATCTGTTATAGAACTCCAATATGCCGATGACAACGTAGTCTGTGCGCATTCAGAAGAAGACCTACAAGCTACTCTAAACACCTTCGCAGAAGCATACGAGAAGCTCGGCCTCTCACTGAACATCGAGAAAACCAAAGTGCTCTTCCAACAGGCACCAGCTAATGCCTCTGCAATGCCAGGAATACAACTTAATAATGTCACATTAGAAAACGTTGACCATTTCCACTACCTTGGCAGCCACCTCTCCACAAAAGTCAACATTGACACTGAAATACAACACTGCCTGAGCTCTGCGAGTGCAGCATTTTTCAGAATGAAGCAGAGAGTGTTTGATGATCGGAACATCCGTAGAGATACCAAGGTGCTTGTTTACAAAGCCATTGTCCTCCCAACCCTGCTCTATGCCTGCGAAACATGGACGGTCTACAGATGTCACACTCAACTCCTGGAGTGTTTCCATCAGCATTGCCTCAGAAAAATCCTGCAAATCTCTTGGGAAGGCAGACAGACAAATGTTAGCGTGCTTTAGGAAGCAAAGACCACCAGCATTGAAGCAATGCTCTTACACTATCAACTCCGCTGGACTGGCCACATTGTCCGAATGCCCGATCACCGTCTCCCAAAGCACCTACTCTACTCCGAACTCAAGAACGGGAAACGTAATGTTGGTAGGCAGGAAAAGAGATTTAAAGATGGGCCTAAAGCCAACCTTAAAAACTGTGGCATAGACACTGACAACTGGGAAGCCCTGGCCCTTGAGCACTCTAATTGGAGGTCAGCTGTGCCCAGCAGTGCTACAGAGTTCGAAGAGGCACGAATGGAGGGCTTAAGGGAGAAACGTGCCAAGAGGAAGGCCCGTCAAGCCAACCCTGACCGGGACCGCCTTCCACCTGGAAACCGATGTCCTCACTGCGGGAGAACATGCAAATCAAGAATAGGTCTCTTCAGCTACCTAAGAACCCATCCTCAAGACACCAAGGAAGACAATCCTCCTCGAGCTACGAGGGATTGCCTAAGTAAGTAAAGTAATGAAGGGGAGGGGGTAGAGGTTCAACTCCCCTCCCCCCTGAAATTTTTCAGATTTTTTAAAAAGCACACAAATATGTAGTCACATTTTATGCCATCTATGTTTTGTATAAAAGTCCTACCTTCACTAGTCTCTTTTCCTATTTCTGAAGTGCATGCCCACAAACAACACCCATAACAAGACTAGCTAGCTAGCCAAAAAAGTGACAAATTAACAATATAGTAGATATTACTTTCATCACATAGAAATCTTTATCACATTTTCTAATAACTGCATGGTTTGCAGAAATGTGAAAAAATACCAATATATCCTATTGTTCTCTGAGAACAACCTAAAAATGACTGCCATTTTTGGTGCCTTTTGTTGAGTTTTTTAACTTGTCCTATTTATCATACAATGATGAAACGTTTACATTCTGACTATATTTATTGAAAATCTGTTCATAGGTTTCCTTTTTGGTTTCCCAAATAGTTCTTTTTTGTGACATCAACAATAGTCCTTTTCTTGTATTTATTTATAATTCAGTCCAGCACTTTCTTGTAAGAAAATTATTTCTGTCATTACTTGCAAAAGATGGCTAACAGCCAAGCATCATTTATGAAA
This sequence comes from Anolis carolinensis, assembly GCF_035594765.1. NCBI lineage: Eukaryota > Metazoa > Chordata > Lepidosauria > Squamata > Anolidae > Anolis > Anolis carolinensis. The sequence continues at coordinate 50,365,449 of NC_085842.1, read as the reverse complement.
ATAGGGAAACAATTTTAAGAAATCCTCTATGGATACAGGATTCATTAATTTTGGCTTCTGTTTCCTTAGTACTTTCCATCACCCTGAATGCTAATGAATACTGTAAGTTATTAAATTGTTTTCAAAATGTTTCAGGGTAATCCAAGAAAAAAAGAAACAATCTCCTTGGACACTACTAAATTGTCCATGTTTTCCTTCTTTGGCTTTCTTTTTCTCTCTTATTAAGATTTGTTTCAGTATATGTTACATTTGCTCAATTTCAGAATGAAACTCCAAAAGATGATGGAATGCATCCTATTTAAATAATACCTGAAGAAAATGCTTCCTTTCTCATTTGCCAATGGTCTCTTCTCATTTTTAAAAAAACCTATTTTGCACAATATTTGGGAATAAAATCTTTACTTTAACAGCAATATTCTTGTCCCACCATTAGAGAGCATCTAGCCTGGTCTTTTAAGGAAAAGAAGTGTTTAGTTTTTTAAACAAAACCAGTTATTTACAGCAAAACTGATAACCAAAAAATACAGCACATGAAATGTAGGGTATTTCTCAGGAACATAAAATGAAGACTTTTCAGGTGTTACAGATCTATTAACTGTACATATTGGTCTAAATCCAGTTGTTTGTTTCAGTTAAATTATGTTCATTGAATCAGTGGAATTAAGATGTGTTTTCTTACCAAGCACCCATTGCTTCAGTGGGTGTGTTTGTTTGATCTAGTTGAAACGAATAATTGGATTTAGGCCATATTAGCCTCATCACCATTTCCACCGGGCTTTATCTGGAACCTCCTCTATGCATGAATATTCTCCACATGATTTCCCAGAGTCTGAAATTACATCAGTGTCTATGCACACATTGCTGTCACTTTGTATTCACCCATATTGGAAGTTGTAAGAGATTTCTCAGATACTCTGCCCCCACAGAATTACAATTGATATGAAAAGAATAAGGATGGCAACCACTGTCTTGTATTTGAAATAGGGACATGGTTTCAGGTGACTGTCTGGGGTTGTATGCAGCAGGGTGGTATAGTAATGGTGGTAGTATGTGATTGTGTATGTGTGATCTCTCTCATTTATGCCTGCTAGTTTTCTATATAGCAGCAGGTTAGTATGGTGGCATGGAGTTGCCATGGTCTATTGGAATTCCATCCCCCTGACTAGGGGCCCTTCCACACAGCCATATAACCCAGAATATCAAGGCAGATAATCCACAATATATGCTTTGAACTGGATTATCTGAGTCCACACTGCCATATAATCCAGTTCAATGTGGATTTTATACATCTGTGTGGAAGGAGCCTAGGTGCTATGTTCCTCAATCCATGAAATTTGAGTGTATTTATTAGAAGGTAGGTTGAGTGTACAGATACACAGATTTCTGCTGGTGTATCACCCACCCAGCTCCACATTGTCCTTTCCTGAGATAGCCAGGTTGGACTTGGAGTTGATTGTGGTTTTCGCTCAGCTTGTCATCAGGAGTGGCTAAGGAGCAACTTGAGAACCATGAGTCTGTTCAAGGTAGGACCTACTCATGCTGCTGGGCATACTCTGGATCTTCTTTTCTGTGTTCAATGGAATAATGATGATCTTATTATGGAGGATGTTTCTGTAGTTTTTTTTTTTTGGTCATAGATAGATCACTACCTGCTCAGGCTTAGATTTACTAGGGTTCAGAATATCTACAGTGTTGGGGGGATGTGTAGGCTGAGTAGAATTATAGGCTGGTGAATCCAAATGGTTTCCTTGTGACTTTTGGGATTTTTCCTGCCGCATGAACAGACAATTCTGTTGAAGTTCTCTACAATGGGAAATAGCAAGGGCAATGTACATGATTTCTTCTGAGTGTCTCCTCTAATAGATGATTATCAACCCGTGTCCAACATTCAATTTTGAAGCAAAGTATATGGTAGCCTCCTAGTTCCAGAACTTCCTAGATGGAATGGATTATATGTATCTATTTAAAGCTGTCTTCAGGCATGGTTGTGGAAATAGAAGTAACTGGTAGCCTCAGTGGATGATCTACAGCAGGAACTAGACATAACATCATTGTAGGCCACATGCTGAGATAGGACTTGGAAGCACTTGTTTTACAACGGTTCAGTTGATGTCCTCACTGTGGAAGAACATGTAGGTCAAGAATAGGGCTCTACAGTCACCTACGTATTCGCCGTCACTACACTTGGAAGGCCATCATACTTGACAATGAGGGATCACTTAAGTAAGTAAGTTGATTTCTGGAAGAATAAGTCCAGCAATGTTGTTGTGAGATTCCTGTTCAATCCTCCAGGATTCTCTTTTGCTCCCCATACTATTTATCATCAACATAAAACTGCTGAGATTGTATACAGCAGTTTCTTAAACAGTGCTCTCCAGATGTTTTGAACTTCAGCTCCCACAATTCTTAACAGTTGATAAGATGGCTGGGATTTCTGGGAGCTGAAGTCCAAAACACCTGGAGGAGCACAGTTTGAGCGACACTGGACTACAGCAACGCTTATGACTGCATTTCTCACTTTCATTTAATTCTAAGAAAGCTATTTCATTTCTTAACCAGTCTCTGCCATTTGGAATGAGCTGGTTAAGAATGAAGAAATCGAAGCTAAATCCAGACAACTCAGAAATGCTCCTGGGATGACAAAAAGGTAGTTCATAGAACAGTCTGTGCTGGATGAGATTATAATATCTCTGAAGATTAAGGTTTGCAGTTTACGCATACTTTTGGACTCAACTTCTGTGTTGCCCAAAGTTTTGCAGTGGTCAGAAGTGTGCTTTCAAACTTAATTATAGTGCACCAATTGTCCCTTTTCATGCAGAAGTCTCAGCTGGTTATGCCTTAGTTACATCCCATTTGGATTACTGTATTGTGCTGTACATAATTTATTTGTTTGTTATCCTATTTGATTTATAGCCTGCCTTTCTCCTTATGTAGGACCTAAGGTGGCCTGTAACATTAGAAAGTGCTATTAATATTATTTACAAGTTAAAATAATTAAACAACAGTGCAATTTAAAAAAGGGATTAAAAGAATATAAAAATAGTGATCCTGATTTAAGAAATAAGTCCTCTTCACCAAAATCCCTTTCTGTCAAGCAGATTTTCAGCCAAAGGTCTGCTTGAATAAAATGGTCTTGGACTGCTGGTGAAAGGAAATGAGAGAGGAGACCATCTGAACCACCCACGGAAAGAAATTGCATACTCTGGAAGCAGCCACTGAGAAGTGTGTCTTGTAGATCCTCACCAAGCATACCAGTGATAGTGCTACCAAGAAAATGTCTTTTAAGAGTGTTCAAAAGAGCTACGGTCACAGTTATCATACAATGCACCAGATTCAACATTTCCATTGTTTTGAGCACAATTCAAATTGCTAGTTGTAGTTTACATCCAGCCTCTCTGACAGATTCCATCGCTCCACATAAGCCTGCTGAGACCCTGAGAGTATTTGGAGGGAGTGTTCAAAATTTTCTTCCTGCCAAGAGAAAGTCTTGATGTAGTTTCCCCAAGAGGATTTGCAGATCTGGATGTCTTATGCATAAAAATTTTATGCAGTGTTTTTTATATATACAAAACAGCATTTTCTGTGCAGGAAAACCATGAGTTAATTTCCTGCAGAATAAATCCTGAATTATCAAGATTCTCTTCAGTCTAGGATTTGTCTCATAGCATTTAGTGCCATTTGTAATTAAGACTTCCTGCTATATCTGTGGTTTGACCATCTGTGTGTGGTGCTTGGTTAAGTTTGTGGCTAACTCAAACTGTGGTTTCCGTTCTATACCTCAATATGGCCACTTGAAACAGAGCTGTAATGATATAGCTCCAAGTGTTTAAACCACTTGTATGTGAAGTGGTTCTCCATCTGACTCAGACTTATCTTTGAAAGCAGCAGCTGATACATATGTGTGTGTGACAGCGTATAGCCTACCATGGCGAAAAGTATGGTTAGCACAATAAAGTTTCCCAACACTTGTAATCTTTAACTTAGTAGAACCTGGAGGGGAAGGAGAAGCAGCATGTAGGCAGCTCATGATGTTTTTAAATCCATTAGTTGATATCTATTATTTCCCTTTGGCACTAGTAAACATTCTCCTTATTTAGAAGACTCTTGATAAAGATATTGAAATTTCCAAAAAGGGAGATAACAGGGTATGCTTTTAACACTGTTGTAGAATTTTGAGAAAACGAGGAGAAAGCCAATGCTATAAAATTGCCACAAATATGAAAAAAGAAGGGAGAGCTTCTTTGTAAAGTTGGTTATAGCTCTTGGATATAATCTCGTGCGGTCAGGGAGTCAAATACTTGGGGATCTCTTAAAATATACATTTTAAAGGCTGGATATTTTATGACTACAAATAACATTTGTAGCTATGCAAGGCAAGATAATAACATGGTTAATCAAATTTCATGCTTCAGGGCATAAATTGATTGCTTGAGGAGGTTGTGACAGATTTTTATTTCCCACAAAATACATGATTACACAATTGACTCAATGTCTTACAATTGCCTTTTGCTACTATATATAAACTGGTAGCTCTAATCCAGAATGGCACAAACTGTTCTGCTGTCAGCATTAAGAAATGACCAGGACATATCTCAAAGAAATCCATTAGCAGAAGGTCATGAGATCAGCCTGTCTGGGTACTGACATCCAGCTCATTAAAATATAAATTAATTGTTCATTTGCACACCTCATCATTTACTTCTGAAAGTTGGCACTATTGAAGGAATGTTCATATGATGTCACAAAAACCAGTAGACACCAAGATGGAAGTAAGTGTGGGATAAATATGCAGTAACACTGATTTGTTTGCTTGTTTAATTCTAAAAGTACCACAAATATTGGAAATTTGAAGTCTTGTCTTCTTTATCAAAAGTAATTATTTGCCTTTTTTTAAATTAACACATCTGAATGTTACATATCCATTCTCTTCACATCCACTTCATTGTTGTCTTAACATAGTGGTTCTCAAGCTGGAGTCCCCAGATATTTTTTTGGCCTACAACTCCCAGAAATCCCAGCCAGTTTACCAGCTGTTAGGATTTCTGGGAGTTGAAGGCCAAAAATATCTGGAGACCTCAGGTTGAGAACCACTGTCTTAACAAATCAGAAATAACTAAAGGCAACAAGCTAACATGTGAACCATGAGATATTTCTTTTCCAACATTCAGTGAAACCTCACCATTGTAACCGTAAAAGTAACCTCAGAGTTAGTCACACCATAAAAGATGAATTAATACTTTGGAGCATAAAAAGAATACCTTTGTTGGCCAGGGAAATCCACTGGGTGACCTTGAAGGAGTCACTCTCTATCAACCTAAGAGAAAAGCAATGGCAAGCCCCCCTTTGAACAAAACTTGCCAATGAACTTCTGTGATAGGGCTTCCTTAGGGTTGCCATACTTGGAAATTATGTGATGATACAGAACAACAAAAATAAGATGATGATAGCACTGGCAGACATAAGTTGCTGCCTCAAATATTAGACCTGTTTCTAGTATATTTGACCTGCTGTTTACAAATATAGCACCTATTTGCCCTATCAGCTCTAGTTTTTTCAAATACAGAACATATGCCATATACCAGTCTTCATCTGCTCGCCCATAGAAAATCATTATAACCATATCTAAGAAACTAGAACTGATGCAGTCTATCCAATGCAATTTTCTGAATCAGTGCTCCAAATAACCCCAGAACCAGGCCTTAAAATGTAGACACTTTTTTGTTGGGGTGTGTAATCTAATATTGTTGAAGCTTTCTGACTTGAGAAAGGAACTCACTACTATTTGCAATTAGTCATTTCAAGCTATTAGAAAGAATGCCATAATCATCCCTGTACATGGAAAATTACTAAGGTGGTAATTGTGCCAGTTTGCAATCTGTTTAAAATAATGCTCACTAATGTGTTCTTCTGTAGTCCTGACTGTAGCAAATCCCACAACATCCCTGAACTGAAAATTAAGAGCAAGTTTTCTCCTACAGCTGTCATCTGTGGCAGCAAACATATCAAGTAGTGCCTACTTTTGTCTCCTTTCATGACACCTGAGATCTGTTTCTTGAGGCAGCCATCTCCTTCTTTCTAATAGTAGAGCTGGGGCTACACACAAGGCAAGGGGTTTGCAATTTGGGTTAACCCCATTCTGTTTTTGGTATCTGAATTTCAGTGGACCCTCAGATCCATTTTTTTGGGAACCTCCCAAATTCTGTTGGGAAAAATCCATTTTTTTGATCTGGCAATTGAAAGATCCAGGAAGATCCGACTCATTAGCTGCAATGGGGAACTTATGAGGCCCCCTTTTACATCATTTTTAGGATATCAGTCTTAAGAAATCACCATTTCTGGGGGCCTTTCTCCTTATCTCCTGCAATAAAACCTGGATTAAAGGCATCAGACTTAAGAAACCATTCTTTCTGGGATCGTTTCTCCTCAACACTCTTCCAATTAAGTTGAGTTAAGGCATCCTTTTTAAACACGTATTTTAATGGGAGCCACACCACTTGAAAAAGCATTAGCCATTCTTTAAAAAAGATATAAATTACCTCATTTAATGGTGGCTTTAGAAATTGTAAGATACTTCTATCCCACATTTGAAGCTTGCCTCATGTAAAGGGCACCATCAGTGGCAGTTTCTTAAGTGTGTAGAAAGTAAACTGCGTATTTACTGATTTTGTTGTTGTTTATTCATTCAATCACAGCCGACTCTTCGTGACCTCACATGAGAGCTCCCTTTCGGTCATCGCCACCCCCAACTCCTTCAAGGTCAAGCCAATCACTTCAGGGATACCATCCATCCATCTTGCCCTTGGTTGGTCCCTCTTCCTTTTTCCGTCCATTTTCCCTATCATTGTATCTTCTCTGAGCTTTCCTGTCTTCTCATTATGTGGCCAAAGTACTTCATTTTTGCATCTAATATCCTTTCCTACAGTGAGCAGTTAGGCTTTATATCCTAGAGTATGGACTGGTTGGATCTTCTTGTGGTCCAAGGCACTTTCAGAATTTTCTTCCAACACCACAGTTCAAAAGCATCTATCTTCCTTTGCTCAGCTTTCCTTATGATCCAGCTTTCGCATCCATAAGTCACTACGGGGAATACCATTGCTTTAACTATGCAGACCTTCGTTGCCAGTGTGATGTCCCTACTCTTTACTATTTTATTGAGATTGGCCATTGATCTCCTCCCAAGAAGTAAATGTCTTCTGATTTCCTGGCTGCAGTCTGCATCTGCAGTAATCTTCACCCCTAGAAATATAGTCTGTCACTGCCTCCACATTGTTTCCCTCTATTTGCTAGTTATCAATCTGTCTGATTGCCATAATCTTGATTTTTTTATGTTTAAATGCAAACCTAGCTTTTGCACTTTCTTCTTTCACCTTGGTTATAAGGCTCCTCAGCTCCTCCTCGCTTTCAGTCATGAAAGTAGTATCATCTGCATATTTAAGGTTGTTAATGATTCTCCCAGCAATTTTAACTCCAGCCTTGGATTCATCAAGCACCATATGTCACATGATGTGCTCTGCATACAAGTTGAATAGGTAGGGCGAGAGTATACAGCCCTGCCATACTCATTTCCCAATCTTGAACCAGTCAGTTGTTCCGTGGTCTGTTCTTCCTGTTGCTATTTGATCATTATATTATTTGAGTCAAAAAGCAAGCTGCCAAGCCATGCAGAGCTGCAAGCGGCACTGAGATTTTAGATCACTGATCTGTCTCTCTCAGAAGTCTGTTTGCAAGAAAAAATGCAAGACTAGCTTGGATAAAAGACACATCATGGCTTTCTTCTGTCCTGTTTGGCTCCACAGGCAAGGCTCACAGGGAAACCCCCATGCGCGGCTGCCCCCCCCCCCCCATGCTCTACATATAGCCAAAAGAAACCGAAAGCAGTCATTTTTTGCAGCCCCTTGGTTGGTTGCAACTTGAAAAAAAAATGGTGGCAGAGCCTTGGTGGCTAGCTGGAACAGCTGGAGCCCATTTTGAAAAATGGATCCATGTACAACCCTACTACACACCATTGTACATGCAGAACGTGAACTCTGATGGTTCATTCAGATCTTGTCCTTAGCATATATTTTTATTAATTTGGTATACGTGTATTCTTATTCTGGTTTTCTAAAATCATTGCTCCCTTTTCCACTTTGATAATTACAGAAACATAGGAAGCAGCTTTATCCCAAACCAGACTACTAGCCCATCAGAGTTCACCAGAATTTCATCATATAATTTTTCTTAGCTTTACCTGGCAGTGCTGGGTATTGAATCTGGATATTTTTTATAGTTATTTTTATTTTTTGCATTCACAGCATGTACTCTGCCTCTGAGCTTTAGATTCTCTGTGAATCTAAAGAGAAAAGATTTTTCCTAGCATTTAGTACAGTAAGAAAATGAAAGTGGCTGAATAAAATTGCATTGCTGTGAAGTGAAAATAAAGAAATATAATTGGAAATATATCTTTTGTTTTATTCCCCCCCCCCCTTTAGTTACAGATATAATTATTAGGCTTGTCCGATCGATGGAAAAAATGTTTCAATTCTCGTTTCTAAAGTAGGGGGTGCCGGCGCTTCGATATAGAAATTATTTCTGAATTTTTCACCCAAAAATTTCAGATATTTCCAAAAATTCGTAATGATTCTTAATGTTTCTAAAATGGCGGACGCGCATGCGCAATCGCCCAAAAAAAGGAAACCAGGGGGGACTTTTACAGGGTTCTCCCACCCTCATTTCTTGAGCTATCCTCATCAAATTTGGTACAGTGGGAGATCACATTCAACACTCTTTGCTCAACAAATTGCAGAACGTTTCCTGTCTCCTATGATTTTTGGCGAATTTTCATAACTTTTTATAATACACTATTTTTCAATATTTGAAGAAACCTGTTCCTGGTTTGAAAGTCTTATTTCCTGTTCAATTGGGTTCATATCACTGTAAAAGTCCTTCTTCTACTTGTGTAGACTTTGGATTAGAAACGCAGCACACACCAAGCAATGCCTTGGCAGGAATGCCACTGTCCTTTGGAAACTATAAATTGCCTTTGAACCTTTTGATCAATGGTGCCACTGGCTGATCTTGTGATTGCAAAAATGAAACTCTGGCTGAGGACTTTGGATTAGAAATGCAGCACACGCCAAGCAATGCCTTGACAGGATTGGCAATGTCCTTTGGAAACTATAAATCGCTGTGGACTCTCTATTGAATCAAATCAATGTCTGACTTTGTGATTGCAGAAATAAAATTCAGCCCAAGGCTTGGGAATAGAAATGGAGCGTGAGGGAAGCAATGCCTTGGCGGGTGCCCCATGTCCTTTGGAAACTATTTCTTCCAATGTACCCTTTTAGGTTTGAAAACAATGTGTGTCTTTGTGATTGCTGCAATAACACTCAGCCCGGGGGCTTGGGATTACAAACGGAGCGGGAGGGAAGCAATGCACTTGCAGGAACGCAGACATCCTTTGGAAACTCTAACTTCCTATGCCCCCCCCCCTTTCAGGATTGCTAAGAAGGGCTGATCTAGTGATTGCTAAATTCAAAAAAAAAAGGCAGAGGTATTTAGAAATGGAGCGTTAGGAAAGCAATGCCTTGGCGCCCACGTCCTTTTAAAAATAAAAATTGCCTAAAGCCACAGCAAAGACTCTGCCAGATTCCACAAGCCCCAAGCCAATTCCCCCCCCCCCAAAAAAAACACAATATCAAACCAGCAACAACAGCCACTCAGCCAGCCCTTAACAGACCCAACCCCCTACAGCCAGAACACTTAGCCCTCTCTCCCCTCAATGCAAGCAAGCCAAGCAGCTTGATTCCCAGCGCGGCGTGAACCACCCTCTCTGCTTGGTATCTTAGCCCCGAATGGCCTGCCTGGGTTGGGGAGGGGTTTTTTATAGAGATCTTACACGTCGACGCGGAGGACGCTAGCCCCCACCTTTTCCAGCCATCGTGGAAGTCTCTGATTGGCCAGGGAGTGGCAGCCATTTTAGGCTGCGCTAGGCTCCCATTCAAGTTAGGTTGCAGAAACAAAAAATATTTTTAAAAAATATAAAAAAAAAATATAAAAAAAAAATTTGGGAGGAAAAAATTTAATGAAACATTAAGAAACAATTAGAGAATGGGCCAACGATGGTTCAAATTACATTGCCAGTTGCGCCCAGGGACAACGTTTCAATACTCGGTTCAAAAAGCGAGAACAATCCGAAATAATTCCGAAATAAGAATCATAACGAAATTTCAGACAACCTTAATAATTATTAAAATAGTGATATTTGAATTAAAGAAATGAGGCTCATTTGGTGATTTCACACTCAGCAAAACCACTCATTTGCCATAGAAAACTGTTGATTAAAAATCTAATAATTTCAAAACCAGCAGTCTCACATTTCAAATTAACAGTGCCCCATCAGAAAGATAGAGGGGGGAGGGCAGAACAACTAAATGAGACCTTTACTGTGCATGCCTTTTTGTAAGCCTGTGTTTGTGTCTGTGAAGGAGGCCCTTTACTAAGCAACAGTGACATTCTCTAAAAGAACCTTTGAATGCAGAATTGTACGGTACAGTAACTTCCCAGCATGGGTTCCAAGGACAAACAAGATTGGGTTGAAAGAGGAAAGTTGCAGCCTCAGTGAGGTTAGCTTTGCCATCTGAGCTCCTTTCACCTTTTGGAAAACACACACTCAGTTGGAATCTGCCTGTTTTTAACAAGCAGCCATACGACAACCATGAAGACAAGAGGTTCAAAAAAAGGTTCAAAAACCTGCTTGCCAAAGTAGTGTGTCTCCATTCATATAGTTCAGTATAGATCAAAGACACTTTGGCAATCAAAGCAGGTCTGGAGAAATGTAATCTCAACAATAAAATGCTGGGGAAAAGCATGTCTGCAAAGCAGCTGGAAAAAAAGGGCATTCTTACATGAAATGGGAGCAGCTAGAACAGATGAGTGCATTCTGCCTCCCCACAGCTTTTCAGTGTCTTCCTTCCTAAAATGAAGCTGTGTCTGTTCATTCAGATATAAGGAAATAATTTCTGAATGTTCAATTTTAATGTGCGGATATTTCAGAATTCAATTACCAGTATTCACTGTATATGTACTGTATTTTCTGCTGTATAAGACTACTTTTTAACCCAGGAAAATCTTCTCAAAAGTTGGGGGTTGTTTTATATGCTGGGTGTCATCTTATAGGGTGGGTGCTGAATCTTCCAAGCCAGACTGGAGAATCTGTGGTCGCCACATATGGTGGGGGGAGCTCAAAAACAGCCGCAGCCACATCTTCGCCATATACGGAGGCCATATGAAAGCAGCAAGGGCGGTTCTGTACAAGTACGGTAGAAGAAAATCCACTCACCAGGATCCGTGGAAAGAAATGACTTAACTTGGTCCCAATGGCAAGGTGAGGGGGCGGCTCACGGGGAAGGTGTAAGTGAAGGGCTGAGTAAGCTGCAGGCATCTGGAATGCCCAGGGAATGAAAAAGAGAGAGAGCAGCACTATGCCCAGAAAAACACACCTCTTTCACCCGTTTGGCCTGCCCTTGTATCCTATTACCGTACCGCCTTCTCTGCCTCTCATATCTCACTTCTGAGGACTGCAGTGAAGTGGTGCAGACGCACATGTGCAAGATCTGAGAGGCAGAGAAGGAGGTATGGTAATAGGATACAAGGGCAGGCCAGACGGGTGAAAGAGGTGTGTTGGCGCTATCGCTCTGATAGTCTTGGAGACAGTGAGGGCTGGGCAGGCAAGGAAACCTTTTTCCTGCTAAGTACCTTCATGTCATAAGCATTTGAATTAAAATTACCATATTAAAATCAAATCTGATGTTTTTTTAAATTTTATTTGGTGTGTATTGAAAGAGAGGTAGTCTTATACAGCGAATATATCCCAAATGCTATATTTTAACTGGAAAAGTTGGGGGTTGTCTTATGCACCCAGCCATCTTATACACTGGAAAATGCGGTAACCAAAAATAAATGCAATGTTTCCCATCATTATACTGCGAATAAATAGTATTGCTATTTATTATTTATTTATGTTTTCATTTGCTAAGTGCATTGATTCTTATCATTTACACTTCTTTCTTAATCTTTCACTAGCCTTCCTAGGGAGGCATAAAAGACTCCCACTTCATTTCATTCTCCAAGCAACCCTGTGTTAGAAGTTATTTTTCACCTTCAGTGAACCGATGGCAGAGATCACAGTCATGCAGATGCTACAGTCATAGGGACTATTGTATAGATTCATACAAAATCACCCTTATGTATAAGTCAAGGCCAGGTTTTGTGGCCAAAATATCAATTTTGATATGACCCATGGATAAATCAAGGGACATGTACCAAAGGATGCAAAGGAAAATTATGTCCAAGAGTACAGAAATTTCCAGCAATCATGATTGTGCTACTCTAAATGCTGGCTGGATGATGACTGTACAATGTGTGGGGAAGGCAACCCAATATAGGCAGGGCTAAGAAAACATGCATCCATTCTGCAGAGAGACAAAAGTGCCTATATACTGCCTCAGGGGGGAAGCTGCCCCTTGCTGTGGCCACTGCCATTGTCCTACCCAGTCATTCAAAAAAAAAAAAAAAAAAAAGGCAAGAAGCGGTGCCATGGCAGAGAGTTGAGATTCTTCCAGGATAGCTTAAGCTGTCACTTTTATCTCTCTATTCAGGGAAGATGGATCCTTTTAAAATAAGAATTAAGGCACAGTGTTTACACTGACCTGTGCATAAATAGACCCAGGATTTTTATGTTGGTTTTTTACTAAAATTTCTAGACTTATATGAGTATGCACAGTACTTCCTACTAGGGAAAGAGAGGTGTATTTCCTCAGAAAGGAAAGGTATGTCTTGGATATCCCTTTCTGAGCCAACGTAGATAACTATTTGGCCTTTTCATAGAATCATAGAATCATAGAATAGTAGAGTTGGAAGAGACCACATGGGCCATCCAGTCCAACCCCCTGCTAAGAAGCAGGAAATCGCATTCAAAGCACCCCCGACAGATGGCCATCCAGCCTCTGCTTAAAAGCCTCCAAAGAAGGAGCCTCCACCACGGCCCCGGGGAGAGAGTTCCACTGTCGAACAGCTCTCACAGTGAGGAAGTTCTTCCTGATGTTCAGGTGGAATCTCCTTTCCTGTAGTTTGAAGCCATTGTTCCGTGTCCTAGTCTGCAGGGCAGCAGAAAACAAGCTTGCTCCCTCCTCCCTATGACTTCCCCTCACATATTTATACATAGCTATCATGTCTCCTCTCAGCCTTCTCTTCTGCAGGCTAAACATGCCCAGCTCTTTAAGCCGCTCCTCATAGGGCTTGTTCTCCAGACCTTTGATCATTTTAGTTGCCCTCCTCTGGACGTTTTCCAGCTTGTCAACATCTCCCTTCAACTGTGGTGCCCAAAATTGGACACAGTATTCCAGGTGTGGTCTGACCAAGGCAGAATAGAGGGGGAGCATAACTTCCCTGGATCTAGACGCTATTCCCCTATTGATGCAGGCCAGAATCCCATTGGCTTTTTTAGCAGCCGCATCACATTGTTGGCTCATGTTTAACTTGTTGTCCACAAGGACTCCAAGGTCTTTTTCGCACACACTGCTGTCAAGCCAGGCGTCCCCCATTCTGTATCTTTGATTTCCATTTTTTCTGCCGAAGTGAAGTATCTTGCATTTGTCCCTGTTGAACTTCATTTTGTTAGTTTTGGCCCATCTCTCTAGTCTGTCAAGGTCATTTTGAATTCTGCTCCTGTCTTCTGGAGTGTTAGCTATCCCTCCCAGTTTTATGTCGTCTGCAAACTTGATGATCGTGCCTTCTAACCCTTCGTCTAAGTCGTTAATAAAGATGTTGAACAGAACCGGGCCCAGGACAGAGCCCTGCGGCACTCCACTTGTCACTTCTTTCCATGATGAAGACGACGCATTGGTGAGCACCCTTTGGGTTCGTTCGCTTAGCCAATTACAGATCCACCTAACCATAGTTTTGTCTAGCCCACATTTTACTAGTTTGTTTGCCAGAAGGTCGTGGGGGACTTTGTCGAAGGCCTTACTGAAATCCAGGTACGCTACATCCACAGCATTCCCTGTATCGACCCAACTCGTAACTCTATCGAAAAAAGAGATCAGATTAGTCTGGCATGACTTGTTTTTGGTAAATCCGTGTTGACTATTAGCAATGACCGCATTTGTTTCTAAGTGTTCGCAGACCACTTCCTTAATGATCTTTTCCAGAATTTTGCCTGGTATTGATGTGAGGCTGACCGGACGGTAATTGTTTGGGTCGTTCTTTTTTCCCTTCTTGAAGATAGGGACCACATTCGCCCTCCTCCAATCTGCTGGGACTTCTCCCGTTCTCCAAGAACTCTCGAAGATAATTGCCAGTGGTTCTGAAATAACTTCCGCTAGTTCCTTCAACACTCTTGGATGTAGCTGGTCTGGCCCTGGGGACTTGAATTCGTTTAGAGTGGCCAGGTGTTCCTGGACAACTTATTTCCCTATTTGGGGTTGGATTTCCCCCAATCCTTCGTCCATTCCATGTTGCTGAGGTTGAAGATGGCTTTCTTTTTGTGAGAAGACCGAGGCAAAGAAGGCATTAAGTAGTTCTGCCTTTTCCCTGTCCCCTGTCGCCATCACCCCATCTTCTCCTTGCAATGGCCCTATCGCCTCCTTTTTCTTCCTTTTTCTACCAACGTAAGCAAAAGAGCCTTTTTTGTTGTTTTTTATGTCCCTGGCAAGCCTGAGCTCATTTTGCGCTTTACCCTTGCGAACCTTTTCCCTACAGGTGTTGGCTATACGTTTGAATTCTTCTTTGGTGATTTCTCCCCTTTTCCACTTCTTGTGCATGTCACTTTTGAGCTTTAGCTCAGTTAGAAGTTCTTTGGACATCCATTCTGGCTTCTTTGCACTTGTCTTATTTTTCTTCTTTGTTGGCACTGTTTGCATTTGCGCCTTGAGTATTTCACTTTTGAAAAACTCCCATCCATCCTTAACTCCCTTGTTTTTTAATATCGGCGTCCATGGAATGCCGCTCAGTAATTCCTTCATTTTTTGGAAGTCAGCTCTCTTAAAGTCCAGAATACGTGTTTGACTTGTCTCAGTTTCAGCATTCCTTTGTATTGCAAACTGCAGGAGCACATGGTCACTTGCCCCTAAGGATCCAACCACTTCAACTGTATTGATCAGGTCTTCCACATTTGTTAAGATTAGATCAAGAGTTGCTGATCCCCTTGTTGCCTCTTCTACCTTCTGGACCATAAAATTATCTGCAAGGCAAGTGAGGAATTTGTTGGACTTTGTACTCTTGGCTGAGTTTGTTTTCCAGCAGATATCGGGATAATTGAAATCGCCCATGACTACTATATCTCTTCTTTGTGCCTGTTTGGTCAGCTGTTGACAGAAGCCTTCATCAAGCCCTTCATCCTGACTCGGAGGTCTGTAGTAGACACCCACGACAAGATCTTTTTGAGTCCCGGTTCCCTTGATTCTTATCCAGATGCTTTCAAGCTGGTTTCCCGGATTACAGTCTTGCATTTCTTCTGCAACGTAACTGTTTTTGACATATAAAGCTACTCCCCCTCCTCTCCCCTTTGTTCTATTTCTGTGAAAGAGGTTATAGCCCTCAATGGTTAAATTCCAGTGATGGGAGTCATCCCACCAGGTTTCAGTGATGCCTATGACATCGTATGTGTGGTGCTGTGCTAGGAGTTGGAGTTCGTCTTGCTTATTTCCCATGCTCTGAGCATTAGTGTAAAGACATGTAAGCCCCTGTGACCTCCCCTTGAGCTGTTTATTTGGGATTATTGTGCTCTCTGTACTTGGTCCTTGCTGTGTTTGTGCAGCCCTCCGTTTAGCCTTTTGGCGGTTCCCTGTGGTCGTGGGTAATATAGTGTTCGCCAGGCTGTTGTTCCCCTCCCCCAGTGGATCTAGTTTAAAGTGCGCCTGATGAGGTTTGTGAGTCTGTGTGCAAAAAGATGTTTTCCTACTTGTGTGAGATGCACCCCATCGCTTGCCAGTAGTCCATCCTCTTGGAAGAGTAGACCATGGTCAAGGAAGCCAAAATGCTCCTCTTGACACCATTTTCTGAGCCAGTTATTGACCTGTACTATTTTTCCGGCCCTTGTAGAGCCGTGTCCTACAACGGGGAGGAGGGATGAAAAGATCACATGTACATTATACAGTTTTAGCTTTGTTCCCAGAGCTCGAAAATCATTTGTGATCTTTTGAAAAGTATGCCTAGCGGTGTCATTGGTACCTACATGAATCAACATAAGGTGGGGAGGGTGATGGGGCTTTAGAAGCCTGCTGAGCCTCTGAGTGATATGGTGTATTTTTGCCCCCGGGAGGCAGCATGTTTCTCGAGCCATCCCATCCGGTCTGGAAATGATGGCTTCCGTTCCTCTAAGGAGGGAGTCACCTACTACCAAGACCTGTTTCCTTTGAGGATTGACAGGGTCCCTTTTGTGCAAGACAGTGTGTATGTCCCCTGAAGAGTGTTCCTGTTGAAGTGAATCATGTAGGTGTAAAGTGTTGTCCTCCTCCTCAACATCCCCAGTGCATTCATCAATGAAAATCCATTGAGATACATCCGAGAGCCCATTACTCTCCCAAGGATGTTCCTGTTGCTCCTGGTCTATGATTGGGGATGGAGCATTTGCATGATTACATAAGTGTGACTGTGGTGATGCACTGTCCCCGTCAGGGCTATCCCCTGCACATTGATCCAGGGTGGTCCACTGAGTGGTATCTAAGAAACTGTGGTCCTCCACAAGATGTGTTTCCTGATTGTATGTTAATGATGTAAGAATTTCAAATCTGTTGTGTAAATGCAGCTGAGCAGAGGAGTTCTGCGGAGGCTGCCTGGTCCTGCGTCTCCTTCTATGGGTGACCTCCTTCCAAGCCTGAGGGTTGTCTACCTTTGAGTTGATCTCCCCATAAGGTTCCTGATCATGGTCTTGGTGGTGTTGGTGTGATGCAGGCTGCAAATCTACAGCAGCGTGTTGTGCAGTGTCCAAGAAGAGCTCGAGTGCCTGAATGTCCTTAAGGGTCTTAATACGGTGCTCGAGCTGTGGGATCCTCTGCTCCATCAGAGTCATCTGTTTGCATTTGGAGCAGATGTAGTTGTCTAGTTTGTGTGTGAAAAAGCAGAACATGCCACAGCTGGTGCATGTGATGGGAATGTTTTGCTTTTGTTGCTTTTTCTGCTTTAAGATTAGACCTTAGGCTCCTAACAAATGCAGTGTGACATTGTTTTAACTGCCATGGCTTAATACCATGGGAACTGTAGTTTGGTGAGGCACCAGCACTCTTTAAAGTAAAAACCACTGACCTTGTAAAACAATCACTCTTATGATTCCATAGCATTGAGCCATAGCAGTTAGTGTCAAATTACATTAATTATAAAGTGTAGAATGTACACAGAGTGAGGGTATGGAGACATTTAAATGCTGCACTTTATGCAGTCTACAGAAAAGCAGTTGATTTCCCATTTCACCTTCAGCACATTTTATCTTGTCCGATTTCAAAAGCTAAGCACGTTTGGACCTAGGTAGTACTTGGACAGGATACCACAAGGGATCTCCAGGTAGGGCCAGCAATATAACTTTGAGAGCCATGTTTGCCAATTAGAAGTGACAACACTGAGCTACATTGACCAATTGCTTCATTCGGTATAATAAATGCAGCCACCTATATTACATAAGGTCAACTGCCTATGCAGTCCTCAGACATTTCCACAGAAAGCACCAATCTGATGCTAGCCCTGCAACTAATACACATTTTCTTCCATTGAAACCAATGTTAAGGAATTCCTTCTCAGAACAAATAAATAAATAACCTGGAGGAAATGGAGATACAGAAACTCCTCCCATTTTCATGAGCTTGGAAGGTTTACAAATAGATGCATTTCTTCCATCTTTAGATCTCCCTGGTGGATTTAGTAGAATTATTCTGCCAATTAGGTTGCATACTAAAATATTATACAAATGACTTTTTTTAAAAAAAACCCACAAGTTAATTCCATCACTTTCTCCAAGTGCTCATCAGTCCAATTAGTGCAGCAAAGTGCTTCTTTTTGATTTAACTTCAACAGAACAGATGATGAAAAGTATTATTCATTTAAAAAATAAAGTTGCAGACATGGCTACCATTGCTATTTGAAATGAGATCAGAATGGGGTCAATGCTTTCACAAATGATTAAAATATAATGAACCTGTAAATAAGCTTTTAAAATATAACTTTCTACATGTCTACTCATAATTAAGTCTGTGTTCAAGGGGCTTCAGCAAAATATCAATATGTATTTGTGTGTGTCTATTTGGATCATCAGACAGACAGAAGGATCGATTTATAGCAGATGATAGAAAAATGTGGTGTGCTTTGGATTTCTGTAACCTGAACTGGGATGATTCAGGAGATGCTTCAACTGAAGCAGGACTCATACAAAGTAGACTATTTAAATCTAATCTTCTATCAGTGACTTGGAAGGCTTCTGCACATCCCTTCTCAAACTTTCAAACTAACGAAAAGGCCAAATGAGGCAGGGAAAACAAATCAGAAAGGGTTGCATTTCATGACTGGGAACATCCGGGCATCCCCTGGGCAACATCCTTGCAGACAGCCAATTCTCTCACACCAGAAGCGACTTGCAGTTTCTCAAGTCGCTCCTGACATGAAAAAAATGACTGGGAATAAGCAAATCTGTTTCTATTGCTGTTTCTCATATTTTAAAATTGTGAAATGAAATCCACACCCATTGCTATTTGGTGTGTGGATTTCCTTCAGAGAAGGAGTTGCCTACTCTGGAGGCTTTAAGCAGAGGCTGGATGGCCATCTATCAGCACTGCTTTTATTCTATCTTCTTGTATGGCAGAAGGTTGGACTCGATAGCTCTTGTAGTTTCTTCCAGTTCTATGATTCGATTATTTTTTTGTGAAAAAATAATCTACAGCTTAAGAGACATTATCACAAATAAAAATATTCCATCTCTGGCAACCTCTGCATATGCCTATGGCACCCGTACTCAAAGTAACTTTCGATGTGTGATCATATTCCCATATGCATCTTGTCTGCTGTGCCAGTGACATGTCCTATTGGGTATGTTTTGGGGGTGCGTTTTCCTACTGCTTAATTCTCGTTTGTTGAATCGGTTGGCAGTACACTTCCTCTGGCAGTCAGATAAAGACCCTGAGATAAGCCATACATGTATTTCACTTTCACATTATTGTTTCCTTTTTAAATTAATGTTTGTTTGTTGTTTTTTTAAATAAAAATGGAGCTGTACAGCTCTGTAGGAACAGAAAGATATTTTTTTTTATTTTTGCCTGTTAAACAAGTTGCACAAAATGTGCCAAATAAAATAAAATAAAGGAGGATAGTGACTTTGGGCAGGGCTTCTTAACCTTATTTGATTTGCAACTCCTTTTTATGTGTGAGACATTTAAAGGAAGGCAGAGAGATAGACACACACTTATGGGGGACTGGAGGGAAGGCAGGAAGATAGGTGTGCACTCAGGAAGTATGATGCAGAGGACAATTATGGCTAACACATTTGAAGTCCTGACCCAGAAGCTGTGTACGGAAATATCAGACAGATTGAGAGAAGTTATCCCTCTGTTATATGATAAGTCAAAGACCATTATTTTCTTAGATCCAGGAAAGAGAGAACCATGAATGTGATGTGGTTTGTATGTATCTGGTATATATCAAATCTTCAAAAGCCATGTTGTGCATGATAATCACAAGTACAACTTGAGTATCCCATATCCAAAATGTTTGCGATCAGATTTTTTTTTCAGATTATGTTTCATACACATGCATAATGAGACCCAATTCTAAACACAGAGGCCATTTAGGTTTCATATACACCTTATATATATAGCATGAATGTAATGTTATACCCTATTGCATGTATTTTTGCACATGAAACAAAATTTATGTACATTGAACCAGCAAAAATCAATGGTGTCACTATCTCAGCCACCCATATGGATATGGATTTTAGGTTTTGGAGGATTTTAAATTTCCAGATAAGTGATGCTCAACATGTAGATGGGTTTTCAGGCATTTCTGTTTCCTATGCTTTGAGGCAGGTATGAAGCAATAGACTGAAAGACTACATGAGTGATTGTTGCTTTGGCTTTAGTTGTCACTCCTAAGAATAAGAACATTGATGACTAACTGCAGAATAATGAGACCAGACATAAAAAGATGGATCAAATAAAGGTTTCTTTATTTGACCTATTACCTTTTAAATTTGTGCTGAATTTGGAAAACAATGAAAGGCAAGCAACCTGATATGGGTCCACCTGAGGCCAGCTGACAACCCTTGACATCACCCTCTGCCTTCCCTTTTTCAAAATGCCTAAACCCCAAGGGAAATCCAACCATTGGGATTGCCCCTTGGCTATCTATTTAATGGAAGGTAAACCCAAGACACTCCCACCTAACTCCCAGGAATCTATAGATGAGAGTGAACCCTTAGGTCAGCCTCAAGAGTAGATTTCTTACATTCCAAGTCACAGAAACTGAAGAGGTGGTTCCTTAGCCCTCCTATTCACCAAAATGGTGCCAAAAGTATAAGCTGAAGCCATATATTCTCCCATGCTATCTGCTATGGATAAGATATAAATGTCTGTCCCTTTACCCTACCAGGTCAACCAGCATGGCTCACACTACCTGTCGAAAGTCCCTTGGGAGCAGCAGGTTACCTTCTTCTGACAGATGAACTCTGTTAGTGCTTGTAGAGCTCAGACCTTCAGAAAAGTATGGTGGGAGTTAAGGGAAAGCACCGTATTCCAGTTATTTCAGGCTTCTCTACCCCAGTCCTAAACAAGTGGATTATAGCTAAACAAGTTCTAAACAAGTGGATTATGGTTGGGAGGCCCTTTGCACTCCCTAAACAACAGAGACAAATTTATTAGAAAAAGTTTCCAAATGCAAAAAAAGTGAAAAGAAAAGAAACAAAATAACCATCCACCACCACCACCAACAAACAAAAGCTCAAATATAACAAAATGTTCAAAAACATTTAATACTACCCAGCAGGTTAAAAAAATCTTGATTGTGGTAAGAGAACTCTCCTTGGCTCTGCTTATGGTGTGCACAGGTCCATAAAATATGTTTCTGTATGTTTAGGCACATTAAAAAAACCTAACATTTAAAAAGAATATTGCACTAGTCCCTTCCCCGCATATTTCAGTGCTCATTACGGTATAGATTGTTGGTTGATGATGCTGTTTAATGTTATGTTATTGTCTTTTGTAATGTTATTGATTTTATTGAGTTATGTTTTAATCTATAGTTGGTTTAGTTGTTGTTGGAGTGGGAGTGTACCCATGTAAGTTGCCCTAAGTCCCTCCGGGGAAATGGAGGCGGGATATAAAAATAAAGTTATTATTATTATTATTATTATTATTATTATTATTATTATTATTCAAATTATATACATAAATTGCATGCATCCACCTCCTGTTTAAAACATGTCTATACATATGTTGAGATGTACACATTTTTCTTCGAACACTTACCAATTATTTAATTTATTGGTCCTGATTCCCCCCCCCCCCCCAAATCCAGAAGTGAGGAAATTTCTGAATGTAATTTCATTTCACCTATTTTTAGGTAGTACCCTGTTTCCCCTAAAATAAGACATCCTCAGAAAATAAGACCTAGTAGAGGTTTTGCT
Organism: Anolis carolinensis; assembly: GCF_035594765.1. Lineage (NCBI taxonomy): Eukaryota > Metazoa > Chordata > Lepidosauria > Squamata > Anolidae > Anolis > Anolis carolinensis. The sequence continues at coordinate 50,343,809 of NC_085842.1, read as the reverse complement.
GAATTGCTAAATATAAGGCCTCCCCCAAAAGTAAGACCTAGCACTGTTTGTGTTTGGAAGCATGCCCAATGAACAGAACACCAGAGCATGCAGGTTTGGTAAATGTACGTACCATAGATTGTTGTACATGGAAATAATGGTAGTAACAAGAAATTATTGATAGGATTCACAGTTTGTCTGGTTATGCTGGTTTGTGATGACAACTACTGTACAGTATATAATAAATGTTCATTTTTTTTGTTCAACAATAAATGTGAATTCTTCTTCATGGAAAAATAAGACATCCCCTGAAAATAAGACCTAGAGCATCTTTGGGAGCAAAAATTAATATAAGACACTGTCTTATTTTTGGGGAAACACGGTATATCGGGGTGCCAAAATGTATACACATTTTAAGAGATGTTATCCATGTATTACTTTTCAATGTAGAATAGAATTACAGTAGCAAGTCTCGTAGTATGACATTCACTTAAAAGATAGCATTAATCAAATGAATACTAGCATCAACATGCAACAGACAGAACAGTCAAAGAACATGCGGAAGTACAGTTGTTGTTTGGGGAGCACGAGATCATTTTGAAGAGATATTTAAAATTTGACAACATTGTAAGATTTCAATGACAATTGAGGTGTGAGTATGTACATCTAACAATTGCACACATTCTTCATAAGTTTGAGATGCATGGTACTATGTGCGATGTGCACAAGGGAAGACCTGGGAGCTTTGGGTAGCAACAAGTCCTGCTTCTTCTGCTATGGTCTTGGAAGCATATATGCTTGCCATAAAAATCTACCAATCAATGTATGGTTAAGTTTTCTATATGCTGATGGTAACCACTTTGAACACCTCTTGAAACAACAGAAGTCAAATGTTACTTGTATTCATCTTTTGTTATAGGTATATATAGAGTATTGCTATGTTAATACCATTTTTCCTTTCTTAAAATGTGTATACAATTTTGGCACCCTCTGTATATCCACAGGAGAAAAATATAACTATCCCACTCAGACAATATGAAGCCCTGACTTTCATTCAGTTTACTGTGGGTCCTATCAACTTATTTCAATACTATACTCAGAGGTGGTCCACCGGCGAGGCCAATTAGGCAGTCGCCCGTGGGGCATTATTACTGGGGGTGCTTTCGAGGTGCCCCCCGCATTTGTCAGGAGTCCAGGCCCACCTAGGCCATTCCTTGCAGCGCCAGGCCAAAGCAATCACTCCACGCGGCCTTCCGTGTCTGCGTGGTCGGTTGGAAGACCTGTGCACGCGCACAGGCCCATCGCCCAAAAAGCATGGTTGATGGGCCTGTGCATGTGTGCAGGCCTTCCAATTGCCCCCATGGATGGGTGGCTGGGCGTGCACACTCTCCAGGGGGCTGCCACCGTTGCCACTGCAGGTATTTTTCAGTGATTTGTTTGGGGGGGTGGGGGGCACCAAAATTTGTGGGGGGAGCCAAAATTCTGGTCGCCTGCTCCCCAAAATTACCTTGGGATGGCTCTGACTGTACTCTCAGATCACAAAGAATGGCACAACCACTTATAGTTTGTAACTTCCTACCAAGTATGCTATACATTGACAATAATGTTTTGACCCACACCCTTAAATTAGGGCATTAATAGTGGAAAATAAGGAATGCACCCGCAATTGCAAATTTGTATAGTATTTGTCTAGTTAGTATATGGTGAAGCTTTTAGGATATAATAGGTTCAGTAAGTTCTTGTCTCTAATTCTACAAACACTCAAAAGAATGTCTTGCAGGAGCTTAAAAATCTAAAGAAACTAATGTAAGAAATAGTTTTTCACTATCCCCCAAAGAACCGTATATTCTGAAATAAAGCTTTTCAACAGTCCATTGCTGGTTAGTTAGCTAAGATTTGAAATTCAACTACCATGGAACCCTTGGGTGAAATAATGTTAAAAATTGTCATAGCATAATGGCCCATTGCACAATATTTAATGCTGCAGGCCAACATCAAACTGACATAAGACTATAGATTTCAGAAACATTAAAATAACGTACCAAGGAAAAGAGTGCAGTCCTTTCCATATAAAGGAAGAAACTCAGATTTTGCAAAAATTGATTTCCCCCTATTATTGCCCTTTCTTTTCTTTCTCCTTTATTTTAAGTAAGTAAGTAAGTAAGTAAGGAAGGAAGGAAGGAAGGAAGGAAGCCAGACTATTTCTCCAAACATGGGGTGGCCAAATGGATTAGGAGGGTCTATGCCTGCCTATATTTTGTGGCTACATTTGTGAAGAGAAAATTTTCATTTAAATTCCAGTCAGTTCCTGATCACGTTATTGTGAATTTTGACAGGGCCCACCTGTTACAAGAGTTTTGAATCAGACCAATCATGAGTTGTCCACTTGAAGAATTGCACACATCCATTAGATGGCCCAGAAAGAAAGGAGTCTCCATGCCAACATTCAAACTCTAGGCAGGAATGCAGCCCACCATAAATCGAAGCTGAGGACAGTGAGCCTTGATGTTAAGGAAGAACTTTGCTGTATGAGAACCATGTTCTTGGAAGAGCTAAGGCAGGCACTACATGCAAGATAGTGCAATGCCAACACTCAAAATCATTTGCAGCCACTTTTCTAAGCCACTGCAAATAAAGCAGTTGATATTTCCTAAATCTATACGTTTTAATCTTGCAAAGAGTTACGATTTTTCTTTTTAACAGAGAAAATTAAACAACCACAATCTTCAGCAAAATATATGCTGCACTTATTTGCATTTGCGTTGTGATTATTGTGTTACTTTTTCAAGGTGACTTACAGCTATTCTTAGCTGTTTCATCAAGGACTTTTCATTATCCTTTTATTTATCTTTATTAGAAATGACTGTTTTAGACAGAATTGCTTTCAGACTGTTTCCCTAAAAAGTTCCCTGAGTCTGCAGGACCTGAGTGGGGCTGCTGATGTTAGGTTGACTTGAAAGCTCTCATTCATGCGACCCCCATAAGTAACTGTTGCGCCACTTTTTCAGGGAGTCATGTCCCAATAAGCTTACAGTTGTTATTGGCTTTTTCTTCAAAGGCATTTCTCTATCTATCTATCTATCTATCTATCTATCTATCTATCTATTTAATTAGTTTATATATCTTCTTTTTCCTTGTACAGACTATAATCAGGTTGCAAGCAATTACAACCAAAACATGTTTAAAAACTAATTGTAAACATGTTTTTTTAAAAAAAAAATCTGTTAAAAAGTCAAAGATGAAATAATATAAAATGTAGTTATAATAAAAATGATATAAACACAGACCCCAGTAAAAGTTCTTGATGTCACATATATTATATGAGGTATAAACCAAAAGCCTGCCTGAATACAAAAGTCTTCTGCTAATAGAAGGAAAGGACCATCCTAGGCTCCTATGGAAGAGAATTTTACAACCTAGGCCCCTTCTGCACGGGCACATAATCCAGTTGATCAAATCAGATAATCCATATGATCTGCTTTGAACTGCCATATAATCCAGTTCAAAGCATATAATCTGAATTTTATATGGCAGTGTCAAGGGGCCCTAGAAGCAGCCCTATCCCTCCTTATCCTGTCCTTTTTCATGTGGGTCTTTTTATGATGAATGCAGGCACAATGGTGGGCAAGAGGACACCCGCCGCTGCAACATCTCTGCTCGGTAAGTCAGGCAGAGTATTTTATCTAGGACCCATTCATTTTTCTATTCACTAGGTCCATGGTATCTGTAGAAAGTGGAAGATCTCAGATGAGTTGGGTTTCTTCCATCAATTCTCTGTATTGCATAGCTTTCACAACCATACATAGAAATAGGAATTTTTACTAAGATGAGTCTGAGTTTTGTATTTAATTATATATCTTTACACATATAGTTCTAGTTCCTTCATGGCTATCATTCCAAATCTTGGTCTTCTTCTGATTTCCTCTCTATCATCTTTAGAGAGAGAAGGTTAGATTATACTCATCATACAAAATAACTATTACCTATAATTACTTGTTCCCTTCAGTGGAGGCTATTGGGTGATATGTATACGCACACATGCAAAGATGCCTTTAATGTTGTGTGTAATTTCCTCCTTAGCTTTAGTTCTTTTTGGCTCAACAACTACCACAAAGTAATTAGTCTCTTTCCAGATGGCCAGCTTCTTCCCCTACTCATGCTCAATGAAGGCATCCTTTTTTAAAATTCTTGTTCTATCTTTGTTAGGAGATGCAATCTCTTGTAATTTCTGAAGATGGATTACTGTTTTCAACTCTGTTTTTCAGCAGATTCAATTTAAGGAAGAAGGGAGGAGGAGGAGGAGGAGGAGGTAGAGAAGGGAGAGAGAAAATGTGTGACAGAATGTAAGGAAAGGAAAGAGAAATCTTATGGTAAATGAGGCCACTGCAATGGATACAGTAGTTTTAAAAATGAAACAATATAAACTCCTGCAGACAGAGAAGTGGCAAGCCTAAAGGCCTGAACAAGTTACAGAGTATATGGGGAAAATATGCAAGGAGAAAAGAATGCACATGTTTTGAATTCTGCCATCTGTTGGAAGCCTTTGATGCCTAGGTAAAAATAACACTTTAATTAATGCAGTGCACCAGACTCTGAATCTCATGAAGCTACTTAGGATATGTCAGAGCAGCACCTGTTGTGATACCAATTCAGGATTAGAACCATGAGCTAAAAGATGCAATGAGGCCAAATAGATAGGGTTTAGATCATTTGCAGGTCCTCAAAGGGTCATCATAACCAAACGGTGCTACTGCTGTGATGCATGCAGCTGTGATACAAAAAAGAGGGGGAAATTGCAGGGTAAATATCAAGCGCTACATCCTTGTACTTCTGCAATCTTTGGAATGTCCTCAGGAGGTTGGCAATAAGCTTTGAAACAATGGAGCAATATTGTGCGTTATCTCTATGGCTTTGTTACGAGGTTTGTTTGAGATTGTTATAGCAAACCCCTGAAGGACTGTATTGCACATTGTTTGATGGCTCAAATATACCTTTAATAACAGTGATGAGGGATTTTCCTGGCTGGCAGAAGTAGAGATGCACTGGGAGACTCAGTGCTCAAACAACAACAACATCAACACCACCACCACCAACAACAACAACACTAACCCCCCCCCCAAAAAAAAACCCCCAAAAAAACAAACAAAACAAAAACAAAAACAAACCAACAACCTTCATTTCTAGTCCAGCTCAATTCAGTTTGGAATTCATTTGAGTCCTATTGTCTCTATTTAGGCATATCTTTGACATCAACTGAACTGTCGTTTTGAGAGATTGTGAAGGGTTTACAGGTTTTGAAACATTCTGCATTTAAATAGAGATTGAATAATTTTGTATCATTCTTTTATAAACTCATTGAAAAGTGCTTCAGATATTTGGGGAAAATTTGGGGAAAATGAGAAAATGGGAGACAGAAAAGCTGACCAAGTTACCCTGTCAACCCAAAGAGCTTTTAATGCATAGTTGCTAAAATACTGCTTTTGAATCCCACTTGATTACATCATGTTCATGATGTTAAATGAAGTTGACCTTCTTCTTTGCCTAAAAGATTTCTCATCCTTAACATTTTCATGGATGACAGACATAACATGAATCTCTCTATTATGAAAGCAGTTGTAAATGTTGAATATGGCCATTTCAGATAGTTGACAATGCTTGAGTCTTTTTCAAATAAGAATTTTCCAAAATTTACTCCCAAGTTCATTGGAAAGAACTTGAGGTATATTTTTAAAGTGAAGATGACAGGGGAGTCTTCCCTAGATGGTGGGGGAAGAACTGAATAATTTTCTTGAATGTATACATATTTTGTCATTTATGAACAACTAGTTTATCCTTCTTCTGGCACTTATTACTCTGAGCAAGATAGTCTTGCAGAAATGCATTTGGCATAAACAAAAGAGGAAAAAACATCTATGTATAATCCTAGTATTGTTAAGTTTTAAGGCATGCTTTAAAACTTGAATGTCCCTAGTAAAATGTGGATTTCTTTGTTTCATTTTTATACCTCATATTTGTTCTTTTTCTAACTGGCATTTCCCAGGTTTTTGTCTGTTTTGCAAAGGCCTACAGACAAATGTAAAACAATCACTTAGCAATGTTGTAAAAACCAATGAACTTCATCTCCGTTAGAAGTGGGTATCATACAGACCTCCAGGTTTTATTGAACCTGAATCTTTCTGAAGTATTATGAGCAATTTGGAGGTTGGGAAGAAAAGAAAGAAAAAGACATTCTAAACTGAAGGAAAGTGGTCAACACATTGATCAGGGCATTATCTGTCTCCCTGTTTACCCTTTTCCAAGCTAGGTCAAAGCTAGATTAAAGCTAGATCAAAGTTTGCCATGGCAAAATAGCAGACGATACCAAAATTGCACTCGCCCCCCTGCACTATATGTCCAAAAATCACGCAGAATGGGGACCTTGTTCTTCAGCATCCCCAAATAATTCCCAATGAGGTGAGTGACTAATACATAAGGAGGAGGGCAATATGCACTTTAACTAAGCAAGGCAACAAACCATTCTAACGAAGGCCTCTCTGTGCTAACCATTTCACCCCAGTTGAGCTCTGAAGTAGCAATTTTAGACATGCAACACTATGATTTTGCTTTCACAAATGGACCTAGAATCTAACAGAAAACAACAACAGCATTAGAAATATGAGTATAATCAATGCTGGGGGTGAGGGTGTTCACATACCTTTTGAAGTCCAGGTATCTCCAATGCCAAATCTATTGGATAATCTATGGACCAAAGTCATAGATGCCAAAATTAACCACTTGTAGACTCTGCAAAACCAAAAATGATATGTGATGAGGATTGAAAGGTCTGCATGACAAAACAGCAACTGGGGTCTATTTTTTTCTAACTCATACGGTACATATTTCTGTAACATCAGCAGGGCACAAATTCCAGTCAGGTCACTATCCCAATGTCCCCATATTCTCTGATCCATCTTGGAACTCCTAATCCCTAATGTGTTTCAGTGCTCTGACAAAGTTGTCCACATATCTGCCAGAAACATCCCCTCTGGATAAAGTTCTTGATGAAAGGGATCATGCAAAGAAGATCCTTTCTAGCAGGCATCCCCAAACATCGAGCAGCCCTCCAACTATTTCGGCCTACAACCTTCAGAATTCCTGATTATTGAACAAGCTGGCTAAGGCTTCTGGCAGTTGGAGGTTCAAACAACTGGAGGGCCACAGATTGAGGATGCCTGCTCTAGAGAATGTCTCTTTCTCTGGTGACTATTTGGAGACTATGGCTTTTCCCCTTTGGAAATTTTTCCTCTCTTTCACTGTGAGTCCTTTGGAGAGTTTATCTTTGGAGATTGTGCTAATAGAAATTCTGCATTTGCTTTGTCTTACCCCCCCCCCCCCGGCCCGCTCTATAGTTAACCTGTTCCTAACTTGGTGATTGACACCAAATTAGGGAACCACCTCTAAGAAGAGCAAAAACTGACCTTATTGTAATCTGTGGGAATATTTGTAAAGGCCTTGTGTGCTTGAAGCAATGTGCCTCATATGCAAAGAGTTTGCAAGCAATGGGCAATGAGAACATGATCTCTACCTGTAACTCTTCCAGTGCTGGTAATGATTTTATATTCTCTGGGAAGATTAGAACCATGAAATTGCAAAGTAATCAAGTATCATCATTTTCTTTCTTTAAAATACGAAGAAATATAAACCAAATTGCCCAATTTCTGGCAAAAAGAAACATGTAGGGTGCCCCGCGGAACCCCGGTGGCGAAGTGTGTTAAAGCACTGAGCTGCTGAACTTGCAGACCAAAAGGTCCCAGGTTCAAATCCCGGGAACGGAGTGAGCGCCCGCTGTTAGCTCCAGCTTCTGCCAACCTAGCAGTTCGAAAACATGCCAATGTGAGTAGATCAATAGGTACCGCTCTGGCAGGAAGGTAACGGCGCTCCATGCAGTCATACCGGCCACATGACCTTGGAGGTGTCTACGGACAACACCTGCTCTTCGGCTTAGAAATGGAGATGAGCACCAACCCCCAAGAGTCAGACATGACTGAACTTAACGTCAGGGGAAACCTTTACCTTTTACTAGGGTGCCCTGTGGTGCCCTGCACACCCTCCCTTCTTCCTCCATCACATGGTGGGGACAGGACAGGGTCCATTAGCACCCTGTCCCTGACTCCATCAGATGGGAGAAAGGGTGGCAACGCATGCTGCCCTACCGCCCTTTTCCCCATCATATGGTGAAAAGGGAAGGAAAGTGCGGGTAGTTCCAACAGAAAGTGCGGACCTACCTGAAAAACACTTTCCTCCCCATGGTGAGGAAGAAGCACATTTTAACACTTCCCTTTCACTTCGAGAGGAATGTGGGTGCAGCCTGCTGTGCATCATCTCCAGCTATTTGGACCCATCCAAGCCTTGGCTAAAAATGGCAAATGAGCCACTATACCCCTTTTGATGCAGGCCTTTTTTAGCTGCTGATCACACTGTTGGCTCATGTTCAACTTGTTGTCCACAAAGACTTCAAGATATTTTTCACATGGACTGCTGTCAAGTCAGGCATCACCCATTCTGTATTTCTGCATTTCATTTTTTCTGCCTAAGTGTCATTGTTTACATTCATTTTGTTAGTTTTGACCCAGCTTTCTAATCTGTTATGGTCATTTTGAATTCTGATCCTATCCTCTGGAGCAGGGGTCCCCAAACTACGGCCCGCGGGCCACATGCGGCCCCCTGAAGGCATTTATCCGGCCCGCACCCTCCTCCAAGGAAGGTGCGTGCCGCTGCCGCCTTTCCTGCCTTCTCCCTCCCTGCATAAGCCTTGGAGCCTTTCCTTCTTTCTCCCGCTCCCTGCACAAGCCTTTGAGCTCCCTCTCGCTGCCTTGGAGCCTTGCCTTTCCTGCCTTTCCTCCCTCTGCTGCACGAGCCTTGAGCCTTTCCCCACCTCCTCTCTCATCCAGTGCCTTTCCCCGCCTCCTCCCTCGCCCGGTGCCTTTCCCCACCTCCTCCTTCTCCCAGTGCCTTTCCCCGCCTCCTCTCTCGCCCGGTGCCTTTGCCTGCCTCCTCCCTCGCCCAGTGCCTTTCCCAGCCTCCTCTCTCGCCCGGTGCCTTTCCCCGCCTCCTCTCTCGCCTGGTGCCTTTCCCAGCCTCCTCTCTCGCCTGGTGCCTTTCCCCGCCTCCTCTCTCGCCCGGTGCCTTTCCCAGCCTCCTCTCTCGCCCAGTGCCTTTCCCCACCTCCTCTCTCGCCCAGTGCCTTTCCCAGCCTCCTCTCTCACCCGGTGCCTTTCCCCGCCTCCTCTCTCGCCCGGTGCCTTTCCCCGCCTCCTCTCTCGCCCGGTGCCTTTCCCAGCCTCCTCTCTCGCCCGGTGCCTTTCCCAGCCTCCTCCCTCGCCCGGTGCCTTTCCCAGCCTCCTCTCTCACCCAGTGCCTTTCCCTGCCTCTTCCCTCACCAGGTGCCTTTCCCTGCCTCTTCCCTCACCCGGTGCCTTTCCCCGCCTCCTTCTCCCAGTGCTTACCTTGCAAAGCTTTGCTGGCTTCTCCCTCCCTGCATAAGCCTTGGAGCCTTTCCTTCTTTCTCCCTCTCGCTGCACAAGCCTTTGAGCTTTGGCTTTAGAGACTTTCCTCCCTCTGCTGCACTAGCCTTTGAGCTTCCTCTTGCTGCCTTGGAGCCTTGCCTTTCCTGCCTTTCCTCCCTCTGCTGCACGAGCCTTGAGCCCTTTCTTCCCTCTGCTTCACCAGCCTTGAGCCTTTCCCCGCCTCCTCCCTTGCCTGCTGCCTTTCCCAGCCTCCTTCTTTGCCCGGTGCTTGCCTTGCAAAGCTTTGTTTTGTGTTTATAAAGGTATTTTAGTTATTATTTAATTTTTAATTATTAAGAGGGTGTTTTGCTTGTGCTATTGCTGCACAAAGGCAGAAGCTGGTTGGACTACATTGCCCAAAGGGTCTCTTCCAACCCTCTTCGTTATTTTTATTTGCATTATTTTTATTTGTATTATTATTATTATTATTATTATTATTATTATTATTATTATTATTATTAACATTGAGGCTGGGTGGCCATCTATCAGGGGAGCTTTGCTTGTGTTTTTGGTGCACAAAGGCAGAAGGGGGTTGGACTGCATTGCCCAAGGGGTCTCTTCCAACCCTCTTCATTATTTTTATTTGTATTATTATTATTATTATTATTATTATTAACATTGAGGCTGGGTGGCCATCTGTCAGGGGAGCTTTGCTTGTGCTTTTGGTGCACAAAGGCAGAAGGGGGTTGGACTAAATTGCCCAAGGGATCTCTTCCAACCCTCTTCATTATTTTTATTTGTATTATTATTATTATTATTATTATTATTATTATTATTATTATTATTATTAATATTGAGGCTGGGTGGCCATCTGTCAGGAGTGCTTTGCTTGTGCTTTTGGTGGACAAAGGCAGGAGGGGGCTAGACTAAATGGCCCAAGCGGTCTCTTCCAACCCTCTTTATTATTTATATGATGATGATTTATATTATTAACATTGAGGCTGTATTTGTTCCTGTTTAGGTTTTTTTTTTAACTTCAAAATAAGATATGTGCAGTGTGCATAGGAATTTGTTCACAGTTTTTTTTAAAAAAAACTAGACTGGCCCCCTAATGGTCTGAGGGACCGTGAACTGGCCCCCTGTTTAAAAAGTTTGGGGACCCCTGCTCTGGAGTATAGCTATCCCTCCCAATTTGGTGCCATCTGCAAACTTGATAAGCATCCCCTCTAAACCTTCATCCAACTCATTAATAAAGATGTTGAACAGTACTGGGCTCAGATCCGAACCCTGTGGCACTCCATTAGTTGCTTCTTTCCAGGATGAAGTGGAACCATTGGTGAGCACCTTTTGTGTTTGGTCACTTAACCAATTACAGACCCACCTAATAGTAGCATTACTTAGCCCACATTTGGCTAGTTTGCTTGCAAGAAGGTCATGGGGGACTCTGGGTTTTTTTCCTGGCTTTTTTTTTCATGTCAGGAGCGACTTGAGAAACTGCAAGTTGCTTCTAGTGTGAGAGAATTGACAGTCTGCAAGGACGTTGCCCAGGGACGCCCGGATGTTTTGCTGTTTTTACCATCCTTGTGGGAGGCTTCTCTCATATCCCCGCATGGAGCTGGAGCTGATAGAGGGAGCTCATCCACGCTCTCCTCGGGTTGGATTCGAACCTGGCAATTTTCAGGTCAGCAACCCAACCTTCAAGTCACAAGGCTTTAATCCACTACACCACGGGGGGCTCCAACTTCCTGTTGTCTCACTCCCATTCTTAACTATAAGTATTTGTAAGTCAGACTGCCTGGATTTTGTTTTTAAATGCCATTCCATTATTTCACAGAACATATCACAGGTGTACACATTTCTGACTGAAAATTGCATAGTTTTCATTTTGTTTCTGATTAGTTAAGCCCTTAAAACTCTTAATAGATGACATTTTTCATATATTTCTTTTCTACCACTTGTTATCCAATTTGTAAAAAAATGGCCCAGAGTGATCCTGAACTTTCTGTATGCAAAACATATATTCTATTACTATGTTCCTTGTTCTGGATAATATCATTTATGCTTAGCAGGATGTGCCAGCCCGGATGCCTATTTTATTATTCAGATTTCCTTACCATGAACTCTCTGCTACCCACTAGTAAATCTGAGGTTAATTAATTTGTTCTTATGTACTTCATACTGTTGTATTGGATTATGTTTAAACGATTCAGTTTTGGCAACGCCCTATTAATTTCTGTAACATAATTGCCTTCTCCCGCGAGAATGTCAATCGCAGATTCCCCCAAGGAGAGCTTTTTGTCTAGCATGATGAAGCCAAACTTGATAGGTTATGTGGCAGAGATATGAGAGATCATAAATTTCCAACAGCTGTCTTGAATGACAAAAATATTTCTCAACTAAGATGTATGTGATCCACTGTGATATATTCTGTAATGCTTGAGAAGAAATTCATGTAGAGTGTGCTCCGAGTGGCAGCTTTGGAAAGGAAAGTGAGAATAAAATACAGTTTGAATTGTGATGAAATGGTTACAGGGTGATTATGGGTGTTTATTCTGATGGGTTCAGTAGCTTATATTGTGACCCTGAGAGTGAATAAGATGAATTGTTCCAATGTCACTAGCTAGTTCACAGAGGAATGACAGTGACTAATCAGCCTTAATTAGCAGTCCCCCTTTCACCTGTACTGTATAAAAGACTTTTGCATGTACATCTTGGGATTAGAATAGCCCAGGAAAGGAGAAAATCAAATTGGCAAGGAAAGATAGCATGCCTGATTGCAAAAATTGATTATGCTGGTGTAAATGAAGAGTAACTCAAGGGGATGCCAGTGAAGGAAAGGGGCATGACACTGGCAACACAATGCAGTCAGGCTGGTTTTAATTAAAAACCACTTCTCAATAGAAAATTTAAGCCTGGGTGCAATTCTCCCCAATTTGCTTAACTGCCAATTTGCAAGATATAATTTAGCATTTCTGAATATGTCTGCATGGCAGTTTTCCATGCTCCCCCCCCCCCTCCAGTCCAATGCCTCAGTGCTAAATATCTTAGGACATGGAACACAATTTTGTACAATATCTTCATCAGATATATTAAGAGCAAACACCTTTTCTGGTTATTTATTCTTATGTAGATAAGACAGAACCATTCATGCAGAAGACTTTGAAGAAACACCAAGGTTTTTAGAAGTACCAAACAACTGGAGGTCCTCCCTCCAACCCACTTCGCTTTCTAAGGATAGTAGGTGTTGTAAGACTTTGGAGAAACGTCTGGAACTTCAGGAAATGACAGGTAAGGGGTGGCAATAAATAGCTCCAGCATCCACTATGATGTGATCCATCACTCAAGGCGTAACATAATTTTCTGCTTCATCCCCTCCTCTGCCTAGGAATACCTGTTCATACCTCTGGTTAATGCAGGAATGAATAGCTAAAAAATTCCTAAGAAACAGCCATTCAATCTTAGTTTAGAAACCTACAATAAAGGAGTGATTTATTTCTCATAATCTGAATCCACTGGTTCATGTCCTATGCTATGAAAGAGAAGAAAACAAGCTTGGTACACCTTCCATATAACAGAATTTCAGGGCCCTTCTACACTGCCATATAATCCAGAATACCAAGGCAGATAATCGACATTATCTGCTTTGAACTGGATTATATGAGTCCACACTGCCAGATTGTCCATTTCAAAGCCGATAATCTGGATTTATACAGCTGTGTAGAAAGGGCCTTAAATATTTGAAAGAGGTTACAATATCATTTCTCAGTCTTCTCTGGACACATTCAAGATTGTTTATATTCTTCTTCAAGACTGATTATCAGAAATATACATTGTACTCCAGCTGAAACAATAACAGAGTCATTCCATTAATTTTTTGATGTGGCCACTATATTCACTGTAGTGTAGAACTGTTGATTTGGCTTATGACTATTTATTATTCATCCATTCATTTATTAACATATTGATGTACCACCTGATGCCAAGAGACTTTAAAGTGGCTACATTCATTTCCTTTGCATCTTCATGACCTGGTGTCTCTTATTTAATTTGTGTTATATGGAGACATATAGATTCCTTTTACATGTAATCTCGCCAAACCAAGTGTTAATCATCTTTCATATGTCCTGAGAATTTTTCCTCTGTGTAAATGCAGAAAATAACTTGGTTTTATCTGGCCCTGTTATCCACCAAAAAGTTGTGTCATTTCCAAATTTGATAGTGTCTAGAGCAAGGGAAGTCATAGTGTCACTCTATTCTGCTTCGGTCAGACCTCACCTGGTATACTGTGGTTTGAAAACCAAGCCCAGTGAAGAACAGCTTAGGGTACTGGGTATGTATAATTTTGAAAAGAGAAAGTTAAAAGGTAACACCTTCATAAACAAACCTGGGCCACACTGATCCCCAGGGAGATTAGGCAGGCCCCCAACCTGTCCTCCTTCCAGAGGGAATTGAAGACTTCAATGTTTAGACAAGCCTTTGAGCATGTCTAATACAATGGTCTGCAATTATGATACAGTACAGCACTTTCATCCCATTCCCTTGTTCTTTAACTACAACTTGCACTATCCTTTTCCTTTCTTCTTCTTTACAGTTGGCCATGTTTTTACACCACAGGTTATTGGGTGCTGTTCTGAGTTCAAATTGTTGTTTTATGTACTAGTGGTTTTATTTTGTATTGTACTGTGTGTTTATTTTATGCGTTGCTTTAGGCACCTTGTGCCATATGTAAGCCTCCCCAAGTCCCTTTGGGCAGATGGAGGCGAAGTACAAAAATAAAGTTATTATTATTATTTAATGTTGCTGAAAAACACTTCAGGAAACTTTTTTTTTTAAAAAAAACACCTTTTTAAGGCAGAAAACTGAAGCCAAGCTCATGCTGAAATCAAGATAGGGTTATGTTAAAAATCAGTGTGCTGCAATGCTGTTCATCATAGAAAATTAGATAATCACAGGTTAATTGCCATTGTAGATGTATGTCAACACCATCCCCATGTTCTTCATATTTATGAGCTTCATATTAATCAAACTGGTGATCTATTAGATGATGACAAACAAATCTAGCTGTTCACAACAGGAAAGTAATATGGCAAAGATAGATAGCTGTGCAAAAAAGGAAATGAAAATTATACTATCTAGAACAATGCAGGTTTGACATAAATATAAGGTAATTTAAAAGCAGCATTTCAAAATCAGTATCTTCTGTGCATCAACGAATAGATAACTATGTGTTTATCCCACCACCATTCCCCAAAAATCAGTTTTGTTTTAAAAATGTAGCAGTTCCCTGAATTAACCTTTACTGAACCAGAGAATCAGTTCTATTCAAAGACAAATGCACAAGGCAATGGGTGTATTGGGGAAAGATTACTATGCAAAAGCCAGATTGCACTAATTATAAAAATTGGTTTTCAGCTGTTGATGTCTAGGAGCAAATGGATGTATAAAAAAGAATATTGTGTGACTGAGACAAGAAAGAAAATAAAATGTTTTGTGGTGAATGTTTTTTTGTGGGGGAGGGGGAGAGAAAGCCATGGAAAAATCTAGAAGGCAAATGTTTCATAAAATCATAGAGTTGGAAGAGACCTCACGGGCCATCTAGTCCAACCCCCTGCCAAGAAGCAGGAAAATCATATTCGAGGCACCCCCATGAATGCAAAGACTTTTCATTCTCCAGAATATGAAGCTCTAATATTTTGCACATTATTTAATAAAAAAATAAATAGACAAAAGATTGCATTAAAAATCTAAATATCAAGAAATCCTGGTGAGGAGAATTCTGGATTGATGAGAGTTTGGGACTTACACTATACAAATTTTACATTTTTTTTGCACTGCCAACAGCATTTTCTGTTCAGAAAGTAATGTTTATATTCAAGAAGGATATTGAATATAGAGGGACTTCTAACAAGCTGAAATGTGTCCAGAGGAGGGTGACTAAAATGATCATGTCCTTTGGGGAGTGGCTTAAAGAGCTGGAAATGCTTAGCCTGCAGAAGGGAAGGATGAGAGGAGAAATGATAGCTATGTATAAATATGTGAAAGGATGCCATAAGGAAGAGAGAGCAGGCTTGTTTCTGCTGCCCTGGAAACTAGGACTTGGAGCAATGGGTTCAAATGACAGAAAAGGAGATTCCACCTGAACATTAGGAAGAACTTCTTCACTGTAAAAGCTGTTCATCAGTTGAACTCTCTGCCTCAGAATGTGGTGGAAGCTCCTTCCTTGGAGGCTTTTAAACAGTGGCTGGATGGCCTTCTGTCAGGGTACTTTGATTGTGCTTTTACCTCATGGCAGGGGGTTGGACTAGATGGCCCAAGTAGTCTCTTCCAACTCTATTATTCTGTGATTCTATGTATAAATATTACTTTTAGTGCAGAAAATGCTATTACTTACCCATAAAATGCTGTTTTTCATGCCCCTAAACCATGTGTCAGTTTTGTGCAGAATAAGTCTTGAATTGGGATAGGCAATATGTACAGTTTTTGAAGCCTTTCCACAGTGGGAAGGTATTATTAAAAGTATTCATCGTTTCTTTCAGGAACAAATTTAACAACCATTACATCTTTAACAATAGAATGGAATTGGGTGGATATTTAAAAACAAATCTATATCACATTTTTGAAGAGGATATTAACCAATATTTATAAGTTTACTTTCTCCCATGTGAAAAGAAATCTCCGTAGGCATTGTCTAGAGTCTTCAGTGTGATTCTCCGGTGTGTTTCAACTGGAAGATGATCACCCCAGAGGGCCTAGAAATGCTAGAGTAGTGTTTAGTCTAGGTATTTTCTAGGTCCTTCACATACTTCTATGGTGTGTTTTTACCTGCAGATGTGGATTATGTATTCTTTATTTTTTAGGAGATGTACCTATCTACTACTTTTGAACAGAATCGTCAAACCAAGAAACTCAATAGACCAGCCGGCCAAACCAGGAGGGGGCCTACACTGGGTGTGATCGCTGCTGCTGGTGCCCACTAGGGAAGCACTAAGACAACAGGGCTGCCCGCCAAACTGGGAGGCAGCCTACAGCAGGAGCGACCACTGCCACTGTCTACCATCAGGGTAAATTGATTGAAGAAATTCTGCGGGCAGAGCTGTGATGACTCATGGGCCTTGTAGTCCTGCTCATGACATTGTGATACCTGATGAAGAAGAAAACTTGGGTTTTTTACCTTCCCAGTCAGAACTGGAATTTTCCCAGCCAGATTCTTCCCAGCCAGATCTGGGAACCTTGCACCTGCAAGAGAGTTGTGTTCCAGAAGTATGTCAAACAAACCCTGAGCCTACATCTCCTGTGTTTTCTCGCCATGAGTTTTGTAAACAACAGAGAGGTTTGGAAGCGGCCTCGCGCAGGAGTGCTAGAATAGCTGCTAAGAATTTAGCCAATTAAGCCTGCTTTCCATGAGAATCTTTAAGGAGTCAAACATCTGGTCTCAGAGATTAGCTTTCGTTTCTGGTTCCCAGAGAACTGCTCTCGGCGGGAAAGTTAGACTCTATATAGGTGTTTTACCCGCGAAGTAACTTCGCGGAGTCAATTCGTCAGCCTCCGGAGCGAGTTGTGTCTGGACAGCGCGCTCCGCTCCAAGCCCAGTTCCTGTTCAAGCCTTGTCCTTGTTCTCAAGCCTTCGCTCCTGCTTCCCAGCCTTGTTTACCTTCGGACCTTGCCTCGCCTTCCAGGACTAAACCTTGCCTTGTTTCACGGATTTTACCAAGTAATTCCACGGGCCTTGTTCTTGTTCCACGTTACCTTGTGTCACGATTCAAGCCTTGTTTTCAAGTATCAAGTTAATTCCTAGCCTTGCTCAAGTTCATGGACTAAAGGACCTTGTCATCTCCCCTCACTTTGCCTGGCAAAGTGAGTGTTTCGGTTATTGGATTACAACTTTGGACCTTAATATTTCATATTGGACATTGTTTTCTTGGACTAATTTTGACCTTTCCTGAAAGGTCTACTTCTGGACTATTTCATACACTTGCTTTTATTAGCTTTATATATTCCTTCAATAAAGATATTAGATAGATTCTGGCCTCTGTGTATGGTTATTGGTGCCTTTGCAGCCTGGGTCCTGACAAGAGCACACTGAGTGCCACTGGGGCCGCTGCATGAGGGTCACACCAAGCCTGCCTTGTGCAACCTGATGATGTGGACAAGGTCCTTCAAGCGGTGAGAGCGACCACCTGCACCTTGTCCTTCTTAGTTAATCAAACTTATCAAGGGAAGACTGGTACATTGGGTTTGAGAGGACAATAAATTCCTTGTTGGAGCAAGGGATATTTCCATCCAGCCTTAAACAGGTAATAGTGAGGTCTATATTAAAAAAGGCACCCCTTGCTTCCTCCACTTTTAACAACTATAGACCAATCTCCAACCTCCCTTTCCTGGGCAAGGTTCTGGAGCGGGTGGTTGCTTCTCAGCTCCAGGGATTCTTGGAAGATACTGATTTTCTAGACCATTCACAGTCCGGTTTCAGGCCTGGGCACACTACTGAGAAGGCTTTGGTCACCTTGGTGGATGACCTCCGCAGAGAGCTGGATAGGGGGAGTGTGTCCCTTCTGGTTCTCCTGGATATCTCAGCAGCTTTCAATACCATCGACCATGGTATCCTTCTGGGATGGCTTTCCGGGATGGGTCTCGGGGGCACTGCTCTTCTTGGAGGGCTGTTCTCGGTTGGTGAAGCTGAGGTACACCTGCTTGGACCCTTGGCCATTGACCTGTGGGGTCCCGCAAGGTTCCGTTCTGGCTCCTATCCTTTTTAACATCTACTTGAAACTGCTGGGTGAGGTTATCCGGAGTTTTGGAGTTCGGTGCCATCTCTACACAGATGACACCCAACTCTACTACTCATTTCCATCCAACTCCAAGGAAGCCCCTTGCCTAGCCGCTGTGATGGCCTGGATGAGGGCGAACAAGCTGAAGCTGAATCCTGACAAGACAGAGGTCCTCCGGGTCAGTCGTACCTCTGATCGGGGTATAGGGTGATAACATGTGCTTGATGGGATTACACTCCCCCTGAAGACACAGGTCCGCAGTTTGGGGATCCTCCTGGATTCGGCACGGACAATTGATGCTCAGGTTTCAGCGGTGGCCAAGAGGGCCTTTGCACAATTAAAACTTGTGTGCCAGCTGTGACCATACCTCATGAAGTCTGAATTGGCCACAGTGGTCCATGCCCTAGTCACCTCTAGACTGGACTACTGCAACACACTCTACATGGGGTTGCCCTTGAAGACGGCCCAGACACAAAAAATGCTTCTGGAGTGAGAGAATTGGCCGTCTGCAAGGACGTTGCCCAGGGGACGCCCGGATGTTTTGATGTTTTATCATCCTTGTGGGAGGCTTCTCTCATGTCCCCACATGGAGCTGGAGCTGATAGAGGGAGCTCATCCGCGCTCTCCCCGGGTGGGATTCGAACCAGGCAGCTTTCAGGTCAGCAACCCAACCTTCAAGTTACGAGGCTTTTATCCCCTTGGCCATCGGGGGCTCCTATTATACAAATATTAAAACAGTATTTAGTACAGATTCCTGTTGTTGACTTATGTATTATATTTTTACCCACCTCTCCTCACTTGAGGTAATTTACAGAATTAAAACACATCAAAAAGTAAAAATATCACAAGTACACATATTAAAATGTATTTCTATAAAAGATAGATATTAAAATGTATTTCTATGGAATACATATTAAAATACTCAAAACAAATTAAACAAAGGAGGATAATTATTATTTATATACTACTTTTTCTCTCTTATAGAGACTCAATTTGTGTATCTATGTGTGCGTGCATGTGTGCATGTGCAAATGTAATCATTGTACATAACAGCTTTTTAAAATATTTTTAAATATTCATAAGCCACATGATATTAAAGGATCTCAAGCTATTGTTATTAACTACCATCAAGTGAGTTACAGTGTTTAGTGACCAATTGAGTAATATACTTCCAAAAGTTTGAGCTATTTATAGCCTGGCTCAGGTCTTGCAAATTTAGGGTTCCTTGATTGGGTCAGTCTACCTGAAAAACAAATAAGCTTAAAATCCCAATCCAAACAATTTTATATATACTATAAGAATGAAGCCCATTTTATCAGCAGTCAGGTGTATAGGCTTAGTTTTTGCACACAGCAATAACATACATTTGATATAGAGAGACATTCATTGAACAAGTCTTGATATAGGTACAACAATTTCCCTTTCAAATAGGTTGCAAGGCCTCTCTGTTGTGCTTACTATCTAAATATATTTTGAGAACCAGAATTGGATTTCTAGCCACTTTGGGAGAGAGTGTTTCATATTTCAGCAGTTTGTAGCTGTCCCAGAGAGTGCTGGGGCATAAAACTGTTCCTCAAGACATGCCTCAGTTGGCCACCACTAATTTAGAGTAACATTTTGTATCTTGAGGTGAAAGATGAGATGGTATCCTCATCTCTCATTACACTTTCAGATGCTAACACTTTAGTGAAAACTGATTCATTAGCTGCTGAATCTTTTTTAACGCTATTTACAGAAGGAAATAATCTTTCTTCAACAGAGAGCAGCAAGGTACCTTCTTGCATCCATGAATGTGTGTACAAATGCATGCATGCAGGGAAAGTTTTATCATTTAACATACAGGGCTGCAATCTGAAGGAGAGTCACTATCAGGGGCATATATTTCTGCCTTTACTAAACTGCCCCCTTAAGTTATATACCACTTGGCACAACCACTGTGCACTTCCTAAATGATAGAGCTAACCCTCAACATTGTAGAGTCAAAATGAACAGCCTTCTGTTATGTGCCTTTGTCAATAAGTTCAAGACAGAAGCATTACATTTCTTTTCAACCACCCTGTTCCTGTGTCTTACCAGGGGAAATGGCTCTGATGCCCTGAAACATCCATCTTCCTTCTCAGCATGTATCTTGGCAGTCAGTAGCCGATGTACCAAAAGCAATAATTCTGAACAGCCCCATTTATCTGAAACAATTCATTGGAACTATCATAACTGGTAGTTCAACTTGAAAGTGGAGTGGAGTAGGTCAGCATTTTGAATATTTTATGGCTCGAGTCGAGACTTCTCTATTTGTAAGTGTCACCACAGTGATCTTGTCTTACTCAATTATCCTGGTGGTGCAGCCGGGTACACAATTTTAATGAAATGATGGTCCGTTTAGGAATAGGAAGTCTTCTCTCTGTGCCCTACTTCCCAAGCTAAGGGGTCATTTTAGACTTATAAACAAGACTCAGCATAGGGAAGGTTGCTTATTATACTGAAATATTTTACTTTCATCCCCATGGGGTAGGAAATATATTCCAAATCAATTTAATTCTGTTCTCTTGATAGAAGAGCCTTTTAAAAGAATTTATTGAAGCAATTTTACCAATCCTGGAAGTTACTAGTACAGTAGAGTCTCACTTATCCAAGCTAAACGGGCTAGCAGAAGCTTGGATAAGCGAATATCTTGGATAATAAGGAAGGATTAAGGAAAAGCCTATTAAACATCAAATTAGGTTATGATTTTACAAATTAAGCACCAGAACATCATTTTATACAACAAATTTGACAGAAAAAGTAGTTCAATATGCAGTAGGATTATGTTGTAATTACTGTATTTACGAATTTAGCACCAAAATATCATGATATATTGAAAACATTGACTACAAAAATGGCTTGGATAATCCAGAGGCTTGGATAAGTGAGGCTTGGATAAGTGAGACTCTACTGTCATGGGAATTTACATTTTAATAGGTTACATCCAATCCCTTCCCTGTGCAGTACTAGAAATTTAAAAAACACTAGATTTTCAAAATCAAAAGTGGAATTTCAGCTATCTCTGTGTTATTATTTTCATTGTTTTATATTCTATATTGGATGAGAACAAGTGTGGATATCAGGGGGAAATTCCGATAATTATAGCTATAACTCCTACCAAATCCTGAGACTTTAGGTAAGTCTGGATATATCTTCAGTCACTTCTTGTCCATGTACTGACTGAAAATGCAATTTGTCAGAATAATTTCACCAGTAACAGTTGGCAAGCACCATCTCCCCAGTCGCACCTCCCACTTCCTAACCTATATCATTGGATCTCACTACTTCAGCTGCTGTTAGAATAAAAATGTTATTTTAACAAGTCACATTCTTCTATTTCACATCAGAAGACTACAGCTGTGCTCTGTTGCTTTCCAACTGCAGAATCCTTCTGCCTTCCTGCCTTAGCAACATGCTGCCTTTCCTATTTTAGTGGATTTGTTCCACTGCAAAGGCATTTGGAGATGTTCTTGAAGCTTTAAAACTGAATTTAAATACATTAGCAAGGTAGAGTGGTCAACATAAACAGGTGCCATTAATTTTTTTAATAAAAACAACAGGTTTAAAAATCAAAATGCAATGCCACCTAAAACACAAACCCCTAGAGCCAACTGTATGCAATTTGTCAGAATTAATTCCCTCTTCAGGGTCTATTGTGCATCCCAATTTTGTCCAGATGTGTGAAGAAATAGTTATAGCTACTTTAGGTTACATAATAGGAGGGGGAAAGAAAAGCAGTGGAATCCAGGTAAGATGGAAGTGAGTCCAGATCACTCCACAATAGAATACAAATGTGTGTGGGTTTGGAGTCACTTCAATGGGGGCAGGGGACATTTGTACACAAATCTATTATTGGTCAGAAATGTATAATAGTCCATTGATTTTTTTAAAAAGTTGCAGACAGAACTGTTTGTAATTTAGAGTCATTTTTTATTAATTTGTTATTTCCTGTGAGGTTTAATAATTTTTTTGATGCAAATATAGCACACTCCATACAAATGGGGATTAAAAATATTGGATTGAGTTAAGAAGCCATACATGCTTGTAAACATGCCTAATTTTAAAGCAATTACAGCAAGAATGGGAAAGCTGTGACCTGGCTTTTTCACCAGGACATGTAGAAACTATGGGCCCTTCCACACAGCCATATAACCCAGAATATCAGGGCAGATAATCCACAATATCTGCTTTGAACTGTGTTATCTGAGTCCACACTGCCATATAATTCAGTTCAAAGTGGATTTTATACAGCTGTCTAGGTGCTATGTTCCTCAGTCCATGAAATTTGATTGTATTTATTAAAAGGCGGCTTTCCAGCGTGAAAAAAAGGACTGCCATGAAAGGGAAAGTGCTAGAGTGGAAGAGATAAGTGGGAGTTCAAGATAGGACTATTCAGTTGTTAACCTAGGCAATGCTGGGTACTTTTACTACCCTGATCTGTGTGTTTTGCTTTGCATTCAAGCACAATCAGAAAAAGGCCACATCATTTCTGGGTTACAACTGTAGACAAGGGTTGTCTTGCCTACATATATTTTAAGTATGTTCTAGTATCAGTTATGAGGAGTTGACTGTATTTGTTCAATTATAGATTGAACATGGGGCTGAATGGCAGTGGATTGAACCTAATTTGTTTTTGAATCTATTGTGTCCAGATGTGAAACGTCTTTGATGGGCATTAAGTCCCAGGAAAAATGTAACATCTGGCTTCACAATATTTCTAGACTCTATAATGACCCAATTTGGACATTATGAATGACCCAGAAGTTTTAAAACCAGATAACTTCACATTTCAGAGGATAGAGAAAGAACTGCTTTGATGCTATCAGTTATGCTATCCACTCTAACACCCATGGAAAGAGCCTTTGGGGTCCTGGACTTTGAGGTTAGGAAGGGCAATGGCGAATTCTGAGGCAGAATGTTGTTGGTCCTTACCAAATTGAAAAATGTATATGATAGGGGAAAAATGAGTCAAAAGTACTACACTGCATACAAAAAGAATCGTGGGAGTTTTGCTAATCATAAGTTGATCATGAATCTGCAATATGATGCTGTAGCAAAGAAAAAGGGTAGTTCCCAAGTGGAGGAAAGTAAAAGTGCTACTGTATGTTACATGTTTAGACCTCATTTGGATTCATGTGTTCAGTTCTTGCTGCTTAATTCTAAGAAGTAAGTAGAATAAGTTTCAAAAAGAAGAAATGGATCATGAGAGGTATGGAAAAATAAATGAATAAAGGTTGAATGAGCTAGGCATGAAGGGAAGACTGATGCACTCTTTACATACCTCAAGGGTTATCACAGAGAAGAAGAGCAGGGTTGTTCTATGCTTTTGCAAAGGGTACGACCAGGTCTAATGGTCCAAAGTTACAGGTGGTAGATTTCAAATGAATGTTAGAAATAAATAGCTGGTCAGCAGTGGAATCAGTTGCCTGGAGAGGTGGGATCTCCTTTGCTGGATGAAAAAGAAGCCGAAAAAGAAGCTGAATGATGCTTAGCTAGGGATCCTGCATTGAATAGCAAGTTAGATTCAATGGTCCATTAGGTTCCTTCCAACTTTATGATTGTGTTACTCTATGAAATCTGAAAATTCCAAATAATGCAGTTATGGCAGTTAACATAGAAACGCAGTACTAGAATTGTGTGGTATGGAAGATCCTAGGTACAATGAAGTAAATTTTCAATTGCCAGAATGAACAAGTGCTTGTTTCTTAATCCCGACAATCCTGGAGAAAGTCTCGAGTAAAACCAAATACCATCACCACCCTTGGGGAAATTCTATCACCCTTTTCCCATATTTCCTCTTCAGACTGCAACTAAATTTGTCTTCAGTGTGTTCAAAACTTTCCAAGCAAACACACACTTTGCTTCGTTTACCCTGATGAAGATTTATAGAAAACTCAACAATGTATGTAGTATTTTGTGATCTGTGCAGTAGCTATGTTTTCTGGGAATGGATTTTGGCCATTTCATGTCTTCTTTTATTTTTGTTTGAACTCCTCTTGTGGTAACTATTCTTAAGGCTTAAATTAGTGAGAAGTCAATGAATGAAAAGGAGAAAATTCCTTTTAAAAGAAGTCAGTGTAGACAAGGTACTTTCAATTTGGCATTAACAAAGCTCTTGCTATTTTCTTGATGAATACCACTCTCGCCCTTTAATATTGGTGAGGTGATGTCCTACAAGATGAAACCTGATTAAAGGAAGTCTTTTCACAGAGAGGAAGAAGAGAGAGGAGGAAAGAAAGAGGAGGAGAGAATAAATTATATGAGCATTTGGAAGCTGTACAATAAATGCAGTTCTACTGTGCTTCATTTACATAAGCCTCTTATGTGAGACAATATCATTATTAGTTTTCTGCCTACCTTCAATGGTAGCTTTCCCCCCACAAATGCCATTAAATTACATTTCGGTTGATAAAAAGGCATAAAATTAAGCTGTTATTGTGTTAACGATGGTACCTTTTTCAATTAGGTATTTAGGCATTATAATAATCCGTCACTCAAAGGCTATTCCACTATGTAAATGTGTGATTATAAACCAGCTAATTCCTGAGCAACACCTCTATCCTTCAAGAATTGGTTAGCCTGCAGCAACTCTTGATAAAACATACCACCTTTTTGGTAATAAATGTGTCTGTTTAAGCTTCAGATAATGCAATCAAAAGCATCCAGTATTGGCCTTAGAAGATTTCCGTAATTGCCATTTGTCTTTACCTTAAATCTACGTCAGATGCAAAAGTGAATATGATGAAAACCATGATATAAAGTCTGCCTTGAGAAACATTTTGCTTTCTCTTGTAGAAACCCTTTTTATATTCCCTGGGTAAAGTGGACATTAAATACTGTTGGGTGTCTGACTTTTATAGACCAGTGGGATTTAAATGTGATTTGTGTTTCCTGTCACAAGGAGAGGCTCCAGGTAACTGCTGGAGGATGTGGGGTTAATCAAAATCCATTTTGCTGTGCTCACTTTTTGCATAAACAGACAAGCTCCAGTGGGCTAATCATGTGGCAAGAATGTCAACAATACACTCACCTGCAAAAAAAGGTGAAAAGGTGGCTCAAAAATATAGTCAGATTACCTGAATAAGCATTACTCCAGTGCATTGTGAGGAAATTAAATACTGTATTTGGCACCAGAAGGATGTGGGGATCATTCTGGGTTCAGACATGACTTCAGAAGCAGAGAGCCACTTTTAAGGAGAATTAATATAATGATATGCTGAAGTTGTCCATGAGCAAGAATGGGGGCTCCACTGCTAAATTATTAATGGTGTTACCATGTCACCCTGATACCCATTTTTCTTAAAATTAATTTCTGAAAGCACTGGCAATGATTTATAAGGTTCTATGTGGCTCAGGCCCAGGCCATTTGAAGACTTGCATTTCCTCGTGTGAACCTGTCTGGGCTTTGGGATCTGTAGGCGAGACAATATTCAGCAGTACAGTTGATGGGAAATGGGAGAGGACCATTTCTATGGCAGGTGCCAAACCATTGATCTCCTTCCCTAGGCTATCTAGATTGGCTCCTTCTTTTCCAGTAAGACCTCAAAATAGTTTTAATTCTGTTGTTGTTTAATATTGCTTTAATCTCAGTTTTATGTATTCTTGTGTTCATATTGTGATTTTCCGTGTTTTTGTAAACTACCTTGAATTCCAGTCTGGGAAAAAGGCAAGATTCAAATAAAGAAATGGATGGAACCTCCCATGGTATGAGGAAAGCCAAATACTTGCCCAAAGGTACCACATATTGTTATCAAGGAAAGCCTGCCTGTTTATCAGCATTCTTCAGAACTCTCCAGATGTCTGGCAGTTTGGCAAAATTTACTAGTTGATTTCTCTCCAGTTGGCTGTAGATATTTGAAATGAAATTGTTTTGCACCAAAACTGTAGGAGTAATACCCCGCTGGGAAATGTCTTGAGAAACAGGCTACATGATAAAAACCATGGGTCTAGGACTTCAGTAGTTATGAGACCAGGACATAACATCAAGGAATTATATAGGGTTCCTTTGAATTACTTTATGGTTCATGTGAGATTGATGATGTGGATGGTGGTATGCATACTTGTGGACCAGAAAAAAATCTAGCTCTAGCACCTCTGAAGCGTGCTCTATGTTTTAATGTGCTAATAATGCTATACATGTGAAAATGGACCTTTGTTACAAAATGTATGTAATAACTGTAAAGACAGTAGAAATTACAATTGGGCACTTAGTGAGACTAAAGCTATATCACACAAATTTAAATAATGAAAGTGTTATTGTTGTTCCCCCACCCCTCTCCCTCCTTTCCCACTCAATATGTGCTCCATCTCTCACACACCTGCAACAGAGTATCAGCAACACGCATTCCTTGGCTCCTTGTTGGTGAGCCAAGCTACAAAATTTTTGTCATGGCCAAAGGTAATTAGCACTTGGCCCATTCATTATGAGTGTGTCTATCATTTTCTTATTTTTACTTTACTCTAGTAGTAGAAATCCAATGTGAGTGAGAGGGGGTCAATCGACCTCCCAGTTATCTATTTAAACTTCAGATCCTTTCCAGTAATTTGTATTTCTTATGCTGTCAAATATTTCTTTATTTCCTGAGAATGTTTAAGCAGCATTAACAGCTGGTTGTGCATGTGAAAAAACCATGGAAAAGACTGAGCTGACAGAGCAAATAAAGGCTCATTGCAGTTAATTAAGACGAGCAAATTAGGTTTCACCAGAAGCTCAGCTCCACACAAATTAAAAACCAGAATAAATAAAACAGAATTGAAACAATGTAAACTGCGTCTTACAATCTCGATTTTTCTAGCGCAAGAAGAAACTACTTTTGGACATAGAACTGCCACATGAAAATCACTTCTTTTTTTAGAGGTGTGGAAAATATCCCAGTCTCTTTATTTGATTACCATCCTGGGGTGTGACTAGGATGCTAAATCCTGTAACTGTTCCAAGTTGGCAGGGACATTTCTGATTAATCCTCTGTCATTCATGTCCCATTTTCTCTCTCCTCCACAACCCTTTTCCCATTGTCTTCAGCTACTTTAATTGCTGCAAAACAAGTTTGACGTGCAAAAATAGTTTGACATACAAAAATAGTTCACAATTGGTTAACTCATCATGGGAGGAGAGGAAGAAGTGGATTTTTGTCTTTTCTGGTAAAAATCAAAGTGCAGGCAATATCAAAGTATCACAGGCTCTCATTGTTTATATGTTCTTCATCATCAATAACTTGCTATATTGACCACATGATGTTATTTCTGATTTTCATCTTTGAAATATTGGAGACTATAGGATACCACATTATAGGCAAGTGAAGGAGCCTCTCAAAGTTCCTTAAGGAAACTTCCCAATGGGGAATGAAAGGACTTGCAGGCACCATTCTCATGCAAAAACAAAAAAACAAAAAACCCTGTATCTTGTTCCATGACACACCACTCCATTTGTCATTTAAACAAAGGATTATCATGAGTGACATAAAGAGAAGGTGCAACGAACACAGGGTGGGAGAGTGGGGAGTTGATTGCTGGGGAGCTGAAGGAGAGCTGTTCTTTATTCTCTCTTGCTGGACCTAAGTGAAACTTTATGTTTCCAGATCCAACAAAAAGAACTTTATGCTTCCATTAACTTCTCTTTGATTGCCCACCCCAGAAGTTTATGAAAAGGACATGTGGGCTTCTGAGATACAAGCACATTAGGCAAAAGAAAGTGGCAGCCCATCATATCTGCCAGAGCCAGAGTAGAGCCAGCAAATAGGCTTTTCTGGTTAGTTAGGGCACTCTCACTTGATGTAGACCACAGAAAAAATATATAGGAATCTGACTTTGAAGATGCCTTCTCAGTGAAAGCGAAAACTAAAAAAAAAATACAAAGGTAGCTAGTAAATGATGAAAATGTAAAACAGTAAACTCTCAGAACATTTTACACAATGCAATGAAACACACACACACACACACATGCACACATATTCATCAAAACTACTTTGAGAGAACTGTTTGCAAACTTCCTTCCTATAGATAAAAAGGTCAGTTTTAAACTTCCTGTAGCAGTGACAGTCTGAATTACTGTCCTTACCCATGACTATGCTCTTTGTTATAATTTCCCTTTTCTCATTTGGTGGCCCTTCAGACATGTTGTAGAACTCTATTATACATTGATGCTGTTTAGCTCCACTACATTGTACTTCAGCCCTGCAAATGTAAGTGCGAGCTATGTATCCCATGCAGAGCCCAAAAGACCATGACCTTTAGGGTCTTGAGGTGGGATAAACAGGATAGTGTCAAATTTATGGAACTTGCCCTGGGCAGAAGAACTGATTTACTTTCTTCTGAGATGTAAAGTCTATTTGAGTCTTTCCAATATTTTCTTGGGGAGATACTAGGGAAATGGATATACTTATACTGTATTCCCTAATTTATGCTCTTCATTCCATGGACTTACTTCTTTTAGAAATGCATTGCTTTTCACGCTGAAACCATACAGTGATACCTCTGTGTGCTGCCAGTTGTTTTTCCCTAGCCATCCTGTAATTACTGTCTTTTATTCTTCTAGTTCTTTGTCTTTTGTCTCCTGTTGGCAATTTCCTCGCATCTTGGATGTGTTGGTCTTCTTGGCAGTATCTTACTTTGGAAGAATGCACAGAATTCATTTCCTGATATCCTCTACCTTTCTTTTTGAATAGCAGCAGCCCCATTAAAAAAAACCCTTTTTTCCAGGGTTTGAGATTTTAGCATGTAAGTGGACATGTGGAAATCTCTTTCAGTTTATCTCTCTTTTACACACACACACACACACACACAGCACTTTTGCCCAAATAGACAGTCTTAACAGCCCATTTGGGTATTGCGCATTGACTATCCCTTATCCAAAATTCTTAAGATTTGGGTTGGGGTGGTGTTTTTTGGATTTTGGAATACCTGTATTAGCATATGCATACATAATGTCTTGGAGATGGGACTCAAGTCTAAGTACTAAATTAATGTGTGTCTCACCTACACCTTATAGACAGCTTGATGATGATTTTACAGTATTTTGAATAATTTTGTGCATGAAAGAAAATTTGATACACTGAACCATCAGAAAGTAAAGGTGTTGCAATTTCAGCCACCCATGAATGCAATTTCAGATCCCTGAGCATTTCTGATTTCAGAATTCCAGATAAGGAATGATTAACTTGAGTTTAACTGCCTTGACTTAGGCGATCCCTCGTAGTTTGATGATGATGGTCCTCCATTTCTTGGAAGATGCCTGTGCGTGATTTTTTTTTAATGTGTGGAGGTCAGTGCACAGCCGGTCAACACAGTCTTCACAGAGTGAGGTCCCAGCAGTGGTGTGATTAACACAACAAGAGTGGCTTCTCAGTCTGTTGCAGCCTTCTTCTGCCTTCACAGCCATTGTAACATGTACCATGTTATCCTCTGCCTGCTCCACTGTTGAGGTCTCTGGGTCTTTGGATTGTTCTTGGTCTGGATCCTCCCCTGTGGCCACTCCTGGGAGTTTGAGACTCCTGTGGTTGTGCCCACAGGTTCATTGGAACACGCAAGCCCCCTCACCACTTCAAGGTGACAATCCATTGAATAACCCACAAGATTGCCAGAGTCTTCTGACCCTCCCTCTCCATCATCACTTTCTTCACATGATGAATAACAGTCTGAAGAGATGTTCCGTATTGACTTTTCATACAACCTAGCAGATAAAGTGGTGTCAAACTGCTATAATTTTGCAATTTCTGCAATGTGGATGGTTTTTAAGCAGGCTATTATAGGCGGCCATTCACATTACAGAATTCTGGAGCTATGATTCCACTTTAACTGTCATAGCTCCATCCTATGGAATTCTGAGATTTGCAGTTTTTTGTGACAGCAGAGCTCTCTGTCTCAGAATTCTAAATGTAGTCCCTTAAACTATGCTATAATTCTGAATGGGTCCATCTATGACAAGCATGGACTTAGTTAATGCATCTGTGGGAATTGCTGAAGGTAAGACATTCTCCCATTCTGTATGTAAAGATACAAAATGGGGGACACCTGACTCGACAGCAGTACATGGGGAAAAGATCTTGGAGTCCTCGTGGACAATGAGTTAAACATGAACCAACAATGTGATGCATCAGCTTAAAAAGCCAATGGGATTTTGGCCTGTATCCATAAGAGTCTAGTGTCTAGATCCAGGGAAGTCATGCTCCCCTCTATTCATCCTTGGTCAGACCATTCTGGCTACCGCAGTTGAAGGGAGATGTTGACAAGCTGGAAGGTGTCCAGAGGAGGGCAACTAAAATGATCAAGGGTCTGGAGAACGAGCCCTATGAGGAGCGGCTTAAAGAGCTAGGCATGTTTAGCCTGCAGAAGAGAAGGCTGAGGTGAGACATGATAGCCATGTACAAATATGTGAGGGGTAGTCATAGGGAGAAGGAATCAAGCTTGTTTTTTCTGCTGCCCTGGAGAGTAGGACACGGAATAATGGCTTCAAACTAAGGAAAGGAGATTCCACCTGAACATTAGGAAGAACTTCTTCACTATGAGAGCTGTTCAGCAATGGAACTCTCTGGCCCGGAGTGTGGTGAAGGTTCCTTCTTTGGAGGTTTTTAAGCAAAGGCTGGATGGCCATCTGTCAGGGATGCTTTGAATGCAGTTTCCTGCTTCTTGGCAAGGGGTTGTATGGGACAGCAAGGACCAAGTACAGAGAGCACAATAATCTGAAATAAACAGCTCGAGGGGAGGTCACAGGGGCTTACATGTCTTTACACTAATGCACAGAGCATGGGAAATAAGCAAGACGAACTCCAACCCTTAGCACAGCACCACACATACGATGTCATAGGCATCACTGAAACCTGGTGGGATGACTCCCACCACTGGAATTTAGCCATTGAGGGCTATAACCTCTTTCACAAAAATAGAACAAAGGGGAGAGGAGGGGGAGTAGCTTTATATGTCAAAAAAATTATGTTGCAGAAGAAATGCAAGACTGTAATCTGGGAAACCAGCTCGAAAGCATCTGGATAAGAATCAAGGGAACCGAGACTCAAAAAGATCTTGTTGTGGGTGTCTACTACAGACCTCCAAGTCAGGATGAAGGACTTGATGAAGCCTTCTGTCAACAGCTGACCAAAAAGGCACAAAGAAGAGATATAGTAGTAATGGGCGATTTCAATTATCCCGATATCTGCTGGAAAACAAACTCAGCCAAGAGTACAAAGTCCAATAAATTCCTCACTTGCCTTGCAGACAATTTTATGGTCCAGAAGGTAGAAGAGGCAACAAGGGGATCAGCAACTCTCGATCTAATCTTAACAAATGTAGAAGACCTGATCAATACAGTCGAAGTGGTTGGATCCTTAGGGGCAAGTGACCATGTGCTCCTGCAGTTTGCAATACAAAGGAAGGCTGAAACTAAGACAAGTCAAACACGCATTCTGGACTTTAAGAGAGCTGACTTCCAAAAAATGAAGGAATTACTGAGCGGCATTCCATGGATGCCAATATTAAAAAACAAGGGAGTTAAGGATGCATGGGAGTTTTTCAAAAGTGAAATACTCAAGGCGCAAATGCAAACAGTGCCAACAAAGAAGAAAAATAAGACAAACGCAAAGAAGCCAGAATGGATGTCCAAAGAACTTCTAACTGAGCTAAAACTAAAAAGTGACATGCACAAGGAGTGGGAAAGGGGAGAAATCACCAAAGAAGAGTTCAAACGTATAGCCAACTCCTGTAGGGAAAAGGTTTGCAAGGCTAAAACGCAAAATGAGCTCAGGCTTGCCAGGGACATAAAAAACAACAAAAAAAGGCTTTTTTGCTTACGTTGGTAGAAAAAGGAAGAACAAGGAGGCGATAGGGCCACTGCAAAGAGAAGATGGGGTGATGGCGACAGGGGATAGGGAAAAGGCAGAACTGCTCAATCCCTTCTTTTCCTCGGTCTTCTCACAAAAAGAAAGCCATCTTCAACCTCAGCAACATGGAATGGACGAAGGATTGGGGGAAATCCAACCCCAAATAGGGAAACAAGTTGTCCAGGAACACCTGGCAGCTCTAAACGAATTCAAGTCCCCAGGGCCAGATCAGCTACATCCAAGAGTGTTGAAGGAACTAGCGGAAGTTATTTCAGAACCACTGGCAATTATCTTCGAGAGTTCTTGGAGAATGGGAGAAGTCCCAGAAGATTGGAGGAGGGCGAATGTGGTCCCTATCTTCAAGAAGGGAAAAAAGAACGACCCAAACAATTACCGTCCGGTCAGCCTCATGTCGATACCAGGCAAGATTCTGGAAAAGATCATTAAGGAAGTGGTCTGCGAACACTTAGAAACAAATGCAGTCATTGCTAATAGTCAACACGGATTTACCAAAAACAAGTCATGCCAAACTAATCTGATCACTTTTTTCGATAGAGTTACGAGTTGGGTCAATACAGGAAATGCTGTGGATGTAGCGTACCTGGATTTCAGTAAGGCCTTTGACAAAGTCCCCCACGACCTTCTGGCAAACAAACTAGTAAAAAGTGGGCTAGACAAAACTACGGTTAGGTGGATCTGTAATTGGCTAAGCGAACGAACCCAAAGGGGCTCACCAAAGCGTTGTCTTCATCATGGAAAGAAGTGACAAGTGGAGTGCTGCAGGGCTCTGTCCTGGGCCCGGTTTTGTTCAACATCTTTATTAACGACTTAGACAAAGGGTTAGAAGGCACGATCATCAAGTTTGCAGATGACACAAAACTGGGAGGGATAGCCAACACTCCAGAAGACAGGAGCAGAATTCAAAACGATCTTGGCAGACTAGAGAGATGGGCCAAAACTAACAAAATGAAGTTCAACAGGGACAAATGCAAGACACTTCACTTCGGCAGAAAAAATGGAATGCAAAGATACAGAATGGGAGACGCCTGGCTGGACAACAGTACATGTGAAAAAGATCTTGGAGTCATCGTGGACAACAAGTTAAACATGAGCCAGCAATGTGATGCGGCAGCTAAAAAAGCTAACGGGATTCTGGCCTGCATCAATAGGGGAATAGCGTCTAGATCCAGGGAAGTCATGCTCCCCCTCTATTCTGCCTTGGTCAGACCACACCTGGAATACTGTGTCCAATTTTGGGCACCACAGTTGAAGGGAGATGTTGACAAGCTGGAAAGTGTCCAGAGGAGGGCAACTAAAATGATCAAAGGTCTGGAGAACAAGCCCTATGAGGAGCGGCTTAGAGAGCTGGGCATGTTTAGCCTGCAGAAGAGAAGGCTGAGAGGAGACATGATAGCCATGTACAAATATGTGAGGGGAAGTCATAGGGAGGAGGGAGCAAGCTTGTTTTTTGTTGCCCTGCAGACTAGGACGCGGAACAATTGCTTCAAACTACAGGAAAGGAGATTCCACCTGAACATCAGGAAGAACTTCTTCACTGTGAGAGCTGTTTGACAGTGGAACTCTCTCCCCCGGGCTGTGGTGGAGGCTCCTTCTTTGGAGGCTTTTAAGCAGAGGCTGGATGGCCATCTGTCGGGGGTGCTTTGAATGCGATTTCCTGCTTCTTAGCGGGGGGTTGGACTGGATGGCCCATGAGGTCTCTTCCAACTCTACTATTCTATGATTCTATGATTCTATGGCCCATGAGGTCTCTTCAAACTCTAGGATTCTCTTATTCCATGATTCTAGTGTAGGAGGAAATACCTTAAATATCTGCACATGAATCTCTAAGGAAAGACAAGCTCAAAAGCAGTTGAATATTTTGAATATTTTAATGAGCTGAATCCCATCCCAAACTTACATGTTTTTCAGTGTCAGAAATCAGGAGACCAAATATCAGTGCAAAACAATATATCTTGTTATCTTTTCAACATATCTTGTTTTCCTTCCCCGGGAAACACACCAGTAATGTACCCTTGTCATTTTTGTGTCCCTTAAAAAAGATTGTGTTTAAAACTGCTTATCTAGAAAATTTCTTCTCTAATTTAATATACAGAATGCTGTATTCTGAGCTGTTTCCATCATACTTTTCTCATCTTCATTCCTTCTGATGCATGTGTTTTGAGTAGTCTCCATAACTTCAGTTTTCTTGGCAAAGCAGAAATATTCATCATACTTGTTAAAGTTTATATTACCC
This sequence comes from Anolis carolinensis, assembly GCF_035594765.1. Classification (NCBI taxonomy): domain Eukaryota; kingdom Metazoa; phylum Chordata; class Lepidosauria; order Squamata; family Anolidae; genus Anolis; species Anolis carolinensis. Next base: position 50,309,494 of record NC_085842.1, on the reverse strand, counting down.
TGTAGCAAAGCAATTTATCATAGCTATACATGAATGACTTTTCTGATTATTAAAATAGTGTTATAGTAGAAACTATTCACATCATTTCAGCATTCCATCTAATTTATTTTTGGTATTTGACCAAAAGGTGAGATGAACGACAAAAAATATATGTGATTTAGAAAGTGATATCAAGTGATATTTAGAAGAACACAGTTGCCACTTAGAAAAAAATTGTATGTTATCTTCTATAAGAGGACACACTTTGGTCTGAGCCAGCGTGTCAATCTCCAATCAATGGTTCAGCTGCAGATTTTAATAGTTATTCACAGTTAATCTATATTTGAAGAGTGTTAGTTATCCTATGCTCATTTATTTTCAAAAAATGTGGATTGGAAATGACAGCTCTTGCAAAACCTCCAACAATACAAAGAACTCTCATGTGATAATTGAATAGGGTAGATACAAATTGATTGCTCCCAAACATACATTGAAACCCAGAGTTCATTGTTTTTCATTTGTTCAAAACAGAGCATACAAGCTGTACAAAGGCTAGACCTCATAGCTGAATTGATAATGTAATTGCTTTGTGATCCGCACCCATTTTACCAAGAAAAACTGAATGCAAATCAACATTACATGAACCAATATGATAATTTTTCAGACCACTTTCTGCACCTATCCCCCATTCCGTAGTTGATTCTTGTTACAACACCTCATACTGTGCGACGAAGAGAACATTGCTGTTGGTCCTGACCTTATACCACCATATGAATAATTTTGCTTCAATTCTTTGTAATCCTAACAATCCAAAGATAAGTAGTTTTTTTTACTGTAAAAGTAGTTAACACTGGAAATAATAATGTAGTGAATGCGTTTTCCCCAGTAACCTAGAATAGGTTGTAATATTTTTATTTTCTTTTTAAAAGCAATTACATAAAATTCTGCACCAAATCAACCAAAACAAATGGTGGATTATGTTGATTTTTATGTTATTTTTCTCACCCACTGGAAAACCACCATCCTCTTGACAAGCCTTAAAGTCATGTTCCTTCTTTTGTCCTTTTTAAAATTCATGTGGTTTTGGGGAAATCTTCTCAACTCCCTTAGATGTTTGCTACCCTCAAAACTGACATTTTTGATTTATTTTTCTTCCATTCTCTAGGAAGAAATATAGTTATATTGAAGTGCTCCCATTTTCGTATATAATAACAGAAGAGTGTATCTCCACCTTCCAATTAGGGTTAATTCTGTACCGACTAGACCACAATCTACTTAGTGTTAGGGAACATCTATACTGATTGTTTAAAGAGGATGAAGGCAGCTTAAAATTGTGATGTTGACATGATGGCATAAACTGGGGCTTTAAAACAGGATAAGCAAAATTGTAGAATATTTCAAAATAGAGTTCCTAATGTACGTTAGTGTGCTTAGATGTAAACCACATCACATGGTAAAACCCATTAAGGAACAGGTGCTGTGACAACCTGTATATATGCATTGTGTTAAGGGTGTGTGTAAAAATAAAACTTGAATCCTTTATGCCATGGTCATGAAGCAGTGAATATTGCAGATTCAAGAACCTGGTTGAAGCCAACCTCTATGGTGCCTCGACCTTGTTTCAGGGCTTCCTATGCAATTATACTCTGCTGGTTTAATCCCACCTTAAATGGTCAGTGTAAAAGTGCCCTTAGTTACAAGCTGTATGATGTACTTTGATAATGTTGTAGCCCAGCCTCCATCTGAGCTGTCAGGTGAGCCTGAGGTTGGGCCTTTTCAGCTTGTGATTGTCCCTGTACCTGGCTTGTCAGAGGACTCTAGGTGTGGGGCTTAGATTCCTGTTCCTATGCAGCCAGAGTTTGTTCCAGTGGAGTATGGGACCAGAGATATAATGGTTTCAAGCAGGCAGCTTGAACCGCATTCCTCAAAGGAGCCAAGGTCGGATCTCCTGGTGCCAGATGGGCACTCTAGTTCAGATTCTGGAAGTGATAATGTTAATGAGTTTGACAGAAAGAGGGTGATTAATCAGCAGAGGAGAGTAAGGGAGTATTTCAGAAGGAGTAACCATTTATTATTGAAACGAAATAATGAGCAGACTTCTCATGGGAAGAGACCTTAAGTTTTCCTTAAGAAGGGCTGCTTTCTCTGAAAGATTCAGAGGTGGTAACTTTGCTTATCCAAGAGAGGAAGATCTCTGTTTTGTGCTCCTGTGAATTCCTTGTTATTTCCTGCAGCTTTGTACCTTGATTCTTGTTGCAGCCTTGCACTTTTTTCTGGGGATTTCTCTGTATATTGTTGATGTTCCAATAATTTTGCAGTTTGGATTTCTGCTCCAGTCAAGACCCTTGTCTTGTGTTCCAGCATTGACCTTGTACCTTGGACTAAACTTGGAGTTTTGTTCCTGTGTTCCAGCTTTGGCTTTCTGTTTTCCAGCTTGACGCATGCCTTGGATTATTACTTGATATTTTGCTTGGACTATTTTTGATACCTTTCTTGGGACTAACTTGTTTGGACTATGTTTTCTGAGTGACTTTCATAGACTCTTGTTTCATGATTTTCAAATGCTTTGTTCTTGTGGATTTAAACCCATTCTATTGACTCTAAAATTTGATTTGCTGTTGCTTGCATATAATATTGACTAAACAGCTTGCTTGCATATATTCTGGGGCTCCAGTGTGGTTTTGAGGTGCCTTTGCATCCTAGGGGTGCAACAGATAAACTAGGCTCATGTTATGTTTTCAATTATTCCCCCCCCCCTCTATATATATATGTGTGTGTGTGTGTGTGTGTGTGTGTGTGCGCGTGAGCGGGTGTGTGTGTATGTGTATATATGTACAGTGATGCCTTGACATACAAGTGACCCAACTTAAGAGTTTTTCGAGATACGAGCTGTCACATGGCTCTTTTTTGCTTCAAGATAGGAGCAAAGACCCCAATTATGAGCTCCTCTTCCACAAGACCCTCTCAAACCCTCCTGCCACTCTTATTCCTCTCTTCCCTCCCTTCATTTTTTTCTTCACCTCCTCATGATGGCAGCATTTGGGGGGTCTGGGGAGGGGATAGAGAGGGGAGTGCATAAATGGTCATGAGGAGACCAAGAGTGTGCATGAGGCAGTGGCTGTGAGGGTGGCAGGAGTGTGTGCATGAGGGGGAGGGAAGGAAGTAGAGGCAGGTGAGGAGAAGAAAAGAAGCGGAGGGGGGAGAGGCATTCCTTTCCCCCTCAGTGTGCTCCTTTGGACTGGTGAAGGAGCAGGGGGCTTCTCTCTCACACACACCCTCCCTGAACAGTCCCGAGCTGCCAACAGGAGACTCCAGCGAATGTCCCGTCTGTGCCCGATGCAGCACCTCCACCTCTGTCATCTCAGGCCCAGCAGCCACCTCCACAGCAGCAGCAACAGTAGTCCCTGCACCTGTTGCTACCTGTGCCACCATCATAGCAGCAGCTGCCACTGTCACCATCAGGGAAAGGGTAAAAAGATAATGGGGAATTGAAAAAGGGGAGGAGAGAAGAGGAGGAAAGGATGGAAAAGACAGTAAAGGAGGGAGAGGGAAAACAGATGGACAATTGTGATTGTGTTTGTTTGGCCATAGTTTGTTTGGTTTAGTGGGTGGATATAGGCACTTTGATAAGCTGGTTGTGGTTCCCTCTTGAGAGACTTTTGGAAGGAAGGAAGCATAGGAGGAGGATGCCTTCCTTTTCCCTCTCAGCGAGCTCCCTGATCTTGACAAAAAATGTGTGTGTGTGTTTCTTTTGGTTGGGGTGGGGGGCTGGAATGGATTAATAACATTTCAGTGGAGAAATATGATTTGACACACGAGCAAACTGAGTTATGGGCTTGGTCACAGAACGATTTAAACTCTTATGTCAAGGTATTACTATCTATGTATCTAACTATACACACACACCCAACTTGTTTTTTCTACTAAAACACCTGCAATTTTGTGCAGATTATGTTCTAAACTGCAAAAAATCACATTAATCCAGGCTTCTTCTTTTCTGAATTTACTGACACTCAAGAAACACTTTCCCCAACCATATTTGAAAATTTTATATGTTCTTTCAATCCCTAGCCTATACCTCATAACATTCAACTCAATGTGAAACTTACATTTTGTTTCTGCATATATATGTATCTATGTGTGGAACCAAGGAGAAAGAAGGAAGGAAGGAAGGAAGGAAGGAAGGAAGGAAGGAAGGAAGGAAGGAAGGAAGGAAGGAAGGAAATTCTAATGATCTGCCTGTGCTTTATTTTCATATTGAGTTGGATCTTTTCTTCACCAGCTCTGGTATCTTAGCTACTGTGCAGCATATATGCTCCAATAGGAAAAGCCTCCTTTTAGTCCTGTAGTAGCCAGGAACCAATAAAGCACTTTAGGTGATGTCAAAAAACAATACCTTACAGTAGCAATGCCAGCTGCTTAGATTTAACATTATCTTGCACTGGCCACACAATTCAGAACTCATTTTTCTCCTTTTCATTGCTGTTGCACATTAAACTGAATGCTTTGGAGATTTGTCAACAACTCCCAGATCTCTCTCCTAATCAGTATTCAGCAGCATCTTGTATTTTAGCAGATGGGCAATGTTTCCCTTTTGTTCCAAGATTCATTGTTCTGCAGTTATCAGCACTAACTGCAGTTTGTCAGTCATTAATCCAGAGGCAATAATCACTCTTGATAGCCTACAAATACTTTTTTTCACCCCTAGCATCTTGGGTGTGCAAAGATACTATGCATCATATGCAGCCTTTGCACAAGTGGGTGTGAGTGTTTCTATATAGCCATTTCATTCATTTGGATTACAGTGAAATGTACAGTTTATCTAAGAAGGCTTATAAACAAGGAAGGATTATTAAGGCTTTGTGTAAAAGCAAGGACAGTGTTATGGCAGAAGCAGCAAAAAATGCTGCCAACAAGATATGAGAACTCCAGTTTCCTCCCCCTCCTTGTAACATATGTTGAGAAATGTATTCTGTTCATCAGACATGAACCACTAGCAGCCCTTTTGCAGTTTAATTATGTTTGGGTAGATATAGATATTTTCAGAGAAAGCAAAACACATGCAGAGGAAAACACAGAGAATTAGCTTTATTTTGGAAAGCTGCTATGACTCAAAATGGCTGTTAATGTGATTTGATAAAACAGTGTTTCAGAAAAGTTGGATGAAATTTAAGTTCAAAATATAAAAAGCAGAAACTGAGGGAATGAATTAATGTAATCTGAATATGCATCAAAGTGTTTTTTTAAATGTTCAAAATATTTACAGTACACATATTTACAGTGACAACCGTGGGGTATAAAATATATTAACTTGGAGTCTTCTGCATGCTTTGGAGATAGGAAAATGGGATTTGATATAGTGTATTAGTTCCTGAAATCCCACTTTTCTTTTAATGGCTGGGAGAAGAAGCCTCAAAGAGCTCTTTATTTTTCTTGCACATATGCATCCAAGTGACTGCAAAATATTTTGATAGTGAAGGAATGGGATAAGGGAAATAGCAAAATCTCTTAAGCCTGAGTGAGGAACAAAATGTCATGCAAGTGACTAAGAATATTTTATTACTACATTGCCTCTTCATCCAAAATATGCCTAAGATGGCTAATAACTGATTAAAAAACCAAATTTCCAATTATTAAAAATAACACTAACACAACCATTGCCAGATTAGAAAAGAATATATTTCAAGAGCAGACCGGTATATAGACCAAAGGCTGCCCTGAGGAAAAATATATTTTTGCTAGAGGAAGGAAGGACGGAAGAGGGGGAGGTGCGGGAGATGTGGGAGGGAGGGAGAGAGACAACAAATATAACCTCCCACAGAAGGCAATTCCAAGGTTTGTCGAGAAACCAAGAAAGCTGTCTGGCTTGTAAAACTGTCAAAAATGTATCATTCACTTTCCCATTAGTTCACTTTCCCCCAACTTTACTTCTGTTCAATGATCAACAGCAGTCATCAGGCTTCTCCCATGTTAAATAATACCCCCTAAATAACCCCCTCCCCAAACAGAACATTCCTGGTCAACAATAGCACCAATTTCTTTTTCACCCATAAAGAATGCAGAAGTGTAGTAAGAGAATGGCCTTCCTGTCTTAATGGGTGGTCCTTTAAGGAACCACTGGGAAAGCACTACCAAACAAATACTAAGGGATGCTAAAAAGAAACCAGGTCTTGAAAGACAAATATTTTTTAAGCTGATAGTCCAAAGGAAATATACTAATACTGTGCTGAATGTTTTTTTTCATAATTACTGAAAGGATGAGGTGAGTCAATAAAATCAAGCTACCACTTTAATATGTTCTGTTATTTCTTTCTTCTATAGACAGATATAATACATGTCATGTTGTTTCATGGAAAAGGTAGGAGAGACCCGTCTTTATCATTCTCTGATACTGATATAGATGCTAGTGCTTAAAAACTGCAGTAGCACAATGTAACTGCTCCAGTGTTTGTGATGGCTAGGCCTTCAGTGTATAATGCAGACTGAGTATTCCTTATTTGAAATACTTGGAATGCATATTTTGTATGTTGTTATTTTTCAGATTTTGGAATACAGCAGAGTCTTGCTTATCCAACAATAAATGGGCTGGCAGAACGTTGGATAAGTGATAACATTGGATAATAAGGAAGGATTAAGAAAAAGCCTATTAAATGTCAAATTACGTTATGATTTTACAAATTAAGCATGATGTAAAACATCATGTTTTACAACAAATCAACAGAAAAAGCAGTTCAATTCATGGTAATGTTATATACCCTGTTTCCCCTAAAATAAGACAACCCCAGAAAATAAGACCTAGTAGAGGTTTTGCTGAATTGCTCAATATAAGGCCTCCCCCAAAAGTAAGACCTAGCAAAGTTTTTGTTTGGAAGCATGCCCAACGAACAGAACACCAGAGCATGCAGGATTGGTAAGTGTACGTACCGTAGATTGTTGTACATGGAAATATTGGTAGTAACAAGAAATTCTTGATAGCATTCACAGTTTGTCTGGTTATGCTGGTTTGTGATGACAACTACTGTACAGTATATAATAAATGTTCATTTTTTTTGTTCAACAATAAATGTGATTTTTTCTTCATGGAAAAATAAGACATCCCCTGAAAATAAGACCTAGAGCATCTTTGGGAGCAAAAATTAATATAAAACACTGTCTTATTTTCGGGAAAACATGGTAGTAATTACTGTATTTATGAATTTAGCAACAAAACATCTCAATGTATTGAAAACATTGGCTACAAAAACATTAACTACTAAAACAAATGACTACAAATAAAGATAGAATTGCTGCCTAGAGAAACAGCTATGGATCCAAGCGGGAGACAGACTGTGTTGGATAATACAGAACACTGGATGAGCGAAGATGGATAAGCGAAATTCTACTCTACCTGTATTTGCATATATGTACATAATGAGATTCCTTGGGGATGGGACCCAAATCTAAACACTAAATTAATTTATGTTTCATATGCACCATTATACACATACCCTGAAGCTAATTTTAGATGCAATATTTTTAATAATCCCATGCATAAAACAAAGTTTGTGTCCATTGAATCAACAGAAGGCAAAGGTGTCACTGTCTTAGTCACCCAATGGAATCGTTTGAACTGATTTTAATTTTATCTTTAATTAGTATTTTTGTTCTAATAGTAACTAATGCCTATGTTTTTTTACTATGTCATTGTTGTATGTTTTTTGTATTGATATTGAATGCTTTGCCATGTTGGAAACCGGTCTGAGTCCCTTCTGGATAGATAGAGTGGTATACAAATAAAGTTTTGTTTGTTGCTGTTGGACAGTTTTGGATTTTGGAGTATTTTGGATTTTGGACTTCCAGATAAGGGATGCCCAGCCTGCAACAGAAGTTACTCCTTAAAAAAAAATAATTCCTGGAATCCCTCAATCACCATGGTCACTGGTCCTCATGTGTTGTGGATGAGTCTCTGAGTAGTAGTAACAACAGGGAGTTGCAAATTAGGCAGGCGAAAAGGTCTACTTGGGAGCAAGACTCTATTGAAGAGCAACCGCAGAAGAGAATTCAGCAAATACTTACTGAACCCACTGATGAAGGGTTTGGCAATGAAGCAGTTTTTATGAGAAGTGCTGGGAGTGACACTGATGGGGTTGGTGATGAGATGAATTGGACAAAAGTAGCAGAAGTGAGAGAAGTGTGCGAGGAGCCTACAAGTAGTGACACATTCAGAGGGTTTGTTGGGAATGAAACTTAGAGGGAGGATGATCTGTCTACTGTTTGGGGAGATGTAAGGAGAAGCAGAAGAAGGACCTCTTGGCAGGTAAGGCAAAGCGCAGCTCAGGCAGCACAACTGGCAGCTGAGCGTGGGGTGTTGTCTGATTCTAGTTTGGAAGAGAATGCTGGAGTGGCTGAGGGTGAGGTATTGTCTCATTGCAGCTGAGAGGAAGATTTGTAATATAAGGAGGGTTGGTTGTAATGGGGACTTTGTGACTGGCAAAGTGTATGCTGTGTTGCTTTGCTACACTGGATCATGATTCCTGTGAGTTCTGGGATCCCTGACCTTCGTGGAACTTTTTGGAACTTTGCTATTGTTTCGGCTGGGACCTTGGACTGCTTCTGGATATCGTTTTCACTCTCTTGCCCTGATTTTGGATTGGATGTTCGACGTTGCTGCTGTATCCTGTTTGCTGTGGATGACCCCTGGCCCGGCTTGACTACGAGCTTGCTACACCCTGGAATGTGTTTGTTGAGACGACAGCATGTGTCCTTCCTTTACCATGTATTTTGGTTAGTGGGTTGGGATTTCTTAGGATTTGGGACTCTTTGTTTTGCCTCTGTTTTGACTGGTTGGTCTGCGTTTTGTTTTGGAATACTATTTTATTGCTGTCAGGCATTTTTGATTCTTTTGAGCTGTACCTTCAATAAACTGTGGTGACTTTGCATTTGGGACTGATTTCGTGGCATCTGTATCTTGACATCATGGCTCAGAGATTTTGGGTATAAAACATCAGCTTATTTATTTCCAAAATCAATTCCAAATGCTTTTCCATAATAATTTGGGAAAAGGGATTTTTTGTTGGTAGGGTCAGGCTCATACGAGTGAAAGTAATTAATCAATTCCCAAATTAAAGTTTCAGTTTTAGAGTTATTGCTATTTTAATGAATTTGATTTTATATTACAAGCCTCTTCCCCTGAGAAATTTTTTATTGGAGAATAGCCGTGAAACACTCTAAATAAAATAAGTGGTTTTATTAAGTGCAATCACTTTGGACATTACTGAGAAGCAATAAATATATGTCTGCTGACCTGACCTTTTTTTTAAAAAAAAAAATACCCCTCACAATAAAAGAAAGATGAAACATAAACTGAGAGGTGGTGAGAATGAGAGATGGAATATACTACTAGTAGGAATTTCACAAATCCACTTTTATTCACTTCTGGGAAAGAAACCACAGGATGGCAATTACGTTTAGGTGAAGTATCATTTACACTCCCTGCTGAATCTGCTGATTGCACTTAGGATGCTGTAGAGGACACATTTCCATCTCAATCCAGAAAGCATTTGCATTGGATGGGTCACTTCAAAAATAGGCAGCACAGAATAAACATTTGAATGTGCTTCAGCTATTGAAGTTTCTGCCAAAGCCACATATTTGCTGCAAATCTATCATTTCCTTTTCCAGTTCCATAGCAGCACTAATCCTCTCTCATCCAGCAGGAAGGCAGAAGAGAATGAGGACAGAAAATGACACTGACTTGTTTCAACTGAACGTATGCCTAGAAAGATAAGCTTAGTGCTGCTTTGATAAACTGCAACTCAGGCGAGGCTGGCTTCTCAGGCCCCAACTGGCAAGGATGTAAAAGGCACCCAGGCATTAAAATGCATTTTCTAAAAATACAAACAGCATTAGATGGAGGGGTGTGTGTGATAAGTATGGGATCACAGTAGGCGTGGAACAGCAATTGAACTCTGCCCTCTTCTGCAAAAGTTCTGAAGAAAATACTTTCTCTGAAGGAGCCAATTGCTACAGAGTAGTATCTTGCAATGTCCACAGTATAAATCACACAAATGTCATAAGTAGCATCTCTTAAATGTACAGTTCAAAAATTATGCAGCTGTGACAATTGTCATTGTTTTCATACCCCAGTTTCTTACATGAATCACAAAGTGAACATTAGTTAACTTCTATATTCTCATAGTGAAGAGAAATGTTTGCTCACCCTTTACATAGTAACACAGAGAGGTCACAAGTTGTGTAACATTGTGTTGAAAACAATTCCACTACTCCATAAAAGCAGGATCAACTACCCCAAAGATTTACACAGAGACTTTATGGATAAAGGGCCCATCTACACTTAGTGTGCTTCAAACTGTGGCAGCTAAACAATGAATGCCCTAAAATAGCCGATGAAAGAAAGCCCTTAATATGCATCAGTACTTTAACTGGTTCATCAAACTGGTTCCAGGATTTCCTGTGTGATCATCTGCACAGCAAAACCATTTTATTTAACACCTGTTTGAAACTGACATAAGTTGCCAGTGTAGATGTGCCCACAGGCCATGAAAGTGGGGCTTTGTGATCCTTCTGACTTTATGGATTTTCGGCAGGAGATATCAGAAAAGTTACCACAGGGATAACTGGCTTGTGGCAGCCAAGCATTCATAGCATTGTCGCTTTTTGATCCTTCAGTGTTGGCTCTTCCTATCATTGTGAAGCAGAATTTATCAAGCATTGGATTGTTCACCCACTAAAAGGGAATGTGAGCTGAGTTTAGACCATTGTTAGACAGCTTCGTTTTACCCTATTGATGAAGCATCGTTGCGCTAGTAACCCTGCTCAGTATGGGAGGAACCACAGGTTCAGACATTTGGTTATGTGCTTGGCTGAGAAGCCAATGGGGTGAAGCAACCACCTGTGGGAATATGACTGCATGCTTCTAAGTCAGAATCCCTCTAAAGGAACAATATAAGTGGGAGGCCCACCCATTGGGCTGCCGGTGAAATACCATTACTATGATTATTTATTCACTTACCCGATGAGGCCGGGGGGAGGGAGCCCAAAGGGGCTCTTGCTTGGGGCTTGCATGGGTTGGGCATGACCTGCTCCAGGAACAGTATCAGGTGTGAAGTTTGACTGGGGTGATACACTTGTCAAACTGTAACGCAGGTGTCCTAAGTTGAGCTCAGGGAGGAAAGAAACCTCCCGTGGAACAGAAGGGCAAAAGCTCACTTGATCTTGATTTTCAGTATGAGATGTGCCCAAAGAAAGACTCAGTAAATAACTGCTCCCCACAACCCCAAAATCCTGAAAAGAATCCAACAACAGTCCAGGGAGAAATCCACCATGAAGCATGTCTAGATGAATAGGTAATTGCATCAAGAGGTGTGAACCAGAGGTGGATGCATGGCATATACCCCCTTCATACCTACAACAATCTGAATGTAAGGGAACCAATCATGTCATCCTAGGCCTCTGTCCTCAAATGTTAAAGGGTTGGGAAAAGTTGACATCAAAAGTGACATCTTCTGTACTTGGATTCCGCAGGTTCGGGGACTCATCATAATGGTGTCCTTGGGTGGTTATTAAGCATAATTCCATAACATTCTTGTGTAGCTCAGCATGTTTGGATGAGTAGGAATGATATGGTTATTTTTGTGGAGGTTTGAAAACAAATCTTCTAGATCTTTGGTTCCTCTCAGTTATGGAAGTAACTTTCAAGTTAATTAATGAAGAAAGGAGATTCTTCCCTTTCAAGTCATTACCCTGCTATTTCCTACAAGTTACATTTGGATGCCATGCCTTTTATCATGTATCTTTTAACAATACTGACCCAGCCAACCAAATCTGAACCTTTAGAAAGCAACCACCCACAACATATCTGGACCACAGTGGGCCACTGATAAATAGTGGGGGTGTCAGCATTTTCCCTTCCAGGAGTACTGTTTTTGTGAGGTTAGGCTGAGAAGTGGGATGGAAGCAACAAATCAGTGGGCGGGGGTCAAAGTCTTCTAAATAGATGAAGTAGAATCAGTAGTTTTTGCTCCTGTATGCTCTACCTTGGTTTTGGCCTGTGTTCCCACTCAACCATCCACCCATTGTTATCAGTTGGTGATATTCTTAGTGTTATGTCACAAGATCTCTGCAGGAAGGATCCCATTGAGGGACTCAGATTACTGTGCCTGCTTCCACCAGCATAAAATAGTTATTGATTGGAAGTGAATGAATTGAACCTTCTCTATTCACCAGCATGCATTCATCATGACAATTCAGCATAAATAGGATTGTTATTAAACAACTAAAAATGTTTGAGAAAGAGGAAAAGTCAGGGAAATTGCTACTAGTGACAGTTGCTCAGGTGATAGAACGTTGAAACAAGGGCAACTAAAAAAGATCAGTTGGAATGGAGGTGTGGACGCAATTGAAGTATCTGGATTCAACAAGAGAAAAGTAGTTGTTTCTCTGAACTAGAATTCAATCATGATCAACAGAGAAAACAAAATAGTTGGTATGATTGTATCAGAAAGTACAGGATGACTGCAATAAACATTGAATAGTGGAGTCATTTGTTGCAGTATGTTGCAAATTTACTTCATCTGAGATACTAACAAAGCAATCAGAATCAGAGGCTTATGAAAGGGGACAAGAGTGTGTGATGCAATCTTTGAAGGAGGGAAGGAAATTTACTTTTATTGGATTAGAAATAGACAAAATCTTGCTGATTTAACCAAGTGTCTGTCTGGAGCTTTTAATCCCCATCTCAGATCTCAGTTTAAACAAATCTGTGCCTTCATCTGCCGCCACATTATCCATATTTATTCATTTATGTATTAACAAAAATATTTCTACTCCAGCTCATACCTCAAGATTTTTGTGCAGACTGTAATGAAAATAAATCAACAATTTAAAATGTAGACTAGTAAAACAATAAAATATAGTGTACAATTACAAAAGCATATTAAACAACTATATAATTTTAAAAGTTGTGTTTAAAACAATATCAAACCACTTGTGTATAGACATATTCAGTAAAAGTAATTGGGTCCCAAAGGCTCCTATAAAAGGCAAAATTTAAGTTGGCAGCAAAAACGAGACCAAAGGTACCAATCAAATTTCTGGCAGATGGTTTTCCACAGCTGCAGTGCCACAGCTGAAAAGTCCCTCTTCCATGTTGTCATATGATGTACTGCTCTCATTGGTGGGACACAGGGAAGGAACTATCCATTAGATATCAATATCTTAAGCCATGTAGGTCTTTAAATATTATTACTCACATCAGGAATTCAGCCCAGAAAATCCTGGCAGATAGTGTGATTCCATAAGCTGTTCCAGTAAGCAACCTAGCAGTTGCAAGAGCAGCTCTGCATAAAGTGCATTATAATAGCCTAACTAGGAGGTTACCAGTACATGTACATGTTGTACAAGTTATCTCTGTCTAGGAAAAGTAACAGCACACCAATAAAAGCTTGTATTTCGAGTCACAGATCCCACTTGGGACACTGGTGACAGTGAACAGCTAAGAAAAATGTGCCTCAGAAGTCCAGAAAAGAAAGTGGCTCAGTTATTGATCTGTGTCAGAATGAACTACCTTCAAAAATTACTCTGAAGGTTCCTTAATAAAACAGAGGGTTTATTTGTCTAATAGGCAACATTACAGCTTAATGAAAGGACACATTTGTGACTGTAGATATGTGGATACACACACATACAGAGTCAGAAAGCTGACCCAATAAGACATGTTCTCATCCACAGTAAATAAATAGGGCAAAACACTTGTTAAATTGATATTGAACTCAGAGCCATGATGGTTTTTTTAACTTTATAATAAGTAAAGGAATCTGATTGATTGGATTAATCTTCAAGTCTTCCACACTATTATGAAGGGCCTGAGAGTCCTGGGATATATGAGCCATGTGGGCCACACCTTGCCCACTCTCCCCTGATGAGAGTCCTGATCTTACATTGTTTTCTAAGAATTACTTTTGTGAAACCAGGCACTTCATAAACAGGGTTTTTATTCACATACTTGTCTAGACCAGGCCTGCACAACCTGTGGCCCTACAGGTGTTTGGGCCTTCAACTCTCATAAGCTCTAGCCACTGCCAGCTGTTCCAGGGGCCAGGGATTCTGGGAGCTGAAGTCCAATACATCTGTTGGGCTGCAGGTTGCGTAGGCCTGGTCTAGAAGAGGCACAGGCAAACTTCATCCCTCCAGACGTTTTGGACTTCAACTCCCACAATTCCTAACCACTGATAAGCAGGTAGACTGGCCCCAACCCCTTCTGCTTTTATTAAACAGCTGAAAACATGGTTTTTCAAGTGTGCATTTGAACAACCAATAATATGATAGACCCCTCTCATTGACATACTGTCTCCTCACACTTTATTTTCCCTCCTACCTATCCTACCCCAAACTATCTCAGGTAATGCTTCGACACTTGCCCAGGCACTTTATTAATGATCTTCAAAATATGCACTTTTTGACTTGACCACCCCCATTTCATCCATGGATGGTGATGTTCATTTTTATTACCTTTCCCTTAACTTGGTCACTATGGTGTTATATTGTATTTTGTGTTTTAATTTGGTCTTATATCTGAATGTTATGATTATACTGTTTTTAGTTATTTATATTGGTTTTAACTTGTCACATTTTGTTTCTGTTTTGAGCTTGGCCCCATGTTAGCCGCCCCGAGTCCCTTTGGGGAGATGGTGGCAGGGTAGAAAAATAAAGTATTATTATTTATTATTATTATAAGCTGGGTGGGATTTCTGAGAGTTGAAGTCCAAAACACCTGGAGTACTGAAGCTTGCCCACGCCTGGTCTAGACTGTTACATTTTTGGTCCTCCAGATGTTTAAAAGTTCAATTTCCAGATGTCATCTCCATCATGATGAATGATCAGGAAGTTTTGGAGGTAAAGCTCTTAACATTTGGAGGACCAAAGTTGGACGCTGGTCAAGATGAACAGGAAAAATATGATTACATTTGAACAATTTTGCAAAGTAGTCTAGGCACCTCTTCAGATGGCACAGGACAGCGAGGGAAATCATGGGGCAGTGTATGAACTGTCTCTCTGTGTTCCTTCTATCCACAATGTTTCCCCACCGTCCCTCACTTACTCTTCAGCTTTTCTGCCCTTTTCCTATGAGGAGTACAGTGTACAACTGAATCCTCTGAACTCTGCTGCACTAATGATGCCAGCATGGAACCCCATGGAGTCTTGCCAGAAGTAGCCCTATGTCATGTGATGGGCTCCATGGGACTATGTGATAGCAGAGAAGAAAAATGAAGAGAACACGCTTCTCTCCTTGCATGTGATGAGGTGATAGGTCTTTTTTACAGCTTGAATATTCTAATATTGAAAGATATATACTGTAGTGTGTATTCCCTCATTTCTTTTATAAATCTAGTGAACTTGGCAATGCAGATCAAAATTGCTGAAACTCTATAAGAGGCACCTTATATGCTTAGGTCAGAGCCAGCCCTATGTATTTTTCAAGTATAGGTGAACAGAATTTTGGTGCCCCCCCCCCCAAACCAATCACTGAAAAATAAAAGCATTGGATAAGTGAAAATGTTGGATAATAAGGAGGGATTAAGGAAAAGCCTATTAAACATCAAATTACATTAAGATTTTACAAACTAAGCACCAAAACATCATGTTTTCCAACAAATCAACAGAAAAAGCAGTCTCGACTGCTTTTGCGCCCGAAGCGACCGCTTAATTCGCCTCATTGTTGGACTGGCTCTGGCTTAGGTTATATACTTTGTTTTTCTTAAATCACAAAATGGTTCAACCTTAGAATTTTAACTGGGATAGAACCAACTATGTAAATAGTCAAAGAAAAATGTCAATGGTATAGGGTTTGTTCTTGTTTGTTTGTTGGTAATATTGCAATTCTGTCATTTTTTTAAAAAAAAAATCCAACATCTTCTTGAGCAAGTAGCGAGGTGGTAAAAACAACTACATAAAAATTATTAACTGTAAGAATACAAATGGCACTACTTGGTAGTGCTAGAGGTGGGAAGTTGAGATTGTTCAAAAGCGAGATCCAGAAATAACACATACATAAGGATATAGAAGTAAACTAAGCCACAACATTTATTGAT
Source organism: Anolis carolinensis (assembly GCF_035594765.1). NCBI lineage: Eukaryota > Metazoa > Chordata > Lepidosauria > Squamata > Anolidae > Anolis > Anolis carolinensis. The sequence goes on along the minus strand of NC_085842.1, from coordinate 50,293,427 downwards.
TTACACCTGTGGAGGTTGCCCAGACATGAGGCACAGATCCAGTGGGAAAAAATCTGAGCAACAGGTCTGCCATTTGATAAAAACTCAAATCTCATGGCCTGCTTTTAGGATGCAATGTTGGGATGGCAGATGAAGAAGCCACATCACATTTTTTAAAATGAGATCAGTTATGGTACTTATGAGAATAACATTTCCTTGATGTCACAAAATCTTGTTTTAGATCAAAAGGAAGAATGCTTGTGGCCTAAAAATCAATAATTATTCAATTATCCCCCAACATTATGAGACAGTTTACTCAAGAGATGTGGAAAAAGAGAGAAGAAAAATGGCTCAGAACTTTCAAAGTCTGGAAACCATGCCCTTTGAGGAATGATGTAGCATGCTGGGTACATTTAGCATGGGAAAACGAAAGTTAAGAGGTGATATGACAAAGGTGTTAACATTTTTGAAGGAATGCCATATGGAAAATTCAGTACACTTTTTTCTGCTGCTGCAGAGACTAGGTGAGGTTCAATTTGTTGAAAAAGAAATTCCACCCAAACATTAGGAAAAAACATCCTGACTATAAGAGCTATTCAGCAGTTGAATATGTTGAATTTTTAATATATTTATTATGTGTCATATATTTTGAATTTGATGTCATTTTATGTCAAATTCTTGCTGACTGTTAGCCGCTTTGAGTCCCTCAATGAGGGAGAGAAGGTGGAATATAAAACAAAGTAAACAAATAAGCCACAAATAGCATGTTGCCTTAGAATGTAATCAAATCTCATTCTATGGAGATTTTTAAGCAGAGTCTAGATGTGTTGTCGAAGGCTTTCATGGGCAGAATCACAGGGTTGTTGTATGTTTTCCAGGCTGTATGGCCATGTTCCAGAAGTATTCTCTCCTGACCTTTTGCCCACATCTGTGGCAGGCATCCTCAGAGGTTGTGAGGTATGAGTCTGGATAGCCATCTATCTTGAGTGCTTTGATTGTGTCTTCCTGCATGGTAAGAAATTGGACTGGATGGGTCTTTTGGTATCTTTCAGCTATATGATTATATGATCTCTATACCATCTACTTGCAATATTATCTGCACCTCCATTCAATGATCAGATATTTCTGATTTGAACTACAAATAAAGGTAAACTAATGCTAGGCTTAAGTGGGACAGATCATGCATGCTTTTTTTACAAATAGCAAAAACAACTGGATCAGAGAGGGCATTGGTATAAATAATGAATTGGCACTTCTGCAGTGTCATGGTCTTGATCACAATTGTCCACCCAGGAGATACCTATTGCTGCACAGCAGGCACTAAAAGATTAGAATTGATCCAAAGTTGAAGGAAACCAGGCTGCTTGGCTGTCCTAATTATATCTAATCCATATCAATATGGTGACACTTTCTAATGTCCACCTTGAAATTACATAAAACAGTAATGAGTGATTGAGAACATGAGCCTGCGTCTGTTTTGCACAGTAGCATCTGAAGGTATTGCTAACACTTGATCAATGTGCTTACTGAACTGCAGTAAATATACCTATATATCACACACATTATTTGACTATTCCATGCTAACTCAGAGATTCGCTACCAGCAGACAAAAGGAAGATAAATCTATAGGAGGTGCATGTAAACAAAGACTAATGGTGTGATAGATTTCCTAGCGTAGAAGCTGGTGAAGTAGACCCTGAAAAGAATTAAAAGAAAATTTCTGATGACAATTGTGTAGTTTGGATGCAAACAGTACATTGCCCTGGCAGCATTTGCTATATTAAATGATCCATTCTATAGTGCTATAGCTCTGTTTGACATGATAAATTGTTTTGCAGCTCACTATTCTGTATGTTTTTTGAAAAAAATGTTGCAATCAATTATCATAGGATCCATTTGCTCTTAATTTTTCTCTCCCGGGTCCCCCACCTTCAAATGCATATGGCTAGCAGGCTGGCTTACAGACAGCGAGAAAAGGATTGAACAGATTTAGTTCTTAATCTTTGTGTGCTGGTTGTCAATTTGAGACATCAAAGCTCCAAAATGTCTGGTTAGAGGGGAAAAAATTATTTGCACCATGCAATCAAACACTTGTCCAGCCACCTTCCAAATATGATTGATAGTTCTTTAGCACCAGTATGAAGCACAGGCTTTTGGACGGATAAATATGATTAAGGACACTGATTGCTTTTTTTAAAAAAAATTACATTCTACCTTTCTACTGAGAATGATCATGCAACATAGTTTGCAACAAAGAATATTTTAAAATAATTTCACAGCTAAAAGATGTTCTTCTGTTTGCAGAAAACATGAAGTTCCATGAAAGACAACACTTGGAAGAAATGTGAAAGAAATATTAAGGCTACTACTACTACTACTACTATAATACTCTCATTGATCTTCCCCACCCCATAGCACTTTCCAGATTTATGCTGTTATAAAAGTCTCCAGAAACTTACTGAACAGATCTTGAGGGTGGGGAAACAGGAATTGCAAAAGAAAGAAGAGATTGATACAAAATGTCCCTTTCTCTAATGTGGGTAAAATTCAACTCATGGGAATCCAAGCAAGAATCAATACACCAAACAAATCCATAACTAAGATGTGGTGGAATAGCATATTTGTATGCATGTACCAAAAAAAACCTTAAACAAAATGTCCTGCTTTTGTATGCACTTGAGGGTTATGCCAGCCTCCCACCTACCGAGAGGTGAGTCCATCTAGGAGAAAGAATGCCTGCCGGAAAACACAAATCCTATCAGCCCAATCTTCAATCTCCTAAGGGAACCCAGAAATGAGATGCTACCAGGTTCCAACAACATAGAGATAAAAATCTGTACGCTTTTCATAATCATACCTGTATAATTTATTACAATTTATTTACGACATTTCTACCCCGCCTTTCTCGACCCCGAAGGGGACTCAACAGCCATATTGTGTTCTAAGGCTCACACTTTGTACAAACCGCACTTGGTCAATAATCCCATCATAAACTATCTAATGTACTGATTCACCATATGTTTGCCCATCCACCCTTTTTCCAGGCAGGCCTTTCCAAATGACTCAAATACCAAGTCTCCCAATGACAACTGGTTATTTTTTTCCACTATGAAGGAGACTCTGTCAATGAGGACCCTGATTGAAGCTGGACTGATATCTGATCTATCATGGAAGTTTGTGAGGACTTTGAATGGCTGTCAAAGGGGGTAAAATGTCTTGCACTGTATTACTTGGTTATGTCTGATTCCTTTTGAGCAGAGACTCTGTATCAGATATCTTTTCAGGCCTGAGCTGGGCACCAGATCCTCAGCCTGCTCCTTGGCAGGTAGCTGAAGTTTGGCTTCAGTTCTGTCTTTCACCCCAAACCTTATATATACTACATAGCAAACTAGTTATGTTTGTTGTTGCGTGCCTTCAAGTCATTTTTGAACTATGCTGAACCAAAGATAACCTATAATGACCCTATGACAGGCTCTTCTTGGCAAGATTTGTTCAGAAGTAGTTTGCCCTGCTTTCCTCTGAAGCTGAGAAAATGTGACTTGCTCAAGGTCATGCAGTGGGTTTTCTGTGAGCAAGGATATAAGCCATGTTCTCTAGAGTTCTAGCCCAGTGCTTGCTACACCATGCTGGCTCAGTCTAGTCATTGCAAAGGAGTAATTGCTTGCTTTCTTTTATCTGCACAACAGTGAAACTCAATAAACCAGAATGTATTGGATCCTCAAAGGGGAGCACCTTTTCCCTCTGATTAGCCCTTTACCGACAAAATTCTGTTACAAATATTATAGCAGTAAAACAAATCAACTACAAGGAGGTGAACATGAAAATGCCTTCTGGAAATATATATCTTAGCATAATTATATCTGGCACACTTACATCGACAGCAGAACAAGAATTAGGAAATGTAACTATGTAGAAACCACTTCACTGTCATGACATTGACATTACATCGACAGCATAATGATCTAGTTAAAAAAATTGAAATTGTGACTACATATAAATCGCCACCTAACAAGACCAACTATGAAGGAAGGAATATGTTTTTTAATGGCCTAAGTCCAATTTGTAAAGGTGTCAAGAGTCAGACGCCAATTAGCGAACAAAAATAGAGTTTATTCAGCAGATAAGCCAAAAAGTAATGTTAACACAGAAAAAACCTTGAAACACTTCACTATCAGTGCTTCAAGAGCAGTTCAAACAAAAATGTAATTCAGCAACACAAGCAGGTAAAAACAAAGCTAAACAAACTTAGTGCAAACTGCACTTTCTGAGTCCAAGCCCTGCTAGCCGGCTCTGTAGTTTTCAAAGGAACAGTTCCCAAAAGAAAACACCAAATTGGTCAGGAAACAAACAAACAAACAAAGAATGCAGTAGGCTGCTTCCACAATGTGGATAAAGCCGAAGGCTCCAAAAGGATGGTGAAAAGACGTCGTCCGGGATTCCAAGGTCAGGTCAGGAGATAACAGTGGTGTCCAAAGAGCAAGCCAGGAGTCAAAAGCCGATAGTAGTCATCAATCACAGGGCGAAGGCAGTAGCAAGGTCAAATTCTGATCCAAGGTCTGAAGAGGGTGCAGTCATCCAAAACAGGTCCACGATAAGACACAGCGAGAGCCAAGCTAGGTGATAACAGCAGATTCAAATCATAGTCCAAGTCCAGTCTTCATGGAAACACAGAGATCCCAATGGCGCCTCAGCAACACCTTGCCACACGCAAAGTGCAGTGGCCAAACATTCCCATTTTATTCCCCTTCCTTTTGGGTGACCAAACACTCACACCCAAACACCAGGTGTCCCAAATCTACTCAGAGTCTGAGCTCCACACAGCTAGAGCTCGTGGATCTGGAGTACCTAGCAATTCATCGGAGTCCCAATCATCCTGCCCACACTTAGCCCCATGAACACTTAAAGAACCATCCTCCCTTCTCCAAGCATCCCAATTGGGATCAGCTCCTGCAGAAACCCCAAGTTCAGAAGTATCCATAGAACCCAAATCCCCAGACATCTCCGGTGGCTGTGCCCATTCAGTGCCCGCTTCCCCAGCCACCACCTGTTCCTCAGCATCCATCTCCCCATCTGAATCTTCCTCAGAAGATCCCCCATATAGCTCTCTAAGTCGCTTCCTGCGCAACTCCTCCAGTGAACCCTCATCACGAGGGTTTTTTCTTCCTCTTCGAATTCCATCCCCATCAACCATAATCCATGAAGGCGCAGTCACAACAAAAGGTCTAGGAGACTGATTCTAGTGGAAGGTGGGTGTGAAGTCAAAACCAGAATGGGAAGTGAGAAAAAAAAAATTTGACCCAAGCATGTCTTGAAGCTCTATGGAGTTGCATTTCATATTGGCACTCTGTTTTTACTTTGCTTTCAAGATTTATATATTAATCAAAAAGAGCTATCTGTCTGCAATAATAAAATGTATTAAGTAAAAATTATGACTGATCAGACCACAATGTTTGAAAGTAACACATTCCTCATAGCAATATGGCACATAAAACGTTACTCTTCAGGTAATGGTGTTATTAATATTATTGCTTTTAAAAAGTAATTTAATATCTCAAAATATTGAGGTTTTTAATGCAACAGATTACTATTCCTTGGAGCAGAGATTTGAAAACATTTTTGTCTCATTGGTTCTTTTTGTATTTTAAATGCATTTGTAAAAAATATAACAAGTAATTGAAATGCAGTACAAGTAGCAAACAGCATAATGTGCTATTCTTAATGATGAAAAAGATATAAGGACAACAAATATATTTTAATATTAATGGAATATAAGCAAAGTTCCATTTACAACAGAGCCATTGGTACAGCTTTAACTGCCATGGCTCATTGATATGGAATCCTGGGATTTGTAGTTTGGCGAGGCACTCACACTTTGCCAGAAAAGGCTAAAGACTTTGTAAAAGTGCAATTCCCATGATTCCATATCATTGAAACATGACAGTTAAAGGTGGCATCACATTCATTAATTCTACAGTGCAGATGCACCCTTAAAGTCTAGTAAGCACTTGCAAATGGTGTTTTCTATATTAGCGAGATATTCACTGTGGGCTTTAGTACTAACCATTAAGAATCTATTGAAAATGTTGAACCTATCTTGGGAATGGAGTTAAGTCCTTGGTTTAGTCTAGAATAAAGTTTAGATTAATTGTTCCACTGGTATTGACAGCACACACCTCCACTGCTAGCAAGTGTATTTAGAACTGCAAATTAAGTTGCTAACTTACAGCATTTAAGGATATATATTTAAAAGAATTTTCTGCAGAAGGGGATGTTCAATATTTCAAAATGCCTCCACAAACTAAAATATTTAATGTTACTCATAGAGTTTTTTTCAGCCCCTCAGAGAATTCTTGCAAAATTCAATTATGTTCTTTATAGCCTGCTGGATCTTATATCTCCCAGTGATAAATTACTCAGTATGCCAGGCTGCTTAAGAATAATATCAAATAATCAATGGTTAGATGAAAAGAAAACGGTGAAAAGCTGGGAACAACATATACCAATTTGTGTTGGAAAACGAGGTCATTTCAGCTAGTCAGGCTTGGGCTCAACATCTCATAAAGTATACATTGTTTAAAATTTCTGCTTCCTGCCTTGCCATCAATACAACTAATCACAAATGCTGTAATTAATCACATGGCTTCTTGTTTTTAAGCAAAATAAAACAATAACAAGTAATGGCTAGGCAAAGTGCTTCCCTAATAAAATAAATAAACTGCTTTCCCTTTAAATGCATGTATTCATGTGCAATTGGTATGCAAACCTTCCTGGAGTTATCAGCTGCTTCAGTATGAATATGGGATTTAGGATTATGTGTTGTCTAAAGCAAAGATAATATCATGAGAGAAATAATAACTGAAGCCATACGAATAAAGATTACTGACACACCATTTTAAGTAATGCCCATTAGATTAAAGCTCTTTATGACATAAATCTGTTTTAAAAGATGGTATGTGTGCATGTGTGTGTTTATATGTGTGTGATTGTATGAATGCAAGGGGAGATTGCATGGAATTAAAAGGGATAAGAGTCAAGTCTGATCTTCTGTGAGGGCTCGGGGGTGCCAGTTCCTTTACTATCCATGATATTTACAAACATATCCTTTTAGACAGCTTCAGTTTGAGTACTGTTGAAATTACTAGGTTGACAAATTAATGTATTGGATAACCTGAAGCTGTCAATAAAGATGGATGTACTACTTGAATTGGTTAATCAGCCATTTGGCCATTAAGATTGGTTTTCATGTAATTCTAGGTATGCAAATAGGAGAGGCGTTACAGTCAGCCCTCTGCAGTCACAGATTCCACAGCTTGAAAATACTAAAAATTAAAAACCTATCTCAGAAAAGCAAACCTTAATTTTTTCATTGTTTGTAAGGAACACCAATTTATCATGCCAGTTTAGAGCATCCATATATTTTGGTATCCAGGAAGGATCCATCATTCAAACCTCAGCAGATACCAAGACCCCACTGTAGTCTGGTCTACATTAGCTAATGATAAGACACTTACATTCCCCATTCATGAACTGGCAAATGCCTGTTTTTGAATCTTATCCCTGCATTACACCCTATTATAGGGCTGCTCATGGCAAATTTGAAAGGAGTGTCTATGTCCTGACCGGTAATAAAGTTGCACTCATCCATGGAGAACATGGAGGGAAGTGGGAAGCTACACACCCTTGCTCATGGGTGTTAAATTCATTTTCACCAAGGGCCACATCAACCTTCAAAAGGCTGTTTATAATTGTAAGACTGTATACCTACAGTACTCCTTAACATATCGTTAACTAACCTGAGATGTGATATCACACACCATCCTCATCCATCCATCATGTTCTGAAAACAACAACAAACACACAACAAAATGCAATTGAAACTGTTCAAATGTATTCAAATTCAAGTTTTTAAAAATGCCTACTGTTTTTCTGTGAGCAGTGTGTCCATGTCTCATGGGCCACATAAAATGATGTGGTGGGCTGTATTTGGCCTACAGTCCTTAGGTGTAACAACTGTGCCCTAGTTGGTCTCCAGTGCTTTCATTAAGGGCACATCCAGACTAATTCAAAAGATTGGCAATTCCCATATTTTGCTTCTTGTTTTTTTCTGATTTTATTTATTTTATTTGGTTCAGAGACTTTTTATACCAGCTACCCAGGTCAATTGATTTTAACTCAATATAAAATTGGCTCTGGTTATCTGGATTAGTCATTTCATTTAATGAGTTCTGAAGTGTCTGAGACATTGTCCCTGTGCCTTTTCCTCCTATAAACTTCCTGGATTAATCTGTGAGCCACCAGAAGCTGTTCTGAGTCTCCTTTAAAATAATAATAATAATAATAATAATAATAATAATAATAATAATAATAATAATAATAATTCAATTTACTTGTAGCTGCTTCCTCGTGATACATTTTCTTTCTAGATACCTCATGTCTGTAGGCAGAGAATACAATCAACACTTGACTTAGAAAATATGTGACAAGCAGTCTAGGAGACTGGCTACTCAGCAAATTATGCCTTGGCCATGCTGGTCTTATGCAAGCCACTTTTTCAGCTTCAGGTCTACTTTTAATGTTCAGATAATAATACTTATTTATTGTACATATAAGATTCCAGGTTCCAGACATGGTTCTTCTCTCACCCTTTTAATAATCACAACAGATTGATAAAGTGCCTGAGACAATATGACTGCATCAAATGAGCCACACTTGTAGCCTCAACTCAGATAATAAAATTCATTGAATAAGTAAGCTTCATAGCTAAATGTGGATTTGAACTTGAGTTTCCCAGTTTATTATTATTATTCATAAGTTTTATTTGTTATTCACATCTCCTCATGGCTCAAGACAGGATACAACACAGTCAAAATACACCACTATAAAATAGATACGCCTAAATGCATGGTACAAAGATCAAAATACAGCAGCAACAGAATGCAAGTCCAAAACTCATGGTTCAAGGTTGACTGGGTAGGCCTGCCATAAGAAATTTGTCTGCAGTTGTGTCTTGAATGCTGACAGCTCATTTAGCTGCTCAACCTCTTCTGTCAAGTCATTCCACAGTCTAGGGGCAGATGAAAAGGTCCTCTGGATGATGATTGCCAGTCATGTTCTGGCTGGTTGGAGTAAGCATCCCCCAGAGGACTTCAGTGTCCTAAAAAGCAGATTATATGGGAGAAGACAATCCTGTAGGTAACCTGGACTCAAATCATGTAGGGCTTTAAATGTCAGAACTAATACTTTGTACTTTGCCCGGAAAGTAATCACCAACCAGTGGAGTGACTTTAGTATGGTTGTAATATGGTCATTCCTAGATGTTCTGTAATCAGTCTTGCTGCCATATTTTGAACTAATTGGAATTTCTGAACTTGTAGCCCAATGTAAAGTGCATTACAGAAGTCCAACCTTGAGGTCACCAGAGCATGCACTACCATCTTTAGTTCTTCCATTTCTAGGTAGAGGTGCAGTCCAGAATATCGCCACTAAGCCACACTAGCTCTCTTAATGTACGTTATTTGATTACCAAAATATTGAAAATCTATTCAGAGGATCTTGTTTAGAAAGGCAATGAACTTGTTGTGTTTGTTGTTCACATACCGTTCAGGCCCCAAACCAACACCTGTATGTCAAACTTAGGTTTCTATGAGAGAAACACCAGTTCACAGGTAGCACTCATACAATTTGGGATTCCAAGGCAAAACAAGAATCACAATTATATGGACCACTTACATGGAAACAGTTGCTTGCATATATACTTTATAGTAATTTAACAAATGTCAGCCACAGGACCAGAGCAACATGCAGTGCTGTGGGTCAGATAGGAAGTAAAGGCTATCCCCTTTTGTCTCTAAACATTCCTATCACTACTATCATTACCACCAACAACACCATCATAGAGCCTTTGACAAAAGTACACCCTTCTTTTTTGGCATTCATAACCTATATATTTATTGAAGCTATTTAAAACTGCATTTCAACTGCAGTCGTTTAATACATTTAATGGGGAATATAAATTTAGTTAAAACATTACTGGAGAGTAGCCTGTATGTGTAATTCCCTTGAAAAACGCCAGCAAAATTACACCCTAATTACAAAGCTTCATTTCCGAAGGACATTCTTTCTTGATGTTACTAAACACTGTTAGACAGCTCTGGTGGGAGCCCTTTGTGAAATTTCTCAGTTCTTTATGAAAGTCTCACAAAACATTTATTGGAGCTTCCCAGTAGACCTCTGTGAAGAATTCTATATATCTACCATTTGCTTTCATCCCTATAGGTCTGATTTAATGTAACCATTAGGAGCCAGTGTTCAAGCATGACATTGCCATGACAAGTCTTTTCCCCTTTCCTTCCCTATGGATTTCCTCCCCTATGGATTTCATCATGCTCAGTTTTTGCCTTTGTTCCACAGAGAGAATGAGAGAGAAGTTAGTACAGTTTAGCTTAATGTTGCAGATTTACCCAATTGTTATAACTGTCAGGTGATTCCACCATTCTCTCTATGAAACTCTATGATACTTTAAATAATTCACCACAACAAGAAAATGTAATTTATTTATTTTAAACATTTATGTTTTACCCTTTTCACCCCGATGGGGACTCAATGCGGATCGCAACATATATACGCCAAACATTCCATGCTGGGACATAAAATCAACTATAAGTATACATAAACACAAAAAACAATTATCTCAACTTTAAAAATAGTTGTTTAAAAACCATCTCAGATTAGCCATACTGAATCTGGTCAGCAGGGTGAAGTTTCCTATTGTTACCTTATTGCACTGTCCCAAAGGCTTGGTACCACATTCAAATGGGAAAAGGTGTCTGAAAGACAGAAAGAAGAAGAAATAAAGTTTGTGATTTTTTACTGCACTAAGGGCCCTTCCACACAGCTATATAACCCAGAATATCAAGGCAGATAATCTACAATATCATCTTTGAACTGGATTATCTGAGTCCACACTGGCGTATAGTCCAATTCAATTTGGGGTGGTTTCAGAGAACATTTGGGGGGCCCTGTTGGCACAGCTTCACTGACTACTAATCAATTTTCAGTAGAATGCAAAGTACTGGTTTGACTTTTAAAGCCCTATGGCTTGGGTCCATGAGATTTGCAAGTCTGTATCTCCCTCTAAGAGCCTGTCCAAGTTTTAAAATATTCAAGGGGAGGCTTTTTCTCAGTCCAACTGACCATCACAATTTTAAAGACTTGTAGACAACCTTCACAATTACTGCTCCTAGATTGTGAAATTCCCTCCCACGAAATGCTGGGTTGGTCCCCTCTCTCCTTTTCTTCTCCCAGCAATAAAATACTATTATATTGTTATTTATAACTGATCATTTAATTATTTTTACATATTTGTATGAATAGTTATACTGTATATTGTCTTTTTATACTGCATTTTTTCCCTCCTGCATTGGAAGAAAGTGATGTGATGTGATTGAAATGATGATGATGATGATGACGACGACTATGATGACATAATCCGCACTGAGTTGAATACCCTCAGATAATTGATAGTGAACTGTAGTCTTAAGCACCCTCACTTATTCCGGAATAAATTCCAATTATATCAGTGCAACATACTGCTAAGTAAACACACATAGGACTCCACTATTAGTCTCAGTCCAATCCAAAATGTGTATTGCTTACTGCCTGTCATGCTGCAAGTGTGTAGTAGAAACTTTAAAAACCTTCAACTTCTGTCAAGGAGATATAAGTTCAAATCCCTGTTCAGCCATGAAATCTTTGGCAATTCACTGTTGTGCTGCCATTAAGAAGAAAATGGGAGCCTGTCCACATCATAAGATTATAGAATGATACATATGTTTGTTGTTAGCGCGTGTTTGCTGCAGAGGATCAGTTCTTTTCCTTTGAGGGTAGCATTATTTGAGAGCTTTCCTTTTCTTCTAATGCTTGCCTTTACACACACACACACACACACACACACACACACACACACACATATTCCTAAGGAAATACATTCTCTTCCCAAGATAACTGTTGATATCCTAACTAGCCGCCTTGAGTCTCCATGGGGAGAAAGGCAGGGTATAAGTAAACATAACAACAACAACAACAACAACAACAACAACAGCAACAACAGCAGCAACAACAGCAACAAGTTTCCTTGCCATGAAACACTTTTTATAAAATATCCATGTTGTTGCCCACAACATTTATATGTTTGTATTTTTCCTGTTCCACAGCTGTCCTGCCATAAAACTGTAGCATTAAATCATCACTTCCAAAGAAAACACTTGAGACTACTATATCTTGTAAAATCCCAAGCTCTGTGTTTTCCCATTATGCCAAACCTCATCCAAGCCCACAAGGGAGGTAGCAAATAAATAACTATCTTTCTTAGCAGAGCAGAGATTTTGATGCCAGAGGCAGGGCAGCAAATGATGCCTCTATCCACGCATAGCAAGACACAGACTACCCAAAACTAGTCAATTCTATGATTCTACGATTCTAAGTTATTTTGGCACCTGAGGCAGAAAGACCCACAAACCTCCCTTCTTTCATTTCTGGTACTGAAAATACAATAATAACATAGTAAATAAGTAACCTATTGACACACTGTTTCCCATAGCAAATGGGGAAAAATATTTGCAGTGAGTTCCCAATAGCAGGCCAAAAAAGAGGAGGGGGAGAGAGGAAAAAGATACTCCTTCCACTATTAGTAATTCACACACCTAGTACAATCTCATCTTTTTTTTATATGGGACAGAAACGAGCCTGGGGAAAGAATTAAACAGCCCTGTATATGTCCTTCCTATCAAGGATCACACATTCTTCCTAAGGGTCTTTTTTCGTGTTTTGCAAATTGCTGTTAAAATCCCGAATATACTGGCTTCGATTTGAAAAAGAAGTAGATTTCCAGCCTTGGTTGGTGAAGAGATAAGATTGAACACGGGGTGGCCGAAAATTCTACCTCTGTGATAGCAGCACAGAAACTGACTAGGGTAACCATGGTTACAAGGACAAGAGCAAGTAAATCTATTTCAGCTGTCTTTGCCTTACACATCAAAAATGCCACTATATATGTGCCACACGATATGTCAATCGGTGACTCCTTAGATACTTGTCATGTAGCCGCAGTCAAGTAAGATCAACAGGCACTGGTTTTTTTTTTTCATTTCAAAAATGTGCCTATGCCATTTCTCTAAATGTGAAGAAGTTTCTATTGACAGGAAAAAAAATGTTAGAGGGCAAAGTTGGGGGGGGGGGGAACAGAGCAGGAGAAAAAGTTCTGAAATTGACATTTCAGTCTCTTTTTATTTCTTCATAAATCACCTTATGATGGATTTCCTTAAGTTCAAAACCAAACTTAAAATCCTGTGAAGGAAGGAAGGAAGGAAGGAAGGAAGGAAGGAAGGAAGGAAGGAAGGAAGGGGAAGGGGAAGGGGAAGGGGAAGGGGAAGGGGAAGGGGAAGGGGAAGGGGAAGGGGAAGGGGAAGGGGAAGGGGAAGGGGGAGTAGATAGGTAAGCGTGCAGTGGTTAATTCAGACCACATAAAACATTGATCCATCCAGTTCCACGTTGTCCTTATCAATGGTCAGCTGTTTTCCCATATTAGACAGCAATCTCTCAAAGCATCTCAGGTGATGCATTGCAAGGTATTGAACCTAAAGCGTATACAGTCTGAATATTTCTTATCTAAAATGTGTGGCAGCAGAAGTGTTTGTCCAGATTTTTGAATTGCACATGCATAATAATTAATCAGTTGTCTTGGAGATAAGACCTAAGTCTAAACACAAAATTCATTTATATTTCATATAAACCACATATAGCCCAAGGTTAATTTTGTAAAAAATATTTTAATAATTTTATTCATGAAACAAAATTTGTCTGTATTGAACCATTGGAAAGCAAAGGTGCTATTCTTTCAGCCATGCATGTGGATAATTTTGGATTTTGGTATAATTTGGTATATATGACAAGCTGTTGTGATTTTTAACTGCCATAGCTCCATCTTATGGAATTCTGAGATCTGCAGCAGGCACATAGAATTACCTGATAGAGAATTTTAGTGATGCAATTCAAGGGAGAGAACTCAACATAGCTAACTACCTTAGTAATGTAAAGGTAAAGGTTTCCCTTGACATTAAGTCCAGTCTTGTCCAACTCTGGGGGTTGGTGCTTATCTCCATTTCTAAGCTGAAGAGCTGGTGTTGTCCGTAGACACCTCCAAGGTCATGTGACCGGCATGACTGCATAGAGCACCATTACCTTCTCGCTGGAGCGGTACCTATTGATCTACTCACATTTGCATGCTTTCAAACTGCTAGGTTGGCAGGAGCTGGGGCTAACAGCGGGCGCTCATTCCGCTCCCGAGATTCGAACCTGCAACCTTTTGGTCCACAAGTTCAGCAGCTCAGAGCTTTAACACACTGTGCCACAGGAGATCCCGCTAACTACCTTAGAAAACTACAAACCTCAGGATTTGTTGTAAGTCACTTTCAATCTCAAACTGGGATATTGTGGGGGTAACTTGAGGAGTTACAAATTCATAAACACACTAGTTAGTTACATAGCTATAGTGATTCCCTTCTTGACCTCATAATCCCCACATACCAAGAAGCAGACTTAATGTTTTGTTTTCCCAGGAAGTTGTCCATTGACATTCACACCCACTATCATGAGTTATCTTTGTTGTGAACAGCAGAAGTAGGGTCCCTGCCTTGATTCCTCCTCAATTGGACATCACTCTTGTGAGGCAAGGAAAGACAAGCCCTCTTTGAACATATTATTCTGTGAGAAACCTGTGCTAGATTTGCTTTAGTTGAAAACCATAGACCTCTTCTCAGAATGTAGCGGCAAATAGTTTTATGATACTATTATTGACATGCCTTTAAATTTTATGGATATTTAAAATGATGTTTTATAACTTTCCAACAATTTTAATACCTGTTAAAGTAACATGGTGCAACAGTTGTTCAAATGTTCATTTTCGGCAAACATTTAGAAATTTTAGTTTTCTCAGTGTCATAAAATCATCTCTGCCATCCTTACCAATCTTTTTGCAGGCAGTTGTCTACTGCACCCAGAACACACTACATCAAAATAAAAATCAAGTCCACCCCATACTGTTGGTTCAGATCCAGTATCATTTTGGTTCGAAGCGCTCTTTGAATATAGGTAAACTATAACTCCCAGCATCCAAGTTCAATTACCTCCAACCCCCACCAGTACTTAAAATCATAGGATAGAGTTGGAAAAGACCTCAAGGGCCATCCAGTCCAACTTAAAGTTGGTCATATGGAGGGGGGGGGGAATCTGTGTAACTGATAACATAGGTGAAGGGTTAACACCCCTGTGGTTATGTTATATTGCTTGTCTTGTTTCTCTTGCATTCTTTGTACTTTGGTTTGTAGTTTCAAAATCTCTCTCATTATGTCCTTCATAGTGAACTCTTCCGTTATTGATTCTTTCCTTGTTTGGTTTTCTTATCCTTTTCTCTTTCTTTGTCCATCTTAATTTTCGGTGTTGTCATCTCTCTTATCCATTTCTTTCCCTAGGCTTGGCTTCGCCAATGCCCAGTATGCAAACAGTTCAGTAAATCCAAATGGTAAGGAGTTATATAAACTAAACAAAGGGCTATGCCCGTACCCAATATGCAAACTGTTCGGTAAATCCAAATGATAAGGAGTCATATAAACTCACATCCACCTATGTCCAATTTATAGGTGGTCAAATAAATCCAAATGGTAAGGAACTTTTACAGCTAAACAAAACAGTATGCAGTTCCTCTCTTTTCTTTAACTTTCCTCCACCCGTGTTCAATATAGAGACAATTTAATAAATCCAAATCGTAAGGGATTTGCAAAACTAAATAAATCAGCATGCTGTCCTGCTCATCACAGAGCCCTTCCTACAATGCAGTTCCACTTATTGACCTCTAATTTGCATTTTATCCTAGAGGGTCTTTAAGATTCCTTTCAATGCGTAGGGAACTCATTTTCTGGTACCTTCATTACAAATTGTGGGGTAATTTGATGCTATTACCCTGTGGTCTCTTATCCCTTGGTGAAATGCCTCACCTCTTGAGGCAAGGAGTAAAAGAGAGGCTAACCTTTAGAGAGATAGTGATGTCTTCTGATGTTTCTGAGACTCCAGATTTCTGCTTCACCAAAGTTCTTTTTTATGTGTGTCCTTTTTCCTTCTATTTCCACCCTTCCACCTTTCTCATCTGTTCTCTGCCCACACTCTTGCACTTGTTAATTATGTTAATTACATTAGTTACATTGCTTGCATTGCGTACTCTACTCAGTGGCGTCACTTCCGCTTCCTTTTCTTCACTCCACCTCCTTATTTTATTCTTATATTTATTTATTTTATATTGTCAATTGTTATTTTATTTATAGTCCATAGTTACTTAGTTTACTTGGCTTTCTTTGAGTCACTCCCCTTCCCTTCACATCTCCGGCAGCTCAGCAAGAGGTAGGATCAAAATGCCTTTCCTTTCCTCATTTTCCAGCTGGTTCCCCGGGCTGTCCTTACTCTCCTACAATAGCCTGGTAACAGAACTTCTCCTGTCACTCCATGTCTCTTTTTTCTTCTGTTGTTACCTCCTTCCCTCTGTCTTCTTTTTTGTTTAAAATAAAGGCTGGCATTCTAGCCCATGTCAAGGCTGGGCGTCCTTTATAACCCAGCAGGACGGATTGGCTGCACCGCTTCGACCCCTACCTCAGGGTGAGCTCTGGCAGACCCCAATTCCCTACTCTGTGGGTTTTGGCACCACATCAACTTCTGCCCATTGGTGTGTGGGAGCTTAAAGCTCCTAAGTGCTAGGCAAGATTGGTTTGCAAGAGCAACTCAGTGTTCTGTGGCATCATCCATGTTGCCTCTACTGGAAGTCATCATCCATCTAGGTCTGTTTTTTATTTAACCCTGGCTCTTGTGTCTTCCTCTCTCAGCCTCCTTTTCTTCAAGCTAAACATCACCAACATACTATGCTATTTCTACTGATGGCTTGGCTTCCAGACTTTTGATTCGTTTGGTAGCACTTTTGCCCAGTTCTCTTATTATTTTAATTTGCTGTTTTCCTTTTATATGGCGGGTTTTATTTAATTACTACATTATTGTTCAAAATGGTGTTTTAGTCTGTTTACATTTTTTTGTTGATGATGTTTGTTTTGTTCTGTATTTTATCCTGTTTTATTGTGGTTATCTAGGCTTTGCCCCATGTTAGCCATCCCAAGTCCCTGTGGGGAGATGGAGGCGGGGTACAAAAATAAAGTTGTAATAATAATAATAATAATAATAATAATAATAATAATAATAATAATAATAATAATGCTTTTCTCTGGACATCTTCCAGCTTGTCAATATCTTCCTTGAATTGCGGATGCAGTATTCCAGGCGAGGTTTGACCAAAGGAGACTACAGTAGGAATATGGTTTCCTTTAATCTCGATACTATACCTGCCTTGATGCAGCCTAGAATAGCACTGGCTTTTTGTTCACTTCTGCATGATATTGTTCAGTTTATGGTCTATTTAAGGATCCCAGATCCCCTTCATAGAATCATAGAAGAATAATTAGAAGAGACCACATGGGCCATCTAGTCCAACCTCCTGCAATGCAGGAAAAGCACAATAAAGTATCCCTGACAGATGCCCGCCCAGTCTCTGTTTAAAAGTTTCCAAGGAAGGAATTTCCACCTTTTACATACACAGCTGTCAAGCCAAGTGTTGCATAAATTCTGCATTTCATTTCTTGCCTTGCCTAAGTATCACACCTTTCCTGTTTACTTTTGGCATCAGGAGGGTTGGCCAGGGCAGGATCCCATTTGTTAGCAGTTCAAGCCTTATTGAATTATTTGCTCTGGGTGTGCATGCAGCTACAGCTTGTCACCCAGTGTCTGTTTCTCCCAATGACAACAAATCGGAAAGGATAGAAAATATCCCAGAAGACAGTATCGGGATCTGTAACTTAAGGATGTGGGGAGATACACACACAATATACACAAGAGGCAGGAGAGAGAGTTATACGAGAAGGTCTTTCAGACAGTGGGAGGGGGGATGAATTGGCCTTCAGCATATATTTATTATCAAGAACAATTTGATCTGGTTTTACCATCTTCGTCTTTATTTCTCTAAAATTCCTTCTAGCCTCTTCTGGTGTTATGCCGAATCTTATCTTCACCCTTTCATTACATAATTGGTAATCTGTAATCTCTTCATCTCCCATATCAGCATATACTTGGTTGAATTCTCCAGAGATCAATGGTTTAATATACGGCATCTTACTCTCCTCAAAAATCTCTAGTTCCACACATGCCCGTTCAACAGAAGACAGAAAGGCTTCTATGTCATCTCCTTTTTGGAATTTTGAAAATATCTTCAGCTTGGCTGAGAACTCTCTAAAATATGTGAATTAAGCATATCACTAATTGTGCCTCTCTCTTGCAATCTCATTTGATACATAATTATTTTATGTTCTCTTTGCTCTCTTTGCTCTCTCCTTCTCAGCTTCTATTTTGGCTAACTGCAACTCCATCTCTTTATAGGCCTCCATTTTGGCTAGTTGAATTTCTCTCTCCAGTTCCATCCTTTTCATCTCTAATTTCAATCTCAAGATTTTAACTGACTGTTCTTGTGGTTCTTCCTCATTTTCAGTCTGTACATCTCCCTTTTCAGTAACATTTTCAACACTCATCTGCCTTGTTTTAGAAGGTGCCATTACTCTTTTTCTGAGGTAAACTTTACCACTGGACTTTGTATCCCACAGCTAACAACAATTGTAACTTAAGGACGCAGGGAGATACGCACACGATATACACGAGAGAGAGGTATATTAGAAGGTCTTTCAGGCAGTGTGTGTGTGTGTGTGTGTGGGGGGGAACTTTATTATTTTTGATATCCCACCCTCTGTCGCCAATGAACATATATATATACGTGTATGAGTGCGCGTGAGGCAATGAGGCCAATAAGGGGAGAAAGAAGTAACTTCCACAAACTCTCAGCTTCACCTGACTGAGGACTTAGACTCAAATTAGTCTCTTTTTTACTTCAACACTACAATTGAAAGCATAATCTTAAACATGGATCCCCTTACCTCTAGCTCCCCAGCTAGAGACTGAATAATTTTCAGACAGTTCCCTCTTTTTCTTCTCAGCTAGCTCCACCCCTTTTCTAGCTAGCTATTCTCAACTGGATCAATTTCTACTGCAGAACTACATAGCCACGGTTGTGAGGAGAAGAGAAGCCCAGGAATTGGTTATTGTCCATTAGGTCGCAGAAGCATAAAATTATATAGCACTGTGGTGTAAATGTGCTGAGTAGTCTCGTCCTTGCTGAAGGTTTGGGATTTGCCCTCAACACCAGCAGCAACCAGTCACATGAAGTTCTACAGCACTGTTATGAGTACACTGGTGATCTGCTGCTTAGGGGCTGCCCTGGCCTAGGCCCACTATCCAATCCTCTGAAGGAAGCATATGAAGTTTAACAATATTGTGATACAGGGAAAACCATGCCGTCTAGGGGAGAAGAAACAGCTAGCCAGGCACAGCTCACATGGAATTGTACAGCATGGTTATGTAATAGTGCTGAGAGGAGTTATCTGGTTCATGAGGAAGGGTTGGGCCCATGCCCTTTCCACACAACCACCAAATGTTCTTCACCTGAAGGCCACATTCATATAATTATTGCGGCATCTTATAACTCTTGGACAGCTGCTGCGAATGCATAATATATCCACCACCTCAACTGCAAATATGTTGACAACTACTTCATCCTCTCTCCCTAACCCTTTTTCTGCTGTTGTACTGTGTTCTATGGTACAAGAGGTCTTGCCTCTTCCCCTGCCCCACGATCCTTCAGCTGGGGCCAGATTCCGTAATGCAAGAAGGTGTTAGTTACGGTATAGCTCCTTCACGATAGGGCAAGGCTCCTTCCCGGCCTGCAATGGCCAGCCAAATATATTGTTTGCAAATAAACATATGTTCTACCAGTGAGCTATAGCACTCTTCTACAGTGGTATAATACAGTAGATGAAAAGAGTGACACATTTTGTAAGAGCTGGAAAAAAAATCAAGAAATATCCCTACCCACACATTTTGGTTGAGTGCTGACATTTGTACAACTCAGTCCATCAGCAGTGTTGAGAAAAGAAACATCAAATGCAAATACACATTAGTGGATGACAATAAAGCTATTGTTGTTCATGATGTTTCTCTTGTATTACCAGTAGTATGGGCATTTTCATATAGCTTGTCACATTAAATAATGCTGTGTTTTATGAGATCCCTCAAGAGTGCCATGTTAATCTTATAGCTAAACATGGCCTGAACATAAACATGCAATTTAGCATAGTTTTAAAGTCAGCGAGCAGGATTATGATCCCGATTACACCAAAGCAACCAAAGCAATAGTCAGAGGTCTGATCTGGACAATGATTTGAAGCTTCATAAACTGTGCTTTATGAAGCCTGAAATGACTGTTGAGGCAGATTGCTCCTCCCTTGCCCCTCAATTCATATCTCCCATTTTGCACTGGCTTCAACAAAAATATTCTAGTTTCGTCCTCTTCTAGTCTTGGAAATATTAAGCTTCAGCAGATGAGGTCTAATTTTGCCTGTTTTTTTAATAATTTTTATTGGGGTTTCTTAACAAACAAACAAACAAACGTCCCTCAAAAAACATAACAGAGAAGAGGGGAAAGAAATATACAGAAAAAAGGAAAAGAAAGGGAAGGGATTTGGAATGGGATGTTGTGAGGTGTCATGAGATTTGGGAAGGGGTTTTGGGGGGAGGTGGGCGGTGATAAGGTAATGCAATTGAACAAAACACTAGGGGGGGGGGAAAGGGGGGGACTGAAAACAAAAAAACAAAAAAACAAAAACAAAAAACAAAAAAACAAAAACTGTTGACTTCCGGTTTTTGTCTTCCTAGTACTTGAGTTGTTTTAGCGTCCTTATCTTGGTTTTTTCAAGTAGTCCTCAAAGCATGTCCAATCTGTTGCTTTCATTGCTCTGCCGTTACTTCTTCCTATCAAGAAGATTAGTTTGTCCATATCTCTAATTTCCCACAATTTGTCTATCCAATCTTCTTTCATGGGAGCTTTTTCCAATTTCCAATGTTTCGCAAGCACCATTCTTGCTGCCGTGATAAAGAAAGTGAAAAGTTTATCTGTATTAATACTTATTTTGGTTTGCGGGTCGTATAGCCCTAGCAGGAGAAGCTCAGGTTTAAACTCAAATTTGGTTTGTAGTATTTTATTGCTTTCCTCCAGTATGGATACCCAATATTTTTGTATTTTCCTACAATTCCACCACATATGGTGGTAGGATCCTATTTGGTCTTTGCATCTCCAGCATTTGTTATTGGCATTCCTATACATTAATCCCAGTTTTTTTGGGGTCAGGTACCATCTGTGTATAACTTTCAGCCAATTCTCCTTCATATCGCTAGAATATGTAAATTTAATTTTCTTTCTCCAAATTGATTCCCATTCATGCATATAAATCGGTCTGCCTATATTTTTAGCCCATTGAATCATTGAATTGGTGACTTCTTCCATTTCCGTTTCCCACTTTAATAATTTGTTATATAGAATCGATATGATCTTCTTATCTATTTGAAGAATTTTGTCCCAGAAACCCTGTTCTAAATCAAAGCCCGTTATTTTGTCTTTTTTGTAGGCCTCTTTCATTTGTAGAAATTGATACCATGATACATTTTTATTATTGCTCTGAATGTCGTTCAATTCTTTTAATTGCGGGGGATCTCTTGAGTTGGATGTAATAACTAGAGTTTCCTTATAAGTAGGCCATTTAGTCCAGCCTAACAATCTTCTGTGATCCGCTTCCAACGGGGAGAGCCATAAAGGTGTTTTAGTATGAAAGTAATTTTTATATTTATCCCAAATTCTAAGAAGAGCTGACCTTACAAAGTGATTCCCAAAGTTTTTTTCAATTTTGGATTTTCCATACCAGAGGTATCCGTGCCAACCTCTTCTAAGATCGTGACCTTCCAGCGTTAATATTTTAACTTTCTCTAATTTCACCCAATCCTTAATCCAGTGGAGGGCACAGGCTTCGTGATATAGCTTTAGGTCTGGTAGACCAAAACCTCCCTGTGATTTTAATGAGATCATTGTAGAGTATTTTATTCTTGGTTTTTTATTTTTCCATATAAATTTATTAATTTCCTTTTGCCAATCTTTAAATAATGTGACTTTCCTGATGATAGGGATATTTTGAAAGAGATATAATAATTTGGGAAGAACATTCATTTTAATAACCGCTATTCTACCCATTAGCGAAAGATTTAAGTTCTTCCATTTTTCTAAATCTTTTTTAATTTCCGTCCACTTCGCTAAATAGTTTAAATTTAAAAGCTGATTATTCTTCGCTGATAAGCCATATACCCAAATATTTAATTCTAGCTGGTGTTTCTAGACCTGAGATGTCCCCTAGATCCTTCTGATCCTTTTTTGACATGTTTTTCGTGAGAATCACTGTCTTCTTTTTATTTATTTTTAAACCTGCTACTTCACCGAATTCTTCAATTTTCCTAAGCCAATTGAGAATGTTCTGTTTGGGGTTTTCAATAATACAAATCAAATCATCTGCAAAGGCTCGATATTTGTAGTTTTGTCTATCTATCCTGATTCCTTGTAATCTTTCATCCTTTTTAATTGCTTTTAACAGAATCTCCAATGCAAATATAAATATTAGGGGTGATAAGGGACAACCTTGTCTGGTACCTTTACTGATCGAAAATTTTGTTGTTTCATACCCATTAATTTGGATTCTGGCCCACTGGTTTTTGTAAATACTTTTGATTGCATTTTGAAAGTAATGCCCTAGATCCAATTCCTTAAATAGTAATTTAAAAAATTTCCAGTTTAGGTTGTCAAAGGCCTTCTCTGCGTCCAATGACAGAAGGCCTAGTTCTTTTTGATTGTTTTGTTCGAAATATTCTATTACATCTATGATAGTTCTTACGTTATCTTTAATATTTCTAAGTGGTAAGAAGCCAGTTTGTTCCTCACCTATCCACCCTTCTAAAAACGCCTTCAATCTGTTTGCCAGAATTTTTGAGAAGATTTTGTAGTCATTGTTCAGTAGTGAAATGGGTCTGAAATTTTTGACATCTGTCTGATCAGTACCTTCCTTCGGGATCATAATTATCGTGGCTTCTTTCCAAGAATCTGGGATAATCTTATCTTGCAGGGCTTGGTTCATTATCTTTTTTAGGAAATTTATTGTTTCAGCTTGTTGTATTTTATAAAAACCTGCTATAAAGCCATCCGGCCCTAGTGCTTTGTTACTATCTAATTTTTTAATTGCCTCAATAATCTCCTCCTCTGTAATTTCTCTGTTTAGTTTTAGTCTCTGTTCATCTGTGATTTTATCCAGTTTTTGTTTACCTAGGTATTGCATTATCTTATCTGTATTTATCAAATCTTTGGTATATAGTTTTCCGTAATATGTTTTAAATTCCTCCCTTATTTCAAGATCTGTTGTAAGTACCCTATCTAGTGACGAGATTTTTGTAATTATTTGATTTTGTTTTTTCTTTCTTATTACTCTTGACAACCATTTTCCAGGTTTGTTTGCATTCTCAAATGCATTTTGTTTTACCCATTTTATTTGTTTTGCAAGATTCTCCATATCCCAGCTTTTTTTTTTTTGTTTTAATAACAGTTCTAAGCTTCTCTTAATATTTTTGTTTTTAGGATTAGATTTTAATTCTTTTTCTTTTGCCTCGATATCTTTATTTAGTTTGGACAATTGTGCTTCTTTCTGCTTCCTCTTGCTAGCGTTTAATTGTATCAAGAACCCCCTTGCCACTGCTTTATAGGCATCCCAGATGGTTTGTGATTTTATATCTTGGGTGTCATTATATTTAAAATATTCTGTCGTCATAGCCTTTATTTTTTCTATATCCTCTTCTTTCTTTAATAGATTTTCATTTAGTCTCCACTTTCTGCTAATAGTCTTTTTATTAATTTCCATAACTATTGGGCAATGGTCCGATATATCTCTTGTAAGTATTTGAACAGAGTTTATCTTGGTCTGAATTGATTTCGAACACCAGACCATGTCTATTCTAGACCATGCCTGGTGTCTACTAGAAAAATGTGTATAATCCTTTAGGTTTGGGTTGAGCTCTCTCCACGAATCTAATAGGTCATACTCCTCCATTAGTGCAATAAAGTTTTTGGGTAATAAACTCGTTGCTTTGTCTCTTTTAGCCTTGTTAGTCTTGTCCAGATCTTTGTCCAATACCCCATTAAAATCCCCAAAAATTATTATATTGTCGAATTCTATTTTGTTGATATTATCTCTCAATAATTTAATAAATTTTGTTTTGGGGCCGTTAGGTGCATATATATTACAGAGGAGGGTTTTTTCCCCCTCAATTTCTATCCTAATTGCGATTATTCAACCCTCTTTATCTTTAAATTGCTCTTCTGCCTTAATATTTGGGTCAATATATAACACCACCCCTCTTTTTTTCTGCGCATCCACCGAAAAGAATTCTTTTCCTAGGAATTTGTTTTTTAAAAGATGTATATGTTTTTGGTCGATGTGCGTCTCCTGCAGGGCTATAACATTACATTTCCCTTTTTTTAGATTATTAAATAATCTTTTCCTTTTGTTGGGTGAGTTCAACCCATTCACATTGTTTGAAAAACATGAAAAACTAACATTACTCATCTTTGGTGTTTTCCTCATCGTCGGCTGGTACTAACTCCTCCTCCGAATCCTTGTCTTCTTGATCTGAAAACAGGTCCAGTTGGGCTATCGTTAAGTCTTTATCCTTTGGCGAGGAAAATCTCCTTTTCTTGGATGATTTGGGGTACTTCTCCTTGTCTTAGAACTTCATCCCGTGTACTTCTTTTTAGAAAGTGGACAACCACATCTTTGATTGCTTTGTTTTTCCTTGTGTAATTTGTGTTGATTCTGTAAACTCTATCGATTTGCCCACATGCTTCCTGATCTGTGCAATTCAGTAATTTCGCCGTTAGTTGAGTTATCACCCATCCGATATTCTCTTCTGCCTCTTCCTGGACATTCCTGTATCGCAGTTGAAATTCTAGTGCCTGGGATTCCATTTTTTCCTGGATCTTTTCCAGTTTTTTATTTTTTTCCTCTAGGTTTTCTATAATTTTTTTGGACCTTAGATTGCACTTTCTCCATCTTTCTGTTTTCTAATCTGAGATCATTAATATCGCTTGAATTTTTAACAATTTCCTTCTTCATCGATCCAATTTCCTCTCTCAGTTCTCTTCTTAACTCCGACATTTCATCCTGAAAGGTTTTTTGTTGTAGATCTTGTTTCCTCGCCATTGATTGTACCTCTTTTTGTAACAAGTCTTGCTTCTCCGAGATTTTCTGCACCTCTCTCAGAATATCTCTCATGTATCCATCATCTGGTAAGGATGCCCTTCAAGTATTTGTTTTTGAGTCTTTGATCTCTTTCTCTGATTTCCATCTTGGCGTCGCCATCTTGTATAGTTAGGATGTTAGTACCCCTTCAAGTTTCAGATTTCTAGCTCTATTTGTTGGTTTTCTGACTGTAGTGACTCTTCTTTTCTTTTCCTTTACCCCCCCCCTTGAGTTCTTATTATTTTTATTTAATTTTTATTGTTATTGTTTAGTTTTTTATTTTGTATATTTATATATATTTTCCCCCCTTTTTTCCTCCTTAAGAAAATTTAATTCTAAATACAAATGTTCAATTAATTGTAAATTATAAACCGCAAATCATCAATTCATTAGAGCTCTTAACTGAATTAATTATATATAGCAAAAATTGAATTAATTGTTGTGATGTGTCAAAAAAAGAAAAGAAAGAGTAGACTCTTAAGTCCCATAAATTGATCTGGGGCTGTAGACTAAATCTGATTATTTCAACTTATTAAACTTAATGTTAAGTATATGTCTTCTTAATTGATTTGGTCACAGGTAGGTATTAAATATTCCTCTGATTTACCAAGTGATGGCTCAGTCCTCCTACAGGATACTTCGTACTCTCCAACTAATCTCTGGGAGGAAGGCTTGGATGTCCTCTGTGGTCAGCTCTTTCCCCAGCGTTCGTTCCGTTAGATTGCCGCAAATCTTCTATCTCCTCTTCAGGTGGCTGTCTTTAAATCCTCAACACCCTAAGGTCACGAGGCATGCTTCCTCTTCCCGACCTGTCAAATGCCTGCCGATCGCTTCTTCAAGTCTTCCCCATCTGTTGCCTTCTGGGTGTTGTTCCTTAGTTCCTTTAATACCTCTTGGGCCCCTATGGGCATGCTTCGCTGTAATTGTCTATGGTTATCTTTCTTTAGCCCTCCCAGTCCCCTCAGAAAGCGGTCCGGCGGTTGTTTCCGGGCTAAGTGCCCTCACTATTTCGTCCTCCCGAAAGAGGCACACAGAGTGGCGTTCCTTCCGCTAACAGATTCTTTCCACGCTCCGCCCCTTCCTTCAGGGATTGTTTTAGAAGAAGCCCGCCGTAGACAACCAATATGGAGGTCAAGGTCAGCTTGCTGTTTTAAAATTAATTTGTGTAAGATGCTTTCTCTTGCATCACCTTTACCTTGCCGCTACCGCTGCGATAAATCATTTCCTTTTCTCTTTCTTTCACTCCTACCCCGCAGCAGAGTCTGGCACTTCTCCTTTTTTCTATGGGATAGTTGCAACTTGCTCCTTTTCCAAATAGTCCAGAGTCCAGTAGCTAGAGCATTAAATTCTTCCTCGGACTACTTATGTATTGGGGAGGGCTAAACGCTTACCTCCTCCTTCTTTCGTCTTGCTTGGCGCGATTAGGCTGACAGCAAGTGCGAGTCTGGGCTCGCTTCCCGCCGGCCGACCCGCCAGCCGCGCTCTTCGGACCCACTCGATCCCCACCCTTGAGGGATGAGGGTCTTTGGGGCCTTCAAAGAGTTTACGGTTGTGGCGTCTCCCCCCAACTCGATCCGTGGGGGCGAGAGGGAGCTATAGCTCTACCAAGTCCCACCGCGCGGTTGGTTCCTGAGAGCCCTCAGTGAACCCAGCCTGTTGCCATTGTCGCGCCACCAGAAGTCCTCTAATTTTGCCTGTTTTAAATAGTCTTTGACTAAGTCCCAGTTGGTTTCTTTTTTTTTCTTTTTCTTTTTTTTGGTAATCCTTGGTTTGGGGATGTAATGAACTGATGTGGCAGAGGATGGAATCTCCTTCAAATCCCACCGCTGCCACCAAATATGTAAGGAACTTGTGTGGCATGACCACCAAAGCAGTTAACTCTATCTTAAAGCTGAATAGGCAATGAGAGAACCTTAAACCAACATCATATCTTGACTTTTACAATATTTTTCTACTCTATATTTGGACTTGCTTTACTTTGTTTATTCCTTAGTTATCAATAACCAGCTGGTTATTAAACCACTTTGCTGCTTCTTATTAATTCCTATTCTTTCCTGGTGATGTAAATTCCTCTATAATATATCTCTGTAACCTGAAAGATGAACCCTAAGGGAGAACTTAATTTTCAGCCTGAGCTGTTTATACTCACTACAGCCATGGTTAGTACTACCAAGGCATATGTCTTTTACTTATCTATTGCTGGCCTTTCAATCAAACCAACTCATCAGTGGGGGCAGCCCCGCCCCCATTTATCCTCACAACAATGTTGTAAAATTGTTTTAAGTGTGAGAAAAGTGAATGTTCCAAACCACAGAGTGAATTTCATGACCCAGTGGGATTTCAGAGCTAGATCTCTGAAAGAGATCTATAACAGTAAATAAACAAATATTTTTAATTAGCCTGCTGCCTGTGAGGACCCAGTTTGCACAAAAGTGGGACCAATACATCTATACATGATATCCTTTATTGTGGACAGAGGCGGCCCAACGGCGAGGCGAATTAAGCCATCGCCTGTGGCGCACACCAATGGGGGGCGCCATTGAGGCGCCCCAGCATAAGCATGGTGCCGCCGGTGCCAGGACCACCATCGCCCATGCTTTTTTTCCCCAGACGCCGGCTACAGAGGCAGTGGAAGCGCTGTGCGTGTTCACAGGACCAAAATAGTGTCCTCGATCGCTTGCGAGGACAGGTGACGTAGGGCACACCAGCCACCCGTCCGCGTGAGCGATCAAATGGTCCCGTGGAGGCGCACAGGACCAGCCGCCCAAAATGGTGGATGGTCCTGTGCACCTTCACAGGGGGACCATTGGATCGCTTGCACGGACGGGTGGGTGGCATGCCTTACATCACCTGTTCGCGTGAGCAATCAAACCCCTGTGCAGGTGCACAGGACCATCCGCCCAAAATGGTGGATGGTCTTGTGTGCCTGCGCAGGGGTTCGATCGCTCGCCAGAGTGCTGGGTGGAAGGAAAGGCGTCACCAGGAAGGTGTTCGGTGGTTTGGGGAGCAGAGAAGCAGCACCCAAATCGCCAAACGCCTGCTCCCCAAACCGCCAAACGCCTTCCTGGTGAGCCCTTGCCAGGAAGGCCTCACTAGGAAGGCTTTTGGCAGTTTGGGGAGCAGAGAAGCGGCACCCAAACCGCCGAACGCCTGCTCCCCAAACCGCCAAATGCCTTCCTGGTGAGGCCTTCCCCTTCTGCCCAGCGCTCCGGCGCATACCGGTGTTTCGCCTGGGCGTAGCCCCATGTAAGCCGCCCTCTTAACAGAATTGTCTTAGTCGTCATGACTCTAATCCTCTATCACTGTGTATACTATATAACTCTGCATATGTTTGTCTACACATCAGAGGTGTTAAGAAACCATGTTAGTTGAATTGTGAAGTTGGATAATGAGACAGTGACAAGAGTGTCCCTATACAAATCATCAATCCCTATTTAGTGTCCTGATGCACAACAGGATGGATAGACAATGGGACAATTTTGCTCATTGGTCCAAATGTGCATCCCTCATTTGACTGGCTCTCTTATGTAGTAGTAGGTAGCCCTTTACTAGATACAAACTTTACCATATTGTCCAATTCTAATTCCCATGGATGTTAGTTCACTAGCAAAGATATAAGCTCGCAACATTTTCTGTATGTGAACCAGATAAGACCTCAAGGGACTCCTTTCCTTCCCAGACCTTTCCTTTTCAAACTTCCTAAAGACATACACCTCTAAAGACCTACTGCCAAAATTATCCTCCCATTATCTGATTTCTCTAATTAATTGCATGGGAGAAGAGGAGCAACAATAACAAATCATTTTTTTACAAAGTTCTGTAGTACTCCAGATCAAATACTACTATTTAGTTGATGAACCATGATCAGATTTTGGAGGTGAGGGACAGAACTTCTGTGGCAAGCTGGATAAAGAATGGTTTTGGGAGGGACAGGAGTATATTTTCCCAGTTAAATCTATTGAGACAACTGTTCCCATTCCTGGAAAAGTCAGATTTGGCCACAATAACACATGACTTGGCTACCTCCCATTTAGTCTACATGATTACTCTACATGAGGCTATCTTTGAAAAGTGATAAGAAGCTTCACGTGTCCAAATAACTGCCACCAAAGGTTAACTGGGGTTAGCTAGAGGGAATACATAACTTTTTGTAGCAATAGTTCCATTGGATAATTCAACAAAATACAATAAATACAGTAGAGTCTCACTTATCCAACATAAATGGGCCAGCAGAATGTTGGAATAAGTGAATATGTTGGATAATAAGGAGAGATTAAGAAAAAGCTTATTAAACATCAAAATAGGTTATGATTTTACAAATTAAGCACCAAAACATCATGTTATATAACAAATTTGACATTAATGCTATGTAGTAATTACTGTATTTACGAATTTAGCACCAAAATATCACAATGCATTGAAAACACTGACTACAAAAATGTGTTGGATAATCCAGAACGTTGGATAAGCGAGTGTTGGATAAGTGAGACTCTACTGTACATTTAAAACAATAGAATATAAAATACTTGAACCATTCATCCGCAAAACCTTGTACATGAACCATAATCCGGACCGAGTCAAAGCCAACAGAATTCACTCATCAACTGCTTGCTCACAAAGCGAAGTCTTCATTTTTTCCTAAAACTCAGAAGGGATGATGGCATTAAATCTTACAACAGTTGCTTGATGAACACAAGGAAGAGGGGCACCTTGATGGCTGCCTCATCTTTGAAACCCTGTTCACTGTTTACTCTCCTTCCAATGACAAATGAAAGCATTATTGTGCCAACAAGCTTTTGGAAAATGAATAGGTTGGGCTTTTAATGATGTGCTGTTTTTTTATGTATAAGGATTGATTGTGTATTCTTGCATGACAGGAGTTTGGATCAGATGGCCCTTGAGGTCTCTTCCATATAATCTTTTAATAAATTTTAATATTTCAACATTTAATGGTTTAACCTGATAAATTGTTTAGTTGTTTTTAAGATAATGTTATAATTTTATAAATGTTTTTATGAGTTCTATTTTTTATTATTTTAAATTTGTTTTTAGCCTTCTCGAGTCCCATTGTTGGGAAACAAGGCAGAATATAAATGACAATAATGATAATGATATACAGTGTTCCCCTGCTACTTTGCAGTTTGCTTATTGTGGACTCGCTGCTTCACGGAAATTTTATTTATTTATTTACCCACCCCATTGCTGCTTTTAAAAGTTACATAAGCAGCCTTTCTCCCCCTTGCAACCCCCAGGGAGAATGAAGCCTTCCCTACCAGTGCTGGCGGGCCCCTTGCTTCATGCCTCCATGTTGCTGCCTCTGAGGGGGTGGGATTTCTGAGTCCCTCTGCCAAGTCCTCCATGCTTCCTGGCAAGGCTGGCTGGAGCGGTGGCAGAAAAAGGAGCCAGGCTGCCTCTTCTAGGCTCCTCTGCTACTGCCCACCCTCACTCTCTCACACTCTCACCCACCCTCCCTTGCTCACTCCCTCGCTCACTTACTGGGTGGAGTAGTGTCTTCTTCTCTGGCTGCAGGATCAGAGGCAGCTAGAGCAACTTGGCAGGCATGAAGCAAGGGGCCCGCTGGCACTGGTAGGAAAGGCTTCACTCTCCCTGAGGCTTGCAAGGGGGAGAAAAGCCACTTAACTATTAAAATAATGTTTAGACATTAAAATAAAAATAGTGCTTCTACTTCGCATTTCGGGGGG
Organism: Anolis carolinensis; assembly: GCF_035594765.1. Taxonomy (NCBI): domain Eukaryota; kingdom Metazoa; phylum Chordata; class Lepidosauria; order Squamata; family Anolidae; genus Anolis; species Anolis carolinensis. The sequence continues at coordinate 50,262,397 of NC_085842.1, read as the reverse complement.
GGGGGCATTCGACGCTTGTGGGCGGGGCTATGCAAATCGACTGGGCTCCCTGATAGGCTCCGGCGTGGGCTTCGGTTCGAGCAGTAGCGTTCGATGTCAGTGTCGAGGCGAGTTGGCTTCTGGATTTGTCCCGCGATGATGCCGCTCGGGCGGGAGTAGCCCGGCTCTTGAGGACGTTTTGCGGCTCTTGAGGACGTTTCGCCCTCACTCTCTCACCCTCTCACCCACCCTCCCTTGCTCACTCCCTTGCTCACTTACTGGGTGGAGTAGTGTCTTCTTCTCTGGCTGCAGGATCAGAGGCAGCTAGAGCAACTTGGCAGGCATGAAGCAAGGGGCCCGCTGGCACTGGTAGGAAAGGCTTCACTCTCCCTGAGGCTTGCAAGGGGGAGAAAAGCCACTTAACTATTAAAATAATGTTTAGACATTAAAATAAAAATAGTGCCTCTACTTCGCGGATTTTCACTTATCGCAGGCAGTCCTGGAACATAACCCCTGCCATAAGTGAGGGAACATTGTAATACAACTAGCTAGAGGTAGGTACTTGGCACGCATGCCTAGATTAAATGGAATTCTGAGGTAATACAGAGCTTGGAAAAGTTACTGATCTAGGCTACGAGTCCCAGAATCTTCTGCTGGCTTTATGGACTGTAGAAACAAGGATCACTTTTGAAAGCTCTGAACTAGAGTACATGCAAAGGTAGACCTAGCTCCAACTATCACCTCTGTACAGCTTTCCTTTTTGTGATTCAGAATGATATCTGAATCTCCGTGTGATGACCCATGGGCCTTGTAGTCCTGCTCAGGACATTGTAATTCCTGATGAAGATGAAAACTTGGGTTTTTTACCTTCCCAGTCTGAACTGGATTCCTCTCAGCCAGATCTTTCCCAGGCAGATCTGGGAACCTTGCACCTGCAAGAAAGTTGTCTCCCAGAAGTATGTCAAACAACCCCAGAGCCTACTTCTCCTGTGTTCTTGCGCCGGGAGTTTTGTAAACAACAGAGAAGTTTGGAATCAGCTTCGCGCAGGAGTGCGAGGATTGCAGCTAAGAATGTGGCCAATTAAGACTGCTTCTCGTGAGAATCTTTGGGGAGTCTCACATCTGGTCTCAGAGTTTAGCTTTCGGTTCTGATTCCCAGAGGACTGCTTCGGCGGGAAAGTTAGACTCTATTTAGGTGTTTTACCCGCGTAGTAACTTCGCGGAGTCAATTCGTCAGCCTACGGAGCGGGTTGTGTCTGGACAGCGCGCTCCGATTCAAGCCTCGCTCTCGCTCAAGCCTTGCCTTGCTATCCAGACTTCGCCTTGCTTCCCAGCCTTTGTTTACCTACGGACTTTGCCTTGTTTCCCAGGACCAATCCTTGCCTTGTACCACGGATTTTACCAAGTTATTCCACGGACCTTGTTCTTGTTCCTAGTTACCTTGTTCCACGTTTTAAGCCTTGTTTCAAGTATTAAGTTATTTCCTAGCCTTGCTCAAGTTTATGGACTAAAGGACCTTGTCATCTCCCCTCACTTTGCTTGGCAAAGTGAGTGTTTCGGTTATTGGATTACAACTTTGGACCTTAATATTTCATATTGGACATTATTTCCTTGGACTAATTTTGACCTTTCCTGAAAGGTCTGCTTCTGGACTATCTTTTGCATTTGCTTTTACTAACTTTATATATTTCCTTAATAAAGTTATTAGATAGAATCTGGCCTCTGCGTATGGTTATTGGTGCTCTGTAGCCTGGGTCGTGACAGTTTGACTCCGCCACCCTAAGCACCAATTAACCTCGGCCAGAATGTCTACCGGAGTCGTACCTGGGCCGAGCGGCCAGCCGATTACCTACACCATCGACAAGGATGAGGTGGACCGAATCCGTGATAAGCTCAATGCACAGGATGGAGAAATAAGGGGTTTGAAGGAACGCGGAATTCGTCTTCCGGCCATGGCGTTGCCAACCAAGTTTACTGGAGAAGCTTCTAAGGTTCATGTCTTCCGTCGCCAATGTCAAGCTTATCTAGAGGCCCGTGCTGCCGAGTTTCCCCAAGAAGACATCAAAGTGGCATGGGTTTACAGTCTTCTAGACGGGCCAGCGGCCAGCTGGGCGACGGCACTGTACGACCAAGCCTCTCCACACCTAAGATCAGCGCAACACTTCTTGGACCACCTCAAGGAGACTTGGGGAATCGAGGACAATTTGGAGGCAGCCGGTCACAAACTCCGTCGCCTTTTCCAAGGAGACAGACCTATGTCTCAGTATATAGCCGAGTTCCGAGTGCTGGCCCACAACACCGGCTGGAACGATGTAGCCCTCAGGGGACAATTCCGGGAGGGTCTCAACATTGAAATGCTGGAAGAAATCTCCAAGGTGGATCCTCCCCAGACCCTCGAGGCACTCATTGAACAATGTTTACGGGCTGAAGTCATGATTGCCAACAGGAAACAGTGGGTTCGAGGCCAGGGCAGTAGAGCCGGGGCAAAACCCCCCGCTCCCGCCAGCGTTCAGCCACGTCCGGTGTGGAGACCCCCACCGCCAACCCCATACCCCAGAGGAGGCGAGGAGGTGCCGATGCAGTTGGGCAATGTGCGTCCCAGACTAGATGCCGCCGAGAAGGCCCGTCGTCAACGCTTAAACCTCTGCTGGTACTGCGGGAACGGGGGCCACTTCGCCAGAGAGTGCCCAGCCAAAGGGAAGCCTGCCGCCCGTCTTGCGGCGGCGTCCTCCACGGAGACGAAGGCGTCTGAGCCGACTGGCACACAGCCGGCGGGGGAAGCCAACGACCGGGTGTAGAGAGGCTCGCCAACCCGGTCAAAAAATCCATCCAAGAGCCGCCAACCGGGGTCCTGTTCCTTCTCGTGGTCACATTATGGTCAGCAAAAAGGGGACCCGTCATGATCCACGCCATGATAGACTCTGGAGCTACCAACAATTTCATCGATAGAGAGTATGCCGACTCTCTGGGATTACAATATCATGATTTCAAGAATGCCCGTGTGGTGCAAGCCATAGACGGCCGCCCCCTCAAGACGGGCCCCGTAAGTCAGTGGTCGGAACCCACCAGGATGTGGATAAGGGAACATATGGAAGAGATTTCCTTCTTTGTTACCGAGGTCCCCCATTTCCCTGTGATTTTGGGAATTCCATGGCTGACTCTCCACGACCCTAACATCTCCTGGTCCAACAGAGAACTGCAGTTTGCTTCACCGTACTGCCAAAACCATTGCCTCGTAGCCAAGGTATGCCATGCCACAGACACCGAGCCCATCATCACCTTGCCAAAGAAGTACTCCGAGTATTGGGATGTATTCAATGAGAAAGAAGCCGAAAAATTACCCCCACATAGACCTTATGACTGTGCCATTGACTTGGTGGAGGGGGCCCCGATCCCGCGAGGGCATCTCTACTCCCTGACTGAACCAGAGCAAGAAGCTCTCAGGGAATTCCTAGAGACAAACCTTCGCAAGGGATTCATCAGACCCTCTCAATCCCCAGCCGCCTCCCCAGTGATGTTTGTGAAGAAGAAGTCAGGGGAACTACGCTTGGTGGTGGACTACAGAGCATTGAACAATATCACCAAGCGGAACAGCTATCCCCTGCCCTTAATCTCGGATCTACTGGATCGGCTTCGAGGAGCCAAGGTTTACACCAAGCTGGATCTTCGGGGGGCTTACAACTTAGTTCACATCAGGGAAGGGGACGAGTGGAAGACCGCCTTCCAGACCAAATTCGGATTATTCGAGTCCCGAGTTATGAATTTCGGTTTATGCGGAGCCCCCGCAACGTTCCAGCATTTTGTCAATGACATTTTTCAGGACTATCTAGACAGGTTCTTGATAATCTACCTGGACGATTTTTTGGTGTTTTCTAGATCACAATCAGAACATGAGAACCACGTCAAAATGGTGTTACAACGATTGCGGGATCATGGACTTTATGCCAAGCTGGAAAAATGCGCCTTTGATCTACAAGAGGTAGATTTCCTTGGTTACCGCATCTCGCCTCTAGGGCTTTCCATGGATCCAGCCAAGGTTTCAGCAGTATTGGAATGGCGGGCGCCAACTAACAAGAAAGAGGTGCAGCGTTTCTTGGGGTTCGCGAACTATTACCGCAAGTTCATTCCAGATTTTGCCCGCTGGTCCGACCCCATCACTAGCTGCATCCGTGGAAAGCAGCCTTTCCGCTGGACTGATCAAGCAGAGAAAGGGTTCCAGCAACTAAAGAAACTATTCACCTCCCAGCCAATTCTACAGCACCCAAATCCTGGAACCCCTTTTGTGGTGCAAGCGGACGCCTCTGATGTGGCAATTGGGGCTGTACTCTTACAACCGGTGGGAGATCACCTCCATCCCTGTGCCTTTTATTCTCGTCAACTAACCACACCAGAGAGGAATTACACCATTTGGGAAAAAGAACTACTGGCCATAAAGGCAGCCTTTGAAACTTGGAGACATTGGCTAGAAGGGGCCAAATTTCCCATTGAAGTCCACACTGATCATCGTAATCTAGAACATCTAAGAACTGCCCGCAAACTAAATCAGAGGCAGCAACGTTGGGCTTTATTCTTTGAACGTTTCAACTTCCAGATCCATTATGTGACCCCAGCCCAAACCAAGCAAGCAGACGCCCTGTCACGTAAACCGGAATACGCTGCAGGACGCAAGGAGACCTTTGAATCCCAACTGCTACAACCCGAGAACTTTGCCACGCTCACGGTGGGGAACACCAAATCCATTCCCATTGGTTCAACTTCCCCTACTCCAGGACCCATCTGTGCTCAAGAAATCAGGGCTAGTCAGCAAGCAGATGCCTGGGCGCAGGACCAACTTCGCCAAGGTCTGCATTTTCCCTTTTCGCTTAAAGATGGGCTGCTCTGCTATAGAAATCATGTTTATATCCCACCCGGACCGGGCAGGGAAAAAGCGCTTCGTCTGTGTCATGACTGCAAACCAGCAGGACACTTCGGACTATTTAAAACTATGCATTTGATCCTAAGGGATTTTTGGTGGCCCAAGATCCGCAAGGATGTGGAAAAATATGTCAACACCTGCCCAGTATGCCAGCGCTCCAAGATACGAAGGGAGAAGCCCTCAGGGCTTTTACACCCCCTTCCTACCCCATCTCGCCCATGGGAAATAATTTCCGCGGATTTCATCACTGACCTACCACCTTCCTGTGGATTCACCACGATCTTAGTGGTGGTGGACCTTTTCACCAAGTTAGCCCATTTCATTCCCTGCGAAGGCCTCCCCACGGCCAAAGAAACTGCGGATCTATTTCTTCAACATGTTTTCAGACTACATGGATTGCCCAAGAGTTTAGTCACAGACCGTGGATCTCAATTCACCTCTCGTTTTTGGAAGGCACTACAAAAACTATTGGGCATAGACTCTCGCTTATCTTCAGCTCATCATCCCCAAACAGATGGGCAAACGGAGCGCACCAATGCCACTTTGGAGCAGTATCTTCGCTGTTATGTAAACTACCAACAGGACAATTGGGCTTCTCTGTTACCACTGTCTGAGTTTGCCTACAACAATGGAGTTCAAGCTTCTACAAAAGAAACGCCGTTCTTTGCAAACTACGGCTTCCATCCACGTTTCTTCCCCCCTGTCATTGAAACTTCAGAAGTTCCCGCAGCAGAGGATTGGCTGCAGGAACTCACAGCGGTGCAACAACTTTTGCTCCAGCAACTGGACCAAGCCAAGGAGGACTATAAACGCCACGCTGACAAACATCGCCAGCCGGGCCTCGAAATCAAGGTAGGAGATCGGGTTTTCCTGTCCACTCGCTTTCTGCCCTCCCACCGCCCTTGCCGGAAGTTAGATGCCCGTTTCATTGGCCCCTATCCAGTGGTGGCGCAATTAAACCCCGTGACTTTCAAACTCCAACTTCCGCGTTCAATGCGCATTCACCCAGTGTTTCACCGTTCCCTGCTCCTTCCGGCGGATGGTGTGCGACCTGATACAGACCAACCGGCTCCCCCTCCTGTTTTGATGAATGGGGAGGAGGAGTTCGAGGTTGAGGACATTTTGGATTCTCGCTTTCACCGCCGCCGCCTACAATATCTCATTGACTGGGTGGGTTTTGGCCCTGAGGAACGCTCTTGGGAAGACGCCTCCACAGTCCATGCTCCTGATCTAACCCGTCGCTTTCATCAGACCTATCCCACCAAACCGCGACCTCGCGCCTCGGGGAGAGGGCCCCAGTTTGGGAGGGGCCTTGAGGAGGGGGATAGTGTGATGACCCATGGGCCTTGTAGTCCTGCTCAGGACATTGTAATTCCTGATGAAGATGAAAACTTGGGTTTTTTACCTTCCCAGTCTGAACTGGATTCCTCTCAGCCAGATCTTTCCCAGGCAGATCTGGGAACCTTGCACCTGCAAGAAAGTTGTCTCCCAGAAGTATGTCAAACAACCCCAGAGCCTACTTCTCCCGTGTTCTTGCGCCGGGAGTTTTGTAAACAACAGAGAAGTTTGGAATCAGCTTCGCGCAGGAGTGCGAGGATTGCAGCTAAGAATGTGGCCAATTAAGACTGCTTCTCGTGAGAATCTTTGGGGAGTCTCACATCTGGTCTCAGAGTTTAGCTTTCGGTTCTGATTCCCAGAGGACTGCTTCGGCGGGAAAGTTAGACTCTATTTAGGTGTTTTACCCGCGTAGTAACTTCGCGGAGTCAATTCGTCAGCCTACGGAGCGGGTTGTGTCTGGACAGCGCGCTCCGATTCAAGCCTCGCTCTCGCTCAAGCCTTGCCTTGCTATCCAGACTTCGCCTTGCTTCCCAGCCTTTGTTTACCTACGGACTTTGCCTTGTTTCCCAGGACCAATCCTTGCCTTGTACCACGGATTTTACCAAGTTATTCCACGGACCTTGTTCTTGTTCCTAGTTACCTTGTTCCACGTTTTAAGCCTTGTTTCAAGTATCAAGTTATTTCCTAGCCTTGCTCAAGTTTATGGACTAAAGGACCTTGTCATCTCCCCTCACTTTGCTTGGCAAAGTGAGTGTTTCGGTTATTGGATTACAACTTTGGACCTTAATATTTCATATTGGACATTATTTCCTTGGACTAATTTTGACCTTTCCTGAAAGGTCTGCTTCTGGACTATCTTTTGCATTTGCTTTTACTAACTTTATATATTTCCTTAATAAAGTTATTAGATAGAATCTGGCCTCTGCGTATGGTTATTGGTGCTCTGTAGCCTGGGTCGTGACACTCCGTGACCTCAAGCTCACCCTGCTTTATTGGCCAGGAATAAAACAAAAACTCTGTGAATGAGATCACAGTGCCTGGTTCTTAATTGGGAGGCAGCTACTCTTCCTTTACTCTTCCTTATCAGTCTCTGCACTTATAAACCCAGAATTTTCCACCATTGCATTGTAAATTTCCTTTAACTTCTCTGATTCACTTTGGTGGCTGTCCCCCAGAGGCCTACAACTCCATTCTCTGCAGCTGTCGTTTGGCATGAACGTTTCTTGCCGTGATAAAATGAAATGCTGTGTGTGTAGCTCTCAGTTTTAATTGCAGCTAATTCTAAGGCTATCAAAAGCAATATTTGCACATGTTCTTATCTCTGCCACATTCTCAGACAACTGCATGGGCTACTCTTTATTTGTAAACCCAGCATGAAATGATTTCTCCTCAAAGCCTCTATGGATGCCTTCGAACTTGCCCCACACAGATAATGGGTCTCTAGCAGTTCCTACAACATTCCATGGCAAAATTACTCATTGACTTCAAATGTGACAAATAATTGATGCCAAGCATCAGGCCATGTGATATTTAATAGGTCCCAGGTTTTGTTTTCAGACCGGAAAATCAATTCATGTTTACAATAAGACTGGTGCTGACATGCAAGCACAGAGGGTATGTAGCTGAGCAGTGGTGTAATGCATTTACCTTAAAACCAGAAAAATAATTTTGCTAAGAAAATAAATGTGCTATTTCCAGACTACATTTTGCTTAAAGTTATTTTATTTACTAGAATTAGAGCACTGAAAATACTGTGTGGGAGGTTGCAAACAGTCTATAAAGCATTCAGTGCAATATTTTCACCCAGAGACTGAAAATAATTAAAAGAGATCTATTTAATTATACTATTTTTGTTACTATTTTTTATAATAAAACACAAAAAGTACCTTTCAAAAAGTTAAAAAACAATCAAAACTATACAAAGACATATTAATACATTAACAGTACTAGAATACAACAATAAAACATGTTAATTTTGAGAAAACAATCCTTCAAAGGATTGTTATATGTTTTCCGGACTGTATGGCCATGTTCTAGAAGTATTCTCCCTTGATGTTTCACCCACATCTATGGCAGGCCTCCTCAGAGGTTGTGAGGTATAGAGAAATCTTCTATATATAAAAACCTTCCTTGCTTAATTTCTCCATACCTCACAACCTCTGAGGATGCCTGCCATAGATGTGGGTGAAACGTCAGGAGAGAATACTTCTAGAACATGGCCATACAGCCCGGAAAACATACAACAATCCTGTGATCCCAGCCATGAAAGCCTTCGACAACACAATCCTTCAAAATTCATTTTAAAAGTAGCTCATTAGGCACTAAATGCTTATCTTCAGCTGTCTCCTAGGGATGCACTCTTATGCAGATACTGAAGATTGTGTAGGCATATTGAACAGTCATTTACTTTCAACACTGCAGCCTGGGAAATAAAGAAGTGGGGAAGACAGCTTTGCTGTATTCTATACCAAGGTCATTCATTCTCCAATTTTGCATTGAGAATGGCATAAAATTAATCTAGTTTAAATTTCATTTGCATGCATATGATAGCACCAAATTAAACATGGATCAGGAATAGCCTTTAGACTGCAGGTGCAGAAACCTGGGAAGAAAAAAAAAACATGTCCCTTATTCAAAATATTTGAGACCAGAAGTATTTGGGATTTTCAGATTTTAAAATACTTGTATTTGCACATACATACACAATCAACTATCTTGAAATGGGACACAAATTTAAATGTGAAATTTAATATACATGTTATACACACAGCCTGAAGGTAATTTTATACATATTTTAATAGTTTTGTGCATAAAACAAAGTTTGTCCCTGTTGAACTATTCTCCAATTTTGCATTGAGAATGTCATAAAATTAATCTAGTTTAAATTTCATTTGCATGCATATGATAGCACCAAATTAAACATGGATCAGGAATAGCTTTTAGACTGCAGGTGCAGAAACCTGGGAAGAAAAAAAAACCCATGTCCCTTATTCAAAATATTTGAGACCAGAAGTATTTGGGATTTTTCAGATTTTAAAATACTTGTATTTGCACATACATACACAATCAACTATTTTGAAATGGGACACAAATTTAAATGTGAAATTTAATATACATGTTATACACACAGCCTGAAGGTAATTTTATATATATATTAATAGTTTTGTGCATAAAACAAAGTTTGTCCCTGTTGAACCATTAGAAAGCAAAGGTATCACTATCACAGTAATTCTTGTGGACATTTTTGGAATTCGGACAAGTTCAGATTTTGGATTTCTGGATAAGGTATGCTGAATCTGTACTACTTTTCTCATAATCCCCATAACTTTTGTCTAAACAAGTATTACAGATCAATGGGGGGAGAAGAAAGGTTGACTTGAAGTGGGGAAAGCTTTCTTTTTCTAATGGTTGTTTTGATCCCGTAGTTGACAGAACAAAAAAAGTAAATGCAAGAGGTGAGTACTATGGGTTCTCAGGCTGACTGGTACATGCTAGGCTGATGTATGAGACTTTGGCATTAGAACTGACATTCCACAGTCATCTAAGGTTCTTCTAACTTAGGCCAAAAGCTGAGATCCAGGATGTGTGGGAGAGAAGAACTAGGGACTTCATGTGATGCATTGCAAAAAGTGGGGGAGGGGAGGATCATCTTCTTAGCAAAGTATATCATTCCTTTCCATTTTAAAATACATTATTTCATTTTACAAATCCCATCAAACACTTTACGTTTTCTGGCCTTCTCCCATTCTGTTTCATGTTCTGAACATCACACAAGCAAGTGTTGTCCCCATCCACTCCGCATTCTTTTTTTAAAAAAAAAAAAATTAGGGAAAACTTCAATATTGAAAGGCAAGATTACTATAGACCTTATCCCATTTGGGGAGGGGGGAGTGGGGACTCAGGGAAATTTTGAATCCCTTTGCTATTATCTGTCTTTCTCGTGTATTCCTTACTTTCATTATACCAGTGGTATTACCACTTTGCCACTATCCTGTCATCCCATGCTTTCCTTCCCTCCATTATACCAGTATTATGTTAAAAAGCTAGCAATAGCACAATTTTGAAAGTCTAGATTGCTCATTTCTTGTGATTTTCATGAAATGAAAGCTGATGTCATCTGCAGCATTTACAAGGCAATTGCCTTGGTGATATTAAAACAAAAACAAAAAAAGCAACTTCAGGAAGAAGCTCAAATTGATAATGGTAAATAATTTACAATCTCTTCATCCCAGCAGTCTTTCTCTTATGTATACCACTGATTATCTTGAAATGAGCATTTGCAAGCAATATAGCAGCAAAGTAACAAATTGCCTTGGAACCAAGATAAATAATATATTAAAATGGAAAAACTGAAAAAATGGGTTAAGGTTTCCATTTTTATAATTGTCAATTTCAGGGTCAAAGTATAGAATTCTTGATCATTCCACCAGGTGCGAGTCCAGAACCTTGTGGGAGGTTGTGAAGGTGGGACTTTAGTTCTTTGTGCTTTTCTTTGGTTGTAATCCTGTTTCAATCGCCTTCTACAATGTGGTACTCTCTTGGTCTGGGTGAGCCAACTTGCCACTTTTCTGACCCCAGTATCCTCTACAGCCCTATGTGCTACCCTAAATATTCCCAAAAAATCTTAACAAATGCACAGCAACCCAAATCTTAACAAAACTGGAAATGGTTGGAAGTCCTATGTTTCCAGGGTCCTGAAAATTATTTTGAAGAAAAGATGCTCCTCCTGGAAATTTCAGTAAGACACACCATGTTATCACACCAGGTCTTAAATATGAGCAGCTCCGCATTTCTGCTACCTGCAGAATTCTGGGAAATGCAGTTTTGACTTCTCAACTACAGAGGTCCTCAACTTCCCAAACTACATTTAAAGAGCTGCCCACTTTAAAGCCCTGTTATGATAATGTCAACAATCTACCCTTTTGAAGGAAGGCAAGAAACAATATGGTTTTATACAGCATAGATGGGTCAAGGCCTACAAAATCAGCCTTGTAGGTCTCCAGGCAAATCCAAGGCCAATTTTTGCCACTTCTGTTCTTGATCTTGGTTGAGGACTTTAACTTCAATTCTAACAAATCTGAGGTCCCTACTACACTGCCATATAATTGATATTATCAAAGTATATAATCCATATTATCTGCTTTGAATTAGATTACATGAGTCTACATTGCCATGTAATCCAGTTCAAAGCAGATAATCTGGATTTTATATGGCAGTGTAGAAGGGGCCTGTATTGTCTTCAACAAGATCCTCTAAGAAAGCAAAAAACTGGACTGGTTTAATGCTTTTCATATCTTTTAAGATCTGCCTGGCTGTATTCTCTGGAGTATTCAGTCATCTTTTCAGCTCTACCACAGAAGTAACAGGTAGATTATCTGGAAATTTGCTGTGAATAATTTGCACAACACTTTGAAGATAAAAATGCTCCAACTTGGGTGCTGTGGTTGAAACAGGTTCAGTGGATGTAATCCTGCTTGTTCCATTCTATTGGATAATTTTAGTTTATGCAGCCTTGGGATGTGGACAGGGTCCTTGGAAAACTAGATCCATTTCAATCTGGCTTCATGCCTGACTATGGGATTGAGACTGCTTTGGTCACCTTGGTGGATAACCCACGCAGTGAACTGGACATGGGGATGTAACCTTAGTGGTTCTGTTAGGTCTCAGTAGTTTTCAGTAAAACAGATTATGTTGTCTCTGTGGGGTACTTCTTTGGAATGCGACTACTGACCTGATCATTGGCACCATATGCTGATATAGCCCTGGTCACCCATGGAGCTGGCTGGCTCCCATCAGACGACGTCATGCTGGCTCTGTAGGTGAAAGAAGGCTGGAGCGGCATGCTACTGTTTCCACATCAACGCACGAGGATTCCTGTGTTGCCAAATCTATGGGAGGAAGCAGTGCGCTTTGTGAGCACTCACAATTCCCCCCATGCGATCACCCTCTCAGTGATGCGGGCAATGTGAGGCATGGGGTACCGGATTCCTCATGCCTCGTGGCAAAGCAGAGTGCCGCCTTCTTCTGTCACCAGCCATCTGAGGAGGTTGTTGGAGACAACATTCTAAAATGGTTCCAGTCCTTTTTGAAGAGGAGAACTCAGAAGGTGGTGCTGGAGGATTCCTGCTCTACTCTCTGGCCACTGGCCTCTGGGCAGATCAAGGAATAGGAAGCCTGTGCTTGATGGGGTTACAATTCCTCTGAAATCTTATGTTTGCAACATGGATGTACTCCTGGACTCACTGGACCTGATTATAGCCTGGATGTTCAGATTTCAGCAGTGGTCAGGAGTTTGTTTGCATAGTTGAAGCTAATGTGCTACTTACACCTTGATTTCAGATGTCAGATCTCCCCGTAATAACACATGCCTTGATTATATCCCAGATGCTCTACAGGAAATTGTTTAAAAACCTGTTCAGGCTATTCAGACTGGGACTCATTATAGATAACAAATAGTTCCCTTGTTAAAATAGTTTGACTGGCTATGAGTCCACTTCCAGGCAGCATTCAGAGTCATAGCTATGATCATCAAAGTCCTATATGGTTTTGGTCAACACTGTCTGAAACACTGTGTTTCCCTATATGAATCTGCCCAAATTTTAAGATCTTTGGGGAAAGGATTTCTCTTGATCTGATGAGCACTCAGGAGAGAGACTGCTCAGATGCTGCTCCCATACTGGAATTCCCACCTACAGAAGGTTCAGTTGCCTCCTTCATTCCTTTGCTTTCACTAGCATGCTAATATTTTTTAATTCAGGCAGACCTATGTCTGAAAAATTGGCTTCTTTTTTGATATTTAATTTTAAAAAAATCATGATTAGTGTTTTTATATTTTTAATCTTGCTTTTAATTGTACAATTAATTATTTGAAAACTATTTTATATATACTATGTTAACTGCATCTTGTTTGTTAAATGCTCATACCTAAGAAGAAGGCAGGAAATTGAAGGAAGGAAGGGAAGAAAGGAGGGACTAAAACAGAGCCATTTAATAAGTGACATTTATGTGTTGACTCTCCAATAAAGTCAATCCAATTGTGTTACTCTTGTTGAAACCAATCAACAGGCTTTGCAGCTCTGTTCTTAAAAGCTTCTTCAAAAGCAAGAAGATATTTCATAAGAGGACTTTGTTCTCCCAAATCTCAACTTCTTTTCCTTGGAGGAAATAGGGGGAAACCTGCTCTTCCCTATATGGCCCCATTCTTTCCTCGGATCTTTCTTTTTTTTTTTTTTAAAAAAAAAACATTTTAATCTGGGACAAAAATCTCAAAATGGAAGAGTCAGTGGATTTTTGGGTCTTTTCTCTGGTTGTTTTTTGGATATACAAAGTAAATTGCTAAGTGGTTGAAACTTGGGTATCATGGCTTTTAAAATATCATTTTGCAAAACTCATGCATATGGCCAATTCGGTTTAAAGAGTACACCTACACTCTTTAACTACATTAAAAGCTTCCTCCACCAATTATTTGGGTTTTATCAATAAAGGTTCTTTGAACTTTACCTCTAGGTTAAAAGGTTAGTATGGATGCCCTTTGGGATTTTATAGAGGGAGCACCTGACATTTCATTAACTGATTTTAAAGAAGGCTTTGACTTATCATCCAGTTTATCGTTCCTGTCCTGGTTTTATAACTGCCTGGTTTTCCATTCAGAATCCAGAGGCACAGCATCTGTGAAAAGGTGCTTCTTGCTGTCAGTTAATCTTGATCTGTTAGAAATGATCACCTAGGGAAAATACTGACAGGTGTAATTATCAGCTTCAAGGTTTGCAGTCCTGATTTAAAGGTTCATTTGCTCTGCTACAAGGAAGAACTGATTATCTTCAATTAAGGGGAAAACAATACTACACAGTATACCCTCGCTGCTAGATACTGCTTCACATAAGCACTGAGTGGGGTGTGGGATATTCATGCATCTGACCTCAGCAAATACATTCATGCATTTGGTGTCCTCCACTGAAATAAAGAACAGAGCATGGTTACCTTTAGATTCTTGTTAAGTCTGGGAACATGCATGGGTTCTATTTGCAAGTGCATAAAGGAGAGTCGGGGAAAATGGTACACTTGACAGCAAAGGTCTTAGTGGACTCAGGGCTTTCAGTGCTCATTTAATACTTCAGTAAGTGTGGGTTGAAAGTGACATTCCACTGATGGACAGCCTTTTCCAAAGGCTGATAAACTGAGATTGAATTATAGATTGGATGGATGCTTCAACTTAGATTGTGCCTTAGACTGCATGCCTTCTGCTTTTTGAGATAGTTAAAAAAACAAAAAACACAGACCTACATTTCTAATGTGTGGCTTAGGGTGAAATCAGCCTTTGTTTGTAAAGGCCTCCATATCAGACAATACACAATACAGCAACATAAATTACCTCCAAGAAAAGATATAATATTTGCAGACTTTTGGAGTTCTGGCTTGAATCTACTATCTACTCCTTTATTTCTATTTGTAGCCAAGCACAACACTCTGGTAACTTGAATAGACCACCCCCTTTCTCCTTTGTAGGTCAAATTACTTCTCTGAAGAAAGGTGAGACCATTGCTCAGTGGCAGAGAACATGCTTTGCATTCAGGCAGCACCAAGTTGTCTCTCTTTCTCTCTCTGTGTGTGTGTGTGTTTGAAAGGGAGCAAGTGATGACAAAGACCTCAAAGTAAACCTCTAGAGAGCTACTGTCATATTGAAGAGAATTCTGTGTTACATGGACAAATAGTCTAGCCTGGGATAAGGCAGTTTTATGCTCCTCTTCATATCTTCTCACAAGATCTTCCACTTTGCTTTAATAAAGCCTTAACAGAATGCATAATAATTACTTTTGGGGACAGCACTCTTAGAATCCCTCAGCCAGTATGGCCAATAGCTATGCAAAAAGCTTATATTTGAGAGCTATGGTATGAGTATAATTTTTTTTCCAGACCCTAAACATCGCCTACAGCATATTTGATGCTATATAAACATAACATTCTATTTAGAAGAAAATCATAGCCAATTGTCAAAAATGTTCTAGTTTAATATGTGGTGTTAAGGACTTCCATTCAAACCCTAAAATGCTGGGGAACTGTAGGTGCTAATGTTGTTGTTGCTGCTGCTACTGCTACTGTTATTCCCCATTCATCCTCCCCCACTGGGACCCAAAGCAGCTCGCAATTTGTAAAGTAATACAATTTAAATCATACAAAAGGTACAAAAGTAAAATTACACTCAGTACAATTATTTTAAACAAATGCAAAAAATAAAAAACTGTAAAAACAACCTAACAAACAGAATACAGCTCTAAAATCAGCACATTCTTTTAAAACTTTCTATTTTAAAATTCTACTTGAATAAAAAAAATCTAGCCTGATGCTAGGAGAACAAGGAGAGAGTGGTTTCCTTGGGAAGGGAGTACCAGAGTTTAGGGGTAGTCACTGAGAAGGCACTCTCCTACATCCCCACCAAGCAAGCTTGCGATGGGGATGGGACTGAGAGAAGGGTTTATCCTTAGGATCCTGGGACTGGCCTAACTCATACAGGGAGATACTGCCAGGACCTGAGTAATATAGATCATAACCAGCACTTTGAATTACACCCAGGAACAAATTGGGAAATAGCTGTTGCTACAAGGGAGAATGTGATCCCTGAAGCCACCCCCCAGTTAAACATGTGGCTTCAGGTCTTCAGCCAGTTTAAGTTTTCAAACACTATTCAAAGGCAGCCTCAAATAGAGTGTGTTGCATGGAAGCCTCCCATGTTGCCAGGGAAGCGTCCGGTGATGCTTTCACCTTGGTTGAGTGCGTGGCCTACACCAGAAGTCACATGATGTCGTGTGATGTCCTGTGTCAGCCTCCATCTCCCAGATTAAGTGAAAGCATCCTAGGACACTAAAATCACCCTGTCTGATGAGGCTTTTGACCAGCACAGACACCTTGGCCACCAAGTTCAAAGCTGAGCCCAGGAGTATACCTGTGTCTTAAAGGAGAGTGTCACTCTATCCAACACAGGGTGCATTTCTGTTTCCTGATCTGGCTTTCAACTGACTAGAAACACCTATGTCTTGTCTAGACTAAGCTTTAATTTGTTTGTCCTCATCCAATCCATTACTGATGACAGATGCTGGTTCAGGATCAGAACATTATCATTGATTTGGGCTAGAAAGGGGTAGAAGAGTAGAATGTTATCTGCATATTGATGCCACCACACTAAAACTCCAGATGACCTCTTGTAGCACTTTTATGTAGCTAGCATGGGGGACAAACACTAGAGCTCTGTGGGAGTCCACAGGTCGATGGTTAATTTCCCCCCTTGAAATCATACCATATTATTGAGGAGCACAATTGGGAAATACCACAAAAATATGATTTTAAAACCTTATTTTTCAGAAACCTTCATCAGTCAGCAAAACTAAACTGGGGTGGCTGGGAGTGGTAAAGAGACACTGTTACATAGTTTAATATTTACACCTTTTGTACATCTATACCTTGGAACCTGGGCAACCAAATCTCAGCACCTTGTCCTTCTTTTACAATCCTCGGGTTGTGGGAGAGAAATTTCAGGATAAGAGCACTGCCTTGAGAAGCGTGGATATGTACTAATTTGGTGTACTTTACTTGCATGGCATATCTTGTTCAATTGCAACTTATTCTTAAGGTTTCACATTGAGTGAAATTACCAAAGGTAATTAGCATGCTGTCCTCTCATGACATCATAAGGATTTGTTTCTAGATCTCAGGTTTGGTCTCTCACCAGGGATAAACCTGACATGGAGACACTACTTAGAACAGAAATAAAATATTTCATTTTTAAAAGATGTGATTTAACCTGCTTTTATTCTACAACCAATAAAAGGTTTCATCCTGACTTAAATCTTTACAAATGCCTCCCCTATTTTCATTTTTTAGCTTGCTTGATTGGCAAATACTGGGTATCACTTTAACCTCTTTACTCCTTTTACTGTTGTTTAGGAGCAGAGGTTGTTCAACCACCAGGCCAACTAGGCAGTTGCCTGTGGCGCCATCTTGTTGGGGGCGCCATCGAGGCAACTCCTGTCTCCTGCGGCCTGCCTCCGCAAGGTATTGAACTCCTTTTTCTGTTGATTTGTTGTAAAACATGATGTTTTAGTGCTTAATTTGTAAAATCTTAATGTAATTTGATGTTTAATAGGCTTTTCTTTTTTTGGGGGGGGGGGCGCCAAAATTCTGTTTGCCTACACTTGAAAAATACCTAGGGCTGGCTCTGTTTAGGAGTACAATATTATGCATACATTCCTAGCAGGGGGCCTTATGCAATACGGAGGGACTTATTTCTGAGGAATATGTAGTATTTTTTACTAATTAAAACTAAAAATGTACGGGATTCATGTTTGTACAGTCTGTTTTGCAAAAAAGAGAAGAATGTTCTGAAAATGAAATACTAACAAAATGGGAATGATGAACAAGGAAGTTAGACTTTGAAAAATTCAAACAATTAGCAGTTCATGAAATGAATGGATTGAGTTAGTTCTCCTTTTTGTATTGTATTACAATTGAGCAACAGATGTTCATGTCTGAAAGGAAAAAATATTCACAAACTCTCAATAAATTTGAAACACTTTAAACTTCAGTGAATGTTAACCATTCATCTAACTTTTGTTATTGTTATGAATGACTGTATTCAGACTATTTAAAGCAACAGATGCATCAATTTGTTAACTGTGGATGCCTATTGCAGGGACCCCAAGTGAACCATAGTTTCCTTCATTTCTATTCTTCCCTCAAGCAAAAAGTTACACAAAATAGAGTTTAAGAGAGTATGTGAATTACATCCATGAAGGCAACAAAGGAGCTTTATAAAAGGATTAGCAAAAAGTAAAAGTTGGGGGAGAGAATAGGAATATTTGTATAAAAAAAAATTGAACTTTTGTCTTCCTTTTATTTAATGTGGCAAAAACTCATTTCTAACATCATTCAGTCAAAAGCCCAAAAGCAAGGTTATTTGAATGGAATAATTTCATGAGAAGACATGTTGACATTGTGAAGTCAGGTTGGATCATTTTAGATAGTGTTTACTCTGCATTTTGTAGTCATCAGCTCAATTGCTTTCTTCCATTCACCTTATATGTTTAGAAGACACCATCATTTTCACATTAAACTCCTTGTCCTATTATTTGCACATCCCTGGGTCTTGTAAACAGACAAGTAACAAGAACAGAACAAATGAAAAAATATTCTTGGCCTGATTACTTTTTCTAATTGGAGAGGGTAGCAGATAACATTGATTTAGAATAGCCATGTATGGCAAAGCAGTTTTTTTTACACCACCGATTGGTACGAAGAACATTTTAAGGCTCCTCTTCAATCTATACAGCCTTGACTTAACTATAACTATATGAGGGAAACCTCTTTATAGAATGCGGGTAATGCCACTGTTTTTTTTAGCCAGATCCAGAAGTTTAGTACTCTAGATAATCATTAAGTGGGTATCACAAAAGCTCATCCAAATACATTCTATAAAGACTGGCCAAGGTATGGGGGGGGGGGGGCTTAGTAAAGAGCACATGACATGCAGATGTTGTGCTTTCTATCATATTATAATGTAAACAAGTCACTCTAATTAGCTTATGTAGAGGCTTTGCAAGAAATCTCCATGCCAAAGGCACAGACTGTCACAAATGGTGATTGCATTAGCTCACATTCTCATCTATCAAGCTCAAGACTTACAACTAAATTATCCACATGGTGCTTTTTTGCATTTTGCATTTTTGTACAAAATACCAATGTAAGCCATTTGGAAACTAAAATCTGCCTAAAACACCGACTATATATTCCATATCTCCTTTTGATTTTGGAAAGCTGGGCATGTAAGAAATGGCCCAGTGCTGAATTCTTTGCAAATATAGTTAAATTCTTTTGATCTATTTCGGAATATGGTCAAACCCTTCATTCTTATCTTTAGTCCCTTTCTCTGCTTTTATTACTATTGTACCATGTTAGGGACCAAGAGAATCAGAAGGCTTTCATTGAACCTTGTTACCTCCATAATAATCTGCTCTAACTGAAATAAATGGCTTTGTTTGGAAGTTAGTGTCTAGCTGCGGTCAATGTTCTGGATACTCCTGGTTTATTGCTATCAGCCATGTCACAGAACAGAAGAACAATCTTGCAATTTCTTGTCCTAGATTGTTTTAAGAATATTATCACTCAAACCTGCTATTCCACTACAGCTGTGCTATCATTGAGAGTATATGTAAACTGAGTTGAGCACCTTTGATACTGAACGTCTTTTCATTCATGCAACAGTACCAGTTCAAAAAATCATGATCCCATGATCATACTTCCATATATCCTTGTAACTCTTCCTTCTTGGACTTCCACTATTTTGTAATTTATTTTAATTTTAGAGCAGTCTTGCAATTTCTACTTTGGAAAAGAGACAAATATTGTTGTTGTTTATTCGTTCAGTCACTTCTGATTCTTTATGACCTCATGGACCAGCCCACACCAGAGCTTCCTGTCAGCCGTTGTGGCCCCCAGTTCCTTCAAGGCCAAGCCAGTCACTTCAAGGATACCATCCATCCATCTTGCCCTTGGTCGACCTCTCTTCCTTTTTCCCTTCCATTTCCCCCAACATCATGATCTTTTCCAAGCTTTCCTGTCTTCTCATTATGTGGCCAAAGTACTTCATCTTTGCCTCTAATATCTTTTCCTCCAGTGATCAGCTGGGCATTATTTCCTGGAGTATGGACTGGTTGGATCTTCTTGCGGTCCAAGGCATTCTCAGAATTTTCCTCCAACGCCACAGTTCAAAAGCATCTGTCTTCCTTTGCTCAGCCTTCCAGAGACAAATATAACTATAAAATAAACAGGAAACACACAGTTTGGGAATAGTGAGTGCAAAGGGAAAGGAGAGAAGAGAAGGAGAATCCCACCCTCTGATATTTCTTCATTACTAGCATAATGGCACAGAAGTATTGGGGTTGGTGATGTGAATGTTGCAGGATTGCAAATTATTGATCAATAGCAAGGAACAGGATAATCACAGGTAGGTGGTAAACTGGCAGCAGGATGCATGAGTCATGTGATAGGTGACAGTCCAGTTGTATTGCAGGTTTGCCTGCTTTATGCAAAAAAGTCCTGAGCCAGCTCAATTCAGTTCAGGATTTATTCATAACTAAAGCTCAACCCTTGGTGACTGAGATGATCAAAAATGTATGTACTGCTGGTTCATTTCACTGTACAATTAATAGTGCTGGTCTTGACTTATAAGACTTGGCTCCAAGTGTTTTAAATACTCTATTTCTTATATAAATATGACTACATTTTCTTATAGATATTCAGGTAAGGTCGTTCTTTGTGTGCTTCTGTCCTCTACCGCCCACTCATTCACCCACATGCATTGGGGGGTGGGGGTGGGGTGTTATAGTAGATTGCCTTCTTGGAGATATGTAGAAAAAGAAACTCAACAATCCTGATTGGATCCAGTCTATCACAGCTCATGAAATGCTAAGAAAGAGAACTAATGAAGGAGAGGGGACATATAACCTAGAAACCTTTCTATTACAATGAGAAATAGGGGGAAAGTTAGAAATAGGTTGTCAGGCAGGAGTGTCAAACTCATTTTCACCCAGGACCACATCAGTCTTGTGGCTGCCTTCAAAGGGCCACTGAATCCATGCATACAGAGGGCCAACTATAATTTTTTCACATAGTGGTCTGTGGTCTTTAGGTTTTACCCAATTTGGATCCCCAGAATCCAACTCCTATCACTTTTGTTTACCTGCCATGTATACTGGGGATAATGGGAACTGTAACGCAATAGCACTTGTGGCTCTAATGTTAGGGAAAGGTTAAAGGACATTTTAAAGGCAGATATCATATCCACAAGCCTTGTATCTAAATTCAAACCCCACTACCACAACGAAACAGAACAAACTGCATTCTTCCAAATATCACTGTATGTTCCAGATGTACTCCCATCAGCTCTAGTCATGGTGTCTAATGATGAGAAATACAGGAGTTTTAGTACAGCATCTGGAGGGCCACATAAAATGATATAGTGGGTGGTATTCGGACCGTGGACCTTGAGTTTGACACATATGGTGTAAAGGCTACTAAAAGAGTAGAAAAGATCTTAATTAGGTTTTGGGGGCCCTTGAATATGTGAAAAGTTCAGAAAGATATGTTAGTTGGCTTGAAATAACAGTGGTACACCATACTATGTATATGTAACTTGCTTAAGGCTAAATGTTCATGGTATTTATAAGAACTCTTTTAAAGTCATTATCATTATACTTTTAAACATTGAACTCAATGATCAACACACTTGTTCAGAGCACCTTGAGGTCGAAGAACCTTATCCAAAGAGGGATCTTAAAGATAGAAGGGGAAGATGAGTGATAAGAAACCAGAATTTGGAACTGTAAAACTAACCTGAAGAGCAGATCAGGCACAGGTGGCTTCTTTCAGGCTAAGAGATGATAGATTGGGTTCTTTTGGCAGCTTGGCTGCTAAAGAAGGGGTTTTGAATACAGATTCCTGTGCTTTGTTTGATGTTTTTGTCTGATGTGCTTTAAAAATTTGGTTTTAGTCTCAATATTTTTTCATATAATCTGTTTCCATGTTTTTTTTATTATTATAGCTTATTTTGCTTTTAACTGAGTCTGCATTTAATTTTGATATGTACAACATTGAGTCTAGTCGAATGGAAAATCAAGCTATTATAGACATAGCCATAGCGAGGAGAAGGAGATAAATCTTTATGCCTCCTGTACAATACTAATAGTGGGAGATTCATGGAGAGAAAAGTGAGTGCTTCTTCATTCAGGAGCACATATTGCTACCATAATTTGTGGATATGGCTAACAATTTAGAGAATTTTAAAATGGAATTAGAGCAAAGGTGGGGAACTGCTAGTCATTGAAGGCCACATTGTAGGACTCAATGATTTGTATCCTGCTTTTTCAATGTGACCACATTCCTCACACTTGGAATTGTTTGGGTTTTTTTTGTTTTTGTTTTTTAATTGAATGGAAAAAATGCTTTCCCACACCTTTTAGGGAGTGTAAGGTGCATTTTTTTAACATTTTTTTGCCAGACAGAAAGTAAAAGAAAAGTTTCTCCTGGGCTTAAAATAAGTCAGGGAGGCCAAACCCTTGGCAAAATTGTTGAACACATGCTGTAGGGAGCCATGCCCTTCTTTTTATGGATGAAAACCAGCATACATGTGCCCAAGCAATTCCAGAGAATGGGTCAACAAAGAAAAAAAATATACCAAGGAGGAAGGGAACAAAAGCCAGGAAAGGCTACAGTGGATTACTTTTGGTTGAGCCTACCAAGAAGGCAAGAATGTGCTCTTTCCTCTTTTCTCACTCTACAGCAGGGGTCCCCAAACTACGGCCCGCGGGCCACATGCGGCCCCCTGAAGGCATTTATCCGGCCCGCACCCTCCTCCAAGGAAGGTGCGTGCCGCTGCCGCCTTTCCTGCCTTCTCCCTCCCTGCATAAGCCTTGGAGCCTTTCCTTCTTTCTCCCGCTCCCTGCACAAGCCTTTGAGCTCCCTCTCGCTGCCTTGGAGCCTTGCCTTTCCTGCCTTTCCTCCCTCTGCTGCACGAGCCTTGAGCCTTTCCCCACCTCCTCTCTCATCCAGTGCCTTTCCCCGCCTCCTCCCTCGCCCGGTGCCTTTCCCCACCTCCTCCTTCTCCCAGTGCCTTTCCCCGCCTCCTCTCTCGCCCGGTGCCTTTGCCTGCCTCCTCCCTCGCCCAGTGCCTTTCCCAGCCTCCTCTCTCGCCCGGTGCCTTTCCCCGCCTCCTCTCTCGCCTGGTGCCTTTCCCAGCCTCCTCTCTCGCCTGGTGCCTTTCCCCGCCTCCTCTCTCGCCCGGTGCCTTTCCCAGCCTCCTCTCTCGCCCGGTGCCTTTCCCAGCCTCCTCCCTCGCCCGGTGCCTTTCCCAGCCTCCTCTCTCACCCAGTGCCTTTCCCTGCCTCTTCCCTCACCAGGTGCCTTTCCCTGCCTCTTCCCTCACCCGGTGCCTTTCCCCGCCTCCTTCTCCCAGTGCTTACCTTGCAAAGCTTTGCTGGCTTCTCCCTCCCTGCATAAGCCTTGGAGCCTTTCCTTCTTTCTCCCTCTCGCTGCACAAGCCTTTGAGCTTTGGCTTTAGAGACTTTCCTCCCTCTGCTGCACTAGCCTTTGAGCTTCCTCTTGCTGCCTTGGAGCCTTGCCTTTCCTGCCTTTCCTCCCTCTGCTGCACGAGCCTTGAGCCCTTTCTTCCCTCTGCTTCACCAGCCTTGAGCCTTTCCCCGCCTCCTCCCTTGCCTGCTGCCTTTCCCAGCCTCCTTCTTTGCCCGGTGCTTGCCTTGCAAAGCTTTGTTTTGTGTTTATAAAGGTATTTTAGTTATTATTTAATTTTTAATTATTAAGAGGGTGTTTTGCTTGTGCTATTGCTGCACAAAGGCAGAAGCTGGTTGGACTACATTGCCCAAAGGGTCTCTTCCAACCCTCTTCGTTATTTTTATTTGCATTATTTTTATTTGTATTATTATTATTATTATTATTATTATTATTATTATTATTATTATTAACATTGAGGCTGGGTGGCCATCTATCAGGGGAGCTTTGCTTGTGTTTTTGGTGCACAAAGGCAGAAGGGGGTTGGACTGCATTGCCCAAGGGGTCTCTTCCAACCCTCTTCATTATTTTTATTTGTATTATTATTATTATTATTATTAACATTGAGGCTGGGTGGCCATCTGTCAGGGGAGCTTTGCTTGTGCTTTTGGTGCACAAAGGCAGAAGGGGGTTGGACTAAATTGCCCAAGGGATCTCTTCCAACCCTCTTCATTATTTTTATTTGTATTATTATTATTATTATTATTATTATTATTATTATTATTATTAATATTGAGGCTGGGTGGCCATCTGTCAGGAGTGCTTTGCTTGTGCTTTTGGTGGACAAAGGCAGGAGGGGGCTAGACTAAATGGCCCAAGCGGTCTCTTCCAACCCTCTTTATTATTTATATGATGATGATTTATATTATTAACATTGAGGCTGTATTTGTTCCTGTTTAGGTTTTTTTTTTAACTTCAAAATAAGATATGTGCAGTGTGCATAGGAATTTGTTCACAGTTTTTTTAAAAAAAAACTAGACTGGCCCCCTAATGGTCTGAGGGACCGTGAACTGGCCCCCTGTTTAAAAAGTTTGGGGACCCCTGCTCTACAGGCTTAAGTACATGCTACTTTTGCCCTTTGAACACATTTTGCAGTAATTACTGAGGATGTGGGGTGGGGAGGAGAGAAGAGCTGGGCCATTTTTAAAGCAGATGAAAAAAATAGCATTAATAGAAGATTTACTGAGGCTCTTTCTGCCAAATTAGGGCAGTTGAATCCCCTCCCAATTCAAAATAGGATTGATGTAATTGTACATTGACCCTTATGACAAATCTTCTCTATGCTTAGATTTGACAACTCAATAAGGGATAAACATATCAACAGCTACCAGTCAGGAAGTTTGTACCTCTAGGATCCAAGGTAATAACTGAATTTCATCTGCTGGAAACCACACATTCATATCAGACTATTGCTGAAGTACCTTACTTTGGAGGTTTGCAAAAACATCTGGCAAGTCTTTTTAGGAAACCAAACACTTGATTAGATAGAACTTTGATCTGATCCATCAGGGCTCATCTCATCTAAGTAATTTTACTAAGTAATTTCCTTACCTCACATATCTTGACTATTAGAATTTATGGAGACACATGATTTTCAGTTAATTCACAAGATTTTCAAATGTATGCTGGTTGCAAATTGTAAACCATATCCCAAAGCATTTTATGTGGTACAATGTTGTTATTTATAATAAAACATGCTGTTAGTAAAGACTCCAAAATGGAGTCTTTGCCAAGCAGCTGCAGCTGAAACAAAATGCGTCAAAATGCACAAATATAGATGATATGAGCTCAGCATCATCAGTACAGCACTAATTTTATCCACATTGTTATGTAACGGAAACCAATGAATTTATGCATAGTAAGAATTTATAGGCATGATGTTGTGAGCACCATAGGGACCGTAAGGCACATTAGCTTCAACACAAAGCATGTTGCACATGATTGATGAATAGAAAGAGCAATAGGAAGTCTGCCAGCTACTAAACCAGTAGCATAGTGTCCTGAGACTCCTTGATGGGTCCACCATTTGTATCAGATACAGTATTCTTACTGTTGCCAACCTCACCTCCACTCCCATCATCCTAGCTATTATTTACTAGTATCAATTTGATTCCTTTTGTGTTAATTAAGTTGAAGCCAAACCTGAGCCTGTGAGAGAAACAACAGGAAAAACAGGTTAACTCTAAAATTTGCATGTTTGAATAAAATACTAAATAAGGAAGGAAGTTGGATTCTCCTATAATTGAATGACATGGTGTACTGAAGAGGAGAGAAGGACAGAGGGGAATAACGAGGTAATAGGAGGAAAAATCACATGAATGTATAAAGAATCAGCTCATTGTTAAAGAGCTGTCCATACTGAGAGAATCTTTGAAAATTATTGTTTGGCATTACTGGACAGTCATCCTTATCACCCCTTCCCAACCTTCATGTCTCCAACCATGATACTGCCCCTATCTGGCAGCCATTGCCTGCAGTGATGTTAGCCAGAATAATGGGGCAATGAGAGAGGGGGGAAGCAAAAGAGGAAAAATCTCCCTTCGTCTCCCCATTCCCTTCCCAAATCGTCCCATCACATTGGTTGCCATCACTGCAGGTGACAGTTGCACCTGTGCCAGAGTTAGAAAACTAACACAACACAGAGGGTAGGAGGGGATAGTAGAGTCCATACGGTGTTCCCAGGCTGCCTGAACCCAGGAAACAAGAGATGTTGGTGCGAACAGTTGAGGCCATTTCCATTCTAAGACAGAATTTGGACTATCCCCTGGCTTCAGTTAACACAGGGTAAGGCCGGAATAGGGTGGCCTTGTCCTGGGTTACCCCGCATTAGCTCCATGCAGCACTAGGCTGCCATGGAGCTGATCTGGCCCCAATCTGACCTAATTGGTCAATGTAGATGTGCCCTAAACATAAACTCAGTGAATCAAAACTATATAGTGCACTACCCATCACCATCACCTCCTCATCCCAAAATAATTATGGTTAGTGGAAAACCCAAGTCACTTTAATCTTGTGATTTTGACTGCATTCTTCTTTTGAATGTAGTAAAAAAAATGGTTAACATTTACCCAATAAATGAACTAAGAACATTTTTAGCACATTAGTGTTCAGCGGGATCCACTGGTTGATCCAGGCTAATTGACTATCCTGAGGCAGGACACACGACATATAGAGAAACAGCAACAGATGCTTCCCTCTTGTCTTTTGGAAATGATGACATCAGAAAATGGATAATCAGTTCCAATTAAATGTCATGGAGTACAATTATACAAAACAGAAACATTGTGTTTCTTTAATTAGAACACAGTTGCAAATAACTTGTTTGCTGGTGCTTACAGAGATTTCTGAAACTTAATAATAAAAGGTATGCAGAGGTTCTTCCTGACATAGACAAATCTTTCATTTTCCTGAATCTGATAATTTGCTAATTCATTATTTTTCATGCTATAAAATTTCCTTTGAGGAGGATAAATAAAACGGAATAATATACTAAATTTATTAAATTTGGGACTATGTTCTAGGCGGGTATGCACATCTAATAATTTCATCTGCTGCATATGTAACACAATATATTATTTGAAGTAGAGGTTCAAGGCTGCTAAATGCTTGATTTGTTGATATGTTGCTTGGATAATGTTTATGGAAATATTGGAACAGAGGTGTCTCTGTGTGTCTTAAAATATTCTACTGGCATTCTACTAAATTTGACAGCATTCTAAGACTCTCTCCCATGAGCCAAAGAGCTAAAGGCTGTTGATTGTATTTTGCTTTGTCACTTGTAAAGAGTAAATGCTTTCCACTCCATCTACAACAGCAAAGTAGCATAACAGACCCAGGACAGTATGTATGGACGACTATCCTCTAGCAGCAATGAGTGTCCAGAGGACTGAGAAGAACTGGTCTGTGGGCTATGGTTGTTGTCAGCTTACAGTTGCAGATTTAGTAATATGCTTTTTACATTATGTGTTTCTGTAGGATGAATCATTTTACATTATGTGTTCCTGTAGGATGAATACAGCTTGAAAAATATGCAGCAGGTAGGTTTCTTCCCACTCACCCTTTTTTAGCTCTCTTTGACAAGTAGTGGGATAAGTCAAGCAAGGGTTGTAGAAGCACATCCTTTGATGATTTTTGGTCATTTTAATCTTGCACCCCCACCCCCAACAAGATTCCTGGAGGTATGAGGAAACCTGAGTGAGGATTGTGGTGTTTACCGCCTTCCATGATCTTGGCTCAGGCCTTCACATCCCTGCCCAACCAACCTTATGTGTCACCAGTAGGGGGAGGGGAAGCCAAATGATGATCCTCAAAGGCCTCCATGAACTTTTCACATTTGTATGAAATTGCTTACCATTCCTGTTTGTTGCATTTTTATGGCGCCTTTCCTGTGTGTGTCTGCCGCTTACAAAACCATCATCCATACAAATGAGCTCTTTTGTTTTACCATCCAAATATACAAATGTATTTGTCCCATTAGCGGCAATGGGCGAGCAGCCTATGCTCCCCTCCCCCCAGTTTTAAGGCTGGAGGGGTGAAATTCACCAAACATGGAGGGCATATCAACCACTTTTAGTCCACTAACTCCTACAAAGATTGGGTCAAAAGATTTTTTTTCTTTCTATAAATAAAATCTCCTTAAAAACATTTCCTCTTTCCCTGCTGGTCCCGCCCTCTAACCTAAAGGCTTAAGATAGCAATGATTCTGAGACATCTCCCTCTTGATCTGCAAGGAGATCTGGGAAATTCCAAAAAATCAGGCACCACTGATTCTGAGACTTCTCCCTCTCAATCTGTGAGAAGACCTGAGGTTAAAGGCAGGGTCTTAAGGCACCACTGATTCTGAGATGTCTTTCTCTCAATCTGCGAAGAGACCTTAAAGAATAAGCAGGCTACAAGGCAGACAAGAGGCAACAAGCGGCAGGCAAGCAGAGGAATGAATGGCAGCAATGCAAATGGTTTTGTGTTACTTTCGCTTTTGTTTCACCGCTTCATCCGTGTGTGTATGTGTGGGAGGGTCTGCAGTATTGTGCATTATGAATGAACAGCATGGCACAGAAGCACGGATGAAACAGATGAGACAAATATGGAGCCCAACCCTAATAGATACTCAGTTTTCTCTCCCTTGATGTCACAAGTGGAGAAAGGGTGGATAAAAGATTGACCTTGATAACAGACCTTGTATTCTGATCTCTGTTTCACAGCACTGCAGACATTGTGATTGTGTGCCATTTATCAGAACATAACCTCCTCATTGGGCCTCCTCCCACTGACTACGGGTCTGTGTGGAGTAATGGGAAACAGGTGGGCCTAGACTAGTAAGTGGAAATATCCCTCAGATCTATTCAAGGATGGAGAGAGATCAGAAAAGGGAAGGTTGTTGAGGTTTACAGACTCTCAAGAAACCCTCTTTTCAGTTTTAAAACATTTCTATGAATATTCTTTCCATTCTAATATCTAGTGGTAGACCTAGCACATAATTAATGTAAAGGCAAATAATCATTGATCTGAGATCCTCTGTGATGTGAGTTTCCTAATACTTTCTCCCTGCAAAATTTTCATGTCTTAATTTGAGCGAGTTTTCAAAGCTAGGCTCAGTTCTATAGATTGAATACAAATACTAATCAGTAACAGAGCATCTCTGAGCATGCACAGACAACATTCCCAAGGTCATTTAAATACTACATCCCCCTCACATCTCACCTTGTAGACTTTAGCCAAGACTAAATAGCATTTTTGTAATCTGCTTCTGATGTCTAAACTTCTTAGGAAGCTTCCAGAGCAAATGTAGTACTAAAGGGCAAAACTAGATGCTGTATTTATTACATGTTTCCCCTTTTCTGAAATTATAAACATCATGGAGATGGTATAAAGTGGTGCATCCAAGGGTTATAGATACCAGGGCTGTTAATCAGCTTTAATGAGACATCAGCTCCATTGGTTCCCCTCTCTCCAATGTTTTTAACTGGTTATTATGAGAACTTCTATTTAAATATTGATGCCCTTTTTGCTTTTGTCATTTTTCAATCCAGTCCCTTTGCATTTTGACTCATATTGTGTTTGAAGCATGGTGGCCTGAATATGGCCCTGGGGACCCATACAGCTAGTGGGCCTTGACGTCTGGAAGCCACACGGAGCTACATCACTTTGCCCCCAGATAAATTCTTGTTCTTGGAAGCTAGGATTCACCTTTTTGGCAGGTCACAGGGGGAATCTGCACTAGTTTTCATCTATATCTAATATGTTGTGGCTTTTTCCAAAATCAGTGATGAAATTTTACCCAATTTTTTTTAAAAAAAAGTAATCTGGGATTTTATGCTATGAAGGTATTGAATGTATGCTGTTGTCTGTTGGAATCTGTCCTGAGTCCCTTTGGAAAGAAAGGGTGGAATAGAAATGAAGTTTTGATGATTATGATGATGATTAAAGGGGTGTTTTAAAAAGATGAAGGAGTCCTGGTGGCGAAGTGTGTTAAAGCGCTGAGCTGCTGAATTTGCAGACCGAAAAGTCCCAGGTTCAAACCCCGGGAGCGGTGTGAGCAGCCGGTGTTAGCTCCAGCTCCTGCCAACCTAGCAGTTCGAAAACATGCCAATGTGAGTAGATCAATAGGTACCGCTCAGGCGGGAAGGTAATAGCGCTCCATGCAATCATGCCAGCCACATGACCTTGGAGGTGTCTACGGACAACGCTGGCTCTTCGACTTAGAAATGGAGATGAGCACCAAGCCCCAGAGTCAGACATGACTGGATTTAACGTCAGGGGAAACCTTTACCTTTACCTTTACCTTAAAAAGATGTCTTGACTATTACTAATAGACTCCTTTTAAAAATATTATTTTTATTTAGGTTATATATGGTTTTTAGAGAGGTCATGTTTGGAGAGAGAATGTATAAGAAAGTTCATTACATGGTAGAATTAATGCAGTTTGACACCATTTGAACTGCCATGGCTCAATGCTATGGAGTCACAGGAGTTCTCATTTTACAAGATCTTTAACCTTCTCTACCAAAGAGTGCTGGTGCTTCACCAAACTACAACTCCCATGCTTCCATTGCATTGGTAAAGTGGTATCAAACTGCATTACTTCTACAGTACAGACGCACCCAAGGAGGGTGTAACATATAGCTTGACTTAGAGAAAGAGAAGAACCAATTAAAACAGTAAAAAATTTGAATAAAAGCTTTTACTGTTGTTTGGCCTTGCCTATTCTCCTCCTTCTCTTCCTCCTCCTTATATTTATTTACAGTGTTCCCTCACTTATTGCGGGGGTTAAGTTCCAGGACCACCCATAATAAGTGAAAATTCTCAAAGTAGGGACACTATATGTGGAGGAGAGCAAACCACAGACCACTTACTACAATGCAGACTGTACTTTATTTTAGCAGTTACCATATACAGTACTCCGGAAGAGAAGAAGAATGGAAGCTAAATAACCCTTTTTTATTTCCAACCCTTCCCTACCCTCCCACCCTCTCCCTTTGCTTCTCCCTTTGCCCCCTTTCAAAACCCTTTGCACACAGCAAAAACCCACAAAATAGAGAAAATACCACAGTAAATTGTTACATTAATATTTATTGAAAATCCGCAAAACAGCAAGGGAGTAAAAAGTGAACTGCGAAGTAGTGAGGGAACAGTGTATATCCTGCTTTTCTGTCTTGATAGGGACACAAAGTCCTTTACAGACTCAAAATCCAAAGCAAGGTTTCCTGTTTGCCAATTACCAACTGAAAAAAATTGAGCAAGAAATCAGGAGTTCCTAGCTGATAAAACGCAGTCAAAAATTGGTTTAAGGCTAGTGTGCTTTGGGTCAAGCAGGTTAAATCTAAACCTGTCACTCAGCCTATTTTATCTGCCATCATACTTCACAAAATATTAATGTGCTTGCAGAAAAGCTGGTGATTCTATGATATTACACAGCATGAAATCATTCTGCTTTCAAGCCACATAGGTATGAATCTCTAATCAGCTAAAGACATCTCATTATTCATCATTTTTACCTCATCCCTGATCCCATCCCAATCACCAGTTTTCTGAGCTTAAATCAAAAACTGTTGAGCCCTTTGCACTCTGCTGGTGCTTGGAACTACACAGAGCAGAAACCAATTTTTGCAAGTGAAGTGTAATCATCAAGCAGTTTTAAATTAGCATCCTAAAATCCAACATCCTTATTAGGAAAAAAAGGGTCTGTAATTTTAGCTTGTAATGAGGAACTGAAACAAAGTGCAAAGAAGTTGTGTGTCTGTTTGATTGTATGCTTCTTATTTATTAATATATTTACTTAATTCAATATTCCTGTACCACTGACTCGACACAGTCCTCAGGACAGTTCATGCTATTAAAGTAAAGCATTAATAATTAAATGTCAGATAGAGTAAGCCCTTTTGTGGAAGGCAAAATTAATTAATTAATTAATTAAAAGCAGAAACTATCACAACATTCAAGGATGAAAATGAAGCTCTGGCAACTTTAAACATTCCTAAAACCATATGAAAATTACCTTTTAAAGCACTTACAATGGTTTGAAGAACTGAAAGGTCACTATGTGGCATCAAAATGATGATAGAGTAGATCACTGCTGCTTTACATGATACAGTAGAGTCTCACTTATCCAACACTCGCTTATCCAACATTCTGGATTATCCAACACATTTTTGTAGTCAATGTTTTCAATACATCGTGATATTTTGGTGCTAAATTCGTAAATACAGTAATTACTACATACCATTACTGTGTATTGAACTACTTTTTCTGTCAAATTTGTTGTATAACATGATGTTTTGATGCTTAATTTGTAAAATCATAACCTAATTTGATGTGTAATAGGCTTTTCCTTAATCCCTCCTTATTATCCAACATATTCGCTTATCCAACATTCTGCCAGCCCGTTTATGTTGGATAAGTGAGACTCTACTGTAGCATTTTGATACTACTTTTGTCCATCCCTACATCCACAAATCATAGAATTTGGTGTTTTGGCAAGCACTAAAGCCAACCATTGGCAGATATCTCATGGAGCAAAAAAAAAAATCATAGTAATCTATATGACAGAGCCATGGCAATTAAAATGGTATGAAACTTCCATGTGTATTGCAAATTGACTCATTCTAGACATCATTGCTGGCAAGTCCTTTCTATGTTAGCCATTTATGGGATTTTAGCAGTCCAAAAATGGCTTTGATTGATGTTCCAAGAAGAATATGACCTTTCTGATAGCCTGGACCCAAACTTTGTAGATTAAGGCTAGTATGTAAATCGAACATGGAAATAAGACTGGTGGCCAACAGAGATTGTGTTCATGCCCATATGAGCCACCCCGAGTCCCTTTGGGGAGATGGAGGCAGGATACAAAAATAAAGTTGTTGTTGTTGTTGTTGTTGTTGTTGTTGTTGTTGTTGTTGTTGTTGTTGTTAAACACAACAAGATGAGTCCACAGCAGACACTCTGCTGGTTGTTGTATTGGATCACATGCTGGACAGACACTTCCCGGCGAATAATGCGTGCAGATCCCAGTAAGGTGGCCTTCTGCAGCTGGCAGATGGTAATTTTGTTAGCGCCGAATGTGTTCACGTGCAGGCCAAGGTCTTTAGGCACTGCACCCAGTGTGCCGATCACCACTGGGACCACCTTGACTAGCCACAGTCTTTTCAATTTGATCTTTAAATCCTCATATCGTGCCAGCTTTTCTAGTTTTTTCTCTTCAATCCTGCTGTCACCTGGGACATTGACAATCCATACTTCGTTTTTTAACACGATCGTGAGGTCAGGAGTATTGTGCTCCAACACTCTGTCTGAATTCGGAAGTCCCAGAGTAGCTCGACATGTTCATTCTCTGTAACTTTTTCCAGCTTGTGATCCCACCAGTTCTTTGTTGCAGGCAGATGGTATTTGTGGCACAAGTTCCAATGAATAATCTGAGCAACTGTGTTATGTCTCTCCTTGTAGTCTGTCTGTGCAATCTTTCTGCAGCAGCTGAGGATGTGATCTATTGTTTCATCTGCTTCCTTGCAGAGTCTACATTTGGGATCTGCCGTCGACTTTTCAATTTTGGCTTTGATGGCATTAGTTCTAATGGCTTGTTCTTGGGCTGCCAGAATCAGGCCCTCCGTCTCTTTTTTCAAAGTTCCATTTGTGAGCCACAGCCTCGTTTTTTTCTTTGTCAATTTGGTTCTCGATTTTTCCCAGGAACTGTCCATGGAGAGCCTTCTTTCACCAGTTTTCTCTTCTGCTCTGGATTGTGTTTTTACGGCATTCACTCTTTGTCTTTTGCACCTGAAGCAGTTTACTACTGTTGACTTCCCTCAATGTTGGTTCTTGACTGCCTTTCACATAATCTGCCAGGGCATGTTTCTCTTCTTGTACCATTTGTTTCATTTACAGAAGCCTCTGCCTCCTGATTTTCTGGGCAGGTAAAGTCTGTCAACATCACTACGCGGGTGTAATGAGTAGTGGAATGTCATTAGTTTTCTGTTTTTCTGTCCAGAACATCCAGCTCTGCTTGTGTCCAGTTCACAATTCCAGGAGTGTATCTAATGACGGGTATGGCCCAGGTGTTGAGAGCCTTGATCGTATTTCCGCCATTTAATATGCTCTTCAAAACCTTTCTGACTCTTTGGATATATTCTTTGCTGACCACATTTTTCACATGCCATGCTTGATATTGTATAACTGTATTATTATTAATGCAGGCAAGTTTGAGTCAATGATTTTCTACCCAATTTGTTCTTTTTTGAAGCTCTGTATTATTTTCAAAGGAACACTCACATACAATGCATTTGCATAATACAAAATAGATATTGCTAAAGCACAGCTAGCTCTGGCAGGACTCTCACTGCTGGTATATCATCAATTATTTGCCACTTGATATATGGGACAGTTTCTCACCAATAGTTCAAAAACTCTGGGCCAAATTAGGTGTACTGCTAAATTAAGGAACTAAAATCACGACTTTGTTTTTCATAATGTAAATTACAATTACAGAGAATCATGAGTAAGTGCAGGACCACGTAAGAGGGTGAGGGGGGGGGGTTAATTCCTTTTTCTGCCTAAGGAATGAAAGTTCTTGAAATGCAACCAGAAGTTTTGTCCAAGGGGGCTGTAGTTAAATTCCCCACTTCCAATTACTGTGACTATATGGCTGCTTTGGGTTCACACTAGCTATTATTTACAAAATAAACCAGGCCATGTGAGTGCTCTTCCCACCCTACCTACCCAGGTAGTAGACCTGTCCACTATGGGTTTCACACCACTTTAACTGTCATGACTCAATGCTATGGAATCCTGAAAGTTGCAGTTTTACAAGGCTTTTAGCTTCCTCTACCAAAAAATACTTGTGCCTCACCACACTACAAAACTTAGGATTCCCTCACAGTGGGCCGTGACAGTTAAAGCAGTGCCAGGCTACATTAATTCTACAGTGAGATGCATCCTATGTCACCCATGCTGAGATCAGCCTTTTTGTGAATCTTTTCCACAAACACATTGCTCTCCCAGAAGATCTTGCACCGCTTGGATAATTGTGGCAGCTGTAAGATGCCCAATAGCTGCTAAAGCTTAGAGGGTCCTGGATGTGAAACTGGGACAGCTGCCAACCTGGTTATCAATGCAAAATTATGGGCCATGAGGGATTGCTAGAATTTGCTAAGGAATGTAGGCAGATTTATCAAGAAGAACATTACAATGAAGGAAACAGGCATAACTCTTACTCTTGTGATATGAATGGGATATAGGATCACTGCTTACATATGGAACTGTGAACAGAACACCATAAGCATGGGATACAGTGAGCCAGAAGAATATAAATTGTTTCTTTAGCTGGTAATAGAAGATTTCTTCCATGGAAGATGTCTTCTTGGCTCTTAAAGGCAGATTTCTCTTCCAACAACAGAAATGTACTTTGAGGCCAATAATAAAGTATTAATCTAAATCTATCTAATCTAATCTAAATCTAATCTAAATCCATAATAAAAGTGAAAACCCGTATGTGTGTATGTGGCACGGATGTCTGCTCACACAGACAGCCTCCGGCCTCCACAAACAGGCTATTGTTCCCAGGGTTTTGCACTGACATTGCGGTTACAGCAAGCTCCATGAACATGCAGCCCAGCCTGTGCCAATGTCATTCCCAAACACTA
The DNA here is from genome assembly GCF_035594765.1 of Anolis carolinensis. Lineage (NCBI taxonomy): Eukaryota > Metazoa > Chordata > Lepidosauria > Squamata > Anolidae > Anolis > Anolis carolinensis. The sequence continues at coordinate 50,226,925 of NC_085842.1, read as the reverse complement.
CAGCCTACCACCCACGGAATGCTTTCATTTGGGGACCATTTCATCCTAGATTTTGCTTTTTCTTCCACCACAGGCATCCATCCCAGGGTTCTCCATTGCTGTGGAATTTGCATGGCCCTGCCCACTGCCCTTTCCTTTCCAATCTCTCTGCATAAAAAACAGAGCAGAAGTGAGCTGCAACTAAACTTACTGGAGGAGTTTAGGGATTGACTCCACATGGTGGCAGTTGCAGTTCACCCTACATCAAATCAGAGCACTGTCACTCCTACTGGGGAATACAGAGGAGTTGTAGTTCACCTACACCCAGAACTCTATGAACCCAAACAATGATGGCTCTCGGCCAAACTTGCCATGCAGACCCGATATGCCCAGATTTCACTACTGGTGGGTTTGGAGGGGAACTGGACTGGAAGTTGAGGAGTAGTAGGTACTGGGATGTATAATTCACCTGCAATTAATGAGCATCACACTTGGCACACAGAGCCCCCATAACCAATACAACATATTAGACAAGTTTGGGAAAAAGGGTGTTATAGTTCACCTGCAGCCAGATAAACACTAACCTCCCCCCCCCGACAATGCACTAGGACCACACTTCACATAGACCTCATGACCTACTGAACATACTGCAGGTATTTGTGGGAAGGGGCCTTGATTTTGGGAGTTGCAGTTCACCTCCATCCAAAGACCACTGAACCCAGCCAATGACGAATCTAGACCAAACTTGGCACACAGACTGAATATTGCCTCCTGTGGATACTGATAGATATTTCGGGGCAATTGCCCCAGGGATTCTGGAAGTTGCAGTAATTCACCCCCATCCAGAGAGTACTGCAGCACACCTGGTACACATGCCCAAAATGGCCAACTTATCATACTGGCAGGGTTTGGGGAGGATTCAGCCACGATTCAGGGAATTGAAGTTCACCCACTCCAAACAGAATACATAACATTAAAAGACAAATAATACCATTCTCAAATGACCCGGGCATGGCCAGGTCCCCAAGCTAGTTGTATAATAAGAAGGACATATTAATGGCATACACACCAATAATCCAATCTTGTTGATATCCTGGAACCTTTTTTAAATTGTGCTTTTAAAATTGGGCTTTTAAAACATTTGAAATTTTAAATCACCTTGACTTTTTTCTACATTGAAAGTTGGCACATTCTTCATGTTTTGCTATTTTTTTTATCTTGGATGCTTTCTCATCTACTATTATTTTTGGCAAAAGAAATGCTACTGGCTATCCTCTCCAGAAAAATTCATTTTCATGCTTAACCAGTGCGAAAGCTTCATTTCAACCTGTGGTTGTAAAGGTCAAGCCCAATGGGGAATGTGGGGAATCCCACCAGAGAGCCAGCTTTTTTTTAAAAAAAATTAAATACTCTGTGTAGTAAATGCTTTCAAAATGTTAACTATAACTACTTTCAGAAATAATGATTATAATAGTCAAGTTAATGAACGGTGTAGTCCTCAGTCAATTGATGGTGCTTTGTACAGTTCTGGGTATCACATTTCAAGAATAATGTTAAGAAGGATTCATATGAGAACATCAGACATAACAAAAGATGAAATGCCAAAGCAGCTAAGATGAAAGCAGTTCCAAACTGATGAGGAATAACTTTGTGCTGACACTTTTCAAATATGTATGTATATATAATTTAAAAAGGTATAAATTTAAATTATTAGCTAAAGGCCAATTTTTACTTTATTTGGAAGATATTGGATCTTGTGTCATATACGAAGTAGGGATACAAAGAATACCCACAAATGCCCTCATCCTCGTAAAAAAAAAAAAAACGGAAAATGGTCATGTGTTTTTGATTTCTTTGTTTTTTTTTGTTTTCATTTTGGGAGTTTTGTGTGAAAAAATCATATGCACAAACCAAAAAATTACTGAGAAAAATGTCTTATTTTGTGAAAATTGTATTGTAAAAACACAATTTATGTATGTATTTTAGCACACTCTCAGACTCAACAAAAGGCAAAGGTCTTTGAATAAATATTGCTGAGAAAACCACAAGATAAGTTCACTTTAGGGTAGCTATAAATCAGACATGACTTAAACACACAACAACAACAAGTTCACTCAACTTAATCTGAATGTAATCTATATTCCTTTTTTCTTTTTACTTTCCTGGGATTCTTACATGGCATTAAGTACAAGCAAAAGCAAATCTGCATCCATTCATTTTGAATGACTTTTTAGTTTATGTTATGATCTATTTCAACAAATCACAGATATAGGTTGCAACTCCATATGACTCACATGACACTACTGTATTAATGTCATGTTTGCCCATATTCAAATGCTTTTCTAATCCTGCATGGAGTGGTCAGACAGGGAAGACTTCCAAGGTTATACAGTAAGCACAGTGGGTGCTACAGAGGAGGAGAAGGAATACAAATGTCTGTAACCTAAAAAGGACTTATGTATGTGTTAGGAAAAACCACATCTCTATGTGCCATTAACAGGATGCCAACTACTATTTCCATGTTAGCTCTTATTTGTATTCCTGTGAAATAGATATTTATGGACACAAACAGGTTGAAATGTTGGGCTGATTATTCTGTTTCTAACAAGAACTTGTCAGATTTTTGTAACACTAATCATTAAAGGGAAGCACTTCATCTCTTTATGTCCCCAGCATCTGTTAATCACAGATATATTGTTCTTAAACATGGAGGGCTTTTAAAGCCAAGGATAGAGCTATCTGTCAATTACTATAATCTGTTAAACAGCCATCTAACTTAGTTGTCAGTACCACATCTTCTGGTAATGAAGTCTATAAGTCAATTAATTACATATTCTGTGAAGAAGTACTTCATAATACTCCCCCCCCCCCCCCAAAAAAAAACCTCATCCTGATGCCAATCAGATTTAATTGATTGTGGCATTTTAGCATTCTGGGTGAGAGAATTGCTCTGCAGCCATTAGCTTTTGGAATGCCAATGCTTAAAATACCACCTTGACATTCACATGTCAAAAATCAATATTGTTGCTGAGCATGTAAACTTGACTTATGGCAGCAAGAACTATGCTCTGAACTAGAGAAGAAGAAATATTGCTCTTATTTCCACATGAACTACAATGTTGCTCAAAAGAATTTGGCTAAAATCCTTCTCAAAATAGTATTTATACAATAATTTGTTTTCTCTGTGAGGATGCAAGATTTCTGATCTTTTAACTAGATTACACTACACTATAGGAGAGGCTATCAAAATCACTATAACTCCCAAGACACTGTGTGAGCTTGTACATTTTCAAGCGATTTGAAATTACCTGCCTATGAAGATTAGGATGGCTCTCTCAGCCCCCCCCCCCCCCATTGTCCCATCGTCTATTCTGTATTCTGAAAAGTTGTTAGGAATTAACCTCGGTGACTCTAAATAGCACATTGCTCTCTTCATGTTTCTCTCATGTGTTTTAATAGATTTAATATATTTCTTTCCCCCAGGTACGGTATATATATAGTTCTATTATCATTGCTTACAATGGTTGAAGTCTATTACATGCAATTTTTTTCCATGTTTTTATTTATGCCTTTACACCAGAATGGGATAATATTTGAACATTAGATTATGATTGTAGGGACCAGAGTTTGAATCCTTGGTCAGCCATGGAAACCTCAGAAAACCCAATTTTAGGGCCACCATAAGTCAGAAACATCTTGAAGGCTCACAACAATACTCTAAAGACTCCAGATCTTATCTGATCCTTGAAAGCTAAGCAAAGTCAGGACTAGTTACCATATGGATAAGAGACTACCATGAAATACCAGGTGCTCTAGGTTATATTTCAGAGGAACTGGCAAAACCACCTCTGCATATTCTTTAACTAGGAAAACCCTATGCAATTAATGGGAATCACCATATGTTGGCACGTGACTTGAAGGTGCACACACATACACACTGGTTTTTCTGTATTTGTTTCAAGTTATGTAAACCACATTGTCCCAATGTGGGGCTGAGGGCAGTCAGATATAAGTGAAACAAACAAATAAATATAGCCACACTCCTACATCACATGAATTCTCTCCTGATTCAACTTCATGCACCCACCGTAACAACCAGCAATAGCACCAATCATAAGAGAGCTTTGTTCTGCATAGGATTGGGGCAGTGCAGGATGACATTTCCAGCCCTTTCCTATCAGCACAGTAAGTAGTTTAACAGGAAATCTATTTCTCATTGTTGCATTGGCAGGAAGGGGTGTAAACATCATCTTACAGCACCTCAATCACTTGCTGAACTGATTTCTTTTTTCACTTAATGCAGCTGATAGCTATTGTATTAAGTTGGAAGGAGAAATTTGCATGAAGTGGCAATAAGGCCATTATTGTAAACATGAATACCAAACAATTACCAATGCTATAACTGTTCAACAGGATGCTATCCAACAACAACAACAACAACAACAACAACAACATCTTACATATAGTTGTAAAAGACTTTTTATGAATTCTTAGTTGAAGGATAATGCATTGGCCCCTGCTCCATTGGCCTTCTGTCAGAAAGTAAAGATGGCCAGTCCATTTTTAAAGGTAGGTCTTTTTTCTATCAGTTAGTCTACTATTGAATAGGGTTTATTGGTTGAGTGATTATTGGGTTTTTTATTGTTAAACTCTTTAATTGATTTCTATCTACTTTTTTGTGTTAGGTTTTATTTCAAATTTCATTTTGATTCTACATTTTACTATTGTTAGTAGTACTCAATATGAGCATATTTTTGGCAGAAAAGTGGCGTGCAAATTAAATATATGCAGTACATTAAAATGTGGAGCTCTGCTTAGCTTTCTCACAAGGGACTGAATAAAAGTTCCAAGGGCGTGGAAAGGAAATACTTCCATCTAATTGAATCAGTATTAAATCAAAGTCATGAATTTAATGATCCCCCTCACATATGTTTTGTTATTCTCATGAATATGTATATCTGTTTCTTTCCCCCAGATACAAGCTATCAATGTAATTCTATTGTCATTGCTTTCAAGATACCATAGCAGTGTTTTTATCATTCTAGGTCATTTTACTTACAGTGATTTCACATACAGTGATAAATGTTTTGATAATAAAAACAGTGTCAAATAATATATACACAGCTATATTCTTTTCAGGACCTCTGTCTAGATGGAGTGATTTGTTGCATTACACCCATGCTGTGGAGAGAACAGAGAGCACATTTAGAATATTTCATATAATATAAAACCCACAAAGCCAGTCTACTCCTGTGAAATATGGTTGGGTTATAGAATGTAGTACGTGTAGTTCCTACATAATGGCATCTATATTCCATAAGGAGATAGCCAGAGACAGTAATTAGCTGTGAAACTAAAGTATGAGTGGAATAATAATGTCCATTAGGCTAAAAGAGAATGTAATAAGAAAAATCTCAATTCTCTAAGGATCCCAGTATTAATATTGAAATATGGTCACTTATGAAGAATGGTGATAAAAGAATAAATAGTTTGAATATATCTCTGAGTAAATAAATGAGTATTATCAACGCTACACTTTCTAGAACATGAAAGAAGGAATGTATCAGCACAAGAACGCTGTAATGGAGTGAGAAAACTCAACTGGTGGAGAAACATAATGCTATTGCAATCCCTGGACACCACATAACATTCCTGGTCCCTGGATGTCTCAGCTGGGAGCTGGGCTTACCATCTGTCCTCAAAATAAATGATGCTCAGAATGATCAGCATAGTCAGAAGTTGGCTTCTCCATTATGTCCTGCTCAGTTGAAAAAATGCATCTTGGAGATCTGATTGAGGCATGTGCTTCTTGGGCCACCAAGTTCATTTTGAAACCAATCTTACTTCCTTTTAGGAAATCTCACTGTTAACTCCAAATAGCTGCTGGGGAAAGGACACAGGGGAATTTCATTGCCAGGCGGAGAGTTTAAGTGGGAGGAACTTCTTCATATTCTTCCTGCTCAATAAAGATTAGACTAGGATCCAGATTTTCTCTCCCTGGTCTGTAGAATGCTTTTGCCAGCATATATTTGAGGTTGTGTGCCTTCCAGTCATTTTGTAGAAAGGAAAACTATCCTATGATTTTGTCGGCAAGTTTCTTTGGAAGGGATATGCCATTCCAAACAGATAGATAAATAGTCATTCAGAGCATAAAGCGATATTGATCACACAATCAAGAGGCTCCATTGTTCAGGCCAAGCTCTGCATGCACAGAGATATCTTACTGCTTCTGACAGAAGGAAGGTAAAAATAAGCAATGCTTTGAAAAATAGCAAGGAAAAGGCATACAGCACCCTAGGAAGAGCAAAATAGCCTGTCTGGTTAGGGTTTCACCCATCCTTAATACTTTTCTATGGAGTTCATTGTATTATAAATAACCCCATATTTTATAGGAAGAGGCTGATGTCACAGGAAAGCAGGTCTGCTCTGGTTTTTAGCCTGAGATCTAAAGGAACTATAGTATTTGGTGAATCAGCTCCAATTTTTTGGATTCTAAATCTTAAAGATCAGCATATAACTGAAAGTTGATTCACGCAACTTCTTTGTGGACATTGAAAGTATCATCTTCTGTAGATTTTTCCACTGAAATGCATTGAAATGCTATTATAGAATCATAGAATAGTAGAGTTGGAAGAGACCTCATGGGCCATCCAGTCCAATCCCCGGCTAAGAAGCCCGGGGGAGAGAGTTCCACTGTCGAACAGCCCTCACATTGAGGAAGTTCTTCCTGATGTTTAATCTATTTACAGCCTGCCCAACCCATCCATCCCACCCACCCTCATTTTTTGTTGCGTGTTTTCAAATAAGAAAACATACTTAATAAGCAACAAATAATATATAAATGCACATTCACATGGAATATGTGAGGGGAAGTCATAGGGAGGAGGGAGCAAGCTTGTTTTCTGCTGCCCTGCAGACTAGGACACGGAACAATGGCTTCAAACTACAGGAAAGGAGATTCCACCTGAACATTAGGAAGAACTTCCTCACAGTGAGGGCTGTTCGGCAGTGGAACTCTCTCCCCCGGACTGTGGTGGAGGCTCCTTCTTTGGAGGCTTTTAAACAGAGGCTGGATGGCCATCTGTCGGGGGTGCTATGAATGTGATTTCCTGCTTCTTGGCAGGGGGTTGGACTGGATGGCCCATGAGGTCTCTTCCAACTCTACTATTCTATGATTCTATGAACAATAAAAAAGATCTTTAAAATGGTAGAAACACAAAGTTGTGGCAAGAAAACACATTTGAGGTAATAAAATGTCTGTTGGCCAGTGTAACAGTAAGGCAAAACCTGCACATTCACATGAAACAATAAAAAGGAAATGTCAACTTTAAAATGGTAGAAGCACAAAGTTGTGGCAAGGAAACACAGAGTGAGGAGGAAGAAGTATCATTTTCTTCATTCCGGTTCCCTTCATCTCTCTCTTCATGACGCTAAACATACCAGGAATAAAAAAACACACAAAAATAAACAAACACAAAGTTCCTAAAAGGGAACAAGAGCAAGGCAGACAGCAATGCCCAAAGTGGACAAGAGCACGAAGCACGGAAGCTGTTCCCTTGAAGCCCTAAAGTCCTGTATTCTGGGACTAGTGCTCCCTCTGGCGCTAGCTCTTAACAGAAAAGTGAATACCAGGCCAAATGATGACCCTTAGCTCAAAACTCTCTTAAGTTGAGGTGCTCTTAAGTCGAGGTTTCATTATACAAGAATTTCTATGTTATTTCATGGGGGTAGGATGATTGAGTGGGTACATATCTAGTTAGATATATATTAAGGATGTCATCTGCAGAGAAATCACACAATCCCCTGAGGTGTCTGAAGTTGCTTGTTGCAGCATGTCAGGTGTGATATTTCAGCAAAACCAATTAATTGTCAAATGCCTGGCCAATTAAATATATTCCTTTAAAAACTGGAGAAAAAGAGCAGAGAAGGGGCCAGATTAGCCTCCCATGGAAGGGAATCTTCTTATATGGCTTCACTCTTGAACTTTGGTCCCTTTTTTCAATTTGTCATATTTTAACAGGTTATCTTTTCTAGACACCTTGTAATCAGGTTCCCTCTTCCCCCCTTAATATTTTCTGTCTGTCTCCCTCTGCATGCTTTTTTTTTAAAAAAAGAAAAAAAATGTAATTGAACTATATTAGTCTATCTAATCATCTTGGATGCTTTGGAATGAAGCATTTAATGGTATACTGTATGACTAATGAGCTCTGATTAGTTATTGCTCCATGTCCTAGAACCATTTATAAAACCAATGAGATGTGACACTCAGGATAACGCCAGCAGTTTCTCTACCCTGACCGTCCCAGGAAGGACATAGGTAACAAAGAGTTAGAGCTCCCTTTCCATTATAAGCCATAACTATGCATATCAACATACATTTCAGAAAGATCTATTGGTATAATTTGGCACAAACAAGGCTCCAGACTAGAATACATGTTCCTGATATTTTTCCACTTCCACAAGTTAATAAAGGATCAAACTGATGCTCCCTTTTTTTGGGTTGGAACCTTTAAAAATAGTAAAGCACAGAAAGCTCTTGTTCCAAATATCTGTTTTGTTTTGCTTCATAATAAAACAACCACAGAGTCCTGAGAGCATTTTTTTTTAAGAAAAAAACAGAGCACAAACTCAAAATAGAAAAACTGAGAAAAAGATACAAGTGGAATGAAAACTCAATTTTTAAAGGAGCTGCCAAGGTGATATTTTGCCAGACTGCATTTTTATAATTTTAAATTTAATCTGCAAATATAAAATTGCAAATATAAAACTTTTGGATGAACAAACACTTGAAAAGGAAAAATGACTTTTAAAAATAAATAGTCACCAGATGGCTGGAGAACAGAAAGCTTTAGGAAGAATTAAAAACAGAAATATTGAAAGAGGAACACAAAGATAGACAGGCAGATATTCAGACAAGGCTTGAAATGGATATTGTATTCAGATTTCCATTCCAGTACACAAAGCATACTCCTATTCCCCCCAATTAAGGGGAAATGCTTATTTCAACTCCTATGCCCCCTTTGATTTTCTGTTGAAGGAAAATCAAGAATGATTTCTTGTTGATATCATCTGCAGAAGCCCTTCTTTGTGTCCTAACATTTTCTCAGACTTAGGTGAAGGTTTTTTTTTCATGTTTCCTCCTCGATAGCTGCTCCCAGACTTTGGAAAAATAAACCTCCCTTGAGAGGTCAAGATGATCCAGTCCTTGCTCTCATTTAATTTGCAAGTGCCTCCAAGCATTTGTATATGGGGGAAATGTGCTGTTAATGCCATGTAATGCTGGGATTAAATGGTTTAAGAGTTTCTATGGAACTAATTTTAATGCATTTTAATATTTTAATGTTTACTATTTTCCTTATATTTTATCTATTTCTGCATCCAGACAGCCCCTTTAATGCGAGACTTCCTACTACAAAAAGGAGTCTGTCCAGATGATGCCTCTGGAAAACATGAATCAATTTGCCACAAACCAGGAAACCCCTGGTTTGAGGTGAATTAATTTGTTAGTGGGTTTATTACACGCCTTAGGATAGGCGTAGGATAAACCCACTACTTCCTCTGTCTGGACTGCAACCCAAAAGAATAAACCCACTACTTCTGCTGTCTGGGTTCTAACCAAAGAAAGGGGCATCAGTTTGATCCTTTGTTAACTTGTGGAAGTGGAAAAATATCAGGAACATGTATTCTAGTCTGGAGCCTTGCTTGTGCCAAATTATACCAACAGATCTTTTTGAAAGGTATGTCGATATGCATAGTTATGGCTTATAATGGAAAGGGAGCTCTAACTCTTTGTTACCTATGTCCTTCCTGGGATGGTCAGAAACTGCTCACGTTATCCTGAGTGTCACATCTCATTGGTTTTATAAATGGTTCTAGGACATGGAGCAATAAATAATCAGAGCTCATTAGTCCAGACAGCAGTCCCGAGGTTTTTCAGGCTAAATTAGCCCAGAAAACTGTGAGGACACCTACCCGCTCCCCAAAAGCCCCCCAAACCCCTTTGAAAAGTAAATTAACTTACCAGGCCTCCATTAGAGTGATCTGACAACTCTCCTGGCACATAGCAATGACCCGCCAGGAGAGCCGGGGGGGGGAGCGATTTTCCTTCATTCCCACCCCCTGCTCTCCTGGTGCATCATTGCTACTCTCCAGGAGAGAGCTGTCGGACCACTCTAATGGAGGCTCAGTAAATTAATTTACTTTTTCAGTGGTGCTTGGGAGCTTTTGGGGAGGGGGTTAGAGTGTCTGGGTGGACACCCATCCCAGAAAGCACCTGGATGTTCCAGGGATAACTGTATATGTGGAACTGCCCTAATGGAAATCTTATATTTACATTTTTATGGATTTTAGTATAATTTTAGCTTGTATTGTTTTAACATGTTGTTAGATGCTTTGAGTTATCAAAAGGAAGATGGGATTGAAGAAGAAGAAGAAGAAGAAAAAGGAGGAGGAGGAGGAGGAGGAAAAGAAGCAGGTTCCTACTGGAGCCAATAACCAACCAGGGTATCCTACCAATGTCAAGGAGCACAATAGGCAAGAGAAGTTATCACAGAGCAGTTGCTTCACTACAAAATGAAATATTCCTTGTGAGAAGATTCTGTTTATATCACAACAGAAAAGATAGTGCCAATTCAAAGTTTCTTCAGAGGTTCTGATGTGAATCCTTTTCCTAGCTGTCACAACTTACTTTGAAGGTATTTATTTTGGACAGATTTATGTTCCGATAATGCAACAACGACAACAAGGATAGAATTTGCAAAGATCTTGCAAAATCCCGCAAAAGTCTCTGCAGACGTGTATTGTGGTACCTTGAGCAACAAGAAAATAGTTGCATGCATCCACCCACATCCACTCTAAGAACACAGAAATGGTCATTGAAGGGATGGCTGATTCAAGGTGAGTTCATGGGAGCAGCATCAGGTTGGTTGTTATGGAGACATAGGAAAACCGTACATGCATGTCTCTAAATGCAGTTTCTCTAATCACAAAGAAGTTCTCTGTTCTGTAGCTCAGCTACAAATGTAAACAGGTGAATTCCCCACATCACATTTGTGAGTGTAGGCCTTGACAGTTCTCCATAAACAAAGCTATCACTAAGTACACATTTTGATTTGTTTGCAAAAGATATATACCAGCAAAGTGCATTAGTTGTGCATTGCCTTCTAATTCATTTTTCCCTTGGGCTAAGGACTGAGTTTCATATGATTTTTTTTTTTTGCATAGCTATGGCCTTGAGTCCTTTTTTGCTATGCAAATTGCAGTGTTTTAGGTGTGTGGATCAGAAACAAAGTATGTGGAAACGACTGAAGACATCTAAACTCATTCAAGAAATGTGTGTGTGTGTGTGTGTGTGCGCGTGCGTGCGTCAATGACCAGTAGAAGAGGGGAAAGAAATAAATGGTGTAGATCAGGGCTTCATAAACTTTTTAAACTCAAGACCCTGTTTTGTCTGAGAAATAAATACAGATCGCAGATATACAAAATACACATACAAACCTTTACTAATAATAAGTCATAAATGTATTTTAAAACAATTTGTTTTTGTTTTGTTTTTAGTAAACCCCCTCCTCCTCTGTACAAAGCATTAAAAGGGAAATAAACTCTCATGGCCAGTGCCTTTGTGAGTAGATCATATGTCAGTACCAGGTTGAGGCATTAAGGAAGGGGAGGAGTATGAAGTACAAATGGGATACCTGAGTCAGGAGGTAAAATGTCTGAAAGAGAAGAGGAAAAATCCAGTCTAGACTCTATGCCTCTCTCACTGTGACAAAGAGGCAGCATGATGGAGAAAAGGAGACTCCTTACCCCCACTCCCCCCCCAAATAAAACTCCCAAATAAGAAGGAAAAGGGGAAAAAACAGACTCCCAAGATGGGAAGGGAAGGAGAGACACCGCCCTGACATCCAAGATGTAAAGAAAGGGGGGGGGGCAGACTCCCAAGATGGGAAGGGAAGGAAAAGTCAACACACTCACAAGACAGGAAGGAAGGGGAAGACCCACAGGAGGGGAGGGGAAGGGAAGACCCAGACACACTCACAGGTGAGAGGGGCAATTCCTCCCAATGCCCCGCAGGTCTCAAGGCTGGGGTCCCTAACAAAGTCCTCCCTTCCTCCTTGCTCCCTCCCTTTTATCTCTCTAAGGCAAGCAGAGGCAACATGGTCCCAGGGAGAAACAATATGGTTCAGAAGAGAATGCTTTTCCTCTTTCTCCTCCCTCCCTCACCTCCTCTCTGTTGGCCCTGCCTTCAACGGAATTTATCCCGACCCCAACATAAAGCTATGGCAGGCTTATTTGGGGTTGCAACCCACAGTTTAAGAAGCTTTGGTATAGATCAGTGTGGTTCAACCTTTAGTTACCCGAAGGCTAATCAAAGTTTAGTACAGAAATGTCAAAGCTGCAATATGGCAGTTATATGGCCCTTTCTTAAAAGCTTAAAGCAATAAGAAGGGTAAATGTTTTTTTTTTCCAAATGTTAAATTAAAATATTTTTCCAGTAAGAAGGACAAGGGCCAACAAAAAATAATTGGGGGGCTGCATGTGGCCCATGGGCTGCGAGCCGAACCACACTGGTATAGACAAAACACAATGAACTGGCATTAATGGTATTACCACTGTATGTTGCTTTTTAAAATTATTGTAATACAAACATTTTATATCTAATATTGTTCTTAACTCCATGTGTGACACTGTATTCTAATGTTTTCTATTATTTTTTCTCTATTCTGTTTTGAATAGTTACTGAATGAACTATCTTTCTATAAATCTGTCTATCCTAAAGATTCTGAACCAGATTAATATTCCTCTGCTGTTAATTTGTAAAGATGACTTCTAATCCTGTTTTTAAAGTCAGAATATTTAGAAAATTAGTGAAATTTGAATTATATATGGGAAGAGCTAAGTGTTCCTAACAGCTTTCAAATGTTAGGGATATCATTCTATGCTAATTTTGTTCACCAGGACAGCAAAGCATAATTTAACTAATTTATGTTTCCTGGAGGAACTGGACAATTTTGAAAGAATGTTTACTATTTGTGACTTCTTTTGTGAAAAATCCACAGGCAGGGTGTGAAACCTTACAAAATACACTTTCTTCCAATTTTTGTTTGAATATTTTCTAATATTCTTTTAATCTCTATCAAAGGTGTGGCAGTGTTTTGGAAACAAAGTTCCCTCTTGAGAACATTCAAAGCACTGCAGTTGTTCCTCAGAAATAAATTTACAGGACATAGGTATTTCTAAGATGAAAAATTACTTCCAGCTATAGTCTGTGTTTATGCAACCATTGTTCAATAAAGAAGGTTTCTGAAGAAGATCACCAGCTAAATTCCTGTCGGGTTATTTATTAATCCACTCAATCAAAACTGCCATAATCTGGTGACAAGGCAGTTCTGAACTCCAAGCAACAGCAGCAGCATCTGAGTTTAAAATCTTCAAATTGTCCTGAAATTGTGTTGTCAATCCTGTCACTTTGAGAATTACCCTTGGCCCAGAAGTCCAATTAATCAGAAACTGCTGTCAACAAAGATGTCACTTGTCACAGTATTTCTGGAATGTGGGCACCTGTCTAAAACATAACAAATGAAATAATCTAGTTCATTTGCATAGGCCAACATATGGTAAAGGCCTGTATTTTGTCCTGACTCAACTCAGGACGCTTTGCAATCTGTGTCCAATTCTCCGTAGGACAGATAACTTGTCCAGGATTAAGATCTAATTAGGCTCATGCAAAAAGTTAACCTACTGCATGACTGCCTGAACACATTCACATTTTTAATTTCTATGTGTGTCTTTGTGCATTTGGCTAAATCTTATAATGTGATCAGTGAACCCAAGTGATTTTTTGCTGAATATTCAGAGATATTTATGTTTAAAAGAGCAGAAACCCTCTTCTTGGCCTATCAGTTTGCATCAAAAGGGAGCCAGGAAAGCATAGGAAAATGTATACAAGTAGACTATGGCATAATCTACACTGCTATATAATGCAGTTTCACAAAGCAATTTAATTGCATTGAACTCATATGATGCAATTTACTGTAGCTCAATGTTGCTAAACTGATTTATGAAACTGCATTATATGGCAGTGTAAGTGGGGCCTAAGTAGTAATAGTAATAGTAGTAGTAGTAGTAGTAATAACAATAATAACAACAATAATAATAATAATAGCAACAACAACTTTATTTATATCCTGCCCCCATCGCCCAGAAGGGACTCGGGGTGGTTTACAAAAGCACGTAGAAATGCAACAGAATACATAGATACAGTGAATTACATAAACATCACATAAACAATGACAATGTCAATTTGCATAAAACAAATATATATATATATATATATATATATATATATATATATATAAAATATAAAACTGCTACTATATTAAATAAAATACTCAATAAAATGCAGTAATAGCTGCAAATTAAAATATGTTATATCAATTTCAGTCACCTAAAGTGCAGGGGTCAAACAAATCGCTTGGTCCTCAAATTTTAACTGATGTTTTAATCATGTTCCAAGGCCTGCTTGAAGATCCATGTTTTCAAGTTTTTCCGAAAACATTGGAGTGTGGAGGCTAAACTAATTTCTCTGGGGAGTGCGTTCCAAAGCCGAGGGGCCACCCTCAAGACGGCCCTTTCCTTTGTCCCCACCAACCATGCTTGAGACGGAGGTGGGACCAAGAGGAGGGTCTCCCTGGCAGATCTTAGAGCCCACACTGGTTTTATTACAACTATTACAAAATAAAATAAAAAATGCCCTTAAACTGCTATCTCACACTCATCAATGTTATTGTTCTGTGCTTTCTGACTTATGGCAACTCTAAGGCATCACAGCATTTTCTGGGAGTGAGAGAGTGATTTGTTCAAGGTCATCCATAGGATTTTCAGCAGAGCGGGGATTTGAACCCCTGCTCTATGCTGGCTCTCACTGATCAGTCCATTGGTGACCAAGTCTAATTTTTGTAGAGAGTTCAAATCCTAAATAAAATCTGGAGTGGAACCTTGAAATATGCTAAAATGTTAAGAACAATATGTAGCCACCTTTTAAAATATGTGTGCACGTTCTTGATTCTAGGCTATGAACTAGGCTGGGCAAGTTTTTCTCTAGTGAGCATTGCAACTTTCCTCTTTTCCTCTTGCATGTTATTCTATGACTTCCTGCTCTTCCATGTGTCAACGCTGTCCACTTTGATGGTAGTCTGCTTCCTTTTCCTTGTCTATCATTATCATTATTTGTGTAGTTTTTTCTGCATTTTAATCAGGCTATATTTAAAGGAATAGGATCACAACATCTTTCAAACACCACACCAAACTTCCACAACAATTCAAGTTGAATCGAATTGAATTTCAATGGAGTCACTTCTAAGAGCTGCAAGTCATGCCTATGTTAACTGTCCTTGGATGACTGCAACTCTGGAATGGATTGTCATGTAAGACACAGTCATTGCAACCATAGAGCCTGGTCTTGTTGATTCCCTAAAAACAAGTGTCTCCATGAAGAGCTTTTTAATCTATGTGATATATTTGGCAGTATAATAAAAAGCATTTTGCTCTTTTACTTGTTTCACATATGCAGGCCTCTTAAGGACTTTTCTTCTATCAGCAGGTTGTCTTCCTTGTCTAAATGTGTACCAGCACAAATTGGCAGGATTCTCGCCTAATATGGGGATGTTTTTCATTCCCTGGGCCATTAGTTATGTAATCATAATTATTTTTCTGCTGGGCAGATGAGACCGATAACACCAATCTCCCCCTCTCCCCCATCACCTCTTTAGTAGTGTTAGAACAGAGATGGGAATATTCAACTCCCTGAAGGCACCATCTGGTGCTACCATGTATGGAGATAACTACATAAATTGCATACTGTAAAGAGATATTTCCTACTTCTTCTTTCTGCTTGCATCCTCAAGTAATCCTTCTCTTTTTAATTTATATCATTCCATATTCTCTCAACACTCTTATAATCTCGTTATCTGCCTGCTTCTTTGGAACATCTAACAATCCCAAAGAACTAAACAATAACTGGCAAGGGGGAAGGAAAGTGGCACATTGAAGGGTTTATAATATGAAGAAAGATAATGCGAAGACAGGAGTGAATAAGGCAGTGTGGGATTTACATTTAAAATGCTCATGGGGACTGTCAGAAGCAATCCAGGAAACCACCTTGAGGAGCATATTAGCATAACTTGGAGAGATGCCAGGCTACAGAAAGCACTTGTTTGCCCACCGTTAATGAGTTAACTTCCAGTGTCAAAGAATGTAAACAATACACAAGCTTTTAAAAACTTGATGTATTGGTTGTGAACAGGAAGGGATTGCTCACTTCAGATCTTTTTGCTTCAAGAACGGAATCCCTGGTCCATTAAAATAGAGGAACAAGAGCAAATTCTGATGAAGATAAAAGGGTAAGTAATCTGTGCCTCCTCAAGGATTGTAGGTTGAGATGAATATTCCCATCCATCAAAATAAAAAAAAAATGTTGTACATATGCTCTAGAAATTGTACGTAAGAGTAGCAAACACCGAAGAAGTACGTAAAGTAGGCTGGTGTGATAATTGTGATGAAAGTTCCCTAGAGCTTTACAACCCAGTCTGCAATCTTTGTTGTGCTTGCCTAAAAAGACCTAAAAAGACTAGTTATTGAAATCATGGCACTAAGATCATTCTGAGCAGATTTCATTGTGTTGACATTCTAAAAAATGTCAAACAATCCATCTAAGGACATTGCATTCTATTTTATAGTATGTATTGTCCATATCAATGCATTTTAAAATCACAAACATTTGTCTAAATAGGTGATTTTCAGCTACAGAAAGGTTTTAGCTAATATATCTGCCTCCTTTTTAACTTGAAAGGCAGTGAACAACAAAGGGAGATAAAAGGACAGACCCCTAAATTTTCTTTGCTATTTTAACACCCATTTTGTATTTTAAATTATAAATTATAAAAAAATTATTTCCAAAAGACAAATTTGGTCCAAGAAATATCTTGGTGCCCCTTGTTTTATAATGTTTCAGAAGATCAGTTTTACTCATGGAATCCTTTTGAAATCAGATGTTGACTCACAGAGTTGGTTGGGAATACTCATGGTCTAGTGAATACATAGAGATAAATTTCAAGCAATCAGTCCAAATGATAAATCAATACTCAATCCAAACAGCAGGAACACTAGAGGCAGGTTATCTGAGCTTGGCTGAAATACAGTTTGAGAAATGAACAGAGACTAGGAAACATCAGATCCCTTCTAGAAGCATGATTGGACTCCATAATATTCTTCATTGCATTTGTGTATTTCATTCTATTTCTAACTTTGCCTACACAGTTTTGGCACTATGATTCCACTTGAATTGCCATGCTTACATCCCATGGAATCTTGGAAACTATGGCAATTAAAGTGTAATCATAATGCTAAAATTATGTAGTGAGAAAGGATCTAGAATCATAGAATCATAGAATCACAGAATAGTAGAGTTGGAAGAGACCTCATGGGCCATCCAGTCCAACCCCCTGCCAAGAAACAGGAAATCGCATTCAAAGCACCCCCGACAGATGGCCATCCAGCCTCTGTTTAAAAGCCTCCAAAGAAGGAGCCTCCACCACAGTCCGGGGGAGAGAGTTCCACTGTCGAACAGCTCTCACAGTGAGGAAGTTCTTCCTGATGTTCAGGTGAAATCTCCTTTCCTGTAGTTTGAAGCCATTGTTCCGCGTCCTAGTCTCCAGGGAAGAAGAAAACAAGCTTGCTCCCTCCTCCCTATGACTGCCCCTCACATATTTGTACATGGCTATCATGTCTCCTCTTAGCCTTCTCTTCTGCAGGATAAACATGCCCAGTTTTTTAAGCCGCTCCTCATAGGGCTTGTTCTCCAGACCTTTGATCATTTTAGTTGCCCTTCTCTGGACATATTCCAGCTTGTCAACATCTCCCTTCAACTGTGGTGCCCAGAATTGGACACAGTATTCCAGGTGTGGTCTGACCAAGGCAGAATAGAGGGGTAACATGACTTCCCTGGATCTTCCTATTGATACAGGCCAAAATCCCGTTGGCTTTCTTAGCAGCCACATCACATTGCTGGCTCATGTTTAACTTGTCCACAAGGACTCCAAGATCTTTTTCACACGTACTGTTGTCTAGCCAGATGTCCCCCATTCTGTATCTTTGCATTCCATTTTTTCTGCCGAAGTGAAGTATCTTGCATTTATCCCTGTTGAACTTCATTTTGTTAGTTCGGCCCATCTCTCTAGTCTGTCAAGATCATTTTGAATTCTGCTCCTTTCTTCTGGAGTGTTGGCTATCCCTCCCAGTTTGGTGTCATCTGCAAACTTGATGATCGTGCCTTCTAACCCTTCGTCTAAGTCGTTAATAAAGAAGTTGAACAGAACCTGGCCCAGGATGGAACCCTGCGGCACTCCACTCGTGACTTCTTTCCAAGATGAAGACGACGCATTGATGAGCACCCTTTGGGTTCGTTTGTTTAGCCAATTACAGATCCACCTAACCGTAGTTTTGTCTAGCCCACATTTTACTAGTCTAAAACAAATGTGTTTTTTCCATGTGCCAAGAAAAAAGTAATGAAGCCCTGTAATAAGCAATGAATAGCTGCAGAGGAACAGTGGTAGAATCCAATGATTACACTTCCTACCACCACCAGAACAGCAGATCACTCATGCTCGGTCTTCCATGTGCAAAAGGAAAGGCAGAGAGGGAAACTAGTTTTCTGACTACTGACTACAGCTTCTCCACAGTTTTAGTACTCTGATTTCTTTTTAACTGCTTTGATTAGACCCCTGAATCCTGAGATTTGTAGCTTCATGGGGTAGAATCATAAAATTGGCTGAGAACCCCAAGGGCCATTCAGTCCAACGTTCTGCTATGCAGAAATACACAATCACAGCACTTCTGACAGATGGCCACCCAATCTCTGTTTAAATACCT
Organism: Anolis carolinensis; assembly: GCF_035594765.1. Taxonomy (NCBI): domain Eukaryota; kingdom Metazoa; phylum Chordata; class Lepidosauria; order Squamata; family Anolidae; genus Anolis; species Anolis carolinensis. The sequence continues at coordinate 50,208,019 of NC_085842.1, read as the reverse complement.
CTGGAGAAGAATACTCCACAACACTCCGATTTTATTGTCAAACAACCCTTTTTGTCAGAAAGTTCTTTCTAATGTTGAGGTGGAATCTCTTTTCCTGCAGTTTGAATCAGTTCTGTTCATTGAGTGGCTACTCATAAAACTTGTTATTGCCTGTCATATCTTTTTGTCTATTTCATTCCACAGAACATAGAAGCAGTGCTGGAATAGAGTGGGGTAGGGGACTTCTAACCCTTTCCCCCAGCTATGGCCCAGAAACAACTTGCCTCTACAATGATAAAGGGATTTAAATCTATTCTGTGTTTTAATCTATACTTTAATGGAGTCATTCACAGCGCTAACTCTATTTTGAGGATGTCCTTCAGCATGTTGGATAGCTCCTTTGAAATTCAGATTAAATATGGGCTGGATTCACCATTCCCTCACATTGAAACCAGCAGCTACTGTTGTCACCAGCCACTGTTTTCATTCAATTTTGGCCTACCTGCTTTGCAACTTATACATAGACTAGAAAGCAATTCTTGGCTTTAAACAAAATTAAACAGAAATCCTAACATAATTTTTCCATTTGTTGTATTTTCCTCCCATATCTACCATCCTAACATTTTTATGTTTAACTACATAGACATAAAAGAATAACTGCATGGACACATACCTACAATAAAGGGCATTTTCAAGCACTGTATTTGCAAAGCAATAGGGAAGTCCTTTTTAATTTTCAACTATACTTTATATGTTTGACCAACTTTATCTAAAACATAACAAGTTCTGTCAAGGAGCACAGGGAACACTTTTTAAATTACAAATGCCCCAGAAAAGTAATTCAACTCATATTTGTCTGGAATTTATTTCATAACACCTGAAAATTCCAACTATTCATGTAAAAGTTATAGTCATTTGTTTATTTCTCTGCAGTTAACAAAAGAAAGACTCAAAGACTTAGATTTTCAGAAGCTTTCTGTACCCGAGTTGAGGCATGTTGGACTGCAAATAGTCTGGAGTGATGTAGATCACTATCTGAAGTACCAAAAGAGATTAGAAAATTAATCATGCTTCATGTGAACATCCCTAAACTCCTTTGTTTTGTTTTTTTTGTGTCTTTGTTCATCCTTTTTAAAAGTCTAGCTGTTCCACAAATTCCTTTTGTTATCTGACCTTTCCTTGATGTCCATGCACAGTGTGTCATTGCTGGAGGCCTTTCTGGTCTCTTAACTCTTCCTTCTTGCCTTTTGAATTTTTGATTAGGAAGCCCCTTTCTTTTTTGTCTATTTGATTGTTTTTTATGAAGCCCCTTTTGGCCTGAACTGTCCAACCAACATACACTTGCTTTCTAAAATAAGCCAGATCTCCTTTCTGGCTAGGCCTCCAAAGACTATTATTTGTGCCAGACCAACTGACATAGCTGCTGTCTAATTTCCGGTCAGGTGCAGCCCCTTTGGCATAGTCTGTCTAGTCCAAGGTCAAAGTGATCAGAAAAGCAACTCAAGGCTTTGTCTAAGAAAGAGCAATTCAAAAACACAGCCAGGGATGGAATAAAGTCCAAATTCTGTGATGTTCTGTTGGGCTGGAAAGAGGTCATCTGCCACCCTCTCTTCTTAAAAGTCCCAGATCTTCAGAATATGAATAGATTGAATGTGTTCATGTGTGGTAATCTTCACCTGAATACTTGAAATATATTATATATGAAGATATTATATTTAATATATTTGAGTAATGTTTAAAAAATATACCTAAGCAAATGAATGAATAAAAACATTCAAAATACATGAGCAAATAGAAACATTATGATTGGCATCAATATACTGTAATGTCCTACAAATCGTATAAGTGCTACCCTTCCCTACTTTACAAGGAAAGTTCAAAGAACTTGGCAGGACCATTTAAAGGTGGTGTGATTTGGCTTTGACTTATGGAACCCTAAGATTAGGCTTTGACTTATGGAACCCTAAGGTTCTGTTTAAGACCATGGTGTCCTGTATTGAGTCAGTCTATCAGCAATGTGGTTTATCTCCTTTCATATTACCTTTGGCTTTTCTTAGGATTATTGTTTTTTTCCAAATGAGTCATATTTTCTCATTGTAGGTATTTTGTCTTTTTTGCCATCTGTGGTTTCTAGCATTTGAATGAGTGTTTTCCCCCCGTCACCTTTGGAGCTGGCCATAATACATGTTTTTTTCTGCCCAGTACTATTTTTAGATTCAGTGAGTTTACATCCCAAATAATATGGACCAGCAGTACTATATCTTTTTGTTAGATCTTCTATGTTTTGTAGATAACAAAGGATCTACATAAATTAGAAGTCCAGACTAATTTGTTTGTAAAACCATAATATTGCAATGTCTTCAATATTCAAATTTATTGTGATGATGGAAGATTACCCAACATATCCTTTCATCCCATTATTATACAATTTACATATTATATTTAGAAATGGCATCAGTATAAACCCAGGATGCCCTCGAGTAACTTTGACGAGAAAGCAGAAAATAGTTTCCAACTGCTGGCCTTTTGGGCAAACATTTTGCACTGAAAAACAAACACTGGATAAATTACTTTCTGTCACTCTTAAGCAAATGTTTTATGCTAGCTGCTCTCCTTCACAGAAACATATGCTATTAGGATGCTGGAATAAATGGAGCAGAACAATACATCAGTTTGGCTTTGTTTTCTGCTAAACAGCAGTAAAGTAGGAGAGAAACCATACACTATAAAAACAATATGCCAAAAAATGTCCTGTTAACTTCAACATAAATAAAATGGGGATAGCAAATATACAGAGGATGTGATTTACTAATATGCCTTCACCCTGTCATAAAAGGAAAGTAGTACAAGGATTATACATGAAACATTTAATAGGGATACATAACAATCAAATGTTTACAGGAAAGTAGAAGATCCCTTTAGAAAGGAGTGAAAGAACAGAACAGTCCTGTTGCTTTTGGTAGTTCATCTGAGTCCACCTACTGAACAAAAACAATAGGCAATTAATGTCACAAAAGGCAACTGAGACTTTGCTGAGAAAGATATTAGGAGCTATTGTAAGATCCTTGGCTAAACACTCCAGCATATCCTGCTATTTAACCACTCCAAAACATTACATAGCTTTAATTTTAATGATTCCTACAAACATAGGCCTTTGGAATGCCAAGTTAAAACTTTATGTGTTTGTTTTCCCTTGTAAAAACATTTAAGTGGCACTTAAAATCCCATAAATTGAAAACAATTTTTGTGAAAATGTATACAATTTTATCTCCCTTTTAAAACAGACCTAATATATGGATTCATCTTGAGCCATATATTTGTTAAGGAAGACCAATCACATTATTCATATTAGTACAGACTGTAGATTTGCTTTTAGTTCAATGGTGAAGTGATCATCATATCCAATGTGCTCCCAGTAGACTGATGGAATGGTCACCATAGTCCCATCTACACAATGTAGATCTTCTTTGAAACCCCTTCTGGGGTTTGTGGAGACAAACTCCTGGGATTGCCATCTGCTATCTCAGGTGGGGTTTCCACAGCCATCCCACACTCCTCTGTTTCAGGCAGTCCGGGGAGGTGCCACCCTCTCTTTCCAGCCCCATTTCATGCTCAAAATGACTAGAAAGGCCCCTTAACTGTTCCTGGAGGAATAGGAACATTGTTTTTCCTCAGTAGGTGAACTCATTCTCTCCTTTGTCCACAGTGATAACACAAGTGAGTTTGGAGAGGGGAGGAGGGCTTCCCTTTCCAAGCTCCATTGCATCATCACTGTGTGAGATGAAGAGAATGGGCAAACTCCAGAAACAGTTATAGAGGCTTTCTAGTAATTTTGAGAGTAAAACAGGGCAGGGAAGGAAGGATGGCACAGGCCATGCCCACCCGTACAGAGACAGCATCAGCATGGGTAGGGTGTTTGACACCACCCCGCCAATGTGGCAGGGGTTTGTCCCCATATGTGGCCGCAAAATGCTCCATGAAACAGCATGTTTAATGCTACATCTGGAGGTGGCTTATGTCATATATATGCTTAAGGGAGAAGAAAAAAGTAAAGTATACAAGCAGCAAATACAAGTGTAAAATGAAAGACACAACCACTTTCTGGAATATACTGCCTGTGGCTACCAATTAAGTAATAACTTGGTGACAATTTCTACATCTGTGGGAACTACTATTACTTCAGTAGAACTACTTCATGCATTACACATACACAGAACATATGAATTACACTCAAATGCCTCCACTGAATATGTTCCAGAAGTAAAGCTAGCAACAACCACAGTACTGCTAGAACCCAGAATGGGTTTTTAATCCCCTTATGTTTATCACAAGATCAGTTATAAATCAGAAAGGAAAGGAAAAAGAGCAAACAAGTGAAATATTCACCTAGTAATGGGTGCCTCTAAACAGCATACATGTCCCATTTTTCATAAAATGCTTTATAGTCCATACAAAGAAATAAACCATTGTTTGCCAAGCAGCCAGAAGGAGGGATCAGAATAACAGCTATGCTAGCCATACATGTACACACATTGGCTGGCAGCCTACAATTTGTTAGTTTTTCTTTTCTCATTAAGGATGAAAATGTAATATCTTCTCCCTTCTATTTGCATCAATTCTTCAGAATGAAGAACTTCCAGATTCCATATCCTGGAAGGTGTCTATTCAAGCATGGGTATCTGCCATGTTGTCCAGTGAAGAAAGAGCCAAAATTCTTTTGGCTTTTCTGCAATTTAATTCTTTGGCTTTATTACACAGAACAATAAAATCATGAAGTTGAAATGGACCCAAAAAGTTATGTAATTAAATGATCTGCCAATGCAAGAAATACACACAGCTAAAATATTCCTGACAGGCCATCCCAATATGGCTTAACGGAAGAAAAGTGTAAACCTTTTGGGTAGGCAGTTCTGCTAATAAAGAGCTCTTAGCAAAAGGAATTAAAGAGCTCTTACATCAGTAAGGAATATTTCATGATATTTAGTTTAAAAATCTAATCTATTTATGTTGGTATAGCACAAAAATGTCTGTTGGATCTTCTTTAGGGCAACCTTTCAAATATCCGAAAATAGTCATTTTGGGGAGAGGGCGGGTTATAATTAAATAATAATAATAATAATAATCATCATCATCATCATCATCTCACAATCTTTTTTTCTCCAGACTAACACACATAGTTCCTTTGACTGTTCCACATATTGTTTTCCCATCCCTCTTTCCTTTTCCTCCATATTGTATTCAATTTGGGAATATTCCTCTTAAACTGTACCTAGAAATATATAAATGTCCCAGATGACATCTGGCTGAATCAGAGTATTATTGTTTTATATTGATCTGGTGCTTCTGTTGAAGTTTAGAATTATTAGTTTTTCTCATATTCTCTATAATAATAATAATAATAATAATAATAATAATAATAATAATAATAATAATGGTAAATGTTTCCCCTGACATTAAGTCCAGTCATGTCTGACTCTGGGGGTTGGTGCTCATCTCCATTTCTAAGCTGAAGAGCCGGCGTTGTCCATAGACACCTCCAAGGTCATGTGGCCAGCATGACTGCATGGAGCGCCGTTACCTTCGCACCGGAGCGGTACCTATTGATCTACTCACATTGGCATGTTTTTGAACTGCTAGGTTGGCAGGAGCTGGAGCTTACAACGGCCGCTCACGCTGCTCCCGGGGTTTGAACCTGGGACCTTTCAGTCTCCAGCTCAGTGCTTTAACACACGTTGCCACCGGGGCTCCAATAATAGCTCACGAATGGGACCCTGAAGAAGGAGACAGAAGACCTGATCCTTGCAGCCCAGGAGCAAGCCATCAGGACAAAGGCAATTAAGGCCAAGATCGAAAAGTCAGCTGATGACCCAAAATGCAGAGTGTGCAAGGAAACCGACAAAACCATTTATTATATCCTCAGCTGCTGTAAGAAAATCGCACAGACAGACTACAAACAGAGGCACAACTATGTGGCCCAAATGATCCATTGGAACTTATACCTCAAGTACCACCTGCCAGCAGCAAAGAACTGGTGGGATCACAAACCTGCTAAAGTATTGGAAAATGAGCACGCAAAGATACTGTGGGACTTCCGAATCCAGACTGACAAAGTTCTGGAACACAACACACCAGACATCACAGTTGTGGAAAAGAAAAAGGTTTGGATCATTGATGTCGCCATCCCAGGTGACAGTCGCATTGATGAAAAACAACAGGAAAAACTCAGCCGCTATCAGGACCTCAAGATTGAACTTCAAAGACTCTGGCAGAAACCAGTGCAGGTGGTCCCGGTGGTGATCGGCGCATTGGGTGCCGTGCCAAAAGATCTCAGCCGGCATTTGGAAACAATAGACATTGACAAAATCACGATCTGCTAACTGCAAAAGGCCACCCTGCTGGAATCTGCACGCATCATCCGAAAATACATCACACAGTCCTAGACACTTGGGAAGTGTTCGACTTGTGATTTTGTGATACGGAATCCAGCCTATCTATCTTGTTTGCTGTGTCATAATAAAATAAGAATAAGAATAATAAGAATAATAAGAATACTTTATTTATATCTCGCCACCATCTCCCAGAGGAACTGGGAGTAGGGGCTAGCTTAATCTTCCTCAGAAGGCCACTCCAGAGCCCTCAGGCTTTTCAAGGTACAGTCACAGCTGGAACACAGATATGACTGCCAAGCCTGCTGTTATCCATTTTATATTTGTGCCTTTGATTCTTCCCCCATTTCATTTAACCCCTTTGAAATCAATTTTGTTTGGAACTAATTCTCTGACCTAAAGTTCATCCTTCTGACTCCTTAGTTATCTTTCCCAAATGGGTACAATCTATAAACTGATAAAAAAATACCATCATTAAAGTAATTTTTAAAAATGTTGAACAACATTGAATTCAGGACAGATCCAGTCCTGGCAATGACACTGCACTTGTTGTGATTCAGTCTGATGATGAAGGGGGATTTGTGGAACAGCAGTTTGAACAGCAGTTTCTCCCTGGGAATGTTGACATTTCTGAATTGCAGGTGGATTCGGAAAGTGTTGATAGCTTAGAAAAACAGACAAAACAGGGATATGTGGATAGCTCTGAGTTTAGCAGAGATGTTGACAAAGTTTGTGATAAGGATGACCTTTCACAGGAGTCTGAGAATTGTCAACAAAGTCCAGATGGGAATGAGGGTGATGAAATTATGTTAGACAGGGATTCCAGGATGAAATTGAGATCGGGCCCCAGACGCTCTGTGAGAATTGGAGGCAAGCGTGGGGGGACTAGAGATCAGAGGAATGTGTTTTTAGGTTGCAAGGAGGTTTTAAAGGAGATGTAATTTGGAAAGATTTCAGTCAGAGCAACATCGCTGTTGAAAATTAAACTCTTGCTTAGTTTTGGTTCATGCCTCATCTCATGTGTTTGGATTATACTTTTGAAGCTCATGTTTTCTGGTTTCTTCGGGATTGCCTTGTTATTCTTGGGACTCTGTACTTTTATCTACGAACACTCTGAACTGTGTTTTATGGATTGCACTCTCAACTGGATTATTGCTTTCTTACTGCTTTTTATTAGGTTTTGTTTTTCTTTATCAATAAACTGAAAAACTCAATCCTGCTGTGGTGGAGTGTGTGTGTGTAGCAAGGTGAACCAGTGCTGAGGTGTGACAGCACTTATCACATCTCAATAGGATGATGATGACTCCCTGATTAATACTTTTTGGTTATGGTCCACTAACAAGCTACAATTCTATCTAATTCAGTCAACACAGTTCAAAGTGCTGCTCATAATCTATAAAGCTATATATGACTCAGGTAAAGACTGTCTGAAGGGCTGTGTCTTCCTATATAGAATAGGTCTCTACGGTCACTTATGGACCCATCAACAAGACTCTACTTCCAGAAGACAATCATACTCAGCCACAAGGGATCGCCTATGATGACAATGATCTTCCTATATTAGCCTACCCGATCTTGAGGTTAGGATGGTGGCAATTCTCTCAATCCCACCACCTTCACAATCATGTCTAGTGAGGACATGAAATAAGACTTTCTCCATGGCTGCCCCTGGTAAGCTAGCTTGACATCCTCCTTGATGTTCTTCCACCAGCAGTTGAACAACATTGAATTCAGTGTTGGGGACTGTTTGTTGTTCACTGTTCTTTTATTCCATGCTTTTAAATTACGGTTTTAAATACTTTTAATTCTATCAATAATTTAAAACGATGCTAACATTAAACTCTATCTCTTGTTTAGATACACATAACTTATCTTTGTTTTCACACTGCAAGCTGCTTTGAGCTCCAGTCTTAATGAGAAAACAGAGTATGATTTTAATGAATGAATGAAAAATGTGAATTTGCTGAAAGCTTGTATAAATTGATATATAACATCCACAGCATTCTTGATCTATCCAACCCTTATTTCTAAAAAAAAAAAAAAAAAGGTGGGATAGAAAAGAATAGTTTTCCATGACTTGTTTTGAGAATCCCATGCTGGCTTCTAGTAATCACAGCTATTTTCTAAATGCTCACACTGACTGTTTAATTATCTGTTCTAGAACTTTTGCTGATATTCACATCAAGCTGACCATCTGGATCCCCTTTTTTCTCCTTCTCTTTGAAGGCAGAAGCAACATTTGCTTACTTCAAGACTCCAGGGACTCCAGCTGTTCTCCAAGTATTAACAAACCTTACAGAGACTCTGAAGTTACAGTGACAAGTTCCTTTAGTAGCCTTGGATGCAGTACAACTGCCCCTGGAGACCTGAATTCATTTAAAACTCAAACTACAGGAAAGGAGATTCAAACTACAGGAAAGGAGATTCCACCTGAACATCAGAAAGAACTTCCTCACTGTGAGGGCTGTTCAGCAGTGGAACTCTCTCCCCCAGACTGTGGTGGAGGCTCCTTCTTTGGAGGCTTTTAAACAGAGGCTGGATGGCCATCTGTCGGGGGTGCTTTGAATGCGATTTCCTGCTTCTTGGCAGGGGGTTGGACTAGATGGCCCATGAGGTCTCTTCCAACTCTACTATTCTATGATTCTATGATTCTATTATTCTAAAAGTGACTAGGTGTTTCCATCACACTTCTTTACTGGTCTTGGGTGCCAGACTCCTTTATCATTTATTCTATTTCAACCAGATTGAACATGCTTTTCTAGTCATGCTTTCTTCTATTATGCTTTAGCAGTTCTCATACCTGCTGCTTCCTTGTCCCTCCTCTTGATTGTTATGTCCTTTCAAGTAATTTTCAACATATGGTGACCCCCAGTGGGCTTCCATAGCCAAACATGGATTCAAACCCTATCTTTAAGTTTCTAATCCATCACTCAAGCCACTACATTGCACAGGCTCTTCTTCTTAATGTAGGGGGGGGGGACCTACCTCTTTATTATTTTTAGCCTGTCTTGCAAGCTTTTCAATCTTCCCAAGCTTTAGGCTTCCTGCCCTTACTATACAAATTGGGAAACTGTATTGTTTCCTCTCCTTCTTTTTCACATCTCAGGGCACCAGATAATCCTTTTATCAGTGACACATGCAGAGGATAATAGGACCACATTAAAACGTGTGGGATGAAATAAGGACAACTTTATTAATAGTACCTATTTAATTGTTTCTGATAGACAAAATCTAAAAGATGGGAGCAACTTGGTGCAAGAACAGCTGGGACAATGCCCCCCTCCCCAAAACCTCTCCTCTAATTTCCCTGGGTGAAAGTACAATTGACCTTGAAAGGAAACCATCTTAAGTATCAGGTTGCACCCAGTTCAGCTAACCAAATGGGAGGCTGACCAGAGGGTGTCAGCTGTATGCCCCCTTAGTGAGGAGTAAAGACCCAGAGACCAGCCCCAAGAACAGCAACCTTCACCATCTTTTGATCTCATGATACTTACGGAAGTTCCAGATTCTCATCCTTAACCAAAGCTTTGAAGTTCCACAGCTATTTTTCCCTTTTCCCCAAAAGCAAGGTAGACTGTACAAACCCTAAGAAGGACAACCAGAATTGGACAGAAGTTACAAAGTATAGGAGGATTCATACTGGAATTAAATATTGCTCCCCAGGTATTCCAGGGAAGAAATTACCATTTTGGGAGCCACATTTATTCTGGGCAAGGGGAAAGATTGGAAACAGGAGGGCCATAAAAATGACCTCCAAGGGGCAGCATTTGGCCCACTTCTAGATTTCCATCCCCACCTTACAACCATCCTACTAAATATATTGATAGAATAACACAACATTGTAGATGCTGTTAAGAGAAGGAAATTTATATTAAAGCCAACTACCTGAGAGAAATAAGATCAGCACCAACAACATTCTAGATGTCATGCCCCTGCCTTGAAAGTTCATTTGAAAATGAACCAGACTTGCCAATGGAGGAATCACAGCAGATGCCTGCCAGCCAGTCAACTCTTCTTTCTATTTGCCAGGACAAGTTGGGTTCAGAGAGGGAAGAGACTCAGGCATCTGGCCCAGACTACTCCCTACAGACTACTCCCTAAAACACTGCCTGGAATCTGGATGCTAACTGAAAATGCCACCTATAGATTTTACTATAACCATCTAGCTTGCTGAGGAAAACTTTGGTCTTCTTCTTGACAGCTTGGGTAACAGAAGTGTACAGATTTGTGACTGTGGACTGTTTAGCCACTCAGCTACCACTACTTGCTGGAGTCTTGACTCTGATTTATAGCTTTTGTGACCCTGGATAGTTTGATGACAGCAGAGCTGGCCCTAGGTATTTTTCAAGTGTAGGCAAACAGAATTTTGGCGCCCCCCCCCCCAAACCAATCATTGAAAAATAAAAGCGTTGGATAAGCGAAAATGTTTGATAGTAGGGAGAGATTAAGGAAAAGCCTATTATACATCAAATTACATTAAGATTTTTCAAATTAAGCACTAAAACATCATGTTTTACAACAAATCAATAGAAAAAGCAGTTCAATACCTTGCGGAGGCAGGCCACAGGAGACAGGAGTTGCCTCGATGGCGCCCCCAACAAGATGGCGCCACAGGCAATTGCCTAGTTGGCCTGGAGGTTGAACCGCCTCTGGATGACAGATACCTCTTGCATGTCCACTGATTCTTGATTTCAGATTGACAGTGGCTTATGGATGCTGGACCGCTAAATCTTGTCTGCATGTTAGGAGCAGGACACTGGAACCCAATGCAGTTTCAAGGCACTTCTCGATAAGAATAAAGGGAGAAGAATTAGGGGTGAGAGGATGTGAGTGTGAGCATGATAGGAAGGCAGAGCTGTGTGGATGAACTCAGTCATATCAATTAAAGCTGTCATCTCTTTTTGACTCCTAATAAAGAGTGAATCAGTAATTCAGGAGATAAAGATGTATTAGGGGAGGTATCTCATCCAATTTCATTCCCTTCACAGTACTATGACAATGACTAGTCCCACTCCTTCCCTCACCTTTCCTTCACCACATAATGAGTTTTCACTTCCACAGAAAGTAAGGAATGAAAGTAAGGTGATGAGAGGGTCACAGATGAATTGTATTTAAAAACTTTTTATTGTGATAGAGATGCATTAGGTGTCTGGGTTGTGCTCAAAGCAAGCTGCTGAACAATAAGCACAAGCACTCAGCAATAAATATAGACTCAATCCCTGGCATTAAGCTGGATTCCAGATGATATGTTGTCACACTTTTTCATTTTCCATAATGTTGTGACTATTTAGGATTACGGCTGCTTCTAATCAAATACCATATGCATGAAAAGCTACAGATAATTTATCACCTGAGAGGCAATAATACCTGTTCGTCAATTTATTAGTCCATGCTACCAATTTGGTCCTTTCGTACATCTCACTGGGAATAGAGCACTTCATAAATGACTCAGCCTCTAATACATTTACATGGCTGGATCAAAATGTTATTTATTTGGTTCATTTTATATTGTGTGTACATATCCTTAATAAATAGTTGGAGAGTGGAATATTTATCTGAGAGGGTAAGCCTTTTCCTATTAGCTGTTCTTTTCTTTGTTGGTTATTCCACACTTGCTTCTCTGCTAAGCCAAATGAGAAAATGTTTTCAAGCTATTTCCAATTTGCTTTTAGTTATCATCTGATTGATTATTCAGTGAATTTCATAGTAACGTTTTTGGTTTTGGGTTCCTCTATTTGACGGACTGTAGATTACTTAGTGATGTTTAATAATGTTGCCTTGGAAGCCGATGGGCAAACAGAGGCAGAGATATAACATGTGGTAGGTCTGATGAAGACTATGCTTTCAGTAATATAGTGCGTTCCAATACCCCCTATTGATACCAAAACCTGTGGATGCTCAAGTACAGTTATTTACATTTGTGTATAAAATGTTATATAAAGTGAAAAGTCAAGGCTTCTTTCTTTTTTAAAAAAAATCAAGCTGTTGGTTGTTGAACCTATGGATACAGTATCTGTAGATATGGAGAACAGATTGTGTGTATGTATGTATTATACACATACACACACATTACACAAACACATACAGATACATACACAGACATACATGCAACAATGTTTCTTTTGAGAGTCACCTTACAGGTGCATGATGCTGTGACTCTAGTTGAGACTAGCATCACATTGGGCTAAAATTGGCAGCATGTGCTGATTTTAGTCCAGGTCACCCAGGAAGCCAGACGGCTCCCATCATAACACTGTGCTGTGAAGAAGGGCTGATCCAGCGCATGCAGGGCAACACGGGAAAGTTTCCGGGTGATGCAGGGCATGGGGCAAAGTGGAGCACCACTGCTGCCAGCCGCTGGAGGTATGATAAGGTCGTAAATAGCTGTAGGCACTGTCATGGACATGTTGCAGAATATTTATCTTGAAGTACGCTCAAGGTGGCTAAATTTCAAGCAAAAAGCCAAATCCCATGCTTTAACAGGTATTGTGCCATATCTACAGAATTGATGTTCTCCGTTAGCCTTTAGCCTCTGGTACCAGACTGAGTTTTATTCCTATGTGTTTAAATATTGCAGCCATGTAGGAGTCACTGGAAACAAAGTGAGCAGAGGAGTCCCTAATGTCTGGTTTGCAGTGTAAATTGTAAGATCATGACAGCAGCAATATCCCCAGGGAGATGAAGGTTCTTAAAATGTATTATTACTCAAAGATTTTACAAATAGTTGCCACCATCTATGTTTTCAAAGAAGGTTTGGCTATGTAATAGATGGCCTTATCCTGGAAACATTTGTAAACTGTCTGATAGGAGCTGATGGGCGAAAGAAGAAGATGTGTGTGTGTGTGTGTGTGTGTGTGTGTGTGTGTGTGTGTGTATATATATATATATATATATATATATATATATATATATATATATATTCTTAGTAAGGGAATTGTTGAAATGTCCTTCTGTCCTAGAGACTGATGATCTGGGCTTCACCTATATAGTGTTGCAGCATCAGACATTCCTAAATCGTTCAGTCAGTTTGTGTTGTTAGCAATAGTATAAAGCATATAAAAACAGCTGCTGCAATTGCTGATGGTAATGATAAAAAAAGACATTAGAACTATTGTATGCTTTAAGAACTGTCCTGAAATCTGTCGCCATCACCCAGGGTAGGTTTGCTATTACACTTGTGCACGGATGTTTTGGCTGTTTGCCTTTGGCTTCTTCAGCTTGTTCAGCCTGACTGGACAGTCGTAATGGCGAGAGCACAGCTACCTTTTTTTTCTTTTCTTTTTTTGCTGCCAGGCATGGCTACTTCCCTTCTGTTCGGGAGCACCGTGACATGTCTTACACAAGCTGTGGCTATTTCATGGGGCAAGAGCCTCCATTGCTCAGTTGTGTCCTGACTCTGAGAGATGCTGCTTCAGTCTGTTTGCCTTGCCTATTTTGCCATGTCTGGCCACTCAGTCACAGCTTTGCTTTAGCTTTTTGCTTGGCTTGGCTTCTAGCATTGACTCTTTTTATTTTTCTTTATTTTCTTTATTATTTTCATTTAGTGGGACTGGAAGTTGGAAAGTGTGGGTGGGCGGATGGGTGTGCATGTGTAGGATCTTGGGAGAAAAGAAAGAGCATCTCTTGGGTTGGTGAGTGTGCTTTTAAAAAAGATTAGGATGGTTCTGAGCCTAGTGTCACCCTTTAGCTCATTCTCTCCTCTCCTTAATTTTTTCTCCTTCCTCACCTCCTTCAGAAAAAACTTTTAAAAGATTATAATTATTATAATTATTATAAGAAGAAATTAAACATCAAGAAAACCAAGATCATGGCAACCAGACCGACCGACAACTGGCAAATAGAGGGAGAAAATGTGGAGGCAGTGACAGACTTTTTATTTCTAGGTGCGAAGATCACTGCAGATGCAGACTGCAGCCAGGAAATCAGAAGATGTCTACTTCTTGGGAGGAGAGCAATGGCCAACCTCGATAAAATACTGAAAAGCAGAGACATCACACTGGCAATGAAGGTCCGCATAGTGAAATCAATGGTATTCCCCATAGTAACCTATGGCTGTGAGAGCTGGACCATAAGGAAGGCTGAGCAAAGGAAGATAGACGCTTTTGAACTTTGGTGCTGGAGGAAAATCCTGAGAGTGCCTTGGACCGCAAGAAGATCCAACCAGTCTATCCTCCAGGAAATAATGCCTGGCTGCTCACTGGAGGGAAGGATATCAGAGGCAAAGTTGAAGTATTTTGGCCACATCAAGAGAAGACAGGAAAGCTTGGAGAAGATCATGACGCTGGGGAAAATGGAAGAAAAAAGGAAGAGAGGCCAACCAAGGGCGAGATGGATGGACGGTATCCTTGAAGTGACTGGCTCGACCTTGAAGGAACTGGGGGTGGCAACGGCCGACAGGGAGCTCTGGCGTGGACTGGTCCATGAGGTCACGAAGAGTCGAAAACGACTGAACGAGTGAGACGACGAATAATAATTCCAGCAAATAGCAAAGCCTCATTCTCATTCTCAGAAAACTACCTAGTACCTGACTATCTGCTGGCCTCTTCCAGTATGTTGTGAGAACAAGAAATGCAAACTGCAAAAGCTTTGGAAGATGTTGCTATTGTTTTATTTATTAGTAAAGAAAGTGTAATAGTGGGTTGGCTATAGTGCATGGCGTCCTATGTTTTCCCCTGGGGCATCCAGACGACACTTCAAGTAAAAACAAATGCTTTCGGCACAAAGCAGGAAAACCCTGCTTTATGCCAAGGTAATGTGTCTTTCAGAAGACCTGTGTCTTTCCAGGTGGGGGGGGGGCTGTATAGATGGGACCAGGAATTGAACTGTGAAACTTCTGGTGCCCATCTACACATCTGTCCCAGGTTTCTTGGGCTCCTGGAGCCCAAGAAACCCAAGACAGCCCCACCCCCTCCCAAAACACCTTTAAAAGCCCTTAAAAGGAAAATAGCTCACTTGTCCACCATTTTCCCTTCTCTGGAGCTCTCCTGGATCATACCAATGATGTGCAAAGAGATGTTTTAAAATGCTATGGGTTGACCGTTTTTAACACTATGTACATTGTTTTTATATTGTGTTGTAAACTGCTTTGGGTCCCCAAGGGGAGGAAGGTGGTATATAAATGACGTAAATAAATAAAATAAATAAGGGGGAATGAGCTCCAGACATGCCTCAAATTAACTAGATAGTGTAGACAAGGCCATAGACACAGGTTTTCAGTGGCTCTTAACCTTTGAGCCTCCCACAGTTCCTAACATCTGGTAAACTGGCTGGGACTTCTGGGAGTTGGTGTCACGACCCAGGCTACAGAGCACCAATAACCATACGCAGAGGCCAGATTCTATCTAATATCTTTATTAAGGAAATATATAAAGTTAGTAAAAGCAAATGTAAAAGTTAGTCCAGAAGCAGACCTTTCAGGAAAGGTCAAAATTAGTCCAAAGAAACAATGTCCAATATGAAATATTAAGGTCCAAAGTTGTAATCCAATAACCGAAACACTCACTTTGCCAGGCAAAGTGAGGGGAGATGACAAGGTCCTTTAGTCCATGAACTTGAGCTAGGCTAGGAAATAACTTGATACTTGAAACAAGGCTTGAAACGTGGAACAAGGTAACGAGGAACAAGAACAAGGTCCGTGGAATAACTTGGTAAAATCCGTGAAACAAGGCAAGGTTTAGTCCTGGGAAACAAGGCAAGGTCCGTAAGTAAACAAAGGCTGGGAAACAGGAGCGAAGGCTGGAAACAAGGCAAGGCTTGAGCAGGAACGAGGCTTGAATCGGAGCGAGCTGTCCAGACACCACTCGCTCCGGAGGCTGACGAATTGACTCCGCGAAGTTACTACGCGGGTAAAACACCTATATAGAGTCTAACTTTCCCGCCGAAGCAGTTCTCTGGGAACCAGAAACGAAAGCTAAACTCTGAGACCAGATGTTTGACTCCTTAAAGATTCTCACGAAAAGCAGACTTAATTGGGTACATTCTTAGCTGCTATTCTCGCACTCCTGCGCGAAGCTGCTTCCAAACCCCTCTGTTGTTTACAAAACTCATGGCGAGAGAACACGGGAGATGTAGGCTCAGGGTTTATTTGACATACTTCTGGGACACAACTTTCTTGCAGGTGCAAGGTTCCCAGATCTGCCTGGGAAAGATCTGGCTGAGAAGATTCCAGTTCTGACTGGGAAGGTAAAAAACCCAAGTTTTCTTCTTCATCAGGCATTACAATGTCATGAGCAGGACTACAAGGCCCATGAGTCATCACACTATCCCCCTCCTCAAGGCCCCTCCCAAACTGGGACTCTCTCCCCGAGGCGCGAGGTCGTGGCTTGGCGGGATAGGTCTGATGAAAGCGACGGGTTAGATCAGGAGCATGGACTGTGGAGGCGTCTTCCCAAGAGCGTTCCTCAGGGCCAAAACCCACCCAGTCAATGAGATATTGCAGGCGGCGGCGGTGAAAGCGAGAATCCAAAATGTCCTGAACCTCGAACTCGTCCTCCCCATCCACCAAAATAGGGACGGGGGCCGGCCGGTCTACATCTGGCCGCACACCATCCGCCGGAAGGAGCAGGGAGCGGTGAAACACTGGGTGAATGCGCATTGAACGCGGAAGTTGGAGCTTGAAAGTCACGGGGTTTAATTGCGCCACCACTGGATAGGGGCCAATGAAACGGGCATCTAACTTCCGGCAAGGGCGATGGGAGGGCAAAAAGCGAGTGGACAGAAAAACCCGATCTCCTACCTTGATTTCGGGGCCCGGCTGGCGATGTTTGTCCGCGTGACGTTTATAGTCCTCCTTGGCTTGTTCCAGTTGCTGGAGCAAAAGTTGTTGCACCGCTGTGAGTTCCTGCAGCCAATCTTCTGCTGCGGGAACTTCTGAAGTTTCAATGACAGGGGGAAAGAAACGTGGATGGAAGCCGTAGTTTGCAAAGAACGGCGTTTCTTTTGTAGAAGCCTGGACTCCATTGTTGTAGGCAAATTCCGACAGTGGTAACAGAGAAGCCATTGTCCTGTTGGTAGTTTACATAACAGCGAAGGTACTGTTCCAAAGTGGCATTGGTGCGCTCCGTTTGCCCATCCGTTTGGGGATGATGAGCTGAAGATAAACGAGAGTCTATGCCCAATAGTTTTTGTAGTGCTTTCCAGAAACGAGAGGTGAATTGGGATCCACGGTCTGTGACCAAACTCTTGGGCAATCCATGTAGTCTGAAAACATGTTGGAGGAATAAATCTGCAGTCTCTTGGGCCGTGGGAAGACCTTCACAGGGAATGAAATGGGCTAACTTGGTGAAAAGGTCCACCACCACTAGGATCGTGGTGAATCCACAGGAAGGTGGTAAGTCAGTGATAAAATCCGCAGAAATTATTTCCCATGGGCGAGAAGGGTTAGGAAGGGGGTGTAGAAGCCCTGAGGGCTTCTCCCTTCTTATCTTGGAGCGCTGGCATACTGGGCAGGTGTTAACATATTTTTCCACATCCTTGCGGATCTTGGGCCACCAGAAATCTCTTAGGATCAAATGCATGGTTTTAAATAGTCCGAAATGCCCTGCTGGTTTGCAGTCATGACACAGACGAAGTGCTTTTTCCCTGCCCGGTCCGGGTGGGATATAAACATGATTTCTATAGCAAAGCAGTCCATCTTTAAGCGAAAAGGGAAAATGCAGACCTTGACGAAGTTGGTCCTGCGCCCAGGCATCTGCTTGCTGACTAGCCCTGATTTCTTGAGCACAGATGGGCCCTGGAGTAGAGGGAGTTGAATCAATGGGAGTGGATTTGGTGTTCCCCACTGTGAGCGTGGCAAAGTTCTCGGGTTGTAGTAGTTGGGATTCAAAGGTCTCCTTGCGTCCTGCAGCGTATTCCGGTTTACGTGACAGGGCGTCTGCTTGCTTGGTTTGGGCTGGGGTCACATAATGAATCTGGAAGTTGAAACGTTCAAAGAATAAAGCCCAACGTTGCTGCCTTTGATTTAGCTTGCGGGCAGTTCTTAGATGTTCTAGATTCCGATGATCAGTGTGGACTTCAATGGGAAATTTGGCCCCTTCTAGCCAATGTCTCCAAGTTTCAAAAGCTGCCTTTATGGCTAATAGTTCTTTTTCCCAAATGGTATAGTTCCTCTCTGGTGCGGTTAGTTGACGAGAATAATAGGCACAAGGATGAAGGTGATCTCCCACCGGTTGTAGGAGCACAGCCCCAATTGCCACATCAGAGGCGTCCGCTTGCACCACAAAAAGGGTTTCAGGATCTGGATGCTGAAGGATTGGCTGGGATGTGAATAATTTCTTTAGTTGCTGGAACCCTTTCTCTGCTTGATCAGTCCAGCGGAAGGGCTGTTTTCCACGGATGCAGCTAGTGATTGGGTCAGACCAGCGGGCAAATTCTGGAATGAACTTGCGGTAATAGTTCGCGAACCCCAAGAATCGCTGCACCTCCTTCTTGTTAGTTGGCGCCCGCCATTCCAATACTGCTGAAACCTTGGCTGGATCCATGGAGAGCCCTAGAGGCGAGATATGGTATCCAAGGAAATCTACCTCTTGTAGATCAAAAGCGCATTTTTCCAGCTTGGCATAAAGTCCATGATCCCGCAATCGTTGTAACACCATTTTGACGTGGTTCTCATGTTCTGATTGTGATCTAGAAAACACCAAAAAATCGTCCAGGTAGATTATCAAGAACCTATCTAGATAGTCCTGGAAAATGTCATTGACAAAATGCTGGAACGTTGCGGGAGCTCTGCATAATCCATAATTCATAACTCGGGACTCGAATAATCCGAATTTGGTCTGGAAGGCGGTCTTCCACTCGTCCCCTTCTCTGATGCGAACTAAGTTGTAAGCTCCCCGAAGATCCAGCTTGGTGTAAACCTTGGCTCCTCGAAGTCGGTCTAGTAGATCCGAGATTAAGGGCAGGGGATAGCTGTTCCGCTTGGTGATATTATTCAATGCTCTGTAGTCCACCACCAAGCGTAATTCCCCTGACTTCTTCTTCACAAACATCACTGGGGAGGCGGCTGGGGATTGAGAGGGTCTGATGAATCCCTTGCGAAGGTTTGTCTCTATGAATTCCCTGAGAGCTTCTTGCTCTGGTTCAGTCAGGGAGTAGAGATGCCCTCGCGGGATCGGGGCCCCCTCCACCAAGTCAATGGCACAGTCATAAGGTCTATGTGGGGGTAACTTTTCGGCTTCTTTTTCATTGAATACATCCCAATACTCGGAGTACTTCTTTGGCAAGGTGATAATGGGCTCGGTGTCTGTGGCATGGCAGACCTTGGCTACGAGGCAATGGTTTTGGCAGTACTTTGAAGCAAACTGCAGTTCTCTGTTGGACCAGGAGATGCTTGGGTCGTGAAGCGTCAGCCATGGAATCCCCAAAATCACAGGGAAATGGGGAACCTCAGTAACAAAGAAGGAAATCTCTTCCATATGTTCCCTTATCCACATCCTGGTGGGTTCCGACCACTGGCTTACGGGGCCCGTCTTGAGAGGGCGGCCATCGATGGCTTGCACCACACGGGCATTCTTGAAGTCATGATATTGTAATCCCAGAGAGTCGGCATACTCTCTATCAATGAAATTGTTGGTAGCTCCTGAGTCTATCATGGCGTGGATCATGACGGGTCCCTTTTTTGCTGACCATAAGGTGACCACTAGAAGGAACAGGACCCCGGTTGGCGGCTCTTGAACGGGTTTCTTGACTGGGTTGGCGAGCCTCTCTACGCCCGGTCGTTGGCTTCCCCCGCCGGCTGTGTGCCAGCCGCCTCAGACGCCTTCGTCTCCGTGGAGGACGCCGCCGCAAGACGGGCAGCGGGCTTCCCTTTGGCTGGGCACTCTCTGGCGAAGTGGCCCCCATTCCCGCAATACCAGCAGAGATTTAGGCGTTGGCGGCGGGCCTTCTCGGCGGCATCTAATCTGGGACGCACATTGCCCAACTGCATCGGCACCTCCTCGCTCCCTCTGGGGTATGGGGATGGTGGTGGGGGTCTCCACACTGGACGCGGCTGAACGCTGGCGGGAGCGGGGGGTTTTGCCCCAGCTCTACCGCTCTGGCCTCGTACCCACTGTTTTCTGTTGGCAATCATGACTTCAGCCCGTAAACATTGATCGATGAGTGCTTCCAGCGTTTGGGGAGGATCCACCTTGGAGATTTCCTCCAGCATTTCAATGTTGAGACCCTCCCGAAATTGTCCTCTGAGGGCAACATCGTTCCAGCCGGTGTTGTGGGCCAGCACTCGGAACTCGGCTATGTACTGAGACATGGGTCTGTCTCCTTGGAAGAGGCGGCGGAGTTTGTGCCCGGCGGCCTCCAAATTGTCCTCGATTCCCCAGGTCGCCTTAAGGTGGTCCAAGAAGTGTTGCGCTGACCTTAGATGTGGGGAGGCTTGGTCGAACAGAGCCGTCGCCCAGTTAGCCGCTGGCCCGTCTAGGAGACTGTAAATCCACGCCACCTTGATGTCTTCCTGGGGAAACTCGGCATCACGGGCCTCTAGATAAGCTTGGCATTGGCGACGGAAAACATGAACCTTAGAAGCTTCTCCAGTAAACTTGGTTGGCAACGCCATGGCCGGAAGACGGATTCCGCGTTCCTTCAAACCCTTTATTTCCCCATCCTGTGCATTGAGCTTATCACGGATTCGGTCCACCTCATCCTTGTCGATGGTGTAGGTAATCGGCTGGCCGCTCGGCCCAGGTACGGCTCCGGTAGACATTCTGGCCGAGGTTAATTGGTGCTTAGGGTGGCGGAGTCAAACTGTCACGACCCAGGCTACAGAGCACCAATAACCATACGCAGAGGCCAGATTCTATCTAATATCTTTATTAAGGAAATATATAAAGTTAGTAAAAGCAAATGTAAAAGTTAGTCCAGAAGCAGACCTTTCAGGAAAGGTCAAAATTAGTCCAAAGAAACAATGTCCAATATGAAATATTAAGGTCCAAAGTTGTAATCCAATAACCGAAACACTCACTTTGCCAGGCAAAGTGAGGGGAGATGACAAGGTCCTTTAGTCCATGAACTTGAGCTAGGCTAGGAAATAACTTGATACTTGAAACAAGGCTTGAAACGTGGAACAAGGTAACGAGGAACAAGAACAAGGTCCGTGGAATAACTTGGTAAAATCCGTGAAACAAGGCAAGGTTTAGTCCTGGGAAACAAGGCAAGGTCCGTAAGTAAACAAAGGCTGGGAAACAGGAGCGAAGGCTGGAAACAAGGCAAGGCTTGAGCAGGAACGAGGCTTGAATCGGAGCGAGCTGTCCAGACACCACTCGCTCCGGAGGCTGACGAATTGACTCCGCGAAGTTACTACGCGGGTAAAACACCTATATAGAGTCTAACTTTCCCGCCGAAGCAGTTCTCTGGGAACCAGAAACGAAAGCTAAACTCTGAGACCAGATGTTTGACTCCTTAAAGATTCTCACGAAAAGCAGACTTAATTGGGTACATTCTTAGCTGCTATTCTCGCACTCCTGCGCGAAGCTGCTTCCAAACCCCTCTGTTGTTTACAAAACTCATGGCGAGAGAACACGGGAGATGTAGGCTCAGGGTTTATTTGACATACTTCTGGGACACAACTTTCTTGCAGGTGCAAGGTTCCCAGATCTGCCTGGGAAAGATCTGGCTGAGAAGATTCCAGTTCTGACTGGGAAGGTAAAAAACCCAAGTTTTCTTCTTCATCAGGCATTACAATGTCATGAGCAGGACTACAAGGCCCATGAGTCATCACAGTTGGAGTCTGGAGAACCAAAAGTTGGGAAGCACTGGGTTAGAATATAAAGCAGTATAGTTTGGCTACTCATGTTAGCCAGTGGCCATGCTGACTTGGAGATCAAGGGAGCTGTAGTCCAAGAAATTTACGATTTGAAACTCCGCTTCTGATGAATATTCAGATTTTTAGTTTTGGAAAAAGTAGCTTCAAAGCTGATGGAGAATGCTCACTGAAGAAAGAAACCAGGGCCTTTTCACAGCACACACTTACTCTAATGTCGCCTTAGTTATCATAGTTGTATCCTATGGAAGCCTGGAATTAGTAGTTCTTACCAAACTACATATTACAGGATTCCATAGGACATAGCCATAGCAACTACAGTGGAATCATAGCGTTGTAATTGTGTCCTGTAAAAGGACTCTGGAAGCAAGAAAGCAAGCAATCTGGAAACTATATATAGCCAACATTATTTCTATGAGACATATAATTGTGTGCTCATTTAATATTTCAGTTCCTTGATTATAATTGCAATTCCCCCCTTCTACTAGAATGTCAGTTAGCTAATGATTTTAATTTGTGCTTTCCCACGCTGGGAAGCAAACTTGGGAAAGGCACACCCAACTCAAACAATGAGTTTCACGGCTGTTGCCACAGGAACAACAAAGCCTGAGAACGCTGCTTTTTTGACTCTTCGGGAAGTACATAAACTAATTGACTGATCTGCATTCTGGACCTGCTTTGGTAAACGAAGCAGCCAACTTTCAACAGGGCCAAAATTCAAACAGAAACTCAATTCATATGACAAAGAGGAGACAGTCTTAGCACCAATAGACCTTGGAAGGACACTGTACTGTGATTGTAAATTTCAGCCGCAAAGAGACAGGGACTGTACAGTAAGAAGCAAACATCCTCTCTTTTTTTGTCAATCGGATAGATGTTTAATAAGAAAGCAAAATTACCTTACATTCAGGCCCGTAGCCAGGATTTTGATTCAGGAGGGGCTGGGATTTTGGTTCGGGGGGGGGGGGGGGCTGAGTCTGGGTGAGAGAGGATCTACCCTAGCAAACCTTTTGTATCGTTATCCCAATACCCCCATGCATATGGGATATATTGAGCATTGTGGTCAGATCATTATATGAATAAACATAACAGTTTAAATAATAAATGTAAGGCCTTCTTGCAGACCACCCTGAGAATTTTTTTGGGGGGGGGGGGCTGAAGCCCCTCAAGCCCCCCCCCCCCAGCTAAATGCCTGACTACATTACATAGCTATTTTATAACATTTGCAATGACCCAATATATTCCAAGTCTTACCAGATCATCGGGGTCCTTATCTGTGAAGGGGGCTCGGTAGGGAATAAGGAAAGAGAGAAACATTTTAACTGCCAATACTGCACTTAAGGAAAACACGATGCGAAGTGTGGGCAGAAGTTATAAGGAACCTCTCTCTCTCTCTCTGTGTGTGTGTGTGTGTGCATTTTTGCTTGATTATTTGCTCTCTGCTATTTGACTTCTCAGTGGGCTCCCTACTTGTTCTTTCCTTGCTTCTGTCCAGTGCCTGGCCAGATAATTTACAGCTCCCGCATGTTTTGATTTGGTGCATCTACAGGCAGTCCCCAAGTTACGAACAAGATAATTTATGTAGGCTTGTTCTTAAATTGAATTTGTATGTAAGTTGGAACAGGTACATTTTAAGTCTAACTCCAGTCAAATTTATATATATGTTAGCTTTGGATAGCATAGGGAAGAGTTAGCACCCTTGTGGTGTTTTGTTGTTGTTGATTTGGGGTTTTTTAATGTCTGTGCCCTGTTGAGAATATTTCACATAACTTTCTGTCCCTGTGGTCACTGGATTTTGAAAAAAAAATGGCTTGTTTTGAAAACAAGGATTTGAGATACAGCTTCAGGGGAGACACCTTTTCCCCATGATAATTCTTCCAAGAGTGAATTTACATTCCTAGGGGTAGATTTCTCTCACTTCCTGTTGTCTCACCCCATTCTTAACTATGAGTTGTTTGTAAGTTGGATGTTTGTAACTGGAGGAATGCCTGTATATTGTTGAATTAATAGTTCGACATTCCTTTAACTGCTATGGTATCCTGAGATTAGTAGTTTCTTGAAGCACCACTACTCTTTGGCAGATAAAAGACTTTGTAATGCTACAATTCCCATGATTTCATATCATTGAGTCATGGCAGTTTAAGGAATATCAGATTACATTAATTTTACACAATAGAAGGAGTATCAGATTACATTAATTTTACACAATAGATATACCCATTGTCTCTTGAACCAGAGGGCTGCATGAAGTTGGCATTAACTATAGAAAAGAAAGCTGGTAGGCTTAAATATTTAACCCTCTTTTTTCTAATGGGATATTTAAGCCAGTGATTCCCAAACTTTGGTCCTCCAGGTATTTTGGACTACAACTCCCAAAAGCCACTTTGACCAAAAGTCAAAGATTCTGGAATCTAAAATTCAGGAGGACCAGAGTTTGGGAACCACTGGTTTAAATTGAGATCAACATGTTCTGTTTTTTATAAAGGAAACTTGGATAGATGGGTTTATTGAGATATGACGGCAGTTTATTACTTTGGTGAGCAATACATCGGATATATAAAGATAATCCAAGTTTCAGCATAAATATTGAAAAGATGATGGCATCCTTTGATAACTTAATTTTGAAAAAGGAATATTCAAGATTATTTACTAAAAAAGAAAAAAGGAAATATATTTTATACTTTAGTAGAAAATGGATTGTATTTTTGTGAAGGTTTTATTTTAAAATATAATAATTTTAATATGGTGATGTATTTTTGTCATTTATTTTTCCTTGACATTTTGTATTGATATTGGAAATAAACTAATAAAATTATTAAATAACAAGCTAAGAAGCTGGAGCATTTCTAAAATTAATTTATACTCAGTTATGCTTGGTTAGCCATCATTTCCAGTTTCTGGCTTTCTCTTCTCTTTGTTTTACAAGAATGCATCCATATTGATTATCACAATGAGGTGAGTAAAATGCATATTGTGTCAGAAATCCATGCACTGCCAGGCTTGCTACATTTCAGTGGTGTGAAAATGTGCACAAATTCATGCATATGATTTGGGATATGTGCCTGCCTAAACATATGTGCACAGACAAGCTCTAGTTAATGGAAGAAGAGTGTAAAAATGTAGACTACAAAAAATAATTTCTATACTGAGGTCAGGGCAGAGCTTGAAGGCAGGGTCACAAACACTTTGGGTAGCCCTGAAAGAAGGGAGGCAGTGCATGTGGGTGGTGCCCCAACATGTGGTTGCCATATCACTGGTGAGGAGTGGAGACATCAAGATCAATCAGCCTCAGACATTTATGCATCTACTTGACACACATCTAGCCTTGGTTCAGAGCAAGCATGACTGGTCACCTAGGGGCAAGATAGGATTTTTATTTTATTTTATTTTATTTTGCCTGAGAAATTGCATCGTGAATGTTCTGCCTATTTTTTTGGAAATTAGCCAGGGCTTAAGGGCAGATCAAGGCTATTGTCAGTTTGTTGTTGTTGTTATTATTATTTGTATCCTGCTTTTTCTGTCTAAAAAATAGCCTCAAAGTCGCTAATTTCTAAGTAGTTATTAATGGGTAATCTACGCAGGATAAGCAAGCACGTTAGGTCACACCCTTGGGTCACAAACCCCAGGGACAAGTCTCATAAAACAACCTTTGAAACTGGTTAGGATCTCTACCCTCTTTAAACACTGGGGCTTGAGATGCCAGTGATTCTGGAGCAATTCCCTTCACAATAAGGCTGACTGGGCTAAGTCTTTATTGATTGATTAATTGATTGATTGATTGATTTACCCTATTTATACCCTGCCTTTCTCCACCCACAAAAGGGGACTCAAGACAGCTTACGCATGGTAACTATCAATGCCTCAACACATACAGAAAGCTTAAATAAATAAAATTAAAATTAATACATATTAACAGTTAAAACAATACATTCAGCATTAAAATCATGTCATCCAAAGCATAGTCTGAGAGCATTCCATAATTATTTCACATATGCTAGGTCCATTATTGCACTAAATTATTTTCCAAAAGCCTGGTCCCATAACCAAGTTTTTACTTTCCTTCTGAAGGTTAGACGGGAGGAAGTCTTTAGGATTAACAGGACTCCAGGGCAGGGTTCTGTATTTCTATAGTCCAATGACATCTGCTTTGGACTGAGAGTCCATACTAATGATCACTTGTTTTCAGTTTCATTCATGTTAAATTGTTGATAAAGATGGTCCTAATATAGTGAAGTCATTTCTCTTTATTTCCTATTTGGTGGACCAATGTGGAGCAAATATGTTAATGGATTTCTGAGAGATTCCATATCTAAGAGAAGTGTGGTTGGTTTGTACATCCTAAGGCTTTGGGTTACAAACCATCAGGCTTCCATTAGATGGCTTCTCCTGGAGTAGCTGGATATCCTAGCAAGGTTTAAGTTCCAGATTGTTACCAAGACCACTTCCAATCTGACAATTCCTGCATTACTGGATTCTTTCCTCTTTAAGGATGAGAGTGTCCACAGATGCTTTTTGGCATCTGGAAATTTTTTAAAGCATGAATAATGTTTAATCCCATATGGGATGCTGCAAGGTAGTGGCTTGCTTAAGATCATATCGCTGAAATGAGATTTGAAGTGAAGCCTTCCTGTCTCACAGCTGTGCCCCAGAGACACGGTTCTTTGGAAAGTATAGGAAATACCCCAGACACTGAGTCTGCCTCACACCACTGGTTATAGGTGGTTTTTATTCTGAAGTTGGAAGGCAAATCCTTCATGTGGAAAAATGCTTTCACATCTGCATGGTTTTGAAAAGAGTGTTCTCTGAACAGGTGGTTCTTTTATCTTTCTTTTAATGTGCTCAGGTTTTTGTTATCCACAATTGCTTGTTCTATAGAATGACTCAGAAACCAATTTCTTTCATAGTGAACACAAAGAAGGATCAACATCATGATCATTTCAAAGTTTTATAAGATCTTTAAAACTGAAAGAGTTCCCAGTACTTAACGTTTCAGTGCATTTTCATACTTCTGCATTGTTTAATAGTTTGTAATCCAATAACAATATTTCATCTGAATGAACATTCACTGTTACTTCAAGAATACTGATTTCCAAGGAAATTCACTGAAGATTGCAATCTGGTTTGGCAAGGTGAAGGAAGAATGGCACAGGTGCAGTAACAGGTAAAAATCTTTTATGTTTGGCAAAAATGTGGTTAAAGTTAAGATAATAACTTGACATTTCATTATTTTTTCGCATTGGAAGCAATGCTAAACATTATTGTGCAAAGTATTTTACATGGAACATTTCTGTTCTTTGTTAATTTATTAAATTCAAATTTGTGGAAATAGTTCCAAAAATTGTTGGATCTATGTTAATAAGAAGGATTGAACATTCAAATGAACATGAGAAAGTTCATTATTATATTCATTTCTGCTCTGGGGCTGGGTGTTAGAACTCAGTCTTGGTTCCCTGAGGTAGCTAGGGGAGTGCTACTAACTGATTCCCCTATATCTTTCAGCTCATTTTTAATATCATCAGCTATTATGATATGTCTTGTGAGGTGACAGCAGGAGACATAGTGAAACAGAAGCTTAGCTTAGACCTGCTAAGTAAAGTACTGTACAGAGAGGGGTCCTGTGGTTATTAAGCTATGGGAGGGAGCTTGTGATGCTTAACTTCTGTATAAAGCCTTTGGATGAGGTCAACAAGAGTTTTGAAGTTGGGGTATGATGATGACACAGTTTGTCATCATGAGTAAGGCTGTGCAGATGCTATACCAGTGTCTGGATGCTGTAATGACCTAGATGATACAATAATTAATGTTGAAGAGGAAGGTTTTTTTCTTTTTCATTTTACTTGACAACTCCCTGTTTTTGAACTGGGTAAGCAGGCTTGCATAGTTCTGAAGGCACCTATATAAACTATGCAGGTACTTTTGGATCCATCTCAGTCACTGAATTTGGTGACTGAAAATGCCTGAGCTCAATAATGAATGGCCTGTGGGGTAGGGCCATTTTTCAACGGACCCAACTTTATCTCAGTAGTTAATGAAATGATAAGGTAGATCAATGCAATGAACTCTACATAAGGCTTCCCTTAAGGGCAACCTTGGACATACAGTTGGTGAAATAAGCAGCAACTCAGCAACATCAAACACACAACAAAGCATTTGGGTTTGAACACATTGTATTTTACTCTAAATATACTTGGAGTCTGTGTCCAACATGTTGATGAAGCCCTAAAAGCCTTGGAACCAAGTTATTCAGAATTTGACCCTCTTCTGTATACACTTGTCTGATCACATTATGGAAGTCAGAATAGGAAAGATCAAGGATAAGTACACTGTGTGGAAAGATAGGAATGAACTTTCCATTCTGAAGTGTCCTGATGCAAAGTGCCACTTCCCCTTATTCTATCACCACACTCTTATTAGTAATACACTTGTACATTCAGATCCTACTGACAATGTGGATTTGTTTCCATTCTGACAGTTTTCTGATTTTGTGTGAAATGATTTAGATTATTTAAAAGTAATTGTATTGATTGTACCTTTACAAAAAAAAACCTGGTCATGTAGGACAGGTTAGAAATGTATAAGCAAGTGAATAAATAAGAACAAACAAAGAAGGACTGTGGTCTGTCTCTACTGTCAGAAGATCAGTTTTATTCTAATTCTATTTATTTTTTAAAGCTGTGTGTGTGTGTGTGTGTGTGTGTGTAAAATACAGATTAGAATTACGTGCTGCCTGTGTTGTTCATGCTAGACTTAACAATGGTTCAGTGAAAGCATAAAAGTATAGCATAAATGTCGAGCACCCTCTAGTGGTTTCTTAGACAAATAATCTTGTCCTTGTTTTGTAATCACTGTGAACCAGAAATGGGTGAGAAGCTTGATAGGCTTGATGGAAAATTAATTGAATTTATTGTGCTTCTTAGAGGTGCTTCTTGCTCATTTCTTCTTTGGTCCCTTATGCATAATCATCTTTGTGAAGTCCACCATTTCCAAAATTGTGTTATTTAAATAAATGCAGAATTATAGCATTGTACTCTTTCTCCATTGTGCTATTTAAGTATCAAAATGTTGCATCTAGGGATGACTGATTCAGCAAGTTTAACTTTTTCCCACTTTTTACAATCTCAAATTGTTGTTTTGTTAACAGCCATTTTGAACTGTTACCAACAGCCCTGTGAGCACAAGTGAAGGTATGACCTCAACAGGTAATAGGGAGGGGTTTACATGGTCCTCGGTTTGATGAACACACAAGCAGAAGGGATCCAACCTCTGAAGCCCAGTTTTAGTTAGCTACCCTCCACTTAACACCCAATTACAGCCTTGGGCAGCTGCCAGTCTACAATCTTACTCTGGTGCCGTAGGTCCTGCACAACCTCATTGGGTTACATCAACTTGGCCCACACCTGTTCCACCTCAAATTAATATGATAACCCTAGGTGGTCACCAGGTGCAAAGCAATATAGAAAAAATCTTAAGGCAGATTATGTCAATATATTTTCCCTTCTATTCAGAGAATTAGAGAAGAAAGAAAGAGATGATCTGGGTGATAATCAGAAAGAAAATATTAAGAAGAGAAAGGTGGATTGTAATTAGCCAATTGGCTCACCAAGTTTTTGATGTATTGTTAAAGGCCATCCAGCAAGAGCCTTTTCGCATTTTCAAGATTTAAACATTATCTATATGGCCTATGCAGACTTCACAGCCAATGCTTGGCTAATGCCCGGGCTGTGGCGCAGGCTGATAAAGCAGTCAGCTGAAACAAATCACTCTGACCAAGAGGTCATGAGTTTGAGGCCAGCTCGGAGCTGCGTTTGTCTCTGTCTTTGTTCTATGTTAGGGCATTGAATGTTTGCCTTATATGTGTGATGTGATCCGCCCTGAGTCTCCTTCGGGGTGAGAAGGGAGAAATATAAATACTGTAAATAAATAAATAAATAATGTACAATAAGCATTTTTGTGTAGAGGCAGCAAAGAATCCCATCCTTATGTGGGATTGTATTGGCAATCAATTACGGATGGAAGTAATGACCACATCCTGTCCAGTGAATGGCGAG
The DNA here is from genome assembly GCF_035594765.1 of Anolis carolinensis. NCBI lineage: Eukaryota > Metazoa > Chordata > Lepidosauria > Squamata > Anolidae > Anolis > Anolis carolinensis. Next base: position 50,177,855 of record NC_085842.1, on the reverse strand, counting down.
AGTGCATTTCCCCCTCCAGATGTGTTGGTTATACATCTAGAAGGCAATGATTTGGGCCTGCTCTAAAGGCAAAGCGTTACTTTTACAGGCTCTGGCAGATATGCAGGCCTTTGGGAGGCTTGGACTCAAATGCATTTAGTGTGGTCAGCTCTTATCCCTCAGCAGAAAAATTCTGAAATGGGGCGGGATTCACAGAAATTAGATGTGACCAGAAAAAGAATGAACAAAGAAATTTACAAGGATATAAATGAGGGTTTGGGATCTTATATTCACCACAAAGATATCACCTTTCTTTCGGGAAAATTGTATCCATCTTTCTGAGGAAGGCAACCCCCAGTTTCTCTGTGATCTGCAAGGGGTGTTAGGGTTATGTTGGCAGGCTTGGTGGCGGATAGGGGCAAAGCGGACACTTATTTATTTATTTATTTATTTACAGTATTTATATTCTGCCCGTCTCACCCTGAAGGGGACTCAGGGCGGATCACATCACACATATAAGGCAAACATTCAATGCCTTTAACATAGAACAAAGACAGAGACAAACGCAGCTCCGAGCTGGCCTCGAATTCATGACGTCTTGGTCAGAGTGATTTGTTGCAGCTGACTGCTTTATCAGCCTGCACCACATCCCGGGACACTTGCCCCTAGTCTGTTGCGGGAAAAACTGGGATGAAGTTAACATCTGGGTGTGCAACCCAGGAGCGGCCCTAGGTTTTTTCAGCATGTAAGCAAACCTAAGGCTGCCCTCCCCCCAAAATTACACCCCCCCCCCCAACTTACTGGCGGCGGCAGCAGCGACCATTGGGTCGCTCGCGTGGAACAAGGAAGTACTTGGTATTCTTGCGATATTTAAAGGCAAGTGATATGAGGTTGGAATACACAATGCATCTTCCCTGAGGGCTTTAATAGTTTAAACTACAGGAAAGGAGATCCCACCTGAACATCAGGAAGAACTTCCTCACTGTGAGAGCTGTTCGGCAGTGGAACTCTCTTCCCCGGACTGTGGTGAAGGCTCCTTCTTTGGAGACTTTTAAGCAGAGGCTGGATGGCCATCTGTCGGGGGTGCTTTGAATGCAATTTCCTGCTTCTTGGTGGGGGGTTGGACTAGATGGTCCATGAGGTCTCTTCCAACTCTATTATTCTATGATTTTATGGTTCTAGGAGTCCCCTGGGAACAACTGATGCTGGGTTACATTCAGAAGACTCTGGTGTCTCACCCAAATTAGTTGAGGAGGAAGTCTGGTATAGACACTGTCTCAGCTTATTCTACATTACATTCATACATATTAACTAGTTGTTTGGAGTTCACAAAGAAAGTTAAGTAAGTAACCTTCATAAAGTTGTCTGTAGTTGTTCCCATATGGTTGGCTGGTCTCATTATTTCAATAATGGGGGAGGAAATCCTTAACTATTTTGTTGTCACATGTGAGGATGAGTAATTAAAGAATTGCAGTTTCTCCCTGGAGACTAGAAAAAAGGAAACAGAAGTGTTTCCCCCCATTTTTAACCTTTCTAAAATGGTGCAAAAAAATTATTCTACAAGGGGGGAAAAGCAAAGTTTTTTGCACAAAGAAAACTACATAAAGTTGTGATGCCTATATGATATAAGAAATCTCTACAGTGGGGGGTTCTCAAACTTCTTCAGATGCAGAGTCCATTTTGAAGCAAAAGTTTCTTGTGAAGCCCCAAGAAATGTGTGTGTGTCGGGCATGGGCCAGGACAGTGGCAGATGGATGGAGAGTATTTGTGAGAAATAATTCACACAGTGCAAAAAAAAAAAAAAAGAGAGAAAGAAAGACTACAAAATTTAAATGAAGAATAATGTTAAGAAATATAAGCTTAACAGTATTTCAGTGGAAGACCCCCAGGCCATTCAGCACAAACAGATGGCCACACAGCAATCTTGATAATGATGATGATAATAATAATAATAATAATAGTAATAATAATACCAGAAATTTCACAGGCCATCCAGTCCAATCCCCTTCTGCCATGCTGGAAAAGCAAATCAAAGCACCCCCTGAATGGTGGGAGTGAAATAGGGTTTTGGAAGCAAAGAAAGCGGGGGGGGGGGGGGGCTGGGCTTTGAGAAAAAAAGAGTCTCAGCAGTGAGGGAAGTGAGGGAAAGGGTCTGGGTGACAAGAAAAAGAGTCTGAGCAGTGAGGGAGGCCCAGGGAAATTGTCTGGGCTGCAAGGAAGAGTGGGCAGCAAGCAGGGCCGTAGCCAGAAAAAAATTTCGGAAGGGGTTTTGAAAATTGGGGGGAGGGGTTTGAACCCCTGACCCACCCACCCCCTGGGTTCAGACCTGTCAATATCTGCTTGAGATAGTGCCTGGAGGGACTCTTAATGTTTTACGTCTCATAGACTTAGCATGGGGATTTGGTTAACCAGTTAAAATTCATGAGTAAACCAGGTTTTTTTTTAGCCTGAAAAATTTCAGGGGGGGGGGGTTGAACCCCTAACCCCACCCCACCCCCCCACCCCTTGCTACAGGCCTGGCAGCAAGGGAGGCACAGCAAAAGAGTCTGGGTGGCAAGGAGAAAAGTCTTGGCAGCAAGGGAGGCATGGGAAAATGGTCTGAGTGGCAAGAAAGGAGGGGAAGTGAGGGAGACACAGGAAAAGAGTCTGAGCAGCAAGGAGAAGAGTCTGGGCAGTGCGGAAAGTGTGGGGAAGGAGTCAGGGTAGCATGAAAAAGTCTGGGCAGTGAGGGAGGCACAGGTAATGGTTATGGGAAGCTAGGAAGACTGGGCAGCAAGGGAGGCACAGGGAAATAGTCTGGGCAACTAGAGGAGTCTGAGCAGCAAGGAAGGTGTGGGGAAAGGGTATGGTGGCAAGAAAAAAGTGGGCAGAGAAGGAGGTGTGGGGAACAGGTAGGGGCAGGAAGAAAAAGAGTCTGGGCAGTGAGGGAGGCACAGGGAAGAAATCTGGCCAGCAAGAAGAGTCTGAGCAGTGAGGGAGTTGCAGGGAAGGAGTCGAGGCAGCAAGAAAAAGAGTCTTGGCAGTGAGGGAGGCACAGGTAAAGAGTCTGGGTGCCAAAAAAATGAGTCTGGTAGTGAAGTAGGTGCGGTGAAAAGGTGTGGGTGGCAAGGAAAAGAGTGGGCAGCAAGGGAGGTGCAGGGAAAGATTCTAGGCAGCAAGGAGAAGAGTCTGGGAAGTGGGTGAGGCACAGGGAAAGGGTCTGGGCAGCAAGGAAAAGAATATGGGCAGTGAGGGAGGTGAGGGAGAAAGGGTCTGTGCCCTGGGAGGACACTGTTGCTGCTGCTGTTTCTGGTAGCTCAAAACTTTAATTTCCCTGCATCCATGGAGCACAGTTTTATAATCCCTGCTTTACAGGGAGTGTGTAATGTCATAAGCTCACTATTTACATAATAAATATGCAAAAGAATTATGAAGCCACATGCTTATTCTCCTGAATAATAAATTTCCTAAAAGTCTAAAGTTTAATAGATTCTTAATGGGTATGCTGATGGACATCTACCTACTAGACAATACAATGGGCCCTTGGTATCCACCACCACCTCATAGATACCAACTTTTGTGGATGCTCAAGTCCCATTATATACAATGGCATAATAAAATGGTGCCCCTTTTATAAACTGGAAAAAACAAAGTTTGCTTTTTGGAATTCAGGGGAGGGTATATATTCAATCTATGGATGACTGTATCTGTGAATGCAGAATCTATGTATATGGATGCTTGTTTGTACTGATGTTTACAACCTTGAGAGCTCAAGTGACCAAAATGCTGACCAATAAGAAACTCTGGTGAGATACAGATGGAAAAGCATAAGGAAAGAACTTTAAGCCATTTATAAAGAGATTCAGGTGGGAATACAAAGTCTACTTAACTTCCTGCATACACTACATAGCCATCTTTAAGCTGGCCAGTGGCCACCCCATAACCATTTAGTGACTGTGGAAGGATGTAGGAAAAATAGAAGGGCAACCAAGCAGCAGCTGGCTGTATTCCTCATTCCATTTGATTTTCTTTTGCTTTCTAAACTGTAATGTGTGGGAGTCTGCAATTTGTGAATTCACGTATGTGTGTCTAAAGTTTGTGCAAAATAAATCCTCTGATTCACTACTCAGAAAACCAGTTTTTATATTCTGGTGCTCCTAAAATAGTTTGTAGAACAGCATAGCCATCTTGAAGAATACATCGAAATATAAAGTTCTACCAGATGTATGAAAATTTAAATAGGTGCAGTGACTTGTGGGCATGTTTTTTAGTTGTAGAAAATATTTAAAATATTGATTTATATTTCTGTTCATCTCTTGACCCTCTTTCAATAAGTTAAGCTGGACTAGATATATATTTTCCTTTTTATGTGCCTTGTGAGTGCTTTGAATCAGAACCAGGTAGAGTGGGCAGTTAACGTCTGTTCAGATATATCTAAAACACATTTGCTATTCTAGGACATTTGATAATAAATATGATTTTATTATCTGTAAAATGTTGTTCCCAATGACCCCAGCATGAAGTGTAGGGTACTGTATTGTTCTGCTCTTTATCTGTCCCAAGCCTAAGAAAACCCTTCAAATAAGCCTACCATTCTGATCCTGCCATATTCTTAAAAAAATATAGGAAGTAAGAACATTGTCTTCCAGGTTGCCTAAATGTAAGTCATAAAAAGCCAAGCCCTGACAGCTTTATGGCTATGTATGCCTATACTAAGTAGCCATACACCTATGCACAGTCCAGCTTGTATAATGGGACTCATCAAAATTGTAGGCATAAAACATTTCACTAACTTTTGTTTCAGTCCCTTGCACATTTTTTTTATCACTGATCCATAAATAATGGATGCATGAGCACATTTGCTGGGCCAGAGTAACAAATCTTGCCCACTTGGTAATTGTAAACACACTGAGGTTTGTTACTGACCTTGCATATAAACCCAGATGCACACAGACAGACAGAAAAACTAGGATGCTCTCTTTGGTGTACTAAGGTAGATGTATGGCATGAGAAGTTGGAGATGTTTGGTTCAGTCTTTTCATTGCCTTACTTGGCTTGAGCTAAGCCAATAGCTGCCATCCATCTGTAATACAGGGATAAAACATTCATCAACGGCAGTGTGGAGAAGTGCTATGAATTGTATACTATTTTCAATATGGGACTTTTCTAACTCAGATTTACTTTCCACTAGTTCTGTCCTCCACCGGCTGGACATATAGAAGAAGCGATTAAGAATTTTATGCTACACCAGGAGTTGCAATTTTTTTTATGCAGTCCAGAAACTACATTCTAACCTGGGAAATATCTTGAAGCTATATTCCAGAAGTGGAAAGGAATAATGGCAGTACCCATTGTGCAAGTCCCTGAGCAATAAGTTTGCTGAAAGATCTCTTTACATGTCTACAAAAGGATAGCAAGAATTCCAGTCTAAAATATTTAGGAAGAGAGTTCTTACTGGTAGGACAGAGAGAATAGCTTCTAGATTTTAGCAAAAATATTCAGTGAATGGATGAAAACTTTCTCACTCACATTGGGGGGGGGGGGGGATCACTGTCTGATATACACCATAAGTAGAAGTAGTTATGGAAGGAGTTAATCTACTTTTCGGGCATTTCGATTCATTAAAATCTCATTGATATACTTAGAAGTGACCATATCATGTTGGTTAACTAAGGCCCCAGCTACATTGCCATATAAAGACAAAGACAAACCGATCAAGTGATAGCTTTTATCCTAGAGCTGTAACATATATCGAACTCCATGGTTTCCCATTGATGTGGTATTGGGGGCTGTGTGGTGGTGGTTGGAATATGGAGGGATGGGTTTGGTTTTTTTATGCGTGCTGAGGAAAGCATTTAATTTTGTTGTACAATGTGCAATGACAAGAAAAATATTTTAGAAAAATATTTCTAAATAATTTAGAAAAATATCCAGATTGTCTGCTTTGAACTGGATTATATGGCAGTAAAGACTCACATAATCCAGTTCAAAACAGATAATGTGGATTATCTGATTTGATAATCTGGATTATATGTCAGTGTAGAAGAGGCCATAGTTACTTGGCTTGGTATAGAAATATGACCAGCTGATATTGCTCAGTACATTGTGACTCAAACACTAATTTCCTCAAAATCTTTTACTAGATTGCAATGTTCAGTGAAATAACATGAACACATAATGAACATTCAAGGAAGCAGACACTCTAAAACATATACTTCCTTTTCTTGAATGATACCTCTACATTGCTATGGAATTAATAATACTCCAAAGGGAGATGCTTTGTAGTAGACTGAAATAATTTCACATTAGCCTTTCATTACTGATGGAATGCCTACTGACTGCTGCTTAGACGGTGGCTGATCCAAGAGATGTTCCCAACTCTCTCAGTGATATCATATCCTCAAGATTGCAGGCACAGTGCCTCCATGTACTGTCTTGTTCAGAAAAAAATATCTAAAGAATGGTATGTGTTCCTTTTAATGAGCAAAAGAGCATAACAGCAAAGCAGATGTCAGCTCAATAGCCTCCTGGGGTTTCGGAGATTTCAATGAAATTTTGCCTTAAATGTTTGAGTGACAGACGAGCCAAGGACTGCTAAAAATCCTGCATTTCAACAAGGGCATATGTTTCCCACAGGCATTTTAGCATTTGTGTGTGTGTGTGTGTGTGTGTGTGTGTGTGTGTGTGTGCATGGCATTCCCCCCACATATAAGGTATCCAGAGATTGCCCAGTTTGTTATCTCTTACACATTCATGGGTAAAACCTCAGAATCCCTCCCTTTCTCTTTTGACTATTTCAAACTGGGATCTCCTACTCTCACTTTAAAGATCAGTTGAAGTTTATCTTTAAAAGTTATGTATTCTTCTTTTGTATCTGCAAGAAAGCCCTCTAAAGATTTAATTCCCCTGATCCAACCATAAAATTAAATAATATTCCACTTTAATATTAAAACAAAGTTTCAATTGAGCTATATGAATACCAATACATCTTCAAAGATACTCACAAAGAATTATAAAGGGTATCTTTCCTCGTCAAACCCTACACCCACATCTTCCTTCTTCTTAGGCTCAGTTACATTTGTAGCTTGAGATGTTTATCAAGACTAGATAAAAGTGGTAGGAAGATTACTTATTGCTCTTCTTCATAAAATGAATTAGGTAAGGGATTTGGAATCCAGTCCATAAATACATTGGCTCTTCATCCATCCTTAATGCTAGTGTCCCTTTTGGGAATCATCAATTGTAGAAGTATTTAAAGAGATCTGTGTGTGAATGCCTCTGTTTCATCACCAGTCATGAAAATTTTCCCAAAAACTTTCATCAAAACAAATACAGACTTCTTGTATAACCAAATCCTTTATGATTAAATGAGTTAAGCCTCCTAGAGCAGAGGCAAATTCTAGATAGATTTGCCCATTTTGTCCAGCAGATCTGACCATTATTTTAAAAAATCTGGTATTTATTTATTTATTGTGCCAGAAGCAAACCGAAGGTACAGTTGTAATGTATTTAAAAACACAAGCAAAGTTTAAAAACCTGCCATTATATTAAATGTCCTTTGACCAGTAGCTGGCCACTTGGAGTGCCTCTGGTGTTGCTATATGAAGTTCCTCCATAGTGCATGTAGCAGGGCTCAGACTGCATTGTAATACGTGGTCTGTGGTTTGCTCTTCTCCACAGTTGCCTGTGATAATGTGGCATGTCTCATTAAGAGCCACATCCACTGTTTTAACATAATAATAATATACTTTATTTATATTCCACTCTATCTTCCCCAAGGGGACTCAAAGGTACATATATGGCAAACATTCAATGATGTTATACAATTGACAAAGACATTGCTGCACAGTGCTGTCACTCACAAATAGGAGGTCTGGGTTATATCCTCAATGCCATCTCCCATTATTGTAGGATAGTGGGAGCATACTATAATGGACAAGCAATAGTTTGTGCAATTCAGCCCAAGAGAGGACAGCCTCTCCATTTTTATCCTCCTGAGCATAGCCCCATATGTGGCTATGGCTGTTAAAGTCACCCATTACTACTGCCATTTGGTGCCTATCAAAGTTCTCAGGAGAGGAGAAACAAAACTCTTCATTTGGGGGCTTGTACATAGAGGTAATCATTATGTTATTAAACTCTACTGGTATAACCTCTATATGGTTTTCTTCAGTGTTATACTCCTGGGTATAATTATGGTTTTACAAAGACAGTACTTCCATACTGCGCATGCAGTCTTTCCACCACTAAGATCATTCCTGGAACTTTTGGTTGTTTCTGTTGTTTATCACTGTGTGTTTCTTGGACACACATCACATCACATTTCTTATCTCAGCACAGTTCATAAAGCAGCTGTTCTTTGGCAGCTAACATGCTTTCAACGTTGATTGAGATTATTGTCATAGTTGGTCCTGAAAAAATCCATTGGTTTGTTTGTTTGTTTGTTTGTTTGAATGCTGCAAGTCACTTCTGGTTGTGAGAGAATCAGCCATCTACAAAGACTTTGCCCAGGGGATGCCCAAATGTGTTATGATCTTGTGGGGAGGCTTCTCTCATGTCTCCCACACTCCAGTGCTTTCATTTTATACAAAGCATGCAATGGTTTCAAATATACTCTTCTAAACATTGGCTAGCCTAATAACAGATGATTTTAGTTGTGGGTGGGAAATGAGATAATTGCCCCATTCCAAGTAAAATTTCTGACCTCAAAAATTTCAGTCCTCAAATCTCTAGCATTACAGTAACTTAAAACTCCAGGAGATAATTTTGAAATAGAGTTTAGACATCTAAAGAAAAAAGGGGCATGCACAGGCTGAATGGAATATGAACATAACAAACATAAATATTCTAGGTGTGAAGGATGCTGAATTTTTCACTCCCTGCAATGGTAGAAATTTAAATACTAAATTTCAAAAAGGAGAATTTATATCAAGACATGCATTCTCCTATTTTGCTTCTGCTATACTTCACTAATCAGCTATCAATTATGAGATGAACAAAGTGTAACCAGCAAGCAAGCAAGCAAGCAAGCAAGCAAACACACACACACACACACACACACACACACACACACACACACACAGCATTTGTAGCCTCCAATTTCCCTGGACTCTCCTTTTTATTGCAAAAAAAGGGGTACATAGCCCCTCTTTGGAGGCTCCAGGACAGCTATTCACCTTTTAAATAGGCTGTCCAAATACTGCTTAACACTTCCTTTTAAAAGAGTATTTTTTGTCAAATCAGAAGTAGGGTTTCAGAAAGTTTTGTTTACCAGTCTCTATTACTGCCAGAAGTCCCAGGGCAGAAAAGTGCTGACCATAGCAACACCCCTGGGTATAATTTTATGGTCAGCAAAATGAAGGCATTTTCCTTCAGAAGCCTTCTACTTCTCCCAGTGAAATGTTCCTTCACTCCCCGGACTTGTAGCACTGCAGTAGCTCATAATGTCAGTTGTGCATTTGGAAGTACAGTTTCACATCCAAAGAAAAGCACCAGGCAAACTTACAAAGGGAATGTGAACACATCAAACAGAATAGTTCTCAGTGTGAAAAATTTTCATCATCTTACTTTAGGCAAAGCAAGAAATTTTGGAATTCAAAGAAAAATTCATGGGTAGGGATTCTTTCTAGGTAGGCAATGTCTCATCTTGGACCCCCCTCTTTAGCCAAACCCCTGCTGCTTCCAACTCTTCATCTCATTGGTAATTAGATGAAAAAACTGAATTGACTATGCTACTAAAAGTATCAAAGCACATGCATTTCTTTTATTGTTCTGTTGACTTCCAAATTATACAAAGATCAGCCGTTACATGTGCACGGAAGCTGGCCTTTGCAGTTAAAAAGAGGCATAAATATAAATGCATGTTAAAAAAAACGGGAAAAATATTAAGGCTATGAATAAACAAAAAGGAAAACCCGCAATATTTTTAAAGCTAGGTAGCGAGTAGCATTTATGAAACATAAGGCTTGAGGCTTCTTGATTCTTCAAAATCCGAATTCTTCTCTTATAGATCTGTAGGATTTGCTTCCAGAGGAATCTGGCCAAGACAGGAGAGAGAATAATGGTACAGCAACAGAAAGAAAAATGTGGTGAACCACCATTTAAACAGCTAAGTAGAGTCAATATCTGTCTGTGTCAACCACAAACACATTTCCTCCAAGGGCTGGAGAAGTATTTGTCTGGAACAGGCAGATAATCACCAAGCTGGGTAAATAAAACAGCTTTATGTGACTCTGGTCTAACAAGGAAAGGCAAATTCTGAATTTCAATATTATACTATTGTGGATATCTTTGATATGGACTGCCATCTTGTGGCTACAATGCAGAACAGTTCTTTACCAGTAAAATATGATTTGCTGTATTGTTGAGCTTGTTGCTATAAGACACTATCCATCCTAATGTTTAAAGAGGATAAGGAAAATGAGGTTATGAAGAAAGTAGTAGAGGCGCCTTGTCAGAAAACAAGTTGTAGCTCAAGAAATCTGTGATATAAGCTACATTCTGCATTTTTTGCTTTCAGATACACATATTAGAGGGGTATCTTTCAGCATTCCATTTGTATTTTATGTGTGGAACAAAAGTACTCTGGTTCAATATTCCTGGATGCTTTAGAAAAGCTAATGCAATCTGTCTAAGCTTACAGATGTAAATGAAAGTGTTCTTTGTGCAGTTCACACTACATATTTTTCCTCTTGGTTGGCAAACCCCCAATTGGTTTGGATCCTATCCCCATATCTGCTCTAAAAATGAACACCCACACCTGATTTTAAGCAGGTATTCAGATTCCCCTTTTGTCTCTTCTTTTCAAGAGAAAAGAAAGCCATGCCAGAAGCTGACTGTGGAAGCTTTTAATAGAGCCCATCATAAAAGAGACCAGTTGGATTATACACATTACAGACTATGTGTCATTAACAATTCTTTTTCCAGTTGAATGTGAGCATATGCACAGCAGGAATACCGACAATACTCAACAATGGTTCCTCTTCATCCTGGAGAGAAGTGATTAGTGATGTGACACGGGGTTCCATCTTTGGCCCCATGTTGTTCAACATGATTGATGCAGACAGTGAGATTAGAGGCCATGCTTACCAAATTCACAAATGACATCAGATCAGAAGCGAATACCCCAGAGGACTGGTCTGGATTCAAACTGACCCGGACAGATTGGCGATATGGGCTAAAACTAATAAAATGATTTCCAAGGAGAAACAGATATTTTGCACTTAGGTAATAAATAATAAATTAATGGACATATATAGGATGGGTAACACTTTTTTATTGTGTCAGAAGCGACTTGAGAACATACTGCAAATCGCTTCTGATGTGAGAGTATTGGCCATCTACAGAAACGTTGCCCAGGGACACCCGGATGTGATATCTGGGAGGCTTCTCTCATGTCCCCACAAGCTAGAACTGACAGATGGGAGCTCATCCCGTCTCGCAGATTTGAACTGGCAACCTTCAGGTCAGCAACCCAACCTTCAGATCAGCAATTCAGCTGGCACAAGGGTTTAACCCATTGCACCACCTCGGCTCTGGGTAACACCTGGCTTGACAACAGTACATGTGAAAAATATCTAAAAACCACAATAGTACACAAGCTAAATCTGAGTTAACAGTGTGATGTTGTAGCCAAAAAGCCAATGCAATTCTAGGCTGTGTTGGCACAGATTACTTTCCAGAACAAACTGGTTAGACCTAACCTGAATTACATTGACCAGTTTCGAGCACCATAGTTCAAGAATGATTGTTCTGTCTCCCAGGGGTTTGGTTTGTATTTTCCCATGGTTGTAGGAAATATCACCTGTTTGCATTTTTTTCCAGGGTTGCTGCAGACTCAGCAGCACTCTGACAGTTAGCCATTAGCAGAGATTTGTAACCATTCTGCAAGGCCTTTGCTGCTGAAAGCTTGCAAAGTATCCTTTTGTTCTTGAGACCACCCCTTTTCCTGGGGATAAAATCTCCATTTTGAGAAGCCTTTTTTGCCTTTTACAGAAGAGAAAAGAACTCAGATGTGCTTGTGTGGCCAAGCCAGGCCAGCTCAGACAAGCCATCGTAAGTACTGACCTCTTGCCTTTGAAACTGGTGCTGAGCTCAGATAGGGAAAGACCTGCTCTTTCAAATATAGCAACTCAGCACTGGGGCAGAGAATATCTCAGGATTTCTCTGCCATCGGAAGAAGCTCCAACTACTTCATCTCCTAGCTAGCTTTGAGCTTAGATAATAATAATAATAATAATAATAATAATAATAATAATAATAATTTTATTCTTGTATCCCGCCCCATCTCCCTGGAGGGACTCGGGGCGGCTTACATGGGGCCATGCCCAGACATGACAGCACAAGTCAGATAAAACATTAAACCGAGCAGTAAAATTTCAACATGATTAAAAACAGTCATAAAAGTCAATATACACAATAATATTAAAATCCTGATTTGGGTCAAAAGATCCAGGCCAAGGTGCAAAGCAATATCAAGTTATCAGGGAGAGATAATTATACAGCAGGTGTAATACTTAAAGTACTGAATGAATCCTAAAAACAATCCAGAGGTTCTTCTGCGTAATAGGTAAATAACATGATCCCACAAGGATCAGTCAACGAAGGCCTTCTGGAATAGCCAAGTTTTCAGGCTCTTCCTGAAAGAAAGTAGGGTAGGGGCCTGCCTAATCTCCCTGGAGAGCGAGTTCCACAGCCAGGGGGCCACGGCGGAGAAGGCCCTCTCCCTCGTCCCCACCAACCGCAACTGCGAAGTTGGTGGAAGCGAGAGGAGGGCCTCCTCCGACGAGCGAAGAGGTCGTGCGGGTTCATAGGGGGAAATGCGGTCTCGAAGGTAGGTGGGTCCCAAACCGTTTAGGGCTTTGTAGGTGATAACCTGCACCTTGAATTGGGCTTGGAAAATAAATGGCAGCCAGTGGAGCTCTTTAAACAGCGGCGTTGAGCGCGCCCTGTAATCTGCCCCAGTTAGAAACCTGGCTGCTGATCGTTGTACTAGTTGTAGTTTCCGAGCCGTCTTCAAAGGTAGCCCCACGTAGAGCGCATTGCAGTAATCCAGTCTAGAGGTAACTAATAGGCTTGATCGATCCATGAAAAATTTGATTCTAAACTCGTTTCAAAACTAGAGGGTGCAGTTTTTCGTTTTTGTTGCTATTTACGAATTTGGCCCCCGAAATTTTTCGAAATTAATGAAAATTCGTTATTTTCGAAATTAATTCGTTAATGGCGGACGCGCATGCGCGGTGGCCCAAAAACAGCCCGAAGGGGGGGGGACTTAGGGGGCTCTCCCGCCCTCATTTTTTGAGTGATCTTCTTCAAACTTGGTACAGTGGTAGAACACATTTAACACTGATAGCTCACCAAAATGTGGAACGTTTCCCTTATCCTCTGATTTTTGGCAAATTTTCATAGCTTTTATAATAAACCATTTTTTAATAATTGCAGAAATCTGTTCCTGGTTTGAAAGTCTTATTTCCTGTTAAATTGGGTTGTCTTTACTGTGAAAGTCATTGCTCTACTTCAGAAACTTTGTTTTTGTGTCTGAAACTTTGTTAAATTGGTGTAGTCCCTGCATATGTGTGTGTGTAAAGGTATCCCTTGACGTTAAGTTCAGTCATGTCTGACTCTGGGGGTTGTGCTCACCTCCATTTCTAAGCCCAAGAGCCAGTGTTGTCCATAGACACCTCCAAGGTCATGTGGCCGGCATGACTACATGGAGTGCCATTACCTTCCCGCCAGAGCGGTACCTATTCATCTACTCACATTGGCATGTTTTCAAGCTGCTAGGTTGGCAGAAGCTGGAGCTAACAGCGGGCGCTCACTCTGCTCCCGGGATTTGAACCTGGGACTTTTCGGTCTGCAAGTTCAGCAGCTCAATGCTTTAACACACTTCGCCATTGGGGCTCATACACATACAATGTGGAGAATATGTGGAAAGGCTACAGACTTGCGGGCCAAGAACCTCCACAAAGGGTGACGGCGCATTCCACAAGAGCCATAGCGGCATCCCAAGCCTTTCTCAAAGGTGTCCCCCTTGAGGATATTTGTAGGCCGGCGACGTGGTCATCATCATTCACCTTTGCCTCACACTACAAACTTGACATCATGACGCGGCGTTTGGGAGAGCGGTTCTCTTCTCGTGCGTGGCATGACCCGCCACCTCCGGTGAGTAGCTTGCTAATCCCCCATATGTGCGATTTCCACAGAAGCACCATGAAGGAGAAAATGCGGTTGCTTAGTACGCTAGTTAAAGGAGTAAAAATAACATACACAATAGATATATGAAACTCCCTTCCCAGTTGGGTCAAGCAAAAGCAAACAGCTGCAAACTGCAGCCTCTTCTAGAATATGTGTCCTTCTTCCTGGTTAACCTTTAATCGTTTTAATCAAGTTCAGGTGAATCTTGGCGACTTTTCGAATGTGAAACATGGTATGGAATGAACTTTTGCCTTGGCTGCCTTCCAGATCAGGCTTATAACCAGCCTATTATGGGCCACAAATTAAAGAAAATTCAATCCCATTTAAGCACAACATGAACAGTTTTGATGCAAAAACCATAAACTCTGTTTATTAAACTCTACGATCCAAACTTTAGAACAACTTGCAAACAATTGAAGGTTAGACCACAGTAATAATAACCAATTCTATTCCTTTCCAAAATATACACATAAAATAGTATCTTTCTTTCCAATAGCATATAAACTTTTCCTTTGTTTACAAAACAAAATTCTAGACAGTAGCCATTTAGAAGATATTTCTATATTTTCCCTGCAAAGGATAGGGCTGCATCCCTCTGGAGACACACATGATAACCCGGACATGATATAAGGCACTTATATACGTAAAATAAACATGATGTCATTGCATATATAAAAGAAGCATGATATTAGGCAATTATAGTTGCAAATAATATAATTAAATATGTAAAAATTATACATCCATACATAAAAGAAACATGTAAAGTAACTGCATATATAAAACACAATATAAAATATGATATAAGGCAATTACAGATGTAAAAGGAACGTGATATTACATATGTAAAAAACATGATTATATGTATAAAAAAGCATGATAAAAGGTGTCAGGATCTAGGCTGCTGGGCACCAATAACCATACACTGAGGCCAGATTCTATCTAATATCTTTATTAAAGGAATATATAAAGTCAATAAAAACAAGTGTAGAATAAAGTTCAGAAGCAGACCTTTCAAATGAGGCCAAATATAGTCCAGTAGATTATTGTCCAATATGAAATATTAGAGTCCAAAGATTATAATCCAATAACCGCAACACACGCTTTGCCAAGCAAAGCGTGGGGAAAACAGCAAAAGTCTTGAATCCAATGAAGCTTGACACAAGGCTGAAAGTAACTTGGAACGTGGCTGGAGCTGTGGCTAAAGGCAAAGCAACTTGAAGCATGGAACAAGATCCGTGGTAAATCCGTGAGACGAGGACAAGGCTTGGAACTAGATTCAGGAGGCAAGGAACAGGATTCGAAGTCCACACACACGACCTCTCTCCAGGAGCTGACGAATTGACTCCGCAAGGAATCCTTCGCGCAATTTCCCTATATTGGGTCTCATTTCCCCAAACAACAATCACTTTCCCTAGAGAACAGGGAGCGAAGGAAACCAGCTTGCAGGTGCAAGACTCCCCGTATTTTCTCAGGGGAAATACTTCTAATCAGTGGCATATTTGGCAGCAAGGCGAGCACTCCTTCTAAATTTCTCTCTCGATCCTCTATCAGTCGTGTAGGCCTGTTTTCTCCCATAAGGGGGAGAGTTCCCACCAAGGTCAGGTTTAATTGGTTCTTGGACTAGAACTTCAGGCAGCTGGCAAGGCTCTGACTCCGACCGGAAATCTGGGGAAAACTACATATTTTCCTCCTCATCTGCCACAATACTGTCAGGAATAGGACTGCAGGGCCCATGAGTCATCACACTAGGCAACTGACACATCTAAAAGAAACACAATATAATTAACCTAGGTACAACAAATGTGAAAGAAGGCAACAATATACATAAAAAAAACATTTCTGGACTCACAAATGTAGTCTAAGAGAATTGGACTTCCATTCTCCAAACCTGAAACAAAGTGGGAGGAAATCTAAAGAGTGTTAATGATGCTCAAAATCAAATGTTGTTCTTTTCCAAAGTCAAACTAAAACTAAGAATAAATGCTTCGGTCTTCTCCTGATCTTCTTATCTCCTCACCTTGCGTCCAGCCGAGTTGCGTCCGCACTTGCGATACAGCGACCTCTTCCCTTGGCTCAGTGGGCAGTATTTTAAAGTATGGGCCTTTTCGCCCGTGGCACCGCAGAGCGGACAGGTGTATTTGCGCAAGATGGGGCACTCCACGGTGCCGTCCATCCCCTTCAGCCGGTGGGACGAATAGACCTGCTTGGATTCCCCGTTGTGTTTGCAGAAATTGCAAATCTCCTTGTTTTGGGAAGCCTGGCCATTGGCACTACCTTTGGAGCTCTTGCTGCTGGAACCGCTTCCATTAACCCATTGTGATGCTGTTTCAAAGTTGTCCTCGTTGAGGACTAGCTGCATGTCGTAGTCCATTGTGTCCCAACTCTGAGATGGAACCGGGACCTTCTTGCGTTCCGCGATGATCTCCGTAACCACTTTCGCAAGGCTCAGATAGTCCTTCCATCTGTCAAACTCCCTGAACATGGAAGGGGCATAATGTGGCACGTGCATGGCTGATCCGAGAGCATGGTGCCAATTCTACCCTGGTGTGGACACACACTGAATGCCACATATTGGAGGCGGAGTCTTTGTTTTATATATAAGGGGAGGGGTTCAAAACCTTTCACATTGGACCCTCCCATCTATTTTTACCCTCCTTTGCCCTAGATTTAACCCACACATGTCTAGACATCACAGGTTTTCAAGGAAGAGTTGGGTTTTTCCAATTTTTTCACTTCGGAGGTAATGCCAGAGTTTGTCCCTTGAGGCAGTGGTTCTCGACTTGTGGGTCCCCAGATGTTTTGGCCTTCAACTCCCAGAAATCCTAACAGCTGGTAAACTGGCTGGGATTTCTGGGACTTGTAGGTCAAAACACCTGGAGATCCACAGGTTGAGAACCACTGCCTTAAGGGAACGTTAGCAGTTGTGGTTCTGTTTGTCCATCCAAGAATGAGTTGCATTTCTGCCTTGGATGAAATAGCAACATTGCACATCCAACGTTTGCCAAAGTCCTGAAGGACGGATCCAGTAATGATGAAGCCTGCAAGAGTGTTATATTGCTTTTGCCTGGCAGAATAGCATTGGACTGGATGGTCTCTTCTAGCTTTATGATTCTATGATGTTTGGCGCCATGATTCTATGATTCTATCATTTTAGGATTCTAGGACTTTTGGGATGATTCTGTGACTTGGTTCTTTGAGTCTATGACTTTAGGGACCATGTTTCTATTATTCCATGACTTCTGTGACCATATTTCTATGACTTTTGAGACCATTCAGGGGCCATCTGGCTAGTATTCCGGGACGGTAAATGATATATCGGTTACAGCATCAGATATTTCTGGATACAGTAGAGTCTCAGTTATCCAACATAAACGGGCCAGCAGAACGTTGGATAAGCAAATATGTTGGATGATAAGGAGACATTAAGGAAAAGCCTATTGAACATCAAATTAGGTTATTTTACAAATTAAGCACCAAAACATCATGTTTAACAGCAAATTTGACAGAAAAGGTAGTTCAATACGCAGTAATATTACGTAGTAATTACTGTATTTACAAATTAACCCCCAAATATCATGATGTATTGAAAACATTGACTACAAAAATGCGTTGGATAATCCAGAACATTGGATAAGCGAGTGTTGGATAAGTGAGACTCTACTGTATATTGTTTTTGCATGGCAGAATGGCATTGGACTGGATGGTCTCTTCTAGCTTTATGATTCTATGATGTTTGGTGCCATGTTTCTATGATTCTATCATTTTGTTGTCGAGCAATTTAGAACAGTATTGGATACCTGTAACTGTTTCTTTGAGTGGTGTTCTGTGGAAACACAACCCGCCCATCCTCCCCGCTGATTTCATGAAAAGAAAAGAAAAGAAAAGAAAAGAAAGAAAAAGCCACATCCGGCAAGGCCCACACACTGAAATACTAGGCCGGCCACCGTTGGCCGGCACGCTTCCCTGACAGGAAGAAAGAGGGGCCGCCGCCCCAAAGAAGGCTTCTGTGCAAGATTGCACAAAGGGGTAAAGAACGACAGCCGCGAGAGAAGAGAGAGGCGGTGCATCGTGGGAAACACGTCGACCACGTAGGCCGACAAGGCCCACACGTTGAAATACTAGGCCGGCCACCGTTGGCCGGCACGCTTCCCTGTGAGGAAGAAAGAGGGGCCGCCGCCCCAAAGGAGGCTTCTGTGCAAAATCGCACAAAGGGGTAAAGAACGACAGCCGGCGAGAGAAGAGAGATGCGGTGCATCGTGGGAAACTCGACCACATAGGCCGAGAGGCAGCAAAAAGAAAAGAAAAGAAAAGAAAAGAAAGAAAAAAGCCACAGGCGACAAGGCCCATACATTAAGCCGGGCCGGCCACTGTTTGCCGGCACCCATCCCTGAGAGAGAGAGAGAGAGAAAAAACCAGAGGACACCGCCCCAAAGGAGGCTTCGGTGCAAAATCGCATAAAGGGCTAAAGAACGACAGCCGCGAGAGAAGAGAGATGCGGTGCATCGGGGGAAACACGTCGACCACGTAGGCCGACAAGGCCCACACGTTGAAATACTAGGCCGGCCACCGTTGGCCGGCACGCTTCCCAGACAGGAAGTAAGAGGGGCCGCCGCCCCAAAGGAGGCTTCGGTGCAAACTCGCTCAAAGGGCTAAAGAACGACAGCCGTGAGAGAAGAGGAAAGGGAAGCGGTGAGTAGTGGGAAACACGTCGACCACGTAGGCCGAGAGGCAGCAAAAACAAAAGAAAAGAAATAAAAAGCCACAGGCGACAAGGCCCATACTTTAAGCCGGGCCGGCCACAGTTTGCCGGCACGCATCCCTGAGAGAGAGAGAGAGAGAGAAAACCAGAGGACACCGCCCCAAAGGAGGCTTCGGTGCAAACTCGCATAAAGGGCTAAAGAACGACAGCCGGCGAGAGAAGAGAGATGCGGTGCATCGGGGGAAACTCGGCCACATAGGCCGAGAGGCAGCAAAGACCAAAGAAAAGACAGAAAAAGCCACGGCCGAAAAGGCCCACACTTTAAAATACTAGGCCGGCCACCGTTGGCCGGCACGCTTCCCAGACAGGAAGAAAGAGGGGCCGCCGCCCCAAAGGAGGCTTCGGTGCAAACTCGCATAAAGGGGTAAAGAACGACAGCCGGCGAGAGAAGAGAGATGCGGTGCATCGGGGGAAACTCGGCCACGTAGGCCGAGAGGCAGCAAAGACCAAAGAAAAGACAGAAAAAGCCACGGCCAAAAAGGCCCACACTTTAAAATACTAGGCCGGCCACCGTTGGCCGGCACGCTTCCCAGACAGGAAGAAAGAGGGGCCGCCGCCCCAAAGGAGGCTTCGGTGCAAACTCGCATAAAGGGGTAAAGAACGACAGCCGCGAGAGAAGAGAGAGGCGGTGCATCGGGGGAAACTCGTCCACGTAGGCCGAGAGGCAGCAAAGACCAAAGAAAAGACAGAAAAAGCCACGGCCGAAAAGGCCCACACTTTAAAATACTAGGCCGGCCACCGTTGGCCGGCACGCTTCCCAGACAGGAAGAAAGAGGGGCCGCCGCCCCAAAGGAGGCTTCGGTGCAAACTCGCATAAAGGGGTAAAGAACGACAGCCGGCGAGAGAAGAGAGATGCGGTGCATCGGGGGAAACTCGGCCACGTAGGCCGAGAGGCAGCAAAGACCAAAGAAAAGACAGAAAAAGCCACGGCCAAAAAGGCCCACACTTTAAAATACTAGGCCGGCCACCGTTGGCCGGCACGCTTCCCAAACAGGAAGAAAGAGGGGCCGCCGCCCCAAAGGAGGCTTCGGTGCAAACTCGCATAAAGGGGTAAAGAACGACAGCCGGCGAGAGAAGAGAGAGGCGGTGCATCGGGGGAAACTCGGCCACGTAGGCCGAGAGGCAGCAAAGACCAAAGAAAAGACAGAAGAAGCCACGGCCGAAAAGGCCCACACTTCAAAATACTAGGCCGGCCACCGTTGGTCGGCACGCTTCCCAGACAGGAAGAAAGAGGGGCCGCCGCCCCAAAGGAGGCTTCGGTGCAAACTCGCATAAAGGGGTAAAGAACGACAGCCGCGAGAGAAGAGAGAGGCGGTGCATCGGGGGAAACTCGGCCACGTAGGCCGAGAGGCAGCAAAGACCAAAGAAAAGACAGAAAAAGCCACGGCCAAAAAGGCCCACACCCTGAAATACTAGGCCGGCCACAGTGGGCCGGCACGCTTCCCAGAGACAGAGAGAGAAGAAAAAAACCAGGAAATGTGGGCCCAAGCCCCTCAGACCCGGGGGGCCGGCCACCGTTGGCCGGCCCCACGCCCACACCGCTGAACCCACAGGGGGAAGGGCATGCTTTCTTAACGTCTGCTTTCGAAATGTGGGCCCAATCCCCTCAGACCCGGGGGGCCGGCCACCGTTGGCCGGCCCCACGCCCACACCGCTGAACCCACGGGGAAGGGCATGCTTTCTTAACGTCTGCTTTCGAAATGTGGGCCCAAGCCCCTCAGACCCGGGGGGCCGGCCACCGTTGGCCGGCCCCACGCCCACACCGCTGAACCCACGGGGAAGGGCATGCTTTCTTAACGTCTGCTTTCGAAATGTGGGCCCAAGCCCCTCAGACCCGGGGGGCCGGCCACCGTTGGCCGGCCCCACGCCCACACCGCTGAACCCACGGGGAAGGGCATGCTTTCTTAACGTCTGCTTTCGAAATGTGGGACCACTCCCCTTAGACCAGGGCGGCCGGCCACTGTTGGCCCGCCCCACGCCCACCCCCCACAACCCATGACACAAAGATACACTCCATAACAGCAAACCGTCAAGCCTCTGGAAAAATCTAGCCATTTCTGTAGTCAATGATTCCATTATATTGTGATATTTTGCAGCCAAATTCATAAAGTAAGCAATAGCAACATATCATTTCAGCATATAGAACGACTTCTTATGTCTCCTTGGTTGTATAACATGAATTTATGGTGCTTTATTAGGGAAATCATAACCTCATATGATGTGTTATATGCTTTTCTTCAACAAATCCAATCCAAGAAATTTGCTTATTTCAGCTCAGGTAGGCCCGTTCAGCTTTGATCAGTGAGACTCTTCTGTGTTCATGTTGGGTCAATAAGACATAAGATAAAACTGAAGTCACAGTCAGCAAACAGCATTACCAGCTTAAAAAACAGTGGTGTAAAAACACGGCTCTAGTCCGAGGACTGAAGAGGAGGTAGTTTGACAGTTAAAAAACAATACAGTGCGAAATACTATTGGCCTGGCAACCAATTCTTAAATAGGCTACAAACGACCACACAGACCTCTAAGGCTTTTTGGAAGAGGAAGGTTTTAAGGCTTTGATGTTAGGTTCATGTTTCCATGGAGTTGCACTTCAGGGAAGACTAGTGTGTTTTTCAGGGGTTATTAAAGTTCTCCTGCAGATGAGCTGGATAGAGGGAAATGACTTCTGTTGGTATACAGTTAAAGTAAACTTGAGGAAGTACAATTATGAAAGATATTGTGTGTAATGGAGTAGAAATGAATTCAAAGTAGAAACAAAGCACAAATGTTGATTCCAAAGGAAACATGAAGACATAATTAAGTAATTGTTTTTAATAGCAAAAGAGTTTCTGAGTGGATTGATTCTCTACTTCTTACTCTGCGTAAGATTATCATCACATGCTGTCGACTACACCCGCTCAAGGCAATGGTACAGTAAAAGAAGACAATTTTGAGAAGTGGTAAAGGCCAAGGTGTCCCACTTCTTTCAGTGATTCCGCGTGCGCGGCCAGAGGGCAAGGGGAACCAAAGGCGGCCGTTCTGCGGCCACAACGTTGAGTACACTGCCTTTCAAGGTGAATGGGACACTGTCCCACAGTCTGTGATCACTCCACCCTCGTTATTACCAACAGACCAGCAAGAAACAGTTCCCACGAGACGGAACTTGCACCCACTCCTCGAAAGCAGCCGCAAAGGCACACGCCCTGATGGGCAAACGGCACCGTGCGCGTGCGCGGCCAGAGGGCAAGGGGAACCAAAGGCGGCCGTTCCGCAGCAACAGCGTCAATCACAGCCTTTCAGGGTGATGGGAGACTGTCCCACTGTCTTTGATCGTTCCACCCTCTTCTATTGTTTTACCAACAGGCCAGCAACAAACAGTTCCCACTCGGCGAAACGTTCCGCCAACACCTCGAAAGCAGCCGCAAAGGCACACACCCTGACGGGCAATCGGCACCGTCCGCGTGCGCGGCCAGTGGGCAAGGGGAACCAAAGGCGGCCGTTCCGCAGCAACAGCGTCAATCACAGCCTTTCAGGGTGATGGGAGACTGTCCCACTGTCTTTGATCGTTCCACCCTCTTCTATCGTTTTACCAAAAGGCCATCAAAAGGCAGTTCCCACTCGGCGTAACCTGCGCCCACACATCGAAAGCAGCCGCAAAGGCACACGCCCTGAAGGGGGAACGGCATATACCTCTGTACAGTTAGAGTCTGGCGTCACGTAGTCCGAGAGGCAGCAAAAAGAAAAGAAAAGTAAGAAAAAAAAAACAAAGGGCAGCAAAGACCCCACCCTGAGCCGGCCACAGTTGGCCGGCATGCATCCCTGAGAGTTCGGCCCGGCCCTCCCACAAAGTTTTTTGTTTTTGCGACTTTAGCCTCTACCCACACCAACACCCCACCACCCAAGGGGAAGGGCGTGTACCTCTTCTATCGTTTTACCAACAAGCCAGCAAAAGGCAATTCCCACTCGGCGTAACCTGCGCCCACACCTCGAAAGCAGCCGCAAAGGCACACGCCCTGACGGGCAATCGGCACCGTCCGCGTGCGCGGCCAGTGGGCAAGGGGAACCAAAGGCGGCCGTTCCGCAGCAACACCGTCAATCACAGCCTTTCAGGGTGATGGGAGACTGTCCCACTGTCTTTGATTGTTCCACCCTTTTCTATCGTTTTACCAACAGGCCAGCAAAAGACAGTTCCCACTCGGCGTAACCTGCGCCCACACATCGAAAGCAGCCGCAAAGGCACACGCCCTGAAGGGGGAACGGCATATACCTCTGTAAAGTTAGAGTCTGGCGTCACGTAGTCCGAGAGGCAGCAAAAAGAAAAGAAAAGTAAGAAAAAAAAACAAAGGGCAGCAAAGACCCCACCCTGAGCCGGCCACAGTTGGCCGGCATGCATCCCTGAGAGTTCGGCCCGGCCCTCCCACAAATTTTTTGGTTTTTGTGATCTTTGCCTCTACCCACACCAACACCCCACCACCCAAGGGGAAGGGCGTGTACCTCTTCTATCGTTTTACCAACAAGCCAGCAAAAGGCAATTCCCACTCGGCGTAACCTGCGCCCACACATCGAAAGCAGCCGCAAGGCACACGTCCTGAAGGGGGAACGGCACCCTCTGCGTGCCAGGTCAAAGGGGGAGGGGACCCAAAAGCGGCCGTTTAACAACCACAGCGTAGACCACGGCATATAAAGGAGAAGGGACACTAGACAACCATTTGGAGAAATGCTGGCAAAGGCGGAGGTGTCCCACTGTCTTTGATGATTCCCCCCTCCGAGTTATAAAGGCACCCTCTGCGTAAGCGGGCAGAGGGCTAGGGGACCCAAAGGCGGCCGTCCCATGGCCACTGCGGCGACCACACCCGCTCAAGCCAATGGGACAGTGAAAGATGAAAATTTAGAGAAGTTCTGGCCAAGGTCGAGGTGTAGTAATCCCAGCGGATAAAGACATCCTAAAACGTTCAGATGGACAGATACCTCTGTAAAGTGAGAGTCTGGCGTATTCCTACACCTAAAATGATTATCTGAAGTATCCACATCAAATATAACAGTGCTCTTTCTGTACAGGAACTGCGAGGATCTGGAGAAGACCTAACAGTCATGGCTCATGATGGAAATATTTTTTGCCCCCCCCCCCCCAAAAAAAAAGGGAATTGAATGAAATCCGAACAGAACACAAAGAGGAAGCATTTCCTACCTTGGCTTTTATGGACTAATTTTCCACAGAATATCCTTCTACCTCTACAGAGTCAGTATTACAGGAGAGAAAACGTTTTGTAACTTCCGAATACAGAGATGGGCCAAAAGTATATTAAGTTCAACAGGGACAAATGAAAGATACTTCTCTCCGCGATGGCTGTTCGGCAGTGGAACTGTCTCCCCCGGACTGTGTTGGAGGCCCCTTCTTTTGAAGCTTTTAAGCATAGGCTCGATGGCCATCTGTCGGGGATGCTTTGAATGAAACTTCCTGCGTCTGTCTTGGGGGAGAACTCAATGGCCCATGAGTTCTATTCCAACTCTACTTTTCTATGATTCCATGAATCAATGATTCGGGAAACGGCCCCTTGAGATGGATGAACCCAAAAACGACAGTGGGCAACGTTGAGTGATGAAAAAGAGGAGAAAGGAAGGGAAAAGAGAGAGGAAAGCATTGTAGGATAGAGGAGAGACTTGTTGGACAGAGTCCAAAGGGGCCACCCCCCCGCCCGGCCGCCCAAAAAATTGGCCAAACTTACTCTGAAGCAGAGTTGCTTAAAGGAGGAGAACTGTTGCTCTAGGAGCAGTCGGTCTCAAAATCCAAATCTGGGAAATTCAACACAGGAAGGTTGGCCTTCAGGAAAACAAGTTTCTCAACTGTTTGAGGGTCCAGCAAGCTGCGGTGGGGCGTGACTACATCTCCCGCTAGGCTGAAGACCCTTTCGCTCTGGACGCTGGTGGGAGGACAGCTGAGGAACTGGCGGGCTACGTGCGACAGATCCGGCCACATGTGTTCACGTGAAGCCCAATAGGACAATGGATCACAAGAAATTATCTCAGGAGGCTCCTCAAAGTATCTGTTGACCGAGCATTCGGCCGAGTCTACCTTTTGAGCAGAAGCCAGCAAAGAGGATTCTTCAGAGCAGGCAAGTATGGCCACCGTCTCTGCAAAGAAAACGTTTCCTGTTCGCGGCTGGAGATCCGTATCCCTACGGCAACCCCCTACCGGCTCCCCGGGACTTTCAGTCTCGCCACTAGCGCTAGTGCTGGGGGTGACAGGCATTTCTGGAAGAGGGGCCGCTGTGCCCGTTTCCTCCACCCTGGCAGCAAAGACCTCCCTCACAAGGTCAACAAGTTGGGCCTTCCACACGGTAAAGTCTTTTGGGCAGACGTTGTACTTTAGCCGTGGATCACACAAGGCCGCCAGCATATGGACCTTGCTGGAAAGAAGTGGCTCTAGGCGTTTCCGTACAGCAAAGGACAACCTCCTCACCACCTCCTGGACCGGCGGTGTCAGCGGTCCAGCCAGGGAGTCCAGTGTTCGACCGGCCCCAAGCCTTTCTAGGTGCCTCCTTAGCCTCAAGACCATGGGCACTGCCTGGCTCAGAAGGGCTTTTGATTCCGAAAGGGTCTCAGTGGCATGTTTGAATGGCTTTAGTACGTCTACTAGCTGGGAGATGGTGTCCCACTCTTGCTTAGTTGGAACAAGCTTGCTAACAGGCGCAACCAAAGTGAGGGAGATGCCGTGTACCGCCTTCTGCTGCTCGACCATGCGTTCGAGCATTTTTAAGGTTGAATTCCACCGAGTCGAGACGTCCTGGAGCAGCTTGTGCTGCGGGAGGCCTTCAAGGCTCTGCCTGTCTCTCAGCTGCCGGGCTGCCTTGATGCTCCGGTGGAAGTAGCCCGCGATCTTTCTACAGCGCTCGATCAGCAGGGAGATGTTTGTGTTGCTGGCCGACTGCTCTTCCTGGCTCTTTAAACCTTCCTTGATGGTATTGTGAAGCAAGTGGGCCATGCAGGACACATTCTGAAACCCGGCACTTTCAACCGCTTTGATCATATTTTTACCAGCGTCCGTCACCATAAAGCCCCTCCTCATTTCTTCCGGCCTACACTGCATCCATTCCCCCATCATGTTTTCCAGATAGTTGCAGATGGTCTCTGCCTTGTGATCACGATCAACTACCTCCAATGCGAGGAGTGCCCAACGATGGGATGTATCCATAGTGCCTTCCTTCTCCCACCAATGTGCCGTGAGAGAGAGGTAGGAGTGGCCTCCTCCCAAGCTTGACCAAATATCAGAGGTAAAATGGATGTGTCCTCCCATGGCGGTACGCAACATCTGGATAATGCGTTCCTTACAGCCCTCGTACAAGCCGGGGATTACTTTTCTGGAGAAGGTGTGACGGGAGGGGATTTTGTAGCGGGGGCACAGTCGTTTCATAAGGCGTACGAAGCCTTCTTGTTCTACCAGGCGGAAGGGATGGTGATCTAGGGCAATCATCTCTCCCACAGTTTGGGTTATCTGCTGGGGTGTGAGTAATGTTTCCCCCGTTTTCTTTCTGGGTAATGGAATGGCCCAATCCTCCAAGGTGGACTGTGTCCGCCTTCCACCATCTTCACCAGGAGAACTTTGCGTGCTAAGGCTGCCACTGGAAGGGCTTGCAGTTCCCCCTCCCAGCGAAATGGAGGGATGGTGTCGCTTCATGTGAGAGCTCAACCCCGAGGTCGCAAGATGTCTCGTGTCTCTGCCTCTGCTGATATTTGCCCCACAGTGTCTACAAACTGCCAAAGTAGCACTCTGAGAGTGGACATGGAAATGGTCCCAAATAAATGACCTTGGCCTCCCCACAGCCACTGTGGCGATGCCCTCAGAGATGGGAGTCGTGGGCACCCTTTCAGCAGCATGAGAAAGTCTACGTTTTGATGGTAGTACCTCCTCTACCTCCTCCTCACTGTCAGTAGCGGGTGGAGGGGTGGGGTTATCTATATCCTCATCCACCACCTGTAGTTCCATGACGGCAACACCTGTATGTTCCATTGATCGTCCAGTTGTCTCAGCTCGATATGACAACCGGCTCCGGGTGGATGCCTGTGAACTTTCTGCATTCGAACACCCAGCTTCTTCATCAAGTCCACCCACTCCCATAGTTCGGCGTTCCAGACGGATGGGACCCACCTTAACTTTTTTGGCCCCCCACAGTGTCCTGGCTGTGGCTTGACCACTAGCAGGACTTGCTCCCCCAGACCCGCGTACAGCTCAGCGCTTCATGACAAGGGGAGTGTTTTCAGGTAACAGAAGGGATGATGGTAAGGTGTTGTGTTACTGGTGGGAAATATTTGTTGAATCTTGATTGGCAACGTGTTATATTCTGGCCAATTAACTGTCGCAAAAGCGCAATCTATAACATTTAGTTAGTTTTATTTGTTTTCAAGGGGATACCTGTACTTTCCAGTTCTACAGGGAAGTATGGGATATGCAACTCTTTCCCAAACTTGGCTTAGGATTATCAGGAAGCGTCCCCGGCTGAGACACAAGCAGCCCCGCTTGTGTTTGAGACTGGGGAAGGCACAAAGGCACCCCCCCTTCTTTCCCCAAAAGGAGTTGTATTTTGTACAGGGAAGTATGGGATATGCAACTCTTTCCCAAACTTGGCTTAGGATTATCAGGAAGCGTCCCCGGCTGAGACACAAGCAGCCCCGCTTGTGTTTGAGAGCGGTGAAGGGACAAAGGCACCCCCCCTTCTTTCCCCAAAAGGAGTTGTATTTTGTACAGGGAAGTATGGGATATGCAACTCTTTCCCAAACTTGGCTTAGGATTATCAGGAAGCGTCCCCGGCTGAGACACAAGCAGCCCCGCTTGTGTTTGAGAGCGGTGAAGGGACAAAGGCACCCCCTTCTTTCCCCAAAAGGAGTTGTATTTTGTACAGGGAAGTATGGGATATGCAACTCTTTCCCAAACTTGGCTTAGGATTATCAGGAAGCGTCCCCGGCTGAGACACAAGCAGCCCCGCTTGTGTTTGAGAGCGGTGAAGGGACAAAGGCACCCCCTTCTTTCCCCAAAAGGAGTTGTATTTTGTACAGGGAAGTATGGGATATGCAACTCTTTCCCAAACTTGGCTTAGGATTATCAGGAAGCGTCCCCGGCTGAGACACAAGCAGCCCCGCTTGTGTTTGAGAGCGGTGAAGGGACAAAGGCACCCCCCTTCTTTCCCCAAAAGGAGTTGTATTTTGTACAGGGAAGTATGGGATATGCAACTCTTTCCCAAATTTGGCTTAGGATTATCAGGAAGCGTCCCCGGCTGAGACACAAGCAGCCCCGCTTGTGTTTGAGAGCGGTGAAGGGACAAAGGCACCCCCCTTCTTTCCCCAAAAGGAGTTGTATTTTGTACAGGGAAGTATGGGATATGCAACTCTTTCCCAAACTTGGCTTAGGATTTTCAGGAAGCGTCCCCGGCTGAGACACAAGCAGCCCCGCTTGTGTTTGAGAGCGGTGAAGGGACAAAGGCACCCCCCTTCTTTCCCCAAAAGGAGTTGTATTTTGTACAGGGAAGTATGGGATATGCAACTCTTTCCCAAACTTGGCTTAGGATTTTCAGGAAGCGTCCCCGGCTGAGACACAAGCAGCCCCTCTTCTGTTTGAGAGCGGTGAAGGGACAAAGGCACCCCCCTTCTTTCCCCAAAAGGAGTTGTATTTTGTACAGGGAAGTATGGGATATGCAACTCTTTCCCAAACTTGGCTTAGGATTATCAGGAAGCGTCCCCGGCTGAGACACAAGCAGCCCCGCTTGTGTTTGAGAGCGGTGAAGGGACAAAGGCACCCCCTTCTTTCCCCAAAAGGAGTTGTATTTTGTACAGGGAAGTATGGGATATGCAACTCTTTCCCAAACTTGGCTTAGGATTATCAGGAAGCGTCCCCGGCTGAGACACAAGCAGCCCCGCTTGTGTTTGAGAGCGGTGAAGGGACAAAGGCACCCCCCTTCTTTCCCCAAAAGGAGTTGTATTTTGTACAGGGAAGTATGGGATATGCAACTCTTTCCCAAATTTGGCTTAGGATTATCAGGAAGCGTCCCCGGCTGAGACACAAGCAGCCCCGCTTGTGTTTGAGAGCGGTGAAGGGACAAAGGCACCCCCCTTCTTTCCCCAAAAGGAGTTGTATTTTGTACAGGGAAGTATGGGATATGCAACTCTTTCCCAAACTTGGCTTAGGATTATCAGGAAGCGTCCCCGGCTGAGACACAAGCAGCCCCGCTTGTGTTTGAGAGCGGTGAAGGGACGAAGGCACCCCCCTTCTTTCCCCAAAAGGAGTTGTATTTTGTACAGGGAAGTATGGGATATGCAACTCTTTCCCAAACTTGGCTTAGGATTTTCAGGAAGCGTCCCCGGCTGAGACACAAGCAGCCCCGCTTGTGTTTGAGAGCGGTGAAGGGACAAAGGCACCCCCCTTCTTTCCCCAAAAGGAGTTGTATTTTGTACAGGGAAGTATGGGATATGCAACACTTTCCCAAACTTGGCTTAGGATTTTCAGGAAGCGTCCCCGGCTGAGACACAAGCAGCCCCGCTTGTGTTTGAGAGCAGTGAAGGGACAAAGGCACCCCCCTTCTTTCCCCAAAAGGAGTTGTATTTTGTACAGGGAAGTATGGGATATGCAACTCTTTCCCAAACTTGGCTTAGGATTATCAGGAAGCGTCCCCGGCTGAGACACAAGCAGCCCCGCTTGTGTTTGAGAGCGGTGAAGGGACAAAGGCACCCCCCTTCTTTCCCCAAAAGGAGTTGTATTTTGTACAGGGAAGTATGGGATATGCAACTCTTTCCCAAACTTGGCTTAGGATTTTCAGGAAGCGTCCCCGGCTGAGACACAAGCAGCCCCTCTTCTGTTTGAGAGCGGTGAAGGGACAAAGGCACCCCCCTTCTTTCCCCAAAAGGAGTTGTATTTTGTACAGGGAAGTATGGGATATGCAACTCTTTCCCAAACTTGGCTTAGGATTTTCAGGAAGCGTCCCCGGCTGAGACACAAGCAGCCCCGCTTGTGTTTGAGAGCGGTGAAGGGACAAAGGCACCCCCCTTCTTTCCCCAAAAGGAGTTGTATTTTGTACAGGGAAGTATGGGATATGCAACTCTTTCCCAAACTTGGCTTAGGATTATCAGGAAGCGTCCCCGGCTGAGACACAAGCAGCCCCGCTTGTGTTTGAGAGCGGTGAAGGGACAAAGGCACCCCCCTTCTTTCCCCAAAAGGAGTTGTATTTTGTACAGGGAAGTATGGGATATGCAACTCTTTCCCAAACTTGGCTTAGGATTATCAGGAAGCGTCCCCGGCTGAGACATAAGCAGCCCCGCTTGTGTTTGAGAGCGGTGAAGGGACAAAGGCACCCCCCTTCTTTCCCCAAAAGGAGTTGTATTTTGTACAGGGAAGTATGGGATATGCAACTCTTTCCCAAACTTGGCTTAGGATTATCAGGAAGCGTCCCCGGCTGAGACACAAGCAGCCCCGCTTGTGTTTGAGACTGGGGAAGGGACAAAGGCACCCCCCTTCTTTCCCCAAAAGGAGTTGTATTTTGTACAGGGAAGTATGGGATATGCAACTCTTTCCCAAACTTGGCTTAGGATTATCAGGAAGCGTCCCCGGCTGAGACACAAGCAGCCCCGCTTGTGTTTGAGAGCAGTGAAGGGACAAAGGCACCCCCCCTTCTTTCCCCAAAAGGAGTTGTATTTTGTACAGGGAAGTATGGGATATGCAACTCTTTCCCAAACTTGGTTTAGGATTATCAGGAAGCGTCCCCGGCTGAGACACAAGCAGCCCCGCTTGTGTTTGAGAGCGGTGAAGGGACAAAGACACCCCCTTCTTTCCCCAAAAGGAGTTGTATTTTGTACAGGGAAGTATGGGATATGCAACTCTTTCCCAAACTTGGCTTAGGATTATCAGGAAGCGTCCCCGGCTGAGGCACAAGCAGCCCCGCTTGTGTTTGAGACTGGGGAAGGGACAAAGGCACCCCCCCTTCTTTCCCCAAAAGGAGTTGTATTTTGTACAGGGAAGTATGGGATATGCAACTCTTTCCCAAACTTGGCTTAGGATTATCAGGAAGCGTCCCCGGCTGAGACACAAGCAGCCCCGCTTGTGTTTGAGAGCGGTGAAGGGACAAAGGCACCCCCCCTTCTTTCCCCAAAAGGAGTTGTATTTTGTACAGGGAAGTATGGGATATGCAACTCTTTCCCAAACTTGGCTTAGGATTATCAGGAAGCGTCCCCGGCTGAGGCACAAGCAGCCCCGCTTGTGTTTGAGACTGGGGAAGGGACAAAGGCACCCCCCCTTCTTTCCCCAAAAGGAGTTGTATTTTGTACAGGGAAGTATGGGATATGCAACTCTTTCCCAAACTTGGCTTAGGATTATCAGGAAGCGTCCCCGGCTGAGACACAAGCAGCCCCGCTTGTGTTTGAGAGCGGTGAAGGGACAAAGGCACCCTTTTCTTTCCCCAAAAGGAGTTGTATTTTGTACAGGGAAGTATGGGATATGCAACTCTTTCCCAAACTTGGCTTAGGATTATCAGGAAGCGTCCCCGGCTGAGACACAAGCAGCCCCGCTTGTGTTTGAGACTGGGGAAGGGACAAAGGCACCCCCCCTTCTTTCCCCAAAAGGAGTTGTATTTTGTACAGGGAAGTATGGGATATGCAACTCTTTCCCAAACTTGGCTTAGGATTATCAGGAAGCGTCCCCGGCTGAGACACAAGCAGCCCCGCTTGTGTTTGAGACTGGGGAAGGGACAAAGGCACCCCCCCTTCTTTCCCCAAAAGGAGTTGTATTTTGTACAGGGAAGTATGGGATATGCAACTCTTTCCCAAACTTGGCTTAGGATTATCAGGAAGCGTCCCCGGCTGAGACACAAGCAGCCCCGCTTGTGTTTGAGAGCGGTGAAGGGACAAAGGCACCCCCTTCTTTCCCCAAAAGGAGTTGTATTTTGTACAGGGAAGTATGGGATATGCAACTCTTTCCCAAACTTGGCTTAGGATTATCAGGAAGCGTCCCCGGCTGAGACACAAGCAGCCCCGCTTGTGTTTGAGACTGGGGAAGGCACAAAGGCACCCCCTTCTTTCCCCAAAAGGAGTTGTATTTTGTACAGGGAAGTATGGGATATGCAACTCTTTCCCAAACTTGGCTTAGGATTATCAGGAAGCGTCCCCGGCTGAGACACAAGCAGCCCCGCTTGTGTTTGAGACTGGGGAAGGGACAAAGGCACCCCCCTTCTTTCCCCAAAAGGAGTTGTATTTTGTACAGGGAAGTATGGGATATGCAACTCTTTCCCAAACTTGGCTTAGGATTATCAGGAAGCGTCCCCGGCTGAGACACAAGCAGCCCCGCTTGTGTTTGAGACTGGGGAAGGGACAAAGGCACCCCCCCCTTCTTTCCCCAAAAGGAGTTGTATTTTGTACAGGGAAGTATGGGATATGCAACTCTTTCCCAAACATGGCTTAGGATTATCAGGAAGCGTCCCCGGCTGAGACACAAGCAGCCCCGCTTGTGTTTGAGACTGGGGAAGGGACAAAGGCACCCCCCTTCTTTCCCCAAAAGGAGTTGTATTTTGTACAGGGAAGTATGGGATATGCAACTCTTTCCCAAACTTGGCTTAGGATTATCAGGAAGCGTCCCCGGCTGAGACACAAGCAGCCCCGCTTGTGTTTGAGACTGGGGAAGGGACAAAGGCACCCCCCTTCTTTCCCCAAAAGGAGTTGTATTTTGTACAGGGAAGTATGGGATATGCAACTCTTTCCCAAACTTGGCTTAGGATTATCAGGAAGCGTCCCCGGCTGAGACACAAGCAGCCCCGCTTGTGTTTGAGACTGGGGAAGGGACAAAGGCACCCCCCTTCTTTCCCCAAAAGGAGTTGTATTTTGTACAGGGAAGTATGGGATATGCAACTCTTTCCCAAACTTGGCTTAGGATTATCAGGAAGCGTCCCTGGCTGAGACACAAGCAGCCCCGCTTGTGTTTGAGACTGGGGAAGGGACAAAGGCACCCCCCCTTCTTTCCCCAAAAGGAGTTGTATTTTGTACAGGGAAGTATGGGATATGCAACTCTTTCCCAAACTTGGCTTAGGATTATCAGGAAGCGTCCCCGGCTGAGACACAAGCAGCCCCGCTTGTGTTTGAGACTGGGGAAGGGACAAAGGCACCCCCCCTTCTTTCCCCAAAAGGAGTTGTATTTTGTACAGGGAAGTATGGGATATGCAACTCTTTCCCAAACTTGGCTTAGGATTATCAGGAAGCGTCCCCGGCTGAGACACAAGCAGCCCCGCTTGTGTTTGAGACTGGGGAAGGGACAAAGGCACCCCCCCTTCTTTCCCCAAAAGGAGTTGTATTTTGTACAGGGAAGTATGGGATATGCAACTCTTTCCCAAACTTGGCTTAGGATTATCAGGAAGCGTCCCCGGCTGAGACACAAGCAGCCCCGCTTGTGTTTGAGACTGGGGAAGGGACAAAGGCACCCCCCCTTCTTTCCCCAAAAGGAGTTGTATTTTGTACAGGGAAGTATGGGATATGCAACTCTTTCCCAAACTTGGCTTAGGATTATCAGGAAGCGTCCCCGGCTGAGACACAAGCAGCCCCGCTTGTGTTTGAGAGCGGTGAAGGGACAAAGGCACCCCCTTCTTTCCCCAAAAGGAGTTGTATTTTGTACAGGGAAGTATGGGATATGCAACTCTTTCCCAAACTTGGCTTAGGATTATCAGGAAGCGTCCCCGGCTGAGACACAAGCAGCCCCGCTTGTGTTTGAGACTGGGGAAGGCACAAAGGCACCCCCTTCTTTCCCCAAAAGGAGTTGTATTTTGTACAGGGAAGTATGGGATATGCAACTCTTTCCCAAACTTGGCTTAGGATTATCAGGAAGCGTCCCCGGCTGAGACACAAGCAGCCCCGCTTGTGTTTGAGACTGGGGAAGGGACAAAGGCACCCCCCTTCTTTCCCCAAAAGGAGTTGTATTTTGTACAGGGAAGTATGGGATATGCAACTCTTTCCCAAACTTGGCTTAGGATTATC
This sequence comes from Anolis carolinensis, assembly GCF_035594765.1. Lineage (NCBI taxonomy): Eukaryota > Metazoa > Chordata > Lepidosauria > Squamata > Anolidae > Anolis > Anolis carolinensis. The sequence goes on along the minus strand of NC_085842.1, from coordinate 50,143,969 downwards.
AGGAAGCGTCCCCGGCTGAGACACAAGCAGCCCCGCTTGTGTTTGAGACTGGGGAAGGGACAAAGGCACCCCCCCCTTCTTTCCCCAAAAGGAGTTGTATTTTGTACAGGGAAGTATGGGATATGCAACTCTTTCCCAAACATGGCTTAGGATTATCAGGAAGCGTCCCCGGCTGAGACACAAGCAGCCCCGCTTGTGTTTGAGACTGGGGAAGGGACAAAGGCACCCCCCCTTCTTTCCCCAAAAGGAGTTGTATTTTGTACAGGGAAGTATGGGATATGCAACTCTTTCCCAAACTTGGCTTAGGATTATCAGGAAGCGTCCCCGGCTGAGACACAAGCAGCCCCGCTTGTGTTTGAGACTGGGGAAGGGACAAAGGCACCCCCCTTCTTTCCCCAAAAGGAGTTGTATTTTGTACAGGGAAGTATGGGATATGCAACTCTTTCCCAAACTTGGCTTAGGATTATCAGGAAGCGTCCCTGGCTGAGACACAAGCAGCCCCGCTTGTGTTTGAGACTGGGGAAGGGACAAAGGCACCCCCCCTTCTTTCCCCAAAAGGAGTTGTATTTTGTACAGGGAAGTATGGGATATGCAACTCTTTCCCAAACTTGGCTTAGGATTATCAGGAAGCGTCCCCGGCTGAGACACAAGCAGCCCCGCTTGTGTTTGAGACTGGGGAAGGGACAAAGGCACCCCCCCTTCTTTCCCCAAAAGGAGTTGTATTTTGTACAGGGAAGTATGGGATATGCAACTCTTTCCCAAACTTGGCTTAGGATTATCAGGAAGCGTCCCCGGCTGAGACACAAGCAGCCCCGCTTGTGTTTGAGACTGGGGAAGGGACAAAGGCACCCCCCCTTCTTTCCCCAAAAGGAGTTGTATTTTGTACAGGGAAGTATGGGATATGCAACTCTTTCCCAAACTTGGTTTAGGATTATCAGGAAGCGTCCCCGGCTGAGACACAAGCAGCCCCGCTTGTGTTTGAGAGCGGTGAAGGGACAAAGGCACCCCCCCCCTTCTTTCCCCAAAAGGAGTTGTATTTTGTACAGGGAAGTATGGGATATGCAACTCTTTCCCAAACTTGGCTTAGGATTATCAGAAAGCGTCCCTGGCTCGGATCCCTTGTTTCCAAAAACACTTTTGCGTGGAAAAAAGAAAGGAGAAAGCCCACCCCGCCCGCAAGAAGAAAAATGGCGCAGTATAAAAATTGCAGTATAAAAATTGCTGCGCCAGGAAAAAAACACCCACAGGACAGCCCTTTGCAAAAACAAAAGAAAAAGAAAGACCCAACTAACACACACCACCCAAACACAGCCAGCCACCCCACCTTTTCTCCCGGTCTTCACACAGCCATGCTGTGACGCAGCAATCTTTCCTGCCTGCCAGTGCCTGCACCAAAATCTCCCTTCCACCCTCTCCAAAATTCCCAGTGCGACTGAGCCACGAGGCGTGTGCACGCTGTTTTCATTCAGGACGTCCTACCAGCCCCTCCCCCTGGTTAAACGTGCTCTCTGATTGGCTACAAGGTGCAAACAACACGCTAGATTGCCCCAGTGGACTTAAACAAGTTTGGATGATTTGCCAAAGCATTTTTTAAAAACGAAAAAAAAGGCGCCATAACGGAAAACGGCCAATCGCGGTTCGAAACCGCGATATCCAGGCGTGTGTACAACCAAGGTTCGATATTGCTTCAAAACAAACGAAAATAACGAATCAATAACGGTAAACGGGGAAAACGAATTATTTGAGCAAGCCTAGTAACTAAGGCATGGACCACCATGGTCAGATCTGACTTTTCGAGGTATGGTCGCAGCTGGCACACAAGTTTTAGTTGTGCAAAGGCCCTCCCAGCCACGGCCGACACCTGGGCCTCAAGTGTCAGCGCAGAGTCCAGGAGGACCCCCAAGCTGCGGACCTGCGCCTTCAGGGGGAGTGCGACCCCGTCAAGCACAGGTTGCCACCCAATACCCCGATCAGACGTACGACTGACCTGGAGGACCTCTGTCTTGTCAGGATTGAGTTTCAGCTTGTTCGCCCTCATCCAGGCCAATACAGCGGCCAGACACTGGTCTAGTATCCGATAGATGGGGAAAGACCTGCTCTTTTTAATATAGCAGCTCAGGACTAGGGTAAAGAGCATCTCAGGATCTCTTCGCCTTTGGAGGAAGTTAGCCCAGCAGCTAAGGGGAAAAGCAAGCAAGAAACATCTGCCTGATTTTATAATCTTGTTTGATGTTCAACTTGAAGTGGCCTTGGTTACTGGGATTCCTGAGCTTCTAAGTAAGGCCCCCACAGTTCAACCGGCAAAGAAAGAAGCACATCTTAGTTTATCATAGATGCCCATAATGATAGTGACAAACTATAATATGGATGCCCATAAAAGCAAAAATTTTGAAACCAAGCTCTGTGAGAAACAGCTTAAGACAAGTGGACATGTGAAGAGATAATATGATGACCATACCTGAAAAGAAACAACATAGAAACTTGAATGAGCTTGTTTTCTCTTTCTCAAAAGATCAGAACATGAACCAATGGATTCGAATGACAAGAGCAGTGGTTTTGCATAAATATTGGGAAGAAAAATTTTGATTGTAAGACCTGTGAGGCTGTGGGGTGAACTGTCTCAAAGGGTGATGGAGTTCTTTCTCTGGCGTTCTTTAAACAGAGGTTGGATTAACATTTCTCAGGTGTGTTCTACATATATATTCCTTCATGGAGGGGAGTTGGACTAGATGGACCTCATGGATCCTTCCACCTGTAGGATTTTGTGGGTACCAAAAAGCACTTTAGATACACTGAGATAATGCTCAGAAAATTGAAAGGGAAAGTTTTGAGTTGAAGCAAAAGCATACAAATGATAACTCATTATTGTTAACTTGGACCACGGGGTGTTTGGGATTTTATCTCCTTCCCAGATTTGTTTAAAGGAAGGGGTATGTATTAGTTAATATTAGGTTGGTTCAGGATATCATTTTGGGTTTATCTCTTTCTCTGATACATTGCCTACCTCTGTGATCAATCATTTTGGAACATCACTGTGGAAATAATCTCTTTTAAAGGGGAGATTAAATTATAGGTCTGTGTAGGTGATAAACCACAGGAACAGATTATCAATTAAGATTTCAGAAATCCATTTGAATATATCCCTCCTAGAGGATCAGGAAGAGGGAAAATAACTTTACAAGAGGGCTTCTAAACGGAATGCATTTTTTTAAAGCAAGCATTTATTTCCTTCTTAAAAGTCTTGCATTTTTATACATCGATAAAACTACCTCCATTAAATGTCCATTGAATGATTGTAGTATTGTCTGGATTTAACTGCTATTCCTACCACAAAATAGTAAAAACTTTCTTTAAAAAAAAGAGGAGGAATAGCCTTTAAAGAGCGGCATTAAAATATAAAGTTACATCTCTCTTTTGATCATTCCAATGAGTTCCTTTTATATTTTGTTCCATCTGATGTGAGAATTTTAAATAATCAGTTTGCTCAAATGTTTCTTGCTCTGCACAGCAAGTCTTTACAGGCTTGGAGATGTAATTAGCAAGAATGTTCTTGCTATTACAGGGATAGCAACAGATCATACAGCACCATGAAAGAGTTCTGTGGGAGCTGGTAAACAATTAAGGTAATGCTGCAATGCCAAGTCGACCAATGAAAATGGCAATTCCAAATCTATGTAGAAAGCATATGAGCATTTGGCAAGAAAATTGTTTGTTTGCTGTAACAAATATATTCATGAAATAATTAAAGAGCCTGTTAAGTCCAAAGCATTTGCCCAGAGAAGGCTTCTATCTCTTTTGGTCTACTGTTGAAACAAACTTCTGTATTATTTTTCAAAAGAAAGTGAAATAGCCTTTCCCTTCTCCCATTTTGGGGTATTGGATACAGTGAAAGTGGAAACTGCTCAGATACCAGATGCATCTAATAATCACTTTTTTTTCAGTGACAGCCACTAAACCGTTTGACACATTATTTTGGAATATTGGATAAGGTGGCAGATTTTTTTGTATGTCAGGAGCAACTGGTGTGAGAGAATTGGCTGCCTGCAAGGATGATGCCCAGGGGATGCCCAGATGTTTGATGTTTTGCCATCCTTGTGGGAGGCTTCTCTCATGCCCCCACATAGGGAGCTGGAGCTGACAGAGGGAGCTCACCTGATCTCCCCAGATTTGAACTACTGATGTATCGGTCAGTAGTCCTGCTGGCACAAGGGTTTAACGCATTGTGTCACTGGGGGCTCCAGTATGGTGGCAGATGAATCTTCCAAGTGTAAATATCTTCCACAACAACAAAGTTCTAAACTTTATCTAAATCATACCTGTTGTAACTCTAGGTCTTCAGATGTTTGTGAATGACTACTCGGGACATGCCTCACTATATATTCAGACTGGGTAGATCTGATAGGAAGTGGACTAGCAAAATCTGGAGGACCATAGAGTCTTCAGTCATAACCTAAATCAAAGGTAGGCACTGGCAGCTACATGGGCCAATGCCAATTGTCCATGCCCATTGTGTCATTTCTTTCTCCATCTTGAAAGATAAATAGAAGAAAGACAAGGTATGTGTGAGAATTCTGAACTGGATTTGGGAGACTGAGCAGGGGATTGCCTGTTTTCACACATTAAGAGATTGGGTTATTTTGCCCTTTTGGACACAAAACCTCATGAGGATGGATTTCCATGTGCTCATATTTGGGGTATCTTCATGTGAGTAGTGGCAATTATTGTTTTCTCATAAAAGAAACACCTTCCAGTTTATTGTTTTGTTGATGTTGTGTGCTTCCAATGGATTTCCAACTCATGGCAGCCCTAAAGCAAACTAATCACAGTGTTTTCCAGAGATGAGAGTGTGTGACTCATCCAAACGTCACCCAGTGGATTCCCCTGGACAAGCAAATAATTGAACCCTAGTCTCCAGAGTCATAATCCAATGATCAAAACACTGCCAAGTGTAATTACATTAAAACTCCCAACTATGCTAACCAGTACAGCTGCTGATGACAGATGACAAGAACAATAGTTCAACAGGATATGGAAAAATAAGGTGCCCACATCAGGTTTATAGAATGGCTTCCCAGTAATTAAGAATAGAGTTAAGATTTGTTTGCTAGCACTGCAAGACTCAAACTGATAAGATCAAATTGAAAGGATGTGCCCAAGGTCCTAGTTCAGAACCTATTTGAGGGATAGGGTTTTACACCTTGGATAGTTCCTGCAAAGTTTAAGCTGAAACTAATAGGAAATTTGCCATTTGACTGATATCAAAGACACCGTCTACAATTTTCATAAACTTACATGGAACTTTAAGAGTTTCAGGGCAATAGTAAACTATGGGATGTTGCACAGTTTGGCTGCTTTTGCAAAGCAAACAGCACATCTTAAAACCCTATCCGCACAGTGCAACGATTTGCATAGGAACAATGTTTCCTATGCTCTTATTAAATTGCATTGCATTATTTCACTGATGATACCTGCCATAGTTCATTGCTATTCTATTACTTTGACATGCTCATTGAGCTTTCAAAATTACCAAAGTAGAACTGAGTTGGATTTGGGGTGAAAAGCATTCACAGGCAATTCTGTCTGAACTGAAACATTTCAAAACTTCCACTTACTTTTTTGTCCAAAAATCTCGCCCTCCTAAACCACCTCATATCTAATAGATGATGAGCACCACTAGTCAACTATAATATTTTCATGCTTGCAACAAATTGGGGAAAGGTTTCTTTTCCAGCCTCGACAGAGGAAAGTAATCTCCCCAAGATTACATTTTTAACAGCTTCATTTGTTAGACAGATTGCAAATTTGACACAGTCTTGCTTTTTTGAAATGCGAATGAATCAGAAGAAGCCTTGTGGTATTTTTTAACAAGCAAATCTTTTCATTATTTTTCCTAATGCCATTAAAATTCTTTGGCTTGGTAGGTAGCTGCCATTATGTTCAAAATTCCCATTCCTGTATCACAGGACTCAGATCAAAACACTGCATATGGTCAAGGCCTGAGTAAACATAAGCCACTAATGATGATGATGGCTCACATCTCTGAATCTGCCATTTTAGGAGGGCGTCCCTCTGACAAAATTGGCTTAGTTAATTATAGTCTTGGAAAAAAGGTTACCAACTTAAAATTCAGACTTTTAAACCTTACTAGTCACTACAGAAGCAGAAGTTTTACCAGGTCATAGTTTGACTAGATATTTTCCTCACTTTTTGTGGTGGGAAAAAAGATCTGAAAAGATTACAGTAGTTACAAGGTAAAAGGTAAATTCTTTATTTCCTGTTTTAGTGGAGAATTTAGAAGGGATGCAAATATTTCTTTTACACATAATTTTACATTTGTATGTGTGAGAGAATGAGTGTGTGTTTGTGTGTGGGACTGAGATGGTCCAGTGGCTGTGCATTTAAATATCTGCCATCCTAGGCATCCTGTTCAGCCTTATTGAAAATGGTCTCTAAAAACATATGGCTTTTAACACTTCAGGTGCATTTACATTGTAGAATTGATACAGTTTGACACCACTTTAACTGCTCTGGCTCAATGCTATGGAAACATGGGGGCTTTCCAAATTTTCTAGCCTTCTTTGCCAAAGAGTGGTGGTGCCTCACCAATACAAATTGCATGATTTCATAGCATTGAGCCAATGGCAGTTAAAGTGTTGTCAAACTGATTAAAATTCTACATTATAGAGCCAACTTTAGAAGCTTTCTAATTTATATTGCTTCTGGCAGTGACACAAGTGAGAGGGTGCATAGGTGCAAGGCAGCATAGTTGTATTGGAAGGTTAGGAATCGGTAAGGAGCAAAAAGCAAAAAAGAGATTGCTTTATTGCAAGGTTGAGTTTCAATGCATATCAAAGAGCAGGAAACCCTCTGGGAAACTAGAAAATCATATACATAAGAAACAAAAATAGATCAATTTCCATATATACTATAATATGTGTGTTCTGGGTGACCTGAGAAAGCTGGGATTTCCTGTTTCTTTATGGTCACCATCAATTCAGTGGCATATTCTGCAGTGCAGAGTTCAGCAGCAAGCCCTAATTACAGTAGCTTCTGGGTTGGGTCTGTGTGTGTATCTCTCTGTGTGAGAGAGAGAGACATTTGAGACTGCTGCTCTGCACAATATCTTATTATGTTTGCCTTCAAGGAGGAGGGGGAGGAGAAGATGAAGACACCCTATACTTTCTATCACATTGCTCTGGTGTATGGAGCTAGTTGCTTTCTGAATGCATGACTCTGAGGCTTCAGACCAAGACTGTCAAAGACAGAACGCCACCAGATAAAGTTCAACACAGTTTACAGAACTAAAAAAGTGCCCGTATGAAACAAAGGACTAGGCAAACACTTGCCTTCAGTGTAAAAGATACACAAAAAAGACTCCGCTGATACTAAAAGCGGTACAAAAGATAAACCGGATTAAACAGGAGTTTAATCCGGGTTAAACAGAAAATGCTTACTTCAGCCTGGCAATTTGAACAAACAAAAGTTGATAAACAAAGATTCAAAGAAACATAAAAAGCTGGCAGCAGATTCCTCTCTGCTACTTCGAAAGCTGCAAATGAGTAACTAAGGTTGTTACCCCTCCGTGCAACAAACGGAATCCGGATCCAGGCACATCAATCAGGGCAGCAACGGTCAGCAGGGTCCCAGTCCGGTCCGAGGTCGAAAGCCAGGTACAGACGTCTTTAATTCACCAATTCCACCGAAAGCCACAGAAGGGGTAGTCCGAGGTCGTAGTCAGTCAGTCAGTCCAGCGTCAATCCAGAGTAGGCAATTAATGTCCGTCAAGAAGACGACGGAGGTCCAAGCTAATAAGATTAAACACAGGTTGCACAACAAAAGCCCACACAGTTCCTCCCGCCGTCTATGCCCAGTGTCCTTGGTAACTTACGTATTCAGCAAACGAAACACACCCGTCTTCAGGAAATTCCCAACAAGAGCCCAAGCGTTCGTCCAGATTACCTTGCCCAACGCAATTAGCCCTGGATTCAAGACCCCATTTTATGCCAGTTTACAACTCCTCATCGCTATCAGCTGTTACCCTAATTCCAGGTGCCTCATCATCATCATCCTCATCAGAGCTAAAACATCTTTGACTACGCCCCACAGCATCCCCAGCTGTGGATCCCGTTCCATCCCTCCAACTCGTCCATGGGTCCGATCCTGCAACCCGCCAGTCGCTTCCCATGCTATCATTACCAGGAACACCCAAATCCTCCCTCACACGAGTCCATTCCATGTCATCCTCTTCTGAGCTAACCACCTCTTCCTCCATTCCCTCGGTAAAACCCTCAAAGGAATCTTCGTCTGTTGGTTCTGCAAATAAGTCCCGCAGCTGTTTCCTCTCTCGCTCCTCAAGAGAGTCTGACTCTCGAGGAGTCTTACGACCACGTCTCCCAGTATTGGAGCCATAAGGCTCAACCATAACAAAGACTGTAAGGCAGAACAAATGTGACTATAAAACTATCTGGTAAGCACTCAAAGAGTTTCATCTCTGCACCACTCATAGAAACTGGCTGTGAAAATCCAGAGCCAGCCTGTCAGAAGTATAAGTCCTGCCATGTTTTATTTTCTATTTTTTATTTTTATGTAGGATGTTTGCATTGGCTAGGTATTCTGTCCAGTGGGTGATGGATTTCACCATGCTTGTATTTGGTGGCACATTGGGGCTGATGGGAAATGCCACTTTCTCTCATTAGTATGGAACTGTGTTGTCAAAAACTTTCATGGCTGTAATCACTGGGTTGTGCATTTTCTGGGCTGTCTGGCCATGTTCCAGAAGCATTATCTCCTGACGTTTCACCCACATCTATTGAAGGCATCCTCAGAGGTTGTGAGGTCTGTTGAAAAATAGGCAAGGGAGGTATATATATCTGTGGAAAGTCCAGGGTGGGAGAAAGAACTCTTGTCTGTTGGAGGCCAGTGTGCATGTTGTAATTAATCATTTTGATTAGCATTAATGGCCCTGCCAGCTTCATGGCCTGGCTTCTTCCACAGATATGTATCTCCCTTGCTTAGCTTTCTAATATAATTCACAACCTCTGAGGATGGCTGCCATAGATGTTGGCAAAATGTCAAGAGAGAATGCTTCTGGAACATGGCCATACAGACCAGAAAATGCACAACAACCTGGAACTATTTACCAGGAATAATTGAATAGCTGAAGAGAGACTTGAAAGCTGCCAGAAGCTGCAAAGCTGTTCTTGTGGGAGACTTGGTAAGAAGGAGGGGAGGAAGGAGAGGGTTAATGGATGAATGAGGGTAAGTCTGAAAAGAGGGAATGGAATGGAATCCCATGAAAAAGTTGAGCTGATTTATCAACAAGTGTCTTGTGTATTCACTCTTCAAAACTAGTGACAAACTGTACTATGATCAAATCTTTTTTTTTTCTTAAGTAAAGCATCTAGACTTTTGAGACCATTTGCTTTCTAATCTGGAGTTTGCTTGTACATGGCACTACCGTTCCAGAAACAGTCATCACTGTACAGCAGAGGCAGTGCATGAGGATCTTTGCCTCTCTTTTTTGAGGGGGACACTTCGTTATACTGCTATACAACCACATTTCTCTCTCCTCCTCCTCTCAGAGTAAGAACTCTTATTTTAATAAAAATAAATAAAAAGGCTTTACCACAAAAAAAACAAACACAAAGTCTTCAGAAACATGGAAAGTGATCTCTGGCCCAGCAACTGTTGCTAGAAAGTCTACGTTCATCACAAAAGGTAATACTAAACTAGATAGACTGATCTCTTCACTATATAAAGTGGGGGAGCAATACTGGTCTACTAGATAATGTTAAACTGCAGGCGTGGCTGAACCTATACACAAAGTAAGCGAGTACGTATAGCGCCAAACCACTAGAGGAGCTGTTGAGGTGCCTGGAAGGGAAGGGAGAGGAGCTGTCTGAATCCAGCTCCTGGAATCCTATGGGAGATGAAGTTTCACAAGGGCCCTGGCCTTCTCTCCACAACAGTATTAGTGCCCCACCAAACTCCAGCTCCCAGGATCCTGTAGCATGGCACAGAAGCAAAAATTACCTGACGCCGCTCTTGAGTCGGCTCCCTTTTATCCCTTTTTCCTCCATCCCGGGCCCACTGCCAGCCCTTTCCCCTCACCTTCTGCCCTGAGGAGGAGGGCAGCTGCTGGGCCGAGAGAGCCAGGGCCCAGACACATTGGATTGATTTACTAAACAAACTGAAACGCGTATGGGGAGGTTAAACAGTAACCAAGAACCTCCAGGAAAACTGAAAGCATTAGGCAACGGTGACACCTTGGGCTCCCGCTCCACTTCTGCCTCACTTTCGCGCCTTACCCCGCCACCTAGGCCCCCTCCCACTGCCTGGTGTTCCTCACGTGCATCTACACGCAGGATCTGAGGCAGTTTGGCACCACTTTCCATGCCCCGGGCATCCTGCTCCGGCTCCTTCCCTTCCCGGCTGAGCCCTCTGCAAGGCTATTCAATGCTAATCAAGGTGGCCAATTGCAACATTAGGAATTATGGGAGTTAGTGGAAATAATAACCATGAAAATGAACAAAATCTGGCAACCAGTGTAAAAAAACCCTCTAAAATCAGGACAGTAAATAAAGAACAACACTCAGAAAACAGGAATTCCAGACATGAAACAATCAGGGACAGTTAACACCTTCCAGGCAGGAAGCAGACAGGCTTTGAAGCTGCAAGACTATTTAATGCTAATCAAGCTTGCCAATTGCAACATTCACACTTGCCTCAAGCAGAAAAGAGTTCTTTCTCCCACTCTGGACACCATTCCACAGATATATAAACCCCACTTAGCTAGTTTCCAACAGACTTCACAACCTTTGAGGATGCCTGCTATAGATGTGGGAAAAACATCAGGAGAGATATTTGGCATATGCATAAAGAAAAGCGGGCAAAGAGGCCGAAAAAACCATTCTGCAAGGCTCCCAGCTCTTCTCTCTCTCTCCCTCCAGGCCTCTTTGGCACTGCCTTTGTGCCCCGCCTCTTGCTTCTTGTCTTCTGTGCAGCCCTCGCCACTCGGGCCACCACCCTTCATCTCCAGAGGCTCCGTGTTCTTCACTCACAGGGACGCTGAGCATTCAAGGCAATCCTTAGGGGCTGCGAAGGTACTTCTTTCAGACTCTAGGGAGAGAAGGGCCAAACTACGTTGGGTTGAGTTGACAGTGTGGCCTCCTTCTCTGGAGGCTTTAAAGCAAGCATCGGCAAACATTAGTCCTCCAGGTGTTTTGGACTTCAACTCCCACAACCGGCTGTTAGGAATTGTGGGAGTTGAAGTCCCAAACACCTGGAGAGCCAAAGCTTGCCCATGCCTGCTTTAAAGCAAAAGCCAGATGGCCACCTGTTGACTGTGGATCCTACAGTGGGGCTTTTTCCCATTCTAGGATCCTATGACTCCTTAGGAAACCTCTCAGGTTTCCTCGCAGTTCAAATACATGCAAATGTGAGTAGATCCTACCACTCCTGCAGGAAGGTAACGGTGATTCATGCAGTCATGCCAGCCACATGACCTTGGAGGTGTCTATGGACAATGCTGGCTCTCTTCAGCTTAGAAGTGGAGATGACACGAAACATTACACAACACAGATTAATGGTACAGGTGCAAACAAGTGCAAACAAGAAATTTATTTTTATTTCATTAATACACATATCTATTAGGTATGTCCAAAAAATCATTTTGAATATTATATCAGAATTATGTTGGATTGTTCTCGCTTTTTGATACGCATTCTGAGACGTTGTCTCACGGTGCAACCGGAAATGTAATTTGAACCATCGTTGGCCCATTCTGGGAGCTTAGCACAGCCTAACATGGCTGCCGCTCCTCGGCCAATCAGAAGCTTTCACGATGGATGCAAAGGTGAGGGCTAGGGTCCTCTGCGTCCATGTGGAAGATTACCATAAAAGCCCGTTGTGTAGCCCGGGTGAGCCGTTCTAGGCTGGGTTTTGCGCGGAGAGGGTGGTTGTCTGCAAACAGAGAGCAAGCAAGCCTTGTGTCTTGAGGGAGAGAGAGGGTGAAGGGGCCTGGTCTGGCTGTTCCCACAGAGGGGTTTGGAGAAAGGGTTAGGGTTTTGTTGCTGGTTCCTTCTCTTGTGAGTGTGTTAATTTTGGGTAGCGCTCAGCTATTTAGAGCTGTGAATTCCAGGGTTATTTTTATTTTTTTCCATATTATTAAAAAATTATCTAGCTTTCAATTTCATTAAGAATAGTTCTTGCTGGATCATAGCATACCTTTGCAGAATCAGTAGTCTATTTCTTTAAGAAGGCATTGTGTTTGAGGCTTGTGGGATCACATAGCCAGAGACACCATTGATTTCCAGTGTCCTTCTTGCTTACAAATATAGCAAGGGAATTTCTAGTTTTCAAAGTATCTGTGCACTCCTTGCCAGGGCATTGGCCACCTTGCTCACAGGTACATTACCAAAGGAAGGCAAGGCATTGCCTTTGAGGCTTGTGGGATCACATAGCAAGACACACCATTGATTTCCAGTGTCCTTCTTGCTTAAAAATATAACAAGGGAATTTCTAGTTTTCTAAGTTTCTTTGCACACCTTGCCAGAGCATTGGTCACTGGTACATTAACAAAGGAAGGCATTGAGTTTGGGGCTTGTGAGAGTACATAGCAAGACATAGCATTGAATTCCAGTGCCCTTTTTCCTAAAAAATATTACAAAGGGAATTTCTAGTTTCCAAAGTTCCTTTGCACACAGTGCCTGAGCATTGCCTGGCGTGGTCACAGGTAAATTTCCTAACAAAGGCATTGGGTTTGGGGATTCTGGGAGCGCATAGCAGGACATAGCATTGATTTCCAGTGTCCTTTTTCCTTAAAAATATTACAAAGGGAAAATTGGACACAGAAACAAAGTTACACAAGTAGAAGAAGGACTTTCACATTGAAAAAAAAAACACAATTGAACAGGAAATAAAACTTTCAAACCAGGAACAGGTTTCTTCAATGATTAAAAAATAGTTTATTATAAAAGATATGAAAATTCTCCAAAAATCGGAGGATACAGGAAATGTTCTGCAATTTGGTGAGCTAGGAGGGTTGAATGTGTTCTCCCACTCTACCAAATTTGATCAGGATAGCCCAAGAAATGAGGGTGGGAGAGCCCTGTAAATGTCCCCCCCGGGATGCTGGTTTTTTTTGGTGATTACGCATGCGCATGCGCCATTTTAGAAACATTTAGAAACATTACGAATTTTCAGAAATATCTGAAATTTTTGAGGGAAAAAATCAGAAATAGTTTCTATATTGAAGTGCCGGTGCCTCCTACTTTAGAAACGAGAATTGAAACATTTTTCTCATTGATCGGACATGCCTAATATCTATATCTTCCAACTCTATTATTCTGTTCTGAATACAACAAATTGAATGATTCTTCTTCAACAAGAAGCCTATTATCTTTGATATTTATCTCCATGGCTCTCTTCTTCCACTCTCACTGCATTTGGGGGGGAGGGGTTGTGCTTACACTGTTTACTTACACTTGAAAATTATCTAGGGCCAGCCCTGACTGCAGCTCCAATAGTCCTTCTCAACCAATAGTAAGAGAAGATTGGACTGGAGAACATCTGGAGAACCACAGTTACTCATCCCTGGTATAAAACATATACCTGCTGGCATTGAATTACAAAATCTACAAAATCAATATCATTTACCACAGCAACACTGTTGTGGCTGATGATAGTTGGAGTTCAAAATACAATTTTAGCTAGAAAACATGTGATCCTACAAATGTTGTTTAATTGTCAATCATGATAGCATTTACATTCTGACTGGCGGTTCGGCAATGCCAGCAGGGCAACAACTTTACCTGACAAGCTTTAGTGAAACTGCATTTTACTAAACTGGAATTTATGCCTCATATTTACCAATACCTGTGCTGTGTTAAATGGTATAAATAACAGCTTTTTAAAGTAATATTAATAAATTAATCAACTACTTAAAATAATAAGTTTTCTAATAAAATATTATCTGAAAAATAATTTAAATTTCCCCTTTCTTCATATATCCAGCTATTGTATCTATTTTAGTATTTTAGCAATTCTTTTAGTTATTATACTCTACTATTGCCCTCTGCTGGATATTGCTAAAACTTCATACAAATCAATAAAGAATAAAAGATATAATTCTCCTCAATATTAAGTTTATTAACACGGCTGTATTGCTGTACTTTTGTTGCAAATTAAGGTAATCAATTAGAATGGTGACACTCTGGTTAAAATATTGTGCATCAGTTCAGCCAGAAATGGGTTTTATTATCACTGCAGAATCCCCTTTTCTTTTATCACTGCTGTTTCAATTGAAATACTTGATTTAAATGATGTTATTGGTCCATCTGTTTGCTCAGGTGTTGTTTGTTTATTAAATTGTTTAATTGCTGGAAACAGCTGGGCTTCCTGCTATATTATTTGGCTGGGAGAAGAGGAAATTGAAAGCGGAGAAAAACAGATAATTTGATGTAATTTTGGGGGTTTTCTCAAGTCCAGTTTCATTTCTTGCAAACTTCATTTTTGTGGATGGAAAATTGTCGACGGAAATTAATGTTTCAGCTTAATTTTCTATAAATACTTGGCTATGAGCAAACAGCTTTGTACAATTGGCTCTCAACATTTGCAAGTTTGACATATATGGATTTGACAGTTTATGGCCCCTTCTACACTGCTATATAATCCAGATCAAAGCAGATCATTTGGATTTTATGTGGCAGTGTAGAAGGGGCCTAAGAATCTGATCAAAATCTACTCCCTAAGGGTGCATCCAGACAGCCCCTTTAATGTGGGACTTCCCACAATAAAAAGGGGGCTGTCTAGGTCACATCTGTGAAAAACATGAATTAATTCACCACAAACCAGGAAAACCCTGGTTTGTGGCAAATTAATTTGATAATTTGATTCCTGGAAAGCACGGGATAAACCTACTACTTCCACAGTCCAGGCAGCTAAATTAGCCCGTAAAAACATGAGGACAACAACCCCCTCCCCAAAAGCCTCTCAAACCCCTTAAAAAGTAAAATAACTTATGACCCACCAAGAGAGTTGGGGGGGGGGAGAAAGAGAGGAGGAAAATCGCTTCCCTCCCCCCAATTATCCTGGCACGTCATTCCTACATGCCAGAAGAGCTGCAGGACCACTCTAATGGAGGCCCGGTAAGTTATTTTACTTTTTTAAAGGATTTGGGGGCTTTTGGGGAGGGGGTTACAGTGTTCAGGTGTTCTCCCAGAGAGTTTTTGGAGAACATCTGGACACCCACCCCAGAAAGCATGGGTTTTCTGGTGTGTGTGGATGGGCACCCGGGAAATTTGCATTTTTAAACACAAATGTTCCCGGGGTAAATGCCCATCTCAAAGTGCCCTAGGAATCTCTAGGTCCTTCATTGTGACTTTATGGTCAGCTTCTGTCTTCTGGCACAAGGTGGTCATAATAGTTATACTGAAGGATCTAGAGATTCTTAAAGAAGCTACGTTAAAGTGGAGAATTGACAGTAATTTGATAAAGAAAGAACTTCATTTCCATTCATTTTTCACAAAAGATTCTCCCCTTTGCTCTTTAGAGCAGAATAAATATTGGTTTAGTGTTTTCTTTAATTAATATGTGAAGTGTGTGCATTGCCAGATATATGTCATATCTGATGAAGTGGATTGTAGTCCATGAAAGTTTATGCTAGGATTGTTTTTTCTCAGATGCCTCCAAAGTGCTAAAGGCTCTCTTAATTTTTTTTATCCAAATATGCAGTGGACAATTCCAGATAGCTCTTTGCTATAGTTATAACTTATTAGGGATGTGTACAGGGCTGGATTGAGACATACAGAGGCCACCAACTTTGGCAGTTTTCAGTAGCCCCATAGCATTATCATCGCCACCCCAATTTTGCATAATTGTAAAGATTACCTGGTGAATTCTGTCTCTTCTTTGTGTCCCATGGTCAGATATTGAGCCATTGGACATGAGAAGGATGATGAAACAGTAGTGTCTGTAAGATCAATATGAATAGAGCAATCTTTTACCCTGTATTGATCTTGTTCTTAAATATTCAAACAGAACCTCTCAATTTTATGAGCATTCCCCTTTGTATGCTGGTGTTATGCAAAACAGCTATGGTTTCATATGAAGCATCTACAATTCCATTGAAAAATCTAGTCTGTTTTTTTTTTAAAAAAAAATCTGGTTCATGCAAGAAATACTTTGAGAAATGGTTGATGGGTGCTGGACTATTCTCTGAAGTATATCCTCAGTTGCAGTTGCCACTTCTTCTGCACACTTCATATGACAAATGGAGGATATATAAGAAAAGACATGAACTGGGAAATTAGATGTAATCGGACCAGGTAGTCCAAGATTCATACATTTAAAGGCATGAGACAGACAAGAAAGCAATAAAAGGTAATTCATAGAAAGAATTAAAATGCCCAAAATACCTAGAAATGACAACTTGCTCCACTTCACTGCTTGCACTCCTGAGCATGCTGATAAGTTCTGGCTAAAATTCTTCTGAGAATAACCTGCCTTAACTTGCTATTAATCATGGACATGAAGAATAATCCACAATATATCATATTATCTTAATGGAGAGAAGTAACCCTTCATACTTCAAAAAGTATCCATTAGGTAGCTCTAATCTGTCTTTATTTGGGCACAATGATAGAAAGTTATTGAATCCTCTGTTACATTGATCATTACATCTCTGTGTAACAGCAATAGATAGAATAGCACAGCATAGGAATATGCACTAACATCTTTATCCAGAGTTTCCTTTCCCCACCCCAATGGCATGTCATCATTTATTTCCCCATTCCGCATCATAAAGTGTGAAATGAGGTGAGTGTTATTACAAAAACAAAAAAGGGAATGGATAATAATCAAAATGAGTTTTCCATTTTCAGAAAGACTGGATTTACATTTTGCTCAAAATCATCTGCTTCTAAAATTATTTCTTTTGAATATTTTTGTTTGGTTCATTTTATCCAAAAAGGAAAGGAAAGGAAAGAACTGCTTAGAGCTTCCGCATGTAGTCATTAACACAATATAAACAAAAGTTTTAAAACTTTTGTGAGATAAAACTTAAATATGAGTTTTATACATCCAAGAGAGGGCCTTCAGTGCTCAGCTCTTCACAATAGATTTTGAATCACTATGGATTCAACCATGTTTCTACTGCCACATTAGGGTTAGACTTTAACAGCTATGTGTCAGGTAGATAGAATGTACTCATTGAATTTGGTCAGTGTGGTCAAGAATTCAGTTCAATTGTACTAAATTATGAGAATAATTTACAAAAATGCATATTAATTTAGAAACACAATATAAACAATTTAGTTTTAAACATGTATAGAAAGGGGGAAATGATACTGGGTGTTTTGGCTAAGAGAGACTTCGTGGATGTATATTGTAA
Source organism: Anolis carolinensis (assembly GCF_035594765.1). Lineage (NCBI taxonomy): Eukaryota > Metazoa > Chordata > Lepidosauria > Squamata > Anolidae > Anolis > Anolis carolinensis. The sequence continues at coordinate 50,126,580 of NC_085842.1, read as the reverse complement.
CAACCTCTGGAGAGCCTCATAATTTTCACCCATGCATGAAGGATAGCTGATTTCAAGTTGGAGCTTCTTCCTGGGCTGCTGATTCAAGCTGTTGTGAGTATGCATCATTTAAACATGCTTATACATTCTATTTCTTACATCTAGGAAGTACTACTAAGAAATAATGATTCTGATCATGTTCAATAGCATTATGTTATGTCCTTTTGGTTTTATTATATACTACTTTGGATATCTGGTGATGCCTGATTTATTTGAAAAAGGCATTGTTTGTTTTTGAATATTATGAACGAACCTATTAGAAATGGGTGCAGATCCATGGCTGATGGGGTTAGTCTCTGGATGTGGGTGAAAATGCTGCAAATCCCATCATCTGTGGTCCATCCTCACCAAAAACTTTACCAGGACATAAACTGGGTGGTCTGTGTTTTACATTTTTGTCCTGGTCTGTTATTGTTGGGGGTCACAGTGGTCTGTGGAAGAGGATGAAGGTACTAAAAATCCCATTGTCCATGGTCCATATTCCCGCAAAGCCCACCAGGACATAAAGTGCATCATAGTGGGCATGTGTCCCAAGTTTGGTCCAGGTTTGTCATTCATGGGGATCACAGTTTTCTCCGGAAGCAGATGAAGGTACTGCAAATCCCAAACCACTCCAGAGCATAAATTAGGTTGTGGGGTTTGTATGTGCTGAGTTTGGTCCAAGTCCGTCATTCTTGGGGATCAAAGTGGTCTGGTGAAGTCAGAGCTGAAGCGGGTGGAGTTACTGATGTCATTTAGGAAAGGTATGAAGACCTTTCTTTTAAAAGCATCTTTTAATTAAAGCCAAGCCTTTTACAGTCAGATAGGGAATTTTAGACTGTTGTTAACGTTTATTGTTTATAATATGGAATATCTGTTTTTAGCTATGGTTTTATTTTCTATGCATTCTTAAGATGTTTTGAGCCACCTTGAGTCTGTTCTGGTGAAAGGCAGCATAGAAATCTCTGAAATAAATAAATGAATGAATGAATTTGGCCAATTCCATAATCTGTGGTCCACCCTCCCCCAAACCACATCACGATGTAAAGTGGGTTATGGGGGTCTGTGTGCCAAGTTTGGTCCATCATTCGTGGGGGTAGCAGTGGTCTGTGGATGTTGGAGGACCACCACACACATACATAAAACACTCACTTTTATAATGGTTTATATTAATATTGAAGTCTTTAGCCTAGATTTTAAATTTTGTCAATGATTCAGTTTTATAGGAGTTTTATTAATTTTGAAGCATATAACCTCTCGGGTTTCATATGGGACTAGGTGCCTTTGATATGAGCTGGTCTTTGCCCATAATAAAAGTTTACTTACTTACTCACTTACTCACCCATTTTTATTATATACATAGAAGATAGAAAAAGATAGATTGTTGCCAGTTCTCCAGTCTATCTTGATATGTTAACCATTTTTGTTCTTTCATTGTTTATTTTCTATAAAATATTTGCTGTATTTCCACATCACTTGAGGATCATAAACTTCTCAGTCTAGGTGCAGTCTTTTATGCTGATAGTTCAGTTTAACTAAACTCTTATGTCAACTTTACATTGGTTAGGAATTTAACATCTTGCACAACACAATAACAACATAATTATGTAAGTAGTCCTATATATAGTAAATATAGAAGAATATTTTAAAATATTCAGAAAATAGTTGAAAAACGTGTTTTCAAGTATTGAGAAACCTTGAGAAGTTAGAGTGCCAGGAATTTATTAGCAACAAACATATTCCATGTCTATAGTTTAAGAAACTCAAGTCTATGGTTTAAGAAATTCGAGTTTAACATTTAGTAAACTCTAGTTTATAGTTTAGAAAACTCTGAAGCAATCAAGAGAATACAAGTTAAGTTTTGAGTTGTCGTCTCTTCCTTTAAAATTTTTTGTATTAGTCAGACCTAGGGAGGAGTTAGGCTTCTGATCTTTCCTATGATGAAATTAATTTTGTTTATTGTTATCCCTTTTTAGTGTGTGTTTCTAACTCTGCTTCCACTGAGAATTGGGTGTCCAGAAGTTAGCTTGGGGGCAGAACATACATGGTTTTCTATAACTTTCTCACACCAGAAAGAAATACTAACCTTAGTTTATCAGTTGGTTTCCTTCCCTATCGTTTGTATATATGCTGAAAAAAATGACAAGTCTATGTTTCCCAAATAAGATATAAGTGTTGTGCAGTGTGCACACAACTTTCTTGTACTGCTATGATGTGTCTATGAAAGATAGAAACACACACACAAACCCTACACAGAATATGTAGGCTTATTGTATATATTGTATATATTAGGTGTATTGAAAAACAAGAAACCTATACTGATGATATAATTTGCATCTTTTGAGATCAGTAAATAACTTGGAATTTGTTTCATTACTGAAAGCCAGGTGACATGAAGTAGAAGTAAACATTGTATGATCTGCAGTACAAGTGAGTGGAAGTTTGCTGACAAAGCATAGAACTTTCTTTGGCTTTCCTGCTGAGCACTTCCTTTTGTAGGGAATCTTTGCATGAAGGAGAGCTCTCCTGAGTCCTATCGGCATCTATATTTCAGAACTTTATTAAAATTGGCAGGTCCTGTTCAAAAGTTTCTTTTGGATATGCAAGTTTTCTCACCTTGAATTTTGCTCTGACATTCCAATTTAAGAAAACAAAAACCCTTTAGCTATGATTTTTAGTAGTATATGGTCTTATTTAATATCAAAAGGGAATCACTCCAGATTTCCTACTCTCAAAGGCATTCAGAACAAAACAAAAAAATTTGGTTTTGACATAAAATTTGGATACAGATTATAACACAAACTAAGATCCAATGGTTAAATCTCACATATTTTTGTAAGATATGAAAATACATGCTTATTCCACCCTCTGAATGTAATGATGCCTACAGTCAAGTGGCTGTTTCATTAGTATACATGTAAAGTTAAAATGAATGACATTTTTTCATTAACTTATAGACCTGCCCCCAGGATGTTTTTGTGGTTAGGTAAAATGATTACATTCATATCTGGGGTCTATATTACAATAGGCAAAATGTTATTTCTATAAGAATAGTAGATTAGAGAGTGAAGGGGAAAATGTAATACAAGAACCAGATAACTAAATTAGCCATAAGAACAACTTCCAAATTGCCATAAAGGAGGCTATGATGTCTATAGATGTACATATATAGATAACCATTGCACTAAGACAATATAAAATCGGCCTACTGGAGACAGGGCATTGATATTTAGAACCTGATATTAAGATAACATGGTTTATTTATTTTATTTATTTTTATTTTCTTTGTTTCTATTCTGTTTTTTCCCCAATATAGGGTCCCTGCCTTTCTTCAATAGGTATTAATCACTTCCCTTATCCACTCTGTCAGACCTCATTGGACAAGCAGATGCCACAGTTACATCCACTGGAACCATATCAACTGTTAACACCTATGCCAGAATGAATCCAAGCAATGTTATTCTGCAATAGTGGTCAGTTCAACTCCACCTTCCTACCACCTAGGTTTCACCTGTTGCTGTACAGCAAATCCTGGTGGACAGGGGTGGAAAAGATTACCCCCCCCGCCCCCCCCCCCAGGCTGCCTTATCCAGCCAGGTCCATGTAATACATGCTAGATTCGATGTACAGTGTTCCCTCGCTACTTCGCGGTTCACTTTTCACTCCTTCGCTGTTTTGTGGGCTTTTTTTGTGGTCCAAGGCACTCTCAGAATGCCTTGGACCTTAATGGATATAATAATAATAATAATAATAATAATAATAATAATAATAATAATAATAATAATTTAATTAATTAATTTGACCAGTCATATGATCATTTCAAAATACAATATGGATAAACACGAGGCAAAAATGGAGGAGAAGGCAGCAGCTGACCTTCAGTTTACAGTTAGAATCTTATTTCCCTGATTCTTCTTTCAGGAAATGTGCTCTTTTCTTGATAGCTTTCAGGATAAAAAGGCTTACTCTGATTATGATGGATCTTTCTTGCAAGAGGAGTGTCAGAAGATCATTTCTTTTGGGGGACCTGACCTTGGACCTTAATGCTATCCCATCAAAAGTGCTATCTATCTATCAAACTAACCAATTAGACAACACAAAGCAACTCATGGAGGACTAGGCCGCGGTGGTGCCTGCCTTTCGCACATGCGGTCTTGCCCTGCCCCCTCTTCTGGGAAAGCTTCTCTGGCTCCCTGGGATTCCTGGGAGTTTCAGGTTTACAGCCTTCTCTGCTAAATTTCTGCCCGCCTCACCAAACTAAAACAACTACAGTGCAAAACGGGCTTGCGAAGGAGAGAAAGGCCATCTAACTACTAAAATAAGGTATAAATATTAAAATAAATATAGTGTCCCTACTTCGGGATTTTCACTTATTGCAGGTGGTTCTGGAACGTAACCCCCGCAATAAGTGAGGAAACACTGTAGTATGTTCTTCACTCACATACTAGTTGATAACTTCTGTATCTCAATATAACATAATTTTTCCATATGGAATTACATTACAGCTGATTAATCACTGTTCCTAGACATATTTTAGAACTCCCCTTTTCATAGCTGTTTTATGTCTTATGTAGTGGGGAGTGGGAAAGAATCTGTCTATGTTCCCATAGCTAGATGCAAGTACAGGAGCCGGCAAGACCTACTGAGGCCCTCTGTAGGTCTCAATCAATGATGTAATCATGAGGACATAGCCAGATACATCTGAAATCCCCTATCCATTAGGTACGCCACTGCATATAAAATGGTTGTGGGAGGCTGCAGTAGCTCTACTGTAAGCCCAGGGGTTATTGCAGAGGGAGGAAAAGAATATGAATCTCCACATCAACAAGGAGGAGGAGGACGATTTATGGCTGCATATACAGAGACATTGTGCATATTTCTGTGTTATTCCTTGTTATCTGGGAAAATCATGTTGTCTACTACAACACTGTGCTTAATGTGGTACAAAATAAATTCATGTCAATCTTTTGCAAATTGTTCAAAAAGCAGTTTGTAGAAGTAGTTCTGCCTCCCTGATGATCACGCAGAGCCTGAATAGTAGTTATAGCATACAAATTCCCCAAATTTCTTGGTTTCTCATTAGCTCTATCTTAATAATGTCAGCCCTACTATTAGAGTGAATTATTAATAAAGGTTATTAAAAAGAAAGTAATAAAACCCTGCACTGCTTTCCAGGAGTGTTAGAGCACAAGGTTTTTCTGAAATAGACTATTCATCACTCTTACCTCTTAGTTTTGGGCCATGGAAAAGAAGAAATCTACCAACTTATAATCTGAAACCTAACCTTTATCCCCCCTACTTGTCTGTGACATCAAATCCTTCCAGTCAAAAGGGGAGGGAAGAGGGTCCCTGGGCAGAGAAGTCAGGGAAGACCAAAATATTTTTATAAATTTTAAATCCCCATCACAAGAATGTTTTTGAAAAAATGTGCACTTTTCAGACACACTCTTAATGTCCAGGATTTGCCTACTGCTTCATTACAAAGTCCAACTGAGCCTATTCCTCTTCTTCCTATTCCCACGCCCCCCAAACCAGGGTCCACTCCATTCCACAGCAGTATGTTATTGTTTACCTTTCCACTCTCTTTCTTATATGGCAGTGTAGAAGGGGCCTCTGACTGACTTTTTTCCAGTTGCTTTCTCACCTTCCAGTTAGCCTACAGTCTCTTTCATCTCTCCCTGTCTCTGCATGCCATTCTCTTTCATTATTGTCTTTCCATTGTTTTGTTTTCCTGCTTCCACATGCCTCTGTTTCACCATCTCTGCATCCTTCTTTCCACCTCTCCCATCTCACTCTTTTCTTATTTAAATTCCCTCTCTTACTTCATCTGTTTTGGCTGCCCCACACCATCTGCAGTTATTAATGTGGGGTGTCCCTTGACAGGTTGTTGTGAGTTTTCCAGGCTGTATGGCCATGTTCCAGAAGCAACCTCTCCTGACATTTCATCCATATCTATGGCAGGCATCCTCAGAGGTTGAGGGGTCTGTTGGAAACTAAGTAAGTGAGGTTTATATATCTGTGGAATATCCAGGGTGGGGAAAAGAAATCTTGTATGCTTGAGGTACATGTGAAGATTGCAATTTGCCACCATGATTAGCATTTGAATGGCCCGCAGTTTCAAGGCCTGGAGGCCAGCTAACACCTCCCAACAAAGGATTCTCCTAGGCAGCTACCAGCCAGGCCTTGAAACTGCAGGCCATTCAAATGCTAATCAAGGTGGCAAATTGCAATATTCACATGTACCTCAAGCAGACAAGATTTCTTTTCCCCACCCTGGATATTCCACATATATATAAACCTCACTTACATCATCATCATCATCATCATCATCATCATCATAACAACAACAACAACATCAACAACAACAACAACAACAACAACTTTAATTTTATACTCCACCTCCATCTCCCTGAAGGGACTCAGGGTGGCTTACATTTATTTGTGTAAACAAGCCCTTCCTGTTTAGGGTTATCTCAGAGTCTGTGACAGCAGAGACCTCCAAGATACCCAATATATATATTTTGTGAGCAGGTAGGAAATGATACAATAGACCAGCTGGGCTGGTGCTGCTTTTAAAATTATATGAGGATATACATAGCATTCTCATTTCTCTCCCTGTCCCCAAATATTCCTAAACTGGAACATTTCCTCTTGGATAGGTAAATTAAATTAGTCTTTGCCATCTAAAAAGTAACATATAAGCTAAAGTATAGTGAAACATTTTAACCATCTCCCCATATAACCCATCTCTTTTGTATATAAAATAAGGAGAAGGTCTGTTCATGCCAGCTTTTACTTTCCTCTTATGAGGTTTAAAAGTAGGAAGAAGTCATGAAATAGCAACAATAGCAACAAAACAAACCATTAACTTACCAGACAGAACAAATTATGCCCAAGACATAATGAGTTTATGTGAAGCAATATCACAAATTTTACCAATGCCACTGCCAAATGGGTTTTCTCTATATGCTTCCATTTCAAATGAAGCATGTTAAAAAGCAGGGTTTCAGTTATTGAGCCACTTTTAGATTATTTAACCCAAATTAAAAGTAACATTGGTTGCAAGTGTTTTGTTTGATTAGAATGGATCGAGATAAGACTTTCTTTTAACTAGCTTTATAGTGGAGACCCATCGCAAATTACTTTATCAAACAAGACCAGCAAGTAAAATGACAGTTTCCATTATAAAATTGGACTATCTTATCTTTATTGCTGTTCATCCTGGTGGCAATTTGAAGCATTTACATGAGAGCTGTTTAATATTCATCTGGCATACAAATAAAAACACTTCACTATTTCTACAGTTGACACCCTAAAAGGAACAAAATATATCATAAATGGACTGTAAGTACATTATAATAGGATAAACCTCAAGTAGAAGTATGAATCATCAAAGCATGACTTTGGAAGCCTGTGGAGCTACTTTGAGGAAACTAAGCATAATGTCTTTGTAGTCTATTTCATAACTCTTTCACAAAAGACTCATCCATGAATATGAGTATAATCAGCCTCAAGTGCACCATTTGCTGTATGGATCTTCTAATTTGTGCGTTGCGTGGGTAGTTGAATAGATATCTTTGGAAAGTACTCTTCCCACCAAGCCTGGCATCACAAACAATGTCTATATCTCCTGTCCCTCATTCCACCCCATGATTTGGTCAACTGCGAGCTTAGATCTCAAACCAATCCAATCTCCTCCTGTCCCAAAAAGGTATTCCTGTCCTTTTTCACCACTCCAGGGCTCTTGAATCTTTCATTCCCCCTTTTAAAAATAAGACTGAATTGTTGTTAGGAAGTTATTTCTTTTCCTTTAAGAACACATTGAGCAAGCTTCTTGCCATCTCTATTAACTTCTCAACCAAGCCCCCTTCTTCTAGAAGACTGTGTCAAGGAATAATAGCTATCAGGATCTTTCTAACTGCCATCTGTCTTTTTTCTTGCCCTTCATGCATGAATGGGAAAAAGAGCTCCCTGGATGGTGCTATTCTCTCTGGGGTTAAGTGCTGATGTCCTCCCCTAAGGCAATCTCTATAGTTGTTACTTCTGAATCTCTATCTGTCTCAGTTTGTAGTTTTCACAACCTCTAGGATGTCTCTAGACTTCACAAAGAACGGAAATGGCCAGAAACAGAGGACATAATGAGGATTTATCAACAACTGACAGCTGTTGGCAGCTGAATGGGCCATTTTCTCCCTCAAATGCAGGTATATCTGACACTCCATGAGATCCCATGGAAAAATGTGAATCAATTTCATTGGACTTTGGTTAAATAGTTCATTTTACAATAGCAGACCTTGCTCATTCAGAGAATGCAAGTTCCTTTTTTGTGCTTTCCATGAAATGGACCAAAATGGCTATGTATGTGGAAATCAATAATACAAATACAAAATCACCTTCAAGGCAATATACTTGTAATCCTTCATAAATGTTAGTTGCTTTTTTTTTTAAAGGCTGTTTTACTTCGTAGGGCATTTTAACCAGGGATGAAAAGAAGATTTACCAGATTTCTCATTTTTGGTGATAAAGAGTGTCTCAATCTGAAAAAATTAAAATGCATCTTGACCACTAAACAGACCAGCCCTTTTTGTTTATTTGTTTTTGGGGAAAATTGCACAAAAATGCAATGATGGTATCACTCTATTCTGCTTTGGTCAGACCTCACCTGGAATACTATGTCCAATTCTAGGTACTACAGTTCAAAAAGGATATTGCCAAGCTGGATCATGGTCAGATGAGTATGACCAAAATGATCAAAGATCTGAAGACCATGAATCCTTACAAGGAGTGGCTTTAAGAGTTGGGGATGTTTAGCTTGCAAAAAAGAAGGTTGAGAGGAGATATGATCACCATATTTAAATATTTGAAAGGGTATCATATTGAGAAGGAGGCAAGCTCATTTTGTGCTGCTCTAGAGACTAGGACATGCAGCAATGGATTCAAATTTCAGGAAAATAGATTCCATCTAAACATTAGGAAGAATTTCCTAACAGTAAGAGATGTTCAGCAGTGGAGCTGCCTTGGAGTGCTTTGGACTCTCCTTCTCTGAAGGTTTTTATACAGAGGCAGATTGGCTATCTGTCAAAGGTGCTTTGACTGTGTTTTTTGTGCATGGCAAGGGGTTGGACTGGATGGCCCATGTGGTGTTGTCCAACTCTATGATTCTAAGACTCTATACAGTTTGGGCCTGCTTTGTAGAAATTGCCTTGTCATAGATAGTCTTTACCTAGGACCAATGTTGTAAAGTAGCATTATTTAGCCCAATACCTACATGTACAGTAGAGTCTCACTTATCCAAGCCTCGCTTATCCAAGCTTCTGGATAATCCAAGCCATTTTGGTAGTAAATGTTTTCAATATATCGTGCTATTTTGGTGCTAAATTCGTAAATACAGTAATTACAACATAACATTACTGCGAATTGAACTACTTTTTCTGTCAAATTTGTTGTATAACATGATGTTTTGGTGCTTAATTTGTAAAATCATAACCTAATTTGATGTTTAATAGGCTTTTCCTTAATTTCTCCTTATTATCCAAGATATTCGCTTATCCAAGCTTCTGCCGGCCCGTTTAGCTTGGATAAGTGAGACTCTACTGTATTTCCCCACCTAAGATTTAGGGTAGCTATATTATTTGAGATCTTACATAGGGTATGAAGCCTTCAAAGCGAAGCTGAAGGGGACAATTTCCACAGCTAACACCCATCTTCTTGATCAACATTAAAGAAGGCATATTTTTAAAAGTTCAAACCTCTTTCAGCCTGTTCTAGGATAAAATAAAAACAGATCTGACTACATCATTTTGGAAATTTGAAGGCTAAATTTTTTGTTTACACTTAGTGTAACCATGGCACCATGTCAACTAGCTATATATAGTTGGGATTAGTGGGAGAGATACAGAAGCAGCTATAAATCTAAGTATTTATATCAAGTTGGTTTGGGATTTTAAAAAATATCTGTTTCTACTATTTCTTGGAAAAGCACAATGAAATGCAAAACATACAATCAAGTTTTCCTCTTGATGCATTATTGTTCTGGACTTCACCCCTCCTGGATTTCCAAGCAGACACAGGATACTATTTAACATTAAATATAAAATAACACTTAAAGAAGCTGGCAATTCTCAAACACAAAGTTCCAGGATGTTATTTTTTTGCCACAGCAAGCAATTGCCTATTTCATGCTATATTGTTCCAAAAGGTGATCTTTCATGATTAATAATAAGATATTTGACAATGTCAACATGTAAACCTCAGGCTTTAAGATGATTTATTGGAATGCTGTGATAACAATGAAGCGTGAAACTATGGCCTCAAATATGGAATGGAAGTTTGAAAATATTTTACTTATTCATTAATCCTTTTTGTTTTGCTATTATCCTGTTAAACATTGTTAAGTATTTCAAATTAAACTTTCAAGTTCCCTGGAGGAATCATTTCAGAATATAGTTGCAAACACGATAGAGTTTCAATTTAGCTAGATACAGTTCTACTACTGAATTACTTTTTTTTATCATCCTGGTCCTTGGAGTATCATAGGTTAGTTAAAACAGGCAATTTTTCAGTGATGGCAGAATTTTTGAGACAGTTCCACCTCAGAGTTTCCTCAGAAGTACTTTTAATGTGTGCGATGGGAGTTGGCGGGCTCCATGACAAAAGTACAAAAAAACGCATTGCTGCCACCATTTGGGCTATGTGAAGAGGCTGTAAGTCCCCAAAGGTTTTTGTCTGCAGCCCTCAAATGATGAAAATACATTCCAGGACCAGACCTGAGTTAGGTAAGCATGCACAGCTACAACATAGTTCAATAATGTGATGGAAATCACCAAATGTCATTTTCTAGTAAGATTTGTTAATTTCTCCCCTCCCCTCTCCACAGCTACATCCCATCGTTTTCCGGAAATACAGAGATAAGCAAGTCTTGAGCCTCAGTAAAGAAGCCATTTCTGTAATTTGGGGAGGGAGGGGAATGACAGGTGGGATGGGATGGTAGAGAGGCTGGCATAACAACTTGCCCGAGTGTTAAGATCTTCTGGAGAGGCCAGAATCCTAAAATCTTCAGAGAAAAGTTATCTCTGAGTTCCACCAGTTATAGGATCATTTGATGAGGACAAGCAGGAGAGCCTTCTCTGGCAATCTACCAAAATCCAGTAATTATTGTAAATGTAAAATAAATGATGTTGGCTCAGTGTATAAATGTATAGCTGCAGTCATAGGTATGACAAAATAACATTTGTGGTTAGACACAGACGAGATATTCCCTGAATGGAAATGAGGCGAGGAAGGAGTCATCCCAATCAGAATGATTCTGACCACAATTTTATTAAAGAAATGGTAGCCTTGAAGACAGCATGTAACATTCATGGAACTCCTAAGACAGGCTGGCATGGGGGAAATGCCCCCTTGAAACAATTCTCACAGGTTATTGGCTCCTGGTGCTGACTCTTAAGTCCACGATGGTTTCTAATGACAGTACTGTTCTTATGATGACCCTGATGAATAAGTTTTCTTCTGGTGATGGTTAGTGTATCAAATATTCCACATGAGTTCATCATGGTGAAATCAGTGACAGGCCCTCTTGTATAGTAGATAAGATATATTGCAGAAGAAGGAGCTGGCAAAATCACCTCTGAGTATTCCTTAGGTTGCCATAAGACAGGCGTGCACACACCCACACCTTTCCAATCATGTGGCATTTGCCTGGGTGGGGGGAATCAAGTGAGAGCAACACCAGTCAGCTCTGCATTGGTGGCAAAGAGGGAGAAAGTGCCTCTTCACTCTTTTAATAAGGAAATACAAGCGGATGCCTGAGCAACCACTAGGAGATGACTGCTGCTGTGTCAACAATTGAAATCTCATATGCCCCAGAAAGGGAAACAATGTCATTTCCATTTCTATTTTCTTTCCAGAGACTTGGTATACTTTGCTGCCATACAAAACCCCGGTAAAGAAATGGAAATGTCATTTTGATTCCCAAGGGCATTTGAGATTTCAATTCATGTGTGTGACACAGCTGCAAGCCAGGAGCAATTGCCTTTGGCTTAAACAAGTAAATAAGGAAAAGAAATTCAGAAAAGACAATAAAAGAATTATTTAACCATCTTATCTCATGGTATTCTCCTTATCTGCAAGTGAGTTGAGGGGAAATTATGCAATAATTTATTGTTATTGTGTCTTTCAAGTCATTTGCAACTTATGGTGACCCTAAAGCAACCCGATCATGGGGATTGATTGGCAAGATTGTTCAGAAAGGTCTTGATTTATCTGTCCTCGGAGGTTCAGAGATTGTGAATTGTCCAAAGTCACCCTGATCTCCAAAGTCATAATCCAATGCTTTAACCACTACACAACACTGGGTCTCTAGTGATTAGTATATGGAAGTACTTAACTGAAAGAAATTTGAACTTGGATCTGAATCATTTGTGTGGGGTATTATTTGGGTACAATGATTTGCTCAATCAGGAGAGACCTACCAATTAATTGAAAATGTTATTGTGGTGATTTCAATGAAAAATAGGATGGTTTGCTCTTTGAGAAGTCAATTTTAGAACACAGTTTTTAAATGATGCACACCATGAACAATTGCAACAACATACATTAAAGGCTTTAATTGAAGATAAGTGAGGTTAGGGAAAATTCTGAAATAGAGGCTTTAATGCATGTCAGAACACTTCAGTATAAACCACATTGAAATTGATTAAGTGACAGGTGCTCCAGCAATCTACACATGCTCATTGCCAATGGTGAGGAGAGAGTTAAACCCTTAATCCTCACTGGCTGTGAAGCCATGGATGATGGAACTCTGCACATAAACTGCATCCAGGCAGAGCCGGCCCTAGGTATTTTTCAAGTGTAGGCAAACAGAATTTTGCCCCCCCCCCCAAAACCAATCACTGAAAAATAAAAGCGTTGGATAAGCAAAAATGTTGGATAATAAGGAGGGATTAAGGGAAAGCCTATTAAACATCATATTACATTAAGATTTTACAAACTAAGCACCAAAACATCATGTTTTACAACAAACAGAAAAAGCAGTCTCGACTGCGCCCCCGTATGTTTTGTGTCACAGGCAACTGCCTAATTCGCCTCATTGTTGGACCGCCTCTGCATCCAGGCTTCCACCGGGTTCCTGGGCTTTGTGTGTAATTACTCCCACATTGAAATTGCTTCTTCCTCTGTTGATTTCACACCAACCTAGGTAGTCAGTGCAGATGTGCACCTAGTTTCATCACACATGGACCAGGAAGGCACAAGATTTATATAGTCTTAGATCCTATCCTTTTAAACTGGGATACACAGCTCCCTATTTTGTAAGACTTTCAGTGCTCAAGCTTTGCATTGCTCATAAGAGGCAAATATTTAATTGTTAATAGAAGTCCGGAATTTTTCCGAACACAAGAACACAGAGAGTCATTTAAGAGCATAGTATCATTTCTTGAAAGCAAGAGACTGATGAAATTGTAGCAATAGGTCAATTATTTTATATATAAAACTATTGGTGAAACATCATGACCAGTTTTTAACCAATGAAGAATGACTTTCATTTAAATGGCAACCAAAAATTATATCTGGTGCAATTCACATAAATGTGGAGAATGATCATGGCTCAGCAATTGAGTTTTTGCCTTGTTTATAATTTCTGGAAAATTATCAAATAGAAAATAATGGAAAAAGCTGAGATCTGGCAGACTTCCTGTGGCTGAGGAGTGTTCCTGCTGGTCAGAATAACTAATACCAACCTTACCTAAGAAATGGTCTGATAGGGTAAAAGAAGGCAGATTACTATTTTCTCTATTCATCTCATTGGACTGCCATCAGCTACTGCATGGCTCAAAATACCATAAAGTCTCAAGTTGCCAAACTGTAATATACAGCTTTATTGGTGACACTGTCAAATAACCCAATATAATAATAAATATCTAATGGCATAAAGACAATATAATGCAGACCCGCTTGAGGCAGAGGCTGTCAAATGCACCTCATTTTCCTTTTTGAATTCAATTCTTGCTGCCTAGTCTCTCGAAAGGCCACGCACTAGGTTATACTTCATTTCCATGTTTCATTGTGGCCTCTCTTGCAATAGAATTCAGTAAATATACTATTTAATGGGAAAGAGGGAGGAAACATTTCTGGTTTCTATTTTATCAGACTGTAAATTATTTTTACAACCAATTAAAAAATATCAGCCCTGCATAATGTGCTTAACATCTATTATCCTCAATCAAAATGTTACTGATTTGCATTATGGGAGATTATGCAAATTAGCAAATAATCAATCAAAATCGTACTTCTGTCATGCCCTTCAAACAGAGTATCCCAAGGCACTTAAGGGAATAATAACATTAGCAGCTGAGCAAATAGGAAGAAGATAGGTCAAAGAAAGAAGCCTTTAGTCTTCAATTAAACAAGGGAAACATGACTGACAGAATATCGCCAGGGACAGGTGGTTCTTATTGAGGAGGTACATTAATTCAAAGGCCTCACTGTAGAATTTGGTTTTAATGGACAGAATAAAAACTCCTAGGAGAAATAAGAAACAACAACAAAATAATAGCGATGGCCAGAACACAATGAATCACAGGACAATGGAAGTTAAACAACTCTGCAAGGTGTTTGTCCAAGATCAGCTTTATAATGTTGTTTATCCCATATGTCAATATGGCATTTTTTCTCTTTCTCCTCCTCCTCCCCCTTCAATTTTCTAGCTTCTTCCTGTTTTATTAGACATATCTCAAAATGTATTCTAAGTTAAAGTTAGATCTTCAAATTTTAAACAACATAATATTCTTAGATTTGAGGACATTTGTAATGACACTACTTAGGGCCTTTAACACTGTTGCACCCCAAGGCAGCGCAAGCACTCAAAAACCAGACAGGAGCCAATATAACATACAAACTGTTTATTGAAGCAAAATATATATCTATGCGGAATTAAGGCAGAAAGTCAGAGTAAGAAATAGTTCTTTATATAAAGTCAATTGTAGTTCAGAATGGGTTTAGAAATGTCCAAATTGTAATCCACAAATGAAAACTCAATAGTTTCGTCCAAGAAAATCAAAGTTTGTCCATGAAACAATAGCAGGAACACAGTGCTGAAAATCTGCAAACTCCAAATCCACTCGAAAAGTCTCGTAGCAGGAGCAAGAAAGCAAGGTAAACAAGGCAGAGTCAATCTCGATTCAGGAACAAGGAAAACTTGGTATAAGGAGAGGTCTACTCGAGAGTCGCAGTACGGTGCAACTCGCCTGGAACTGGAAACTCAGCACAGATACAGGAGACAAGGCAAGGAGCTGGAAACTGGAACCTCTTCCAAGGAAAGGCAAAGTTGACACCGCAATGAGAATACAGTGAGGGGCACTTTTTAAGAATCCCAAGTCTGCAAAATTAAGGAGTCTAGGACCCACAAAACTTCTCATGGGAAAATTAGCCATTATCCAATTTGAGAGCTAACCTTCGACTCCATCTCACTCCTTCTCTCCTGCTCCTATCTTTTGTAACAAATTCCTTCTGATTAAAAGTCTCATCTGCACCCAGGTCAACACCATCTGGTGTAGGTAACAATGAGGAGACGTTGGAATGTTCTCCAATTAGCGGTTCTTCTGAAACAACCATATCAGGCAGCTGCAAGACAAGGGGCCTCTATCCGGGGCAGAAATGTCTGCAAAATCCACAGCATCATCTGTTTCCAACTCCATCTCTTGATGGAATACAGGCCATGATGGCTGAGCTACAACATACACTGTAGAAATAATTCAGTTTGACACTACATTAACTGTAGTGCAAAGGCAGGATATATTGTTTCTAAAACTGTATCCAGAAATTTTAAAAATGCACCTGGTCAGCCACCGAGAACAAAGTGGTTGGACTAAGTTTGTTTTAGTCTAATTTGTTATGGCAAACCTACTACTAAATCCGAGAAGTCAGTTCCATTACTTCATTATTTCTAATCCCATTTAGCCCAATGTTCTTTCAGCCCATATTGACCCTTTTCAGCCCATGCTAATCTTCACATTTTCAAAACAAGAATCCAAACTGTCCATGTTTTAAAGATGAAAAGATTATCAAATAAATATTTGAGTGATATGAATTTTAGGGCACACCAATGTATAGAACACTGAAGGGATTAAAATGTTTGCAGTTCTGGTAACATTTTTCATAAAAGACACAGGTGTTTTTCTACACCAAAAATAATATTTCTTGCACAGAAAACACATGTTCAGAACAGAACATTTCAGAAAAGAAGCGCTCAGAATATAATCTTTCTGCACAGAAAATTGTGTTTCTGCAAAGAAAGTCACATCTTTTAAACAAAGAAGGTTTTTGCACTTAGGAACTCATCACATGGAGGTTCAGAAGCCTGAGGATAACAGAGGACAGTGGGGAAAACTGTGGGGCAGCACTCAGCTTTGTCTCCTTACTATTGTGGGTTGTGAGCTGCCATCCCATGATGTTTCCATGCCATCCCCAGCTTTCTTGTGTGCTGCCACTGGTTTCTTTAATGAAGTTATGGCTAGTCAACCAATTCCTATGGGCTCCCTCTTAGTCTGTTGCTGGCATGCTGCTGCCAGAAGTATCCCTATGTCATTTGATGACCCAGTAGCATTCCGGCAGTGCACTAAGACAGGGAAAACCACACGTCTGATCAAGTAGTAAAAAGCCTCAATTTGTGAAAACTCCATAGTTGTCAAATATTTTCTTACTAAGGTTTACATCCATATCACTTTGTTCATATAATTCTTGTCTTATGTTATGATATGTTAAAGAAAAGAAGCAGATATTAGTCACACCCTTGGATTGATGCATTGTGTAGAATGGGGGCATATTGCTATTTATGGGTTTCTCATTGTTTCATACATTTTTGACAGGTTATAGTGTACACAAAGGCCATACAGCATCTTGTCGAAAATTCTGTGTGCATGAATGCATTTTAATGAATAAAGAAACTTATAACACTTAACAATTATCCCATGCACTGAAGCACATAGGACAGATTCTTATGTCAGCAGTCCTAGGGGAAATCTAGTTCAAGAGAAGCCAGCTGGAACAAATATCAACCTTGTGGTGTCAACACAGCATCTAAGGGTCAGCAAATGTCATTGTAATGAACACTCCTATTCATAAGGCCATATAAGAATATCCATATAACTGGAGAGCAAAACCCGTAGTATCTTGTCCATGTATACTTATTGTCCATGTATATTTATTTTCATGCCCAAAAGGTAAGCATTGAATATAGTGCCTTTTCTGGCATGGTTATCAAATCCATTTTATCTTGTTTAAGGTCTGAATTTTCTGCATAATTTGGTCAAAACGAATTGAAGCATTCTATCCTATGGTTGTGCACAATTCCATTTTTCAAATCAGGTTCCAGATTATTCAGCATTTTTGGTTGTCAGATTGCCTATAATGGCATGGGTGGAACATTCTGAAACATTTGTGGGCTTGCAGTGGTAAATGTGTCCTCCAAGTGTGGCAATTTTTGTCCTAATAGCCCTAAATATGATGGAAAGGGGAGCCTGGGAAGTTCCCCCATTACCACCAATAGGTCAGATCTTCCCAGAGTGAAAACGAATCTTCGGGCTGCCTGATCTAAAAACAGCATTTTGGATTGACTTCCGGGTGTGACAGCATGGTGACTGGTCGAGTGTCCTAAGAGCTCTCTCAGATACCAGCCTCTTCCAAGACCAGGTAGGGCAGTTTTCGCCCCCTCTCTCGGATGGATTGAGTTCCAGACCACTCAAGACCCCCATCCAAATGATCCAAGGGTTGACCTCCCCAAGGAGATCGACCAAGAGATCTGGCATGGGGTGGTGCTAGCGGGTCAGAAGAGAGAAGAAGGGACAGAAGCCAGGCCACACATCCAAGATTTAAAGAGAGATCCCATCAAAGAAACAAACAGAACTAAAAAAAACCTGGATCTTTGCACAGTAACAACGAGCCTGGTGTCCAGATAAGGATAAGGAAGGTGAAATGAATAAGGTACTCCATACCCCCCCCCCAAAGAAACAGAATAAAAAGGCAAAAAGAGAGAGAGAGAGAGAGAGAGAGAGAGAGAGAGAGAGAAGAAGAAGAAGAAGAAGAAGAAGAAGAAGAAGAAGAAGAAGAAGAAGAAGAAGAAGAAGAAGAAGAAAGAGATGATTCTAGGGATAAGGGCTGAACAGGCAAGGGGAAATAATTTGAAACAATATGATTGCAGACTAAATGGTAATTAAGTACAAATATTGTAATTAACTTGCAAGTTGGAATTTGGACAGTTGCCAAAACCCAGTTGGTGAGAAAGAGAAGAAGATCTGAGAGGCAAGAACACTGACCTTGAAGTCAAGTTGTTTAGTCTACCCAAGTCTCTGTGTCACAGAAGAGGCTCAGAAAGCCTGGATGAGGGAGAGAGGCAGAAATAAGTAAATCGAAGGAGGAACAAAGAGGTAAATTAAGAAAGGCCACATCAAGAGTCTACAATAGAGTTTTGGGAGGACTGAGGAAAAAGGTGCCGTAAAGAGCACACGAGCTACAGGAAGAAGAGAGACAGAGGGAGCAGAGAAAGTGCCAGGTTCTCCAGAAGAGAAGCCGGTAGGGGAGAATATTACGAGGACGAGAAGCAGACAGTGCTCGAGGACGAGAAGGAGACAGACAGACAAAGCGAGGGAAGGCGTGACGAAGGCGAGGGGCTAGGACAAGAAGCAGACAGAGAGAGGAAAGGTGGGATGAGATGAGAGGCCGGGACAAGAAGCAGAAGGTAGGACGAACAGACGAGGACAAGAAGCAGACGAATTGGGCCATTGAAAGAGTGGGACGAGGGGAAGACAGAGACGGAGCTCTGGGGACTACCATTACTGGAAACGGCCGGTTGAATAATAGCAAATAAGGAGTGGATGAGGGGAAGAGGAGAAAGAAATAAGGGCCAGAAGGGAAACTATAGGAAAAGATGCTGTTATCTTGCTTATAGGAGGGAGAGGGTGGAGGGAGAGGGTAAAGGGTGGAAGTTGGCAATAAGGAAGAAGCAACCCTTTCTCTATTACCATTACCATACCAAGATAAAGTGCTAAGCCATCAAGTATATCTAAATTAATTGATATTGGGACTTTGTTTCTAGATTAAATAATTAAATAACTAAACAACAGATTAAATTTAATTGATTATATTGTTTAAAAATTATATATTGATAAGTTTATATTGATAAGTAATTATCATTCAACCTAACTAATCAAATTACTCCATTTATATTAATAACATTAATTGACCCAAATTCCCTAACTATGTATATACCTCACAGTTTAAATATATGAGATTAATTGATGTAATTATTTGGTGCATTGTTAATGAATTTTGAATGCTGATCCTGGTTAATGATTCTGAAAGTGTAAGGTATTTAACAAATTCTCAAATTAGCATATAATTTGAAGATGACCAAGCAATGAAGGCCAAGGAATTTTACAAGATCTTGATGAAAGAGAAAGACAAACCTGACCCTTCAGACCAAGAACTAGAAAGAGAAAGGAAAAGAGCCAGAACCATATCTCCTGAAAAATCTGCCAGTGCACAACCCACAGATTTGATAGATCTAGAGGAAGAAGAAGAAGAAGCCCAAGACTAGATTATGGAAATAAAATGTCACTCTAACAATATTATTATGATATTAATATTATACGCCTAATAAAAGAAATAGATTATTCAATCATTTTAAAAAGTCGAGATTTGATTTAGTCGCTCTCCAAGAAACCCACACCTGCCATAGACATATTGCACATTTAACTCAAAAAAGTATAGATATCGAATTTTTCTCTTCCTCAAGTGAGAAAAAAGAGGAGTGGGTTTATACATAAACAAGAAATTAAACCCAGAATTTGCTTTCAAAGATAATGATGGAAGAATGACAGGGTCAAAGTTAGGGTGTGTCAGGACCCAGGCTGCAGAGCACCAATAACCATACGCAGAGGCCAGAATCTATCTAATATCTTTATTAAAGAATTATATAAAGTCAATAAAAACAAGTGTAGAATATAGTCCAGAAGTAGACCTTTCAGGAAAGGTCAAATATAGTCCAGAAAAACAATGTCCAATATATGATATTAAAGTCCAAAGTTATAATCCACTTCACCGAAACACACACTATTTGGCAAGCAATAGTGTGGGGAACTGTCCATAGTCTTTGAGGCTCAAGGTAAATCCGAAGGAAGAGAAAACAAGGCTGGAATCCGAGAAGCAGGGTCCGTGGTTTAAAACGCAAGGCAAGGCAAGACTTGAGACTTGGCAAGGTCCAACTTGAAACAAGGCAATCGTGGAACAAGAACTGAGTCCATAGAAATCCGTGGAACAAGGCAGGGCTGGGAACTTGATTCAGGAGCTGGGAACTGGGGTACGAAGTCTACACACGATCTCACTCCACGAGCTGACAAATTGACTCCGCAAGGATTCCTTTGTGGCCAAACACCTATATAGGATCTTGTTTTCCCGCCAAAGCACACTTTCTCTGGGGAACAAGAACCGAAACCTATACTGTCCAGATGCAGGACTCCTTAAACTTTCCCAAGGGAAACAGACTTAATCATCTAATTGTCTGGCAGCTATCCTGGCGCTTCGGCGAGTCGCCTCCCGAGCGCTTCTATCTTGATTATAATAAAGGCGGCGAGAAAATGGGGGAGATTTCTGCTCAAGGCTTGTTTGGCTGACTTCTTGTGGGCAAACATCCTGCAGCTGCAAGGGCTCCAAATCTGGCAGAAACGGTGGGAAACCCAAGTTTTCCTCTTCATCTGTCACAACAGTACTAGGAACGGGACTACATGGCCCATGAGTCATCACAGGGTGGGTAACCAGATAATACTAATTTTTAACATATATGCACCAAACAGCTCAAAAACAACATTTCTAGAAAATTTAAAGGGAAAAATAGGATAATAAGAATTTAATGAACTGATGATCCTAGGAGAGTTCTAGACCCAAAGTTAGATAAAAAGGGGAATACAATAAATAAGAAAAAGAAAATACAAACAGGTTAATTACCAACAAACTTTGTAAAAAATACTACAGGATTGGGAATTAAAAGACGCTTGGAGGACACACCATGATAAAGAAAGAGATTATACCCAATTTTCAAGTAGACACAATTCCTGGACAAGGATAGATATGGTTTGGATGACCTCTTCAATGATTCTTCCTAAAGTAATGAAAATAAAAATCCTCCCCAGGTAAATATCGGACCACCGCCCAATAGAGTTCACTATCAATAAAACACACACAAAAAAATCAAGTTGGAAACTGAATGGAAATTTATTAAAACCAGAAGAGGATATTATAAGAAACAAAAAAAATTTGAAGGAATATTTTGAGTTAAATAATACGATGGATGTTCCAATTCAAACAATCTGGGACGCTAGTAAAGCAGTCATGCATGGACATTTTATTCAGCAAAATGTCCTGAGAAATAAAATGAAAAACATAGCAATGAATAAGATAAATGAAGAAATTAGAATAAACGGGAAAAAATTAAAACAAGAGCTGAATAATAATTAAAAAATAAACAAGAATTGGCAATCCTGGGAAAACAAAATATTTTTATAGAATTGGAAGAGACAGTAAAAAAACCTAAAATTCCTCAAACAGCAGCAATTTCAAAATGCTAACAAACCGGGCAAGTGGTTAGCATGGAAAATTAGAAAGAAAAAGCAGGCCCAAATAATAGCAGAAATAATTTCAGATGGGAAAAGTCACATGACAGAGAAAGAAACAGCAGCTCAATTCAATGAATTTTTATAGTAAATTATATTTAAAAGACCACATTAGAAAAGATAAAATATGCAAATTTCTTAGTAATGAGAATAAGAAAAATAACAGGGAAGTAAAGGGAGCTACTAAACAAAGAAATAACAGAAAGAAATCAAAAGAGCAATCAACAATCTGGATGGGAACAAAGTGCCCAGGCCTGACGATTTAAGTGGATTGTATTACAAGGTCTTTTCAGAGGAAATGATCCCATTTTTAAAAAAAAAAAATGAATGGAATTTTAGAAAACCAGAAGATACCAGATTCATGGTGATACGCCACAATAACTGTGATTCATAAAGAAGGCCAGGATAAAAAAAAATGTAAAAAAATTATAGACCAATATCTTTATTAAATTTGAGCTACAAAATCTTCACGACTATTTTAGTTCAGAGAATGAACGAATTTTTGACGGACTGGATAGAGGAGGAACAAACAGGTTTCCTGCCAAGAAGGCATATGAAAGATAATGTGAGGGAAATCATAAATATAATTGAATATTATGAATTTACAAAAAAGGAGGAATTGGCATTACTAACAATAGATATGGAAAAGGCATTCGATAACTTGAACTGGGATTTTTTCAAATTATTGATAAGTGAATTAGATATGGGATACAAATTTACAAATGCGATCAACCAAATTTATGACAAACAAGAAGCCAAAATTAAAATAAATTCATTAGAATCCAAAAATTTCAAAATATCTAAAGGAACTAGACAAGGTTGCCCGTTATCCCCCCTCCTATTTGTCTTTTCAATGGAAATGCAACTAAACAATATTAGAAAAGACCCCCAATTAAAAGGAGCAAAAATTAGAAACTATAATGATAAAATTAGGGCGTTTGACGACTGCCTAATATGCATAATAGAGGACCCAATAAAAACAATAAACCATTGGTTAGCTAAATTAAGAGAATTTGAGGAAATCTCTGGTCTAAAGATAAATATGGATAAGATTATGATTGTGAGGCCTAGGGCACCTTTGGCCCTGGACCCTGTGCCCATTCCTGACCAGGATGAAGAAGATTTGGGTTTTTTCCCAAGTCAGCAAGATTCAACACCCTTCCAGATGCCTCATGTTGACATCTCTGAGCCAGAGTCAATTAAGAATGCCCTTGAGATAATGCCGGCTCTCCCAGATTCCCCAGAAAGTCTGGTGTTTGATCGTAGGGCATTTGTACACATAGACAGATCAAACAGACAAAGCCTCCGGAGAAGCGCCAGATTAGCGGAGCGTGGTGACTATGGCTAAGCCCAGTTCTCTTGGGAAGAATTGGGGAGTTAGACACCTGGTGCAGCAGCTGAAACAAGGTCAGTTCTCTTGGGAAGTTTTAGGGAGTCAGGCACCTGGTTTGGGGGAGTTTATGAACTTCAATAAAAGTGTTGTGTTGAGAACTTGCCTTTGCAGTGACAACTTTACTTCTCACTGAGAAACATCATCGTCTCCAGCTCCTGGATTCCAAGCGGCCTGAAGGTGCGCTTACTCTTGAGTAGACCGAGTGCCGGTCTACCTTCTTGCCAGGTTTGGACTGCGTTTCAGCTCCTGAACATCTAGTTCCTGCCTTGCCCTGAAATCCTGTTTTAGATATTTATTCTAGAGGACTCTTCTTGCTACTTGCTCTTTTCTCCACTCAAAACTCAGGCGGAGTTTTGAGTATGTTTCGGTTTCTGGATTTTAAACTCTAATACTGGACATAAGACTTTTTCTTATTGGACTAAATTTGTTCTTTCCTGGAAGGTCAATTGCTTCTTCAACTTTGCTGCTTATTTCCTTTTGGAACTTTACTTGCTTTAATAAAGATATTATATTGTTATTGGTCTTTGTGTTGGTTTTCGGTGCTCCAGCTGCCTAGGACATAACAATGATACTAACAAAAAAATTTGGCAAATAAAAGACAAAAAGAATTAACAGAAATAACAGATATACAGATTAAAAAAATAAAATATTTAGGAATAATACTAACTGCTAAAAATTCTCAGCTCCTCGAAAATAACTACGATTCCAAGTGGAAAGAGATAAAGAAAGACCTAGAGAAATGGAAATGTTTAAAGTTGTCACTATTAGGGAGAATCTCGGCAATAAAAATGACCATCCTTCCAAAAATGCTATTTCTTTTTCAAAACATCCCAATTGTAAGGAATGCACAAACATTTAAAAGTTGGAATAAGGATCTGAGCAAATTTATCTGGATGGGAAAGAAACTTAGAATCAAAAGAATCCATATGACAGATGACAAAAAGAGATGAGGTCTCCCAGATTTCCAACTTTACCATGATACATGCAGCCTAGCATCGATTAAAGATTGGTCTACACTTCAAAAAATAAAAAATCATAACATTAGAAGGAGTAGACTTGAGAGTGGGTTGGCATGCATACTTATGGTATGGTAAAAAATCAGTTGAAAGAATTTTGTAAATCATTTTATTCGGTCCACACTAATAAAAATTTGGGAAAAATATAAAGGAAAATTCTATTCTAAAATGCCATTATGGATTTCTCCAATGGAGGCATGTCAAAGAAGGGAAATAGGAGGAGAAAATTGGCCAAGATACAAAGATATCTTGACCAAAGAGAATAGAATTTATAATTTGAAAAGCCAGGAAGCGATAGGCCAACACTTCATTCTGGCTGCTTGAAAAGAAGCGAGAGCGGGTGATTTGTTTACTCCCCCCTCCTGCATTCATTCTTCAGCTGGCTGAGTTTCTGGACGCGGCGGGAAACTGCAGAGGGTAGGAAGTTTGTAAACTCATTAATAGTTCTGAAAAGGGCCTGATTTTGAATGGGGACTATGTTTAAAGATACTATTGAAGTATGGCTTTTAACTGCATATAATAAATATTTTATCCTATACTTTGTTAATATTTAATTCCAAAATGTAACATATATTCTGGATAGCCCTCGTATATACTCATCTTTTTGTTTTGTTCTGTTTTTTCTTATGTTCATTTTGTTCTCATTTTTATTATTATGTAGAAAAGCACCAATAAAAATCATTAAAAATAAAAATAAAAAGCATTTTGCCATCCCAAATTCAGGCAGCACCCCAAAAATGGAATGGGGACACCAAAAAACCAGACACCGAAAGTAGAATGGAGTTTACCTAAAATGAACACCTCTATTCTATATTGACCACTTCTCCTGGGGATGATCGGACATGGCAAATGCCAAATGGCCCCAAAATGGTTTATAGATCATCAATACCCCACCATCATGGAAGTAGTAGAGAGTCCTGAATGCTTTCACTTGGTCATGGGCCACCAAATCCCAGGGAACATGGTGGACATTTAAAACGAATTGTGGCCAGTTCCATCTCAGAACTGGCCCAACTGTTTACATGAGCCCAAAGTCACAATTTGCTCCAGATTCCAAAGTGAAACTGAAAAAAAGTATCTAGGACTGGAGCACTGAGCTGCTGAACTTGCAGACCGAAAGGTCGCAGGTTCAAATCCCGGGAGCGGAGTGAGCGCCCGCTGTTGCTCCAGCTTCTGCCAACCTAGCAGTTCGAAAACATGCCAATGTGAGTAGATCAATAGGTACAGCTCCGGCAGGAAGGTAACGGTACTCCATGCAATCATGCCGGCCACATGACCTTGGAGGTGTCTACGGACAATGCCAGCTCTTCGGCTTAGAAATGGAGATGAGCACCAACCCCCAGAGTCAGACATGACTGGACTTAACATCAGGGGAAACCTTTATCTTTACCTAGTGCTGAATGAGTTGCCACTTTTTCTGATAATTGATAATCCATATTTTAGTTCCATCTAGAGTAGATGCACTAAATCAACTAAATCCATCCATTAGACTTATATTTGTGTTGAGTCACAAAATTCCCATTGAAATACTGGGCAATTTCTATTTATTTTTTTATTATTACAGCATCTGTCTCAATTATCAGCCTGGCAAAGTCCCCAAAATGGTGTCAAATTGATTAAAAAGAATTGATAAAGACTAGTTGTGATTAACTTTAAACTAGTTGTGATCAACTAAAAAAAGCTAAAATCTTTTTTTATTCTTGCAGACTTTTAAAGTAGAAGATTTTTAAGACTGGGTCAGGAGTTGCTGTGTAATATTTATTTTTTTTTAACAATTTTGTACTTATACACTTTATGTGATTTTAAATGAATTGCTTTAATAATATCATTTTAAATTGTTTTAATATCTAGATTTTCTAGGTTTTAAAATTGTGCAAATGTTTTTTTAAGTTATGTGTCTCAATTTATGAAATCAAAATAGGAAATGAAACAACAACAACATATTTAGCTACTTTCTAGAAGACAGTAGTGATACAATTCTTTGCTAATTTTCTTCTCAAAGAAAGCAACAATTAATTTTAGTTTTTTTTTAGTCTTTTGAGGATTTTGTAGTTTATCAAAAAATTTTAGTTTAGGAAATTCTGAAGATTTTTTTGTGCAGATTATGTTGTGCAGAAAACACTACTTTCAATGATATTTGAATATTTCTGAATATTTTCTTTTCGTATCAGGATAGGTGATACAGGCACACCATGATTTTGATCTTGGCTGAAGCAAATTGTACAAATAGTTCCTTTTTGAAGCCTTTAGAAAAACAGCATTTGTTCCTGATTTGTATAATAAAAATCTTGACATATTTTATTTTTTAAAAGATAAATTCAGGAGGCAGGTTGTTGTAACTATACCCTTTTTAAGCCAGTTTTAATACTGTTTCAAGGTTGTGCTGTGAAATATAACTATCTCTCTTTGAAATATGAAGTACAATGTAGGATGACTCACACAGTCAGCTTCATCAGTAGCCTCTCCTCACACATGTACATGGCTACAACAGTTCTATTGATGCTGGTTTTATAAATGATGTAAGTTAATAATTTTAACTGTTTTATGGTGAATTGTACAATTTTTATATATATGTTTTATTGTAAGCCGCCCTGAGTCCCCTGTTGGGTGAGAAGGGCGGGATATAAATATTGTAATAAATAATTATGTTTCAGTTTAAGATAAACACAGTAGAATACAGTAGAATTCTACAGAGTAGTTATTGGGATTATTGTCTTATCTTTGCCTAATGTACATTGAGGCCCAGAATATCAAGTATGAAAATCCCACAATATCTGCTTTGAACTGGGTTATCTGAGTCCATATTGCCATATATTTCAGTTCAAAGCAGATAATATGGGATTTTATTAAGCTGTGTGGAAGGGGCCTGAGAGGCTCTTGCTTCACTCTTGTTGATTTCCTTTCAAATCTCTTTAATATTCTCATTTTACTTCCGAGGAGTATACATGTTGTCACAGCAATCACATGGGGAAATATTAGGTGAACCTCCTTCAGCAGTGAACAAGATATATAATATGAAAGACATAATTGGAGACATGGCCCAAGAATCTCTTTATGTGCTGTCAGTCCATACCAATATTTTCTTAGTTGGTTCATAGCAACATATGTACAGGAAATTTTAATGTGGAATTAGTTTATGTGAGAGGGCCAAGCAGCATTACTGGAAGAAGCATTGTATTTATCAAGAAGTTGTATATGTATTTGTACACCTGGCATACACCAACATTTGCATCTTTCTAAGTGCTTTTTTTCAAGTGATAGACATTACAGTGTTATCTGCTACTATTTACAAAAGCATACTTATTTTGTGCTCCTGATATCACAGTCATTATTTCTCATGATGCAGTTTGTTCACAACACAGTCTAGATAGAATTCCAAGTTAGAACTATGGCTATTCTGGAAAATGATGAGTTAAACAAATTGTGTTTTCATTTGATTGCTACCCAGAATGGGATACACACCAGCTGAGACACTGGAGTAATTAAAGTTAATCAGATCAAGCATCTGTGATGTTCTGCTTGCACAGTCATTGTTCAATCATAACAGAAGGAATTCAAGTTTGCAGTTGTGTTGGCCTCAAACTTCGCCACATGTTATAAAGCTTCAGGGGCTTTTAAACATACACATATAACTGTCTTGACATAAGAAAATAGTAGTTATCAGACTTCATTAGATAGCAAAATGTAATATTGTTTTATTCTGTGCTTCAGATTTTTTAAAGCATATTTTTCAAAGCTATAGAGTCAATCATTTCAAAGCTGTTTTACCTTTTGAGCAATTTTTCATAACAGAAAAATAAATGAATTTTTCTTCTACTAGTCAATCTAGTGCAGGACTTCTATTCCAGCTGTCAATGGATTTCCTAAAACTCTTCTCCAGTCTTTCCATCTGGGATCCTTTAACTGGAGGGTGAATCCTGGACCTTCTACAAGCAAAGTCCATGTTATGTAGAATTATTGCTAAAAATGTTCCTTTAAGAAATAGAACTTTCCTACTCCCTATTTCCTATTTTATTTGTTAATTTATTAAAATGTGGAGATGGGAAACTTTGCTGATGATCCTTATTGCACATCATGAAATACCAATTGGTTGTTGACCACCTTCCTGCAACAAAGCTATCCTCAGATAATGATGAAGAAAATATGTCAATCACATCATGGCCCCAGCACTGACTTTATGCAATAAGGTCTGGGTACTTCTGTGCCCTTTCATCCAATGGATTGTCACCTTGTCATGGTGAGGGGGCTCGCATGTTCCAGTGAACCTGTAGGCAAAGCCATCAGAGTCAGGTACTCCCAGGTGGGGCAAGGCCACAGGGAGGAACCGGACCAAGTCCTCAACAGCAGAGGAGGCAGATGAAAACATGGTACATGTTACAATGGCTGTAAAGGCAGAAAAAGGTTGCAATAAATGAGAAACCACCAGTCGTCAGGTTAACCATGCCACTGGATGAGAACCTAATTCTGTGAAGACTGTGTGTTGATCAGGTGTGTACTGCCTCCACACATAAATCAAATTCATGCACGAGCTTCTTCCAATAAAAAGAAAAGAAAACCAACAAAAGTCCCATGGTGATCACCGAGTGGTGACGGGGACAGGGCTTTGTAATTTGGAAGCCCCTAGCCACAGACTGGCACATGAGCAGTGGATATGGATTCACTAGTTCTACCTAAAGGTCTGAGGCAGTTGAGTTGTTCAGCAGCTATATCCACAACTGAGCAGCCCTATTTAGGATCCACTCTGCTCACCCCATAAGGGGTGGGGGTTAGAAAAGGTGTCCTAAACATAATCTGCCTCTCTTATCCCTGACTGGACTCCCGCATCCAGTGGGGTCACCATCTTGTGGTCAAAAAAGACAAATGAACTTGGGAATATGGAATGCACAGACACTGTTGGATAACACAGACAATGAATACCCTGAACACAGTACTTCTATTATTGCAAGGGAGCTGAAGCACTTTATCATCAACATAGCATCACTTCAAGACACCTGGAGAGCAGGGCGGACAACCAAAGGAAGAATAAGGAGGTTACACTTTCTTCTGGAAGGGACTGCCTGAACAAGAACAAAGAATACACAGAATTGGCTTTGCTATCAGAAACGACCTGGTAAAGCAACTGTCTGAAGCACCCATCAGCATTAACGAACAACTCTCAATCATCCAAATTAATCTTGCTAAAAGCTAGCAGACAACAATCATAAATGCCTAGATGCTGACAAAGGCATTAGGATTTTTTTTTTACTGTCAATTGGACACCATCCTATTGGAGATACCTAACGAGGACAAAATAATCCTCCTGGGTGATTTTAATGCAAGAGTTGGATGGGATTTCGACCTGTGGCCAGGGACTATAGAAAAATATGGAGTTGGAAACAGCAACCCAATTGGCATCCTATGTGCAGCACACAAGCTTGTCATCACTAACATGGTTTTCCACCAGAAAAAAAGTTCAAGACATCATGGAAACACCACCTCTTAGACTATGTAATTATACATGCCAAAGACCGCCGTGATGTGCTTCTCACAACAGACATGACAGGTGCTGATAATTGTTGAACAGACCACAGATCATCTCTACCCATAGAATACCCTGAAAATGTTGAGGAACATTGGAATAAACTAAAGACCGCTATCATTACAGCCATGTAACCAAGAATATCAAGATAGAAAGTAATATTTATTGTTATTTGAGTCAAAAACCAATGCAAGTGATGCAGAGCTGCGAGCAACACTGAGAATTTAACTCACCAGCAGACTGGAGCATTGTCTCACCAGCAGACAAGACAGAGGTCCTCCTGGTCAGTCACAGGGCTGAACAGGGAATAGGGTTACAGCCTGTGTTGGACGGGGTCGCACTCCCCCTGAAGACACAGGTTCGCAGTCTGGGGGTTCTCCTGGACTCATCGCTGAGCCTGGAGCCCCAGGTTTCAGTGGTGGCCAGGGGAGCCTTCACAAAACTCAGACTTGTGCGCCAGCTGCGCCCGTTCCTTGGGAGGTCTGACTTGTTCACGGTGGTCCACGATCTGGTTACATCCCGTTTGGATTACTGCAACATGCTCTACATGGGGCTGCCTCTGAAAACGGCCCAGAAGCTGCAATTATTACAACGGGCGGCAGCCAGATTAATAACTGGGGCGGCTTACAGGGAGCGCACAACCACCCTGCTAAGCCAGCTCCACTGGCTGCCAATATGCTACCGGGCCCAATTTAAAGTGCTGGTTTTGTCCTACAAAGCCCTAAATGGTTCTGGTCCAATTTACCTGTCCAAACGCATCTCCTCCTATGAGCACACAAGAACCTTAAGATCATCCGGGGAGGCCCTGCTCTCGATCCCACCGGCCTCACAAACACGGCTGGTGGGGACGAGAGACAGGGCCTTCTCGGTGGTGGCTCCTCAGCTGTGGAACTCCCTCCCCAGTGACATCCGGCAGGCTCCATCCCTTCTGAGGTTCAGGAAGAAGTTGAAGACCTGGCTATGCGCGCAAGCGTTTAATGAATGAACTCAGCACTGACATGGATTGGATTAAGGCTTTTGCACAAGGTCTGATGGATGATTGGTATATATATTTGGTGTTGCATCATGTTAAATTTTTATATACTGTATTTTACTATGCTATTTAATTATTTTAACTGTTTTATTCTTATTTTATTGTATTATGATGTACTGGTAGTGATCCTACCAGTTGTGTAAGCCGCCCTGAGTCCCCTCGGGGAGAAGGGCGGGGTAGAAATATTGGAAATAAATAAATAAATAAATTGTCTCTCTTAAAAGCCTGCTCGGAACAGAAAAAAGGAAGGCCCAGCTTGGCTAAAAGACACGGCTCAGCAGGCAGGGCTCACAGGGAAACCCCTGTGCAGGTGTGAGGCTTCCTCTACACACTTCACGCGTAGCTGAATGAAATTGAAAATAGCTGTGTTTGACAGCTGCATAATCTATTGCAGCAGGAAAAAATGGCAGCAGCAGCTGTGCCATTATGATTGGCCAAAAGAGCTGAAAGAGCTGAATCAGCCGAAGTCCATTTTGAAAAGTGGATCTGTGCACAGCCCTAGATGTTGCATAGTAATTGAAGGGGACTTGAAAGGTTTTTTTTTAACTCCTATTGTGAATTAACATGTCCCTTCAGTATTTGATAACTATGGCTCTGCGTATCTCTATTTTGCCATGCTCGGTTGGACTTTTCACACTGCACAGGTACAATATTATGATTTCATTTGGCTGCCATTCTATCATTCTATGGATTCCTAGAATGTGTAGTTTGGGGAGGCACTAAAGGAGCTATCTGTCTGGTAATTTTAATTTATCTCTCTATATTGCCAAATCCCAATATTTTAAAGGGTGGAGCTATGACAATTAAAGTGGAATATTGTGCAATAAATGAGCTAATAATATGAGTTGGGTTTGAGCTTTGCACTACAACTTTGGAGACAGAAATTTACCTTGGGCAAATCACATTCCCTTAGCCTCAAAAGAAGGCAAAGTCAATCCTCTCTTTGAACATATTTTGCTAAAACAGTCCCATGATAGGTTTGCCTTAGAATTGTCCTCAATCAAATGCCCTCTTAGCATTACATCTCTCTGCTGCTTTCAGATACGAACTAGGCTATAACATATAATGTTGCCAAGTTCTGCACAGCAGCTTTTAAAATATGGCAGTTGATTACTAATAGCACAAGCTAGTACAAGTCAAGATTTCATACTAGCAGGAAATTGGGATTTTAGTCTTTTAATTATAGTATGGATATTGTTTTCTCCTCTGTTTGACTGGATTTCCCTTCCTTGTGCCACATGAGCACCCCAAATTCCTTCCCATCAGACTCCCATTCTTTTAATTCCACTAATTGTTTTGGGTTTTGATATAATCCTGTATATTACTTTGGCTTAGATTCTTGGCTTAATTGTCTTGATGTCCTGGCAATGTACTTATTTTAAAGTTTGTTTTTTTAAGTTTTAAATTTCCTGACCCTTAGACCTGATGTGTTTGTGCGGGACTGTGTCCCTCTTTTTATGAGCTGGTCATTGATGATAATAAAGTGTACTTGAACTATAATTCTTTCCTTGCAAATTTCTCCTTCAAGTTGCATGGGCATCTTTGCTGACAACAGTACTGTGGTCAGATGTATTTGTATGAATTTTATATGTTGTACGCTACTTTGAATCCCACCCACAGGAGAAAAGCGGGATAGAAATAAATAAATAAATAAATAATACCCAGCAATGGTGAGAAGCTCTTTTAAGCTCCATGACCATTGCTGTGGTGACAAACAGTAGTAAATGAATAAAATCACACATTGCTTCCTTTGAGAAGAAGTGTAGCCACCAAATGACTCTTTAGTTTGCACATATGAGAAATTACATCCATTGATGATTACTAGACTAAGTAAAACTAGCATAGGCCTATGTACTATTGTTGTCACTTTTATTAGCAAGGTAGATTCAAATTATTATAACTGTAAATGAGAGAACAAAAAAAATTATTATCAGCCTGGTTGGGGTTCTAAACATTCAGTGGATAATATATCTATATATATAAAATGATAAAGTTGTTTGCGCAGTGACTATAACAACAAAACTAAACATCCCAGAAATACGAAATTTGGCAACACAATGCAAAAGGCTTGCCTCCAGGTTACAACAACACAACCACACCACAAAACCACAATCCAGACCCACAAAACTCACAACAACGCATCAGAAATGCCCCAGAAATACAAAACTTGGCAACACAATGCAAAAGCCTTGCCTCCCAGTTGTAACAACACAACCACACCACAAAACCACACAGGACCCACAAAACTCACAGCAACGCATCGTGACTATAACAAAACAACTAAACGCCCCAGAAATACGAAACTTGGCGACACAACGCAAAAGCCTTCCCTCCAGGTTGTAACAACACAACCACACCACAAAACCACAATCCGGACCCATAAAACTCACAACAACGCCTCATGACTATAACAACACAACTAAACGCCCCAGAAATACGAAACTTGCCAACACAACACAAAAGCATTCCCTCCCGATTGTAACAACACAACCACACCACAAAACCACAATCCAGACCCACAAAACTCACAACAATGCATCGTGACTATAACAACACAACTAAACGCCCCAGAAATACAAAACTTGGCAACACAACACAAAAGCATTCCCTCCCGATTGTAACAACACAACCACACCACAAAACCACAATCCGGACCCACAAAACTCACAACAACGCATTGTGACTATAACAAATACAAAATCTGACAACACAACTCATCCACCTCCCCAATCCCTACATTCACACTTGGCCTCCAAAAAAACAATTACAATAATAACAATGACAACAACAACAACAACAATAAGAATCAACACCATCACAGGCAAGAAACAGCCAGGCACTGAGGCTGACAGGCCAGTCAGTGCTACACTGGGCCTCCAAAAAACAATACAGTAGCATCTAACTTATCCAATCTTCATGACCACTACAACAACAATAATAATAAACACCTACACAGGCAAAACAAAAGAAAAGACTATTGTACCGCACTCAGCAGAATCAGACATTACAATTAACAACAAACCAAAGACAACAGGGATCTCAAGCAATTATCAATCAACACAAAAATTGAAGAAGGTAACAGACTTCAAATGCTACTACTAATGTGAGTATAAAGAAGGTGGAGGTCACCGCATAAATACAACCTAATGTAGACTGACCAACACCACCAAACTAAGCCACAGCAACGCGTGGCCGGGCACAGCTAGTAATAATATATAATGATATACTGTTTCATTATTGTATATTTGTGAGTCACTTTGAGTCTCTGTATGGAGAGACAAAGTGGGAAATAAATAAATAAAAAAGGTAAGGGTTACCATTCAGCAAGGCTGAACCAGATTCAGTACAACTGGATGGCCAGGAATCCACCTCGCCACTGTGGTGAGACAGAGGGGAACAGTGCAGCTGCCCCTGCTCTGATCTGTAGTATTGCCACTCCAATGTGGCCCCAGATTTTTCATCTGTGAAGATGAGCCTGTCATGGAAAGTGAGGTTGAGGAGATACTGGTTGAAGGTTCAGTGGTAGAGCGAAAGCCTAGCAGTGCCCAGCAGCTCCCTCAGCCAAGATTTAAAGTAAAAGTGGCTATTACCTCTCAGCTTGCAGAAAAAGTACAAGCCAATTCCTTTGAGCAGGGTGAGGGTTAACTGTTGCAGCTTTTGTGGACCTGTGAAAAGAGAGTTCTCAGCTGCACAGATTCTCAAGGAGCCACCTGAGAACTTTAGATTTAAGGAGCTCAAGGGTGCTGGCTTCAAGGTCAGTTCTAGAAGGTATGACCTTGGACTCTTGCTATCTTGTGTTCCTGAACGCTGGACTTATCCTTGAACATTGGCTTATGAATTTTGATTTGACCTTGTACTTTGGTCTCTCTAACATTTGGCTTACAACCCTGGCTTATACTTGGATTCTCTGTTGTGTTATCTGGCTGTTGTGTGCCTTTTGGTTGGAATATCAGCTTGACCTCAAACTGTTGATTAACAGTCTGCTAGTATTTGGATGTTGAAGCTTCTGACAGGGCCCTTGGTGGGATAAAAGTTATCTAGCTTGGATAAAGCACAAATATTTCCATATGGAAACTGAAATGTTTTCTTTTATTACAAAATTATTTCCTCAAAATGTGCTTCTTTCCAAGGACTTACAGTGAAGTGTTTAATTCAATGCAAATAAAAAAGTAAAATCAAAATGATGACAGTTCCTTGATAAAATGAACATTGGTTGCTGAGAATTTTCCGAGCTGTATGGCCATGTTCCTGAAGCATTCTCTCCTAACGTTTCACCCACATTGATGGCGTCTGCTACCAGACCTTGATAGCTGATCAGTATGTCATTGGTGTTGAGCTTGAGGTTGTTGATTTTTTTTCTATGATGTGAGATGAGTCCTTGATGTAGTGCATAGTGAACTTAATATGGGTTTGTAGCTGTGCGGCCAAAAATTTTGCTAAATCGTATGTGGGGGATCCAATGGCACTCACGATGGGTTGACATCCTTATGGATTTGGCATCCTTATGGATTTTTGGGAGTCCATAAAGCCTAGGTGGAAGAGCTTCTGATTTGCACAGCTGTTAGCATATGTCCAGGTTAATTGAAACGTTCTTGATCAGAGTGTTAGTTTTTCTGGTGATTTTGTTGGTGGGGTCTTGCTTTAGTTTTTTGTATATTATGGGATCCAAGAGTTGTCTGATCTTTTATTTGTATTGTTCTGTTACCATGATTACTGTGGCATTTCCCTTGTCTGCTGGGAGAATGATGATTTCTGGATCTGAATTGAGACCTAATTTGATGGCTTATCTTTCTTTCCTTTGTTATGTTGCTTGGGAAATGTTTTGCCTTTCTCAGGATCCTTGCTGTTTTCCCTAAGCTTCTTACTCAAGGAGGTAGTAAATCACTGATATGACATTGGGAATGATGTTTTCTACTGGGATCCTGGTGGTGGTAACAGGGAAAAAAATGCCTTCTTTTGCTAATATGGATATTTGGTCTTCAGAGATTTGTCAGTCTGTCAGGTTGATGATGGTCCGTGATGAATCCAGTTCTAGTTTCAGCTGTTGCTTTTGGCATTTACAGAATTTTTGTATTTGTCTTTGGTGCAGAGAGCCATGTCTTTCTCCATTTTTCTGCAGGTGAGGTTGTCTATTTTATCCTAGTCTTGGGTGTTCATCTTTTGGCTGGTGTTGATATGGAGTTCCTTGTCAGTGTTTGCGAGTTCTTTGCAGATGGTGTGAATTTTCTCGTAAGAGGTTGTGTCTCAGGTGGTTGAAATGAGCATGGTTTCTTTTTTGAGCAAAACTGACAAAATGAAACCCCTAACTAGGAAGCAGCATTTTATTTGGAATTAAGTAGTCTTTTTGTTGTGTTGTTTCCTAGCTTGAGATTTTTCATGTTTGAAAGCAAGACCTCCAAGAATTTAAATATTATTTTCCTTGTTTTTAACCATTACCCCAAATAGTTTTGTAAATTAGCTTTTCAGATGTGTATTATGAGAAATTTTGTTCTATTAAAGAAGCATCTCTTGATAAAAAAGCTATTAAATTGAAGTTGTGTGTAGCAAACAACCAAGGGATTTAGTAGGGATCGTAAAAGCCTATATTCCAAGTCCATGACAAGGCCAATAATGTCAGGAAAAATGAGTGGCAATAAAGCCAAGCCTTAATTTATGATGTGTAAAGCATCTGCTTCAGACGAGGGGCATAAACCACAGCACACAAGTATGTGAAAGTGTATATTAAGCAAAAAGCCACAATGAAAGTAAAATATAGGGTTGCTCTATCTAATATGAAGAATGTCAGAAAGCCACATATTGTTTCTTCCAAAAATATTTATCATTAGAGGCAGGCTAACTGAGGGTTGATTCGCATAACAATTTAGTATATGGTGATGTTGACAACCAGAATGGATATTGGTTTCTTGTGAACACTTAGTCATTCATCGAGGTTATGGAGCAATAAGTTTCAGTTTAAGAACCACTTCCCATCACACACACATACAACTTCTAAGAAAAAAAAAGATATGATGACCACAAATATAAGGTTCAAAATGTATATATCAAATAGATGTGCTTGTAGAGAACTGGAGTACACTGAGGGCCCATCTACATGAGCTGAAATAGTCAAGGTCAAGGTGGGGGTAAATGGATTATGTGGCATTCACATAATGCACACGGCCCATTGGCCCTAATGCCTGCTAAGGCTATTTAATGTGCCTTATCCCTTTTCAAAAAAAGTGAAATCTTCAGAGCTTTTCCTCACTTTGTGGCAGAGTAAACACTACAGTTTGGACAGTTCCTATTTGGAAGCAGCCATGGCTGATCACATGGCCAGAATTAAAGTTGTTGAGTCTCTTTTCCACACCAAATTGTGAGCAAAAGTCCACAACATACAAATTGTAGGCAGGCAAATTTTCCAAGCATGTTATTATGTTATTTTTAGTATGTTGCTTTCAAAAATATATGTAATTCTATACATACTGTCCCTGAAACATGAAATTTGGGCTATTTAAAAAAAATGCTGGGGAGTAGCATCTGATTTTTTAAAAAATGTGATGGTTTAATTTTGGTTCCCACATTTGCTTTGGAACAGCCACTTAAGTGGTTCATTATTCCCATGATACAGGGACACACTTTTCTGGACATGCTTTTCTCAGGTCTAAAAGAATTATTTTGCACAGTCTGAAAATTCACTCCTACAACCTAGCATGAATTTGAAACACAGCTGAGTAAATCCCCACAGGGCCCTTACCTGCAAAGATCCAGAACATAGCTTAAGATCCAGATCTTTCCAGGTGTTTAACTAATACAGAGAAAACAGGGTTATGCAGTTTTTTTCCAGATTCATTCAGTCTTACCTGAGGTGTCATTTGGAAACCTCAGGTAAAATTGAGATAGGTTGCATTTTTTGGGCCTATCTGGAAGGGTCCACAGAGATCAGTGGTTAGTAGGAAGCTGTGGCAGCAACATGAATACTAGCCATTCTTTCCCTTCATTAATTAATGCAGGGAAAGGATGGTAGCAACTGTAGCCAGCTGTAGACACTGCCCTGGAAGACTCTAGTTTCCTGAAAACATTGAGGTATCCTCAAAGCAGAAGGAGGCATGAAGCAACTCCTGGAAAAAACCCAATTCTCATATTTGATCACCGATCAGAAAACAACAGGAAGTTGAATAAAGATAGGATTTCTTTAGCACCATGAGATCTTATTATAACATGCTTGATACTACTACATTTATGCATCTTCCTTGAGCATAACCAGAGACTGAACCTCATTGGGTTAAAGGTTAAAAATATAACATTTCCTAGAAAACACTTTCCTAGCATTTCTTTTGAACTGTGTCAGAACAACATGCAAATGGAAAGAGCAATATTGCAAGAGCATGGAAAAATACAGTGTTTTTTCTGATCTAAACACACAAGAAAGGAAAACCTTACATAAAAGAACATTACAAAGTGTAGCTTCAATGCAGTATTTCAATAGGTATGTAAATAAGGAAGGGGTGGAAGTAACTGATAACAGTTCTATTTACAGTTCTTCTGTTGAATCACAAGAGACATGTAAATACCAGAAAATGGAAGGTAGTGATACAAGAATAAGTAATGCTAAATGACATAGCGTGTCTCTAAATAAATCTTTAGTCCTTTATTTCTTCAAGTTTATTATATTAAAGGGTTAATCAAAGATCCTTTATTTTCCAGTTGTTTTCTTTTTAAAGGAACATTCCAAGCAAAATAATCTGTTTTTTGAACCAAATAATGAATTCCTGTATGTATTTTCTTTTTCCTCCTAAATAT
This sequence comes from Anolis carolinensis, assembly GCF_035594765.1. Lineage (NCBI taxonomy): Eukaryota > Metazoa > Chordata > Lepidosauria > Squamata > Anolidae > Anolis > Anolis carolinensis. The sequence continues at coordinate 50,088,164 of NC_085842.1, read as the reverse complement.
CAGTCTCTTTCTATCCTTCTGAAAATAACACTTTTTTTTGTTTGCTAGTAAAACCAGACTAGAGATTTTACATATACTAATCTTTCTGTATCCACAGGTTCTGCATCCATGGATTCAGTCAACCATGGCTTGAAAATATTTGCGTAACAAATCAAAAAAGCAGATTTTGATTTCATCATTTTATATAATGCATACCATTGTATCTATTTAAACTTGAGAATTCATGGATTTTAGAATCCATGCAGAGTCCTGGAACCAAACCCCAGCAGATACCAAGGTGTGATGACTCATGGGTCATGTAGTCCCATTCCTAGTGCTGTTGTGACTGACGAAGAGGAGAACTTGGGTTTTCCTCCATTTCTGCCAGAAAGGGAACCATTTCAGCCAGAAATTGAGCCTTTGCACCTGCAGGAGGCTTGTCTTCCAGAAATCTCCCAAACAAGCCCGGAGTCGAGTTCTCCCCCTTTTTCTCCCCCTTTTTCGCGCCGTAATTACATTCTCCAGCAAAAAGGAGTGCAACAGGCTAATCGCAGGAGTTTGAGAATAGCAGCAAAGCATTCAGATGATTAAAGCCTGTTCCCATGAGAAATTTTAGGGAGTCATACATCTGGACACAGAGATTGACTTTCGTTTCTGGTTCCCCAGAGAAGTGTTCTCTGGTGGGGAAAACAAGGTCTATTTAGGTTCCTTGCTCCCGGAGGGATCTTGCGGAGTCAATTTCGTCAGCAACTGGAGTAGTGTGTGTGGACAGCTACTCCGCTTCCAAGCCTTTGTTCCTGATTCAAGCCTTCGTTTTCCAGCCTTGTTCCTCCACGGATTTTGCCTTGCTTTCCAAGACCCAGCCTTGCCTTGTTTCCCGGATTTTGCCAAGTAAATACCACGGATCTTGTCCTTGCTCCTCGTTCCTTGCTGCCTTGTATCCAAGCCTTGTTTTTCCAAGAATCAAGTTACTTCCTAGCCTCGTTCAAGTTCATGGACTAAAAGACCTTGTCATCTCCCCTCACTTTGCCTGGCAAAGTGAGTGTTTCGGTTATTGGATTACAACTTTGGACCTTAATATTTCATATTGGACATTGCTTCTTTGGACTAATTTTGGCCTTTCCTGAAAGGTCTACTCCTGGACTAATTCATACGCTTGCTTTTATTAACTTTACATATTTCTTTAATAAAGATATTAGATAGATTCTGGCCTCTGTGCATGGTTATTGGTGCTCTGCTGCCTGGGTCCTGACAGTTTGACTCCGCCACCCTAAGCACCAATTAACCTAGGCCAGAATGTCTACCGGAGCCGGGCCGGGAGGCCAACCGATCAGCTACACCATCGACAAGGATGAGGTGGACCGGATCCATGATAAGCTCAATGCGCAGGATGGGGAAATAAAGGGTTTGAAGGAACGCGGAATCCGTCTCCCGGCCATGGCGTTGCCAACCAAGTTTTCTGGAGAAGCTTCTAAGGTTCATGTTTTCCGTCGTCAATGCCAGGCTTATCTAGAGGCCCGTGCTGCCGAGTTTCCCCAAGAAGACATCAAGGTGGCGTGGGTTTACAGTCTCCTAGACGGGCCAGCGGCCAACTGGGTGACGGCACTGTTCGACCAAGCCTCCCCACATCTAAGGTCAGCGCAACACTTCTTGGACCACCTTAAGGAGACCTGGGGAATCGAGGACAATTTGGAGGCAGCCGGCCACAAACTCCGGCGCCTCTCCCAAGGGGACAGACCCTTGTCCCAGTACATAGCCGAGTTCCGAGTGCTGGCCCACAACACTGGATGGAACGATGTAGCCCTTAGAGGACAATTTCGGGAGGGCCTCAACATTGAGATGCTGGAAGAAATCTCCAAGGTGGATCCTCCCCACTCTCTTGAAGCACTCATTGATCAATGTTTACGAGCTGAAGTCATGCTTGCCAACAGAAAACAATGGGTCCGAGGCCAGAGCGGTAGAGCTGGGGTGAAACCTCCCGCTCCCACCGGCGTCCAGCCGCGTCCAGTATGGAGACCCCCGCCACCAGCCCCATACCCCAGAGGGAGCGAGGAGGTGCCGATGCAGTTGGGCAATGTGCGTCCCAGATTAGACGCCGCCGAGAAGGCACGCCGCCAACGCCTAAATCTCTGTTGGTACTGCGGAAACGGGGGCCACTTCGCCAGAGAATGCCCAGCCAAAGGGAAGCCCGCCGCCCGTCTGGCGGCGGCGTCCTCCACGGAGACGAAGACGTCTGAGGCGGCTGGCGCACAGCCGGCGGGGGAAGCCAGCGACCGGGCGTAGAGAGGCTCGCCAACCCGGTCAAAAAACCCACTCAAGAGCCGCCAACCGGGGTCCTGTTCCTTCTAGTGGTCACCTTGTGGTCAGCAAAAAAAGGACCCGTCATGATCCATGCCATGATAGACTCCGGAGCCACCAACAATTTCATTGATAGAGAGTATGCCGACTCTCTGGGATTACAATATCATGATTTCAAGAATGCCCGTGTGGTGCAAGCCATCGATGGCCGCCCCCTCAAGACGGGTCCTGTAAGTCAGTGGTCGGAACCCACCAGAATGTGGATAAGGGAACATATGGAAGAGATTTCCTTCTTTGTTACCGAGGTTCCCCATTTCCCTGTGATTTTGGGTATTCCATGGCTGACACTTCACGACCCAAGCATCTCCTGGTCCAACAGAGAACTGCAGTTTGCTTCAAAATATTGCCAAAACCATTGCCTTGTAGCTAAGATCTGCCATACCACAGACACTGAACCCATTATCACCTTGCCCAAGAAGTACTCAGAATATTGGGATGTATTCAATGAAAAAGAGGCCGAGAGATTACCCCCACATAGACCTTATGACTGTGCCATTGACTTGGTGGAGGGGGCCCCGATCCCGCGAGGACATCTCTACTCCCTGACTGAACCGGAGCAAGAAGCTCTCAGGGAATTCATAGAGTCAAACCTTCGCAAGGGATTCATCAGACCCTCTCAATCCCCAGCCGCTTCCCCAGTGATGTTTGTGAAAAAGAAGTCAGGGGAATTACGACTGGTGGTGGACTATAGAGCATTGAACAATATCACTAAGCGGAACAGCTATCCCCTGCCCTTAATCTCGGACCTACTAGACCGACTTCGAGGAGCCAAGGTCTACACCAAGCTGGATCTTCGGGGAGCGTATAATCTAGTTCGCATCAGAGAAGGGGACGAGTGGAAGACCGCCTTCCAGACTAAATTCGGATTATTCGAGTCCCGAGTTATGAATTATGGATTATGTGGAGCTCCCGCAACGTTCCAGCATTTTGTCAATGACATCTTTCAGGATTATCTAGATCGGTTCTTGATCATCTACCTGGACGATTTTTTGGTGTTTTCTAGATCACAATCAGAACATGAGAACCACGTCAGAATGGTGTTACAACGATTGCGGGATCATGGACTTTATGCCAAGCTGGAAAAATGTGCTTTTGATCTACAGGAGGTAGATTTCCTGGGGTACCGCGTCTCGCCACTAGGGCTCTCCATGGACCCGGCAAAAGTTTCAGCAGTATTGGAATGGCGGGCGCCAACCAACAAAAAGGAGGTGCAACGATTCTTGGGGTTCGCGAACTATTACCGCAAGTTCATTCCAGATTTTGCCCGCTGGTCTGACCCAATCACCAGCTGCATCCGTGGGAAACAGCCCTTCCGCTGGACAGATCAAGCAGAGAAAGGGTTCCAGCAACTAAAGAAATTATTCACGTCCCAGCCAATCCTTCAGCACCCAGATCCTGAAACCCCTTTTGTTGTGCAGGCGGACGCCTCCGATGTAGCAATTGGGGCTGTACTCCTACAACCGGTGGGAGATCATCTTCATCCTTGTGCCTTTTATTCCCGTCAATTGACCGCACCAGAGAGAAACTACACCATTTGGGAAAAGGAACTATTGGCCATAAAGGCAGCCTTTGAAACTTGGAGACATTGGTTAGAAGGGGCCAAATTTCCCATTGAAGTCCATACTGATCATCGGAATCTAGAGCATCTAAGAACTGCCCGCAAGCTAAATCAGAGACAACAACGCTGGGCTTTATTCTTTGAACGTTTTAACTTCCAAATTCATTATGTAACCCCAGCCCAGACCAAGCAAGCAGATGCTCTGTCACGGAAACCGGAATACGCTGCAGGACGCAAGGAGACCTTTGAGTCCCAGCTGCTACAACCCGGGAACTTTGCCACGCTCATAGTGGGGAACACCAAATCCACTCCCATTGAATCAACTCCCTCTACTCCAGGGCCCCTTTGTGCTCAAGAAATCAGGGCTAGTCAGCAAGCAGATGCCTGGGCGCAGGACCAACTTCGCCAAGGACTACATTTTCCCTTTTCGCTTAAGGATGGGCTGCTTTGCTATAGAAATCATGTTTACATCCCCCCAGGACCGGGCAGGGAAAAGGCACTTCGTTTGTGTCATGACTGCAAGCCAGCAGGGCATTTCGGGCTATTCAAAACTATGCATTTGATCCTAAGAGATTTCTGGTGGCCCAAGATCCGCAAGGATGTAGAAAAATATATCAACACCTGCCCAGTATGCCAGCGCTCCAAGACAAGAAGGGAAAAGCCCTCAGGGCTTCTGCATCCCCTTCCTACCCCATCTCGCCCATGGGAAATAATCTCTGCGGATTTTATAACTGATCTACCACCTTCCTGTGGATTCACCACGATCCTAGTGGTGGTGGACCTTTTCACCAAGTTAGCCCATTTTATTCCCTGCGAAGGCCTTCCCACGGCCAAAGAGACTGCAGATCTATTTCTCCAACATGTTTTCAGATTGCATGGATTGCCCAAGAGTTTGGTCACTGACCGTGGGTCCCAATTCACCTCTCGCTTCTGGAAGGCACTACAAAAACTATTGGGCATAGACTCTCGTTTATCTTCGGCTCATCATCCTCAAACAGATGGGCAAACTGAGCGCACCAATGCCACTTTGGAACAGTACCTTCGCTGTTATGTAAACTACCAACAGGACAATTGGGCTTCCCTGTTACCACTGTCAGAGTTTGCCTACAATAATGGGGTCCAGGCTTCAATTAAGGAAACCCCGTTCTTTGCAAACTATGGCTTCCATCCACGTTTCTTTCCTCCTGTCATTGAAACCTCAGAAGTTCCCGCAGCAGAGGACTGGCTGCAGGAACTCACAGCAGTGCAGCAACTTTTGCTCCAGCAACTGGACCAAGCCAAGGAGGACTATAAACGCCACGCTGACAAGCATCGCCAGCCGGGCCCCGAAATCAAGGTAGGAGACCGGGTTCTTCTGTCCACTCGCTTTTTGCCCTCCCACCGTCCCTGCCGGAAGCTAGATGCCCGTTTCATTGGTCCCTATCCAGTGGTGGCGCAACTTAACCCCGTGACTTTCAAACTCCAACTTCCGCGCTCTATGCGCATTCATCCAGTGTTCCATCGCTCCCTGCTCCTTCCGGCGGATGGTGTGCGCCCTGATGCAGACCGGCCGGCCCCCGCCCCTGTTCTGGTGGACGGAGAAGAAGAGTTCGAGGTTCAGGACATTTTGGATTCTCGCTTTCACCGCCGCCGCCTACAATATCTCATTGACTGGGTGGGTTTTGGCCCCGAAGAGCGCTCTTGGGAAGACGCTTCCACGGTTCATGCTCCTGATCTAACCCGCCGCTTCCATCAGACCTATCCCGCCAAACCGCGGCCTCGCGCCTCGGGGAGAGAGTCCCAGTTTGAGAGGGGGCTTGAGGGGGGGGATAGTGTGATGACTCATGGGTCATGTAGTCCCATTCCTAGTGCTGTTGTGACTGACGAAGAGGAGAACTTGGGTTTTCTTCCATTTCTGCCAGAAAGGGAACCATTTCAGCCAGAAATTGAGCCTTTGCACCTGCAGGAGGCTTGTCTTCCAGAAATCTCCCAAACAAGCCCGGAGTCGAGTTCTCCCCCTTTTTCTCCCCCTTTTTCGCGCCGTAATTACATTCTCCAGCAAAAAGGAGTGCAACAGGCTAATCGCAGGAGTTTGAGAATAGCAGCAAAGCATTCAGATGATTAAAGCCTGTTCCCATGAGAAATTTTAGGGAGTCATACATCTGGACACAGAGATTGACTTTCGTTTCTGGTTCCCCAGAGAAGTGTTCTCTGGTGGGGAAAACAAGGTCTATTTAGGTTCCTTGCTCCCGGAGGGATCTTGCGGAGTCAATTTCGTCAGCAACTGGAGTAGTGTGTGTGGACAGCTACTCCGCTTCCAAGCCTTTGTTCCTGATTCAAGCCTTCGTTTTCCAGCCTTGTTCCTCCACGGATTTTGCCTTGCTTTCCAAGACCCAGCCTTGCCTTGTTTCCCGGATTTTGCCAAGTAAATACCACGGATCTTGTCCTTGCTCCTCGTTCCTTGCTGCCTTGTATCCAAGCCTTGTTTTTCCAAGAATCAAGTTACTTCCTAGCCTCGTTCAAGTTCATGGACTAAAAGACCTTGTCATCTCCCCTCACTTTGCCTGGCAAAGTGAGTGTTTCGGTTATTGGATTACAACTTTGGACCTTAATATTTCATATTGGACATTGCTTCTTTGGACTAATTTTGGCCTTTCCTGAAAGGTCTACTCCTGGACTAATTCATACGCTTGCTTTTATTAACTTTACATATTTCTTTAATAAAGATATTAGATAGATTCTGGCCTCTGTGCATGGTTATTGGTGCTCTGCTGCCTGGGTCCTGACACAAGGACCCTTAAAAAAGCATTTTAATTATAATACCTTTGTTATTTATCAGGCCCAACCACCATCTTTTCCCAGACCCTTTGCTGTGCTTCTCACTATCAACTTCCATATGACACCCATTTTCCTCTCCTACAACAAAGTTGCAGCTAAGAATGTTAGAAATTAACCTATATATGGTGATTTACATGATTAAATAGATGATATACAATTGTGGCTGATATCTGAATTTTTATGCATAGATACATTTGCTAAGAAATTTTGCTTGTGAAAATCCTCCTCCTACTATTTAACTACTGAAGTTATATAGCCGATGTGATACACAAAAAATTGCAGCTGCTGCATGCTTTACTCACAATGCATTGCTAACAAACATATCTCATCCTAAATAAAAGGTCAGAATCAGATTTCGAGCCAACTCCAAGATGTTGGGTTCACTTCATATATGCCTCTTTTTCTGTACCTCAAATTTCAGATATCATACATTCTGGATTAGAAAATATATATATAGCAATGTGATGCACAAAAATGTGCTTTACTCACAATGCATTGCTAACAAACATATCTCATGCATTGCATTTTTGGGAGAAAAAACCAGAGATACAGATACATGATTGATTATGGCTGGATCTACACTGCCATATAATCCAGGTTCAGGATACAGATTAACTTCTTTGAACTGGATTATATGAGTTTACACTGGCATATAATCCAGCTCAATGCAATTAATCTGCATTCAGCAAGTGGATTAATGGCAGTGTAGATGGGGCTTATGTATCTCTAAGCAGAAGGTTCGGGCAGGAGTCTAATGCTGAAGGCGCTTTGTGTTGCTTGCATTCTACCTTGTGGTAGCAGTGGGGCAATAAACAATGTTCTCTAAATGTAAAGATATGTCTGTTGCACTCCAGGCCTGGAAATATATATGACCACTGCATTCCACAAGAGTCCAAGAATATAAGCAAACAGTTTATTGTAAAAAAAAAAAAAAGAAAGAGAGAGAGAGATAAAAAGCATATAAAATCAGGTGTAAGAAAGGAAGATATATGATCCAAAAAGGTTTAGCAAAAGGTGAGAACAAGCAATTAAAATGTCTCATAAAGTTCAAAAGGTGACAAAGCCCAGGAACAGCCAGGAATCACAGATACAACATAAGTCCACAATCAGGAAGATATAACTAGTAAGACTTGAACAGGAGTACATGAACAGGACCATAGAAAACTTCCAGGAAAATAAATCCAAAATCAGGCTTATTTCATGTAAAATTCACAGGTGGGTTAATTTATAGGGCTGTGCACCACTCCGTTTTTTAAAAGGGGTCCAGATGATTCAGCATTTTGGGGTGTTGGATCATCATGTTTTTTTCAGCTGCAACAAAACATGTGGTGGCCAAAAAATGCTGTTTTTGGTTTGTTTCATCTACATGTGGAGCACAAGGTGGCAGCCACATGAGCATGGGTTTCCCTGGGAACCCTGCTGCCTGAGCCAATCAGAAGAAGAAACCCGCTCAAGTGTATTTTAGTTGAGTTGGTCTATAAATACCTCCATTTCCCAGTGGCAGCCTGGTTGTTGGGAGAGAAAGATCATGTCCTAGCTAGCTCCGTTTGTTGTATCTTTCAGTGCCATCACTGCTTTGGATTGCTTTTTGCCCCAATTCTTTTCCTTTGGCAATTTAATAAAATTTTCATAATTTAATATCTTTCAGTTTTTTTTAATTAAAAAATAGCTAGGGAAGTGAAGATGGGTAAGTGTTTGAGAGGCTGTGAAAGGAGTTTTTTTTTTTTGGGGGGGGGGGGGGTATTGAAATGTTGAGGTGGTTTAGTGAAGTGAGAGAATAGCCTGACTCCCTTGGGCCCCTAAAAGTTGTTTGTTGTTCACTACTTTGACTCTTGTATTTTTCTTGTGGCTTCTTTGTGTATGTATTCCTCACACAAGAAACCTGAACCTACCCACTCCCCCCAGCAAATATGTATATCATTACTAAAAATTTCGTTACCATAACATTAGCAACAAAATTTTATTACTATAATTACATTATAGTAATTGCACAAGTGGGGAAACTTCGGGGGCACCTTTCTCCCTCGTTTTTACAGCTATTGTTACAATGATAGAACACATTTACCACTGTTAGCCCATCAAGTTTCAGAACATTTCACTTATCTACAGATTTTTAGGAATTTTCAAAGTTTTTATAAACAACTTTAGAATAAAACTAGAAGAGGTATCTCCTTGAATTTTCTATAGAATGACACAAGATAACAGGGGATCATTCCCCACAATTTTTTTAAAGCCATGACAGCTATCTTATTTGAATGTATCTCATATTAACCAATAGAACTTCCATTTAAGGATTTCTTCCCAGCCCTGCACAGAAATTTACTTACTAGAAGTATAATTCAGCCCTCCTCTTTGCAGATTCAACAATTTATTGGAACTCTGGCTGGCTGCTGCTATGGAGGAACAAATCTCTCCCCTACCCTGACTGGAGCTGAGCAGAATTCTAGGAAATGTATTTTAGGGCAGGGTCTTTTGAATTCTCTGGGTTCGGGCTCCTTGCTTTCCCAAACTACATTTCCCAGAATTCTGTGCTTTTTCATTCTCTTCCCTAGTGAACTCTGCTTTCTCCCCGCTGCTTCCCTCTCTTAATGGTGAGATGCTATTAATTTAAAGAGGAAAGGCAGCTTTTTTGGCTTTGCTTTGCTTGCACTGAAAATGAAACTGACTTTAGAAGGCTTCTGAGATTTACAAAATTAAAATTAAAAAGTATTGAGTAAATTTCGATTCTTAAGTTTTTGGTGCAGGCCATGACCAAGTGTTGGATATCATGTCATGAGTATGATTTTACCTAAATAAATATGACTTACGATGACTAACAAAAACTGCATACATATATATATATATATATATATATATATATATATAAATACATGCACACGCACATACATTAATAAATATAATAATATATTAATATTAATATTAATAATAACAATAACAATAACAATAAGGTGTAGCCATGTTATGGGTGCTGCTGGGTCAAGTGGCCAGGCTGTCAGGGGAGCGAAGGCCAGAGGGAGAAGAGGAGATACTATTGAATCTCAATCAGATCCTCCCACAGGATACCATTTGGAGGTTTTTTTTAGAGGATATTTTATTTCTAATTTTTAAAAGAATTTCATACAAATGAGTGGATGACTCAAATGCCCTGAAACGTCGGGGGCTGCCAGTGGTGAATATATTCTCCATGTGTGGCCATTTTTGTCCTGATAGACCTAAAAATGATGGAAAAGGGAGCCTGGAAAGTTCTTCTATGGCCACCATTGGACCGGATCTTCCCAGAGTGAAAACAGATCTTTGGGCTGCCAAATTGAAAAATGGCATTTTGCCTCATGAAATTGGGCAGCTCCCGAAAAAAATGGGATGGGGGTACATGAAAACCGGACACTGAAAATTTTAATTTGCATAGCTTTTTTGGCACAACTTTCCCATCACATGCACCAGCTATGGCATGTTCCGCTTTTCACACAAAAACTAGTCAACTACATCTGCTCCAAATGCAAACAGATGACTCTGTAGAGGATCCAACAACTCGAGGACCATGTTAAGACCCTTAAGGACATTCAGGAACTTGAGCTCTTCTTGAACACTGCACAGTACACTGTTCTAGATACACAACTCTCATCACAGCAACAGCATGATGAGGACCTTTATGGGGAGATCTATTTGAATGTCCACAACCCTCAGGCTTGGAAGGAGGTCACCCATTGAAAGAGACACAGGACCAGGCAGCAGAATACTTCTGCTCAGCTTGACTTACACAACAGATTCCAAATTCTTACACCACTAACATCTGATCAGGAAACATATCTTGTGGAGGACCACAGTTACTTAGATACCACTGAGGTGGCCCCTTTGACCAATGCACGGCAGATAGCCCTGACAGGGGCAATGCATTACCACATTCACACTTACACAATCATGCAGATGCTCCATCCCCAATCGTAGACCAAGCGCAACAGGAACACCCTTGGGAGAGTGATGGGCTCCTGGACGCATCTTTGCCCGTGGACAAAAATACACCATATCACTTAGAGGCTCACCAGGCTCCTAAAGCCCCATCACCCCCTTATTTATTTATTTTTTTATTTACAGTATTTATATTCTGCCCTTCTCACCCTGAAGGGGACTCAGGGCGGATCACATTATGTACATATAGGGCAAACATTCAATGCCCATAAACACATCGAACCGAGACAGAGACAACAGACAGACAGACACAGAGGCAATTTAACCTTCTCCTGAGGGGATGTTTGATTCTGGCCACAGGGGGGAGCAGCTGCTTCATCATCCACTCTCATGGCACTACCTCACTTCCTCATTCCAACGTTGTAAATTAGTTAAACTTGCCTCCCCACTTTTATAAGTGGTACCTTATTTCCTACTTGATAGATGCAACTATCTTTTGGGTTGCTAGGTCAGCAACGAGCATGGGCTATATTTTATTTTTAATTGACGGGTGCTCACCCCGCCACAGGCTGGCCTCAAACTCATGACCTCATGGTCAGAGTGATTTATTGCAGCAGCTGTTTACCAGCCTGCGCCACAGCCCGGCCCATTATGTTGATTCATGTAGGAACCAATGACACTGCTAGGCATACTTTTCAAAAGATCACAAACGGTTTTCGAGCTTTTGGAACAAAACTAAAACTGTGTAATGTACATGTGATCTTTTCATCCCTCCTTCCCTTTGTAGGACACGGCTCTACAAGGGCCAGAAAAATATGACAGGTTAATAACTGGCTCAGAAAATGGTGTCAAGAAGAGCGTTTTGGCTTCCTCAACCATGGCCTACTCTTCCAGGAGGATTGTTGCACCCCAAGCACTGGAAACCACACAGAGACCAATAACCATATAATATCTTTATTAAATCAATAATAAATTCAGGAATTAATAAGTGGAAAGGATAAGAGAGGAATAATCCTTTATAATAAGGTATGAATTAGTCCAAAGGATTGAAGAGAAATGTCCAATGTTATTGTCCAAAGTCCAGAAACCGAAACATGCTCAAAACTGTTTGAACGTTCTTGAGCAGGGAAAACAACAAGGAAGCAAGAGTAAATGACAAGTTCCAAAAAGCAAGGTCCAAAGAACAAGGTCCAAAGAACAAGGTCCAAAGTCACTAGGTAATCTTGAATATCAAGGCAGGAACGATACGGAGTTAAACCCAATCTTGATTCAGGAACAAGGCAAGGAAGTGAATTTACTCCGGTTTCAATCCGGAGTTGCGGCTCGGCTTGGCCACCAGGAACAGGAGGCTTGGCTTGGTGAAATCAGGGAACTGGAGTCAGTGAAGTGTTCTCAGAAAATGCTACATTGACATCGCAAGATGTTTGCAGTGAAAGACACTTTTATGGAATGAAGATCAGATCCCAATGAAGGGAGACCAAACTCCCCAAAGGTTCCCAAGGGAATCTTCTTATCCACAATCCCCTCGAGATGCCAAGAGGCTACTCCTTCTAAGTTCCTGTTTCTCTGATCTCTGGCGAAACAAAAACTCCTTTCGGTTGAAGGGCACATACTCTGGAGAACTCTGGACATCTGGTTTGGCCATGGGAGTAACATCTCCCATATCTCTCCCAATTAAGGAAGCATCTGAATTATCAACAGCTGACAGCTGTAACCGAAAGGAGCTGGAAGAACTGAGCAAAGGGTCAAAATAAGCTTCATCCTGGTCAAAGTTCATTTCTGAATCAGGTTCAGAACCCAAAGGTGGCTGGGGTATAACAAGGATGGCCTACTGGCAAGTGAGTGGGTGCATCTCACACAAGTAGGAAAACATCTTTTTGTGCACAGACTCACAAACCTCATCAGGCACACTTTAAACTAGATCGACTGGGGGAGGGGAACAACAGCCTGGCGAACACTATATTACCCATGACCACAGGGAACCGCAAAAGGGCTAAACGGAGGGCTGCACAAACACAGCAAGGACCAAGTACCGAGAGCACAATAATCCCAAATAAACAGCTTGGGGGAAGGTCACAGGGGCTTACATGTCTTTACACTAATGCACAGAGCATGGGAAATAAGCAAGACGAACTCCAACTTTTAGCACAGCACCACACGTACGATATCATAGACATCACTGAAACCTGGTGGGATGACTCCCACCACTGGAATGTAGCCATTGAGAGGTATAACCTCTTTCACAGAAATAGAACAAACAGGAGAGGAGGGGGAGTAGCCCTATATGTCAAAAACAGTTACGCTGCAGAAGACATGCAAGACTGTAATCCAGGAAACCAGCTTGAAAGCATCTGGATAAGAATCAAGGGATCCGGGACTCAAAAAGATCTCGTTGTGGGTGTCTACTACAGACCTCCGAGTCAGGATGAAGGACTTGATGAAGCCTTCTATCAACAGCTGATCAAACTGGCAGAAAGAAGAGATATAGTAGTCATGGGCGATTTCAATTATCCTGATATCTGCTGGAAAACAAACTCGGCAAAGAGTACAAAGTCCAAAAAATTCCTCACTTGCCTTGCAGACAATTTTATGGTCCAGAAGGTAGAAGAGGCAACAAGGGGATCAGCTACTGTTAATCTAATCTTAACAAATGTGGAAGACCTGGTCAATATAGTTGAAGTGGTCAGATCCTTAGGGGCAAGTGACCATGTGCTCCTGCAGTTTGCGATACAAAGGAAGGCTGAATCTAAGACAAGTCAAACACCATTCTGGACTTTAAGAGAGCTGACTTCCAAAAAATGAAGGAAATACTGAGCGGCATTCCATGGACGCCAATATTAAAAGACAAGGGAGTTAAGGATGGATTGGAGTTTTTTAAAAGTGAATACTCAAGTCACAAATGCAAACAGTGCCAACAAAGAAAAAAAATAAGACAAGTGCAAAGAAGCCAGAATGGATGTCCAAAGAACTTTTAACCGGGCTAAGACTCAAAAGAGACATGCACAAGATGTGGAAAAGGGGAGAAATCACCAAAGAAGAATTCAAACGTATAGCTAACTCCTGTAGGGAAAAGGTTTGCAAGGCTAAAGAGCAAAATGAGCTCAGGCTTGCCAGGGACATTAAAAACAACAAAAAAGGCTTATTTGTTTACATTGGTAGAAAAAGGAAGAACAAGGAGGCAATAGGGCCTCTGCGAGGAGAAGATGGTGTGATGGTGACAGGGGACAGAGAAAAGGCAGAACTACTTAATGCCTTCTTTGCTTCGGTCTTCTCACAAAAAGAAAGACATCTTCAACCTCAGCAACATGAAATGGACGAGGGATTAGGGGAAATCCAACCCCAAATAGGGAAACAAGTTGTCCAGGAACACCTTGCCTCTCTAAACGAATTCAAGTCCCCAGGGCCAGATCAGCTACATCCAAGAGTATTGAAGGAACTAGCTGAGGTTATTTCAGAACCACTGGCAATTATCTTCGAGAGTTCTTGGAGAGCGGGAGAAGTCCCAGCAGATTGGAGGAGGGCAAATGTGGTCCCTATCTTCAAGAAGGGAAAAAAGAACAACCCAAACGATACAGGGAACACTGTGGATGTAGTGTACTTGGATTTCAGTAAGGCCTTCTACAAAGTCCCCCACAACCTTCTGGCAAACAAACTAGGAAAATGTGGCCTAGACAAAACTATGGTTAGGTTGATCTATAATTGGCTAAGCGAATGAACCCAAAGTGTGCTCACCAATGCGTCGTCTTCATCTTGGAAAGAAGTCACGAGTGGAGTGCCACAGGGCTCTGTCCTGGACCCGGTTCTGTTCAACATCTTTATTAACGACTTAGACGAAGGGTTAGAAGGCACGATCATCAAGTTTGCAGATGACACCAAACTGGGAGGGATAGCTAACACCCCAGAAGACAGGAGCAGAATTCAAAACGATCTTAACAGACTAAAGAGACGGGCCAAAACTAACAAAATGAAGTTCAACAGGGACAAATGTAAGATACTTCACTTCGGCAGAAAAAATGGAATGCAAAGATACAGACTGGGGGACGCCTGGCTCGACAACAGTACATGTGAAAAAGATCTTGGAATCCTTGTGGACAACAAGTTAAACATGAGCCGACAATGTGATGCGGCTGCTAAAAAAGCCAACAGGATTCTGGCCTGCATAAATAGCATCTCGATCCAAGGAAGTCATGCCTTGGTCAGGCCGCACCTGGAATACTGTGTCCAATTCTGGGCACCACAATTGAAGGGAGATGTTGACAAGCTGGAAAGTCTCCAGAGGAGGGCAACTAAAATGATCAAGGGTCTGGAGAACAAGCTGTATGAGGAGCGGCTTAAAGAACTGGGCATGTTTAGCCTGCAGAAGAGAAGGCTAAGAGGAGACATGATAGCCATGTACAAATATGTGAGGGGAAGTCATAGGGAGGAGGGAGCAAGCTTGTTTTCTGCTGCCCTGCAGACTAGGACACGGAACAATGGCTTCAAACTACAGGAAAGTAGATTCTACCTGAACATCAGGAAGAACTTCCTCACTGTGAGAGCTGTTCGGCAGTGGAACTCTCTCCCCCGGCCTGTGGTGAAGGCTCCTTCTTTGGAGGCTTTTAAGCAGAGGCTGGATGGCCATCTGTCAGGGGTGCTTTGAATGCGATTTCCTGCTTCTTGGCAGGGGGTTGGACTGGATGGCCCAGGAGGTCTCTTCCAACTCTACTATTCTATGATTCTATGAAATAGTAGAGTAGTAGTAACAACAGTAGTAATGGTGGTGGTGGTGATTTTGATGATGATGATAATCCATTTTCTGCATAAAAACTGAATGTGAATGCTTCAAAAAAAGAGGTCTCCTACTCCAAATATTCTTGTCAGCCCAAAATTCATCTTCTTAGGGTTTTATATACTCAAAACATGCTTTTGGCCATTTTGAGAATATTTGTCACTATGCTAGCTAATATTCTGCCTCTTGAGTTTAAACTATATATTTAGCATCATTTTTATACTGTGTTTCTTCCCTAAATGATGAAGGGTAGTTAGTTTTATAATTGGTTATAACTGGCAAACCAAAGCTTAATCTGAAAGACTTATCATTCAGGCACATATCTTTAAGGAATTTCTGGCATGGGAGAAAATGAGTTAATTGTAAGAAATATGCCTTCCTCTTAATGTCAGTATCACCTTAAAATGAAAGAAATGTCTGCACAGAGCTGAGGCAACTTGGGATTCATTTCCTAAAGGTCATGTTCTCAGGTAGAAATGGGCCTCTGTCTGTCTCCAGAGCTTGATTAAACCTAAGTTATATAGACTGCAAAACCTTATCTCACTTAATGTCTGAAAAATCAATCAGGGACAACATCCTTCAGGAAACATGAGATAGGTACAACCTCCATTACTTGTTGATATATAGCAGCAACAAACTCATAAACTGTTACTCTATTTCTGTCTTTTCCAGTCCTAAATGAATATTATTTTGTTTTTACAATTATTTGCAAAACAAGACAAACCATCAGAAAGGTGATCCCAAACTATTTCAAATATGTCCATATTTATTCAGTCTGAATTTGGCCTGTCTTAATCTTTGGAAAAGTGGAACATATTACAAAGAAGTTGCAAACAGAAGAAATGCAATGGGATCACCCACTGAAAACTATGGTATTATTATACAATAATATGACTATTTTTAGACAGGCCCATTTCCTGTATGCTTATAAAACAGGGAACTTTGATCTAGTTTCACTGATGGGTCTTGTGAGTGGTGGAAAACACCCAAATTACAGGTGATAGAAGAATGAAAGCAGTTCTACACAGACAAATGAAGAGGGCTAGACCTGGCATCCAAAACATCAGATTGAGATCATTTAAGAACCACCATCCTACTGCCATGTTATGGCTGTCGCCAACCACAACATAACTACTTTCCTTACAATCGGAGTTCCAACAGTCTTTTGCCAGGCTTCACACTTTGCTAAGGAGACTAGGGCGGGGGTGGGGGAGGTGTCCCCCAGCCACCTTAGTGAGGCACTCCACTGTGATTTCTTTGGAGGAAAGATGAGATGAAAAAAATACTTAAAAAAATATCAAGGCAGGCTACAAATTGTGCTTGGTATAAGTAACTAGAACAGGACTATCACTGAATGACCCATTCCCGTTGCCAAGTAGCATCACCAAGCACTATCAGAAAGGAAAGAAATTTCCTCTTCCTGCTTGTTTCTGCTGGATGTCCCCCTAAACCACTGTCATGCATTCTGATAAGAGTTAAGAATATGAAAGGCAAGGGGGAATTTGCTCAGAATTTGCAACAGATTGGCTTGAAAAGATTTTTATGCCTGGGCGATGTTAGTCAGGACACCTCCTTGGGCAAAGGTAATTTTGCACAGGAGTTTATTTCTCAGGCAGTTGAATGCAAAGTGAGAGAGTCAGTCCACCTTCTGAGGACAGTGACATTCTACAAGCAGAAGTATCACTGTATTTTCAAGTTGGATGGCTTGTTAAAGCTTACTTGGCCACAACTTCTTTGTGGAACTGTTAAGCCAGTGTAATATCGATATACTAAAAACAACCCTGTGGATTGTCCAACAGCAGAAATAGTTGTCTTGCCTTTGATAGAAAACCTTTTTGAAAAGAAAATGGACCATCTAGTTTCTATTGAAGTATCAGCGCACAAATTTCCATGGATGAAAACTCAAGAAGCTATGCACCCCTTACCTTTTGATATTAAAATTTATGATAAATTTTGAAAGGGATTTGATTCATGAAACCAGCTGTAAGCCTCATTTGTCATCAGTCTGGTGTTGCTAGATAGTTAAAAAAAATGAGTAACTTAGAGACATTCAATATAGATATTACAAATTTAAATGGATTTTGCTAGAATACATTATGGCCATTAAAATAAATCACACTATTAAACAAGGGGGGGGGGGGTTAATCCTAGAAAGGAATGTAATTCCATATAACTTCATGACAGAATCAATTATCATCTAACTATGATTTGAGGCACTAGCTATAAAGTCCATGAAGAGAAAGAGAGATAGACTTTAATGCAATATTTTGTCATTAGCCAAAGTATAGAAAATAAATTTTGCACAAAAGATAATTGGCTTAAGAATTATTTGTATCAGGATGGACAATGGAGGTGAGGGAGGTACGACTGTTACTCATTTCTACTGCCATCTTCAACTAATTATGTGAGAAATTAGTACTGGCATTAATCCATCACAACATAATCCTGTGCTAAATTCTGTAAATTTCCATGCCTTAATCATACTTTTCTACCATATATTCAACAGATGCTCACACTGGTAAAGAATTGCTTTTTTTCATTACTACAAACATATGCCTATTTAGGAAAACATATCCCTTGTGGAATTCAGATGAATGTTAAATTTTGCACAAAGTGCTTCCTGTGAGTTACACAAACATATGTCTTTGTTTGACATTGTGCAAGGAGCTATTCAATAGCTCTTTTTGCAACATCTGACTCTACAGCCAAAGGCAGTCCTATGGACTTCATTGACCATTTAA
Source organism: Anolis carolinensis (assembly GCF_035594765.1). Lineage (NCBI taxonomy): Eukaryota > Metazoa > Chordata > Lepidosauria > Squamata > Anolidae > Anolis > Anolis carolinensis. The sequence goes on along the minus strand of NC_085842.1, from coordinate 50,070,037 downwards.
AGACAAGGAAGAGAAAGGAAAATAGGCAGGATGTGTCTTGTCTGAAGTTCTTCGGTGGGGAAAAAAGGAAACGAGTTCACATTCCTGGTTCTTCCCCTCCAAACCAAGAGAGTTGCAGAACTGTATGTGCAGAACTTTAAGGTCCCCAAACCACAATGAAAATCTCAGTAATAATGTAGTGAAGCCACATTCCACATTTGTGAATTTGGTCCGACAGAATTTAGCACTGCACAGTTATAGCTCTTTGATAACACAGTAATTAGTATGGCAATGTCCACTGAAATTCTGAGATCTGTAATTTAATGTGGTGTTTAAAATTCTCTGCCAGTGAAACCTGATGCTGATAGTAAGTCCAAGATAGTAAGTTAGAGAATTCTAAAAACCTCAACAATCTTCAGAATTGCATATGATGGAGTCCTAGGAACAAAAGAGATATAATATTGTTATAACTGTGTTACCTGGACATGCCCCCTCAAAATAACCTGGGCACAGGTCCTATATGTATCTGCCTAGAGAAAAAGGCAAGCATCTATCTAAATCATATTACCTGTGCCTTTGAAATAGATCCATGAGCAGACACAATTCTGAATGGGGAAAAACTCACCCAAATTAAATTAACAACTAGGAAATCTGTATTGATTCTGCATCCATAAATTCAACAATCTAGAGCTTGGAAATATTCCCTCCTCCAACAAAAATTCTGGGGACGGGGGAACTAAACCCCAGCAGATCCACTGTAAGGTCCACTGTATAGGGTGGATGTGCTTGAAAGAGCTTTGGTTTGCAAAGGATTGGAAAGGGACCTATCCATAGCTGATTGGCTTAAGTCATTCATGAAGGGGACTGTATTCTTCATGTTTTGCCTGAAAAGGGAGAGAGCAGCCTATTCCCAGAGCTAATTGCCATGGAGGAGTGTCTTTCAAGTGATAAAATGCATTTGCATTCATGCTTTGTTTAAACCTTGGCTGGTTTCAGTGCTTGCTGGCCCATGGCTGTATCATTATGGAAACATGATGGAGAAACAAGATTAGGTGAACATTTTTTATCTGACTATTGTTGTTTGCTGTGCAAAAACAATAGAAGTAGATACATGATTTCCTTCATGTGTCAAGTAGCCCTTGGAGCATTGTCACAGATGTGATTGTATCAAGAAGTACTTCCACAGCTGCAGGAAAATTCACCAGTATCTCTTATAATGAGTTTTTTCTGCCTCCCACTCATGTCTTCCTAGAAAAACTATGTGACCTAAGAAAATAAGTATAAGATGAGTTATATTTATAAAGATTCTATATATTTTAATTATTTTAGAATACAGTTTCAGCAATGCCCCATAGACATTTAAATTCAGGACACATTTTCCATTTCTCCATTGTCCCTTTCTTTTCCAATCTTCTCTGTAATTATAAGTAATGTTCAGGTAGAACTGGAGTAATTAGTCTAGAACTAAACTAGAAAAAGTTTCAATCCAGAAAAATCTTTGTTGGAGATGAAAGATAATCTTTTTGATGAAGCAGAAATATGAATCAGATTCAGACAAAGCCAGATGTTAAACAAAATTTAGTTTCTTCTGATTCAAATACTCCTGAAAGCAAGTGGATTTCTTTCCAAAGCTGAAAGAAATGAAGATACACTCCAGCTAATGCTTCATGCAGGTCCTGGTATTAGAAAGAAACACACATACAAACAAGAATTTGAATTCTTTTCTGGAAGAAAATGAGTTGGGTCATAGAAAGGCAGATGGATGGAAAGGAATAATGTTAAGTAATTGACAGGTCCATGTTCTAATCCTATGACATTTTTATGAAGACCTGTCCAATTACTGTACTTTAAAGTGAAAGTAAAGGTGGAGCATCATAGAATTATAGAGTTGAAAGAGACCACATGGACCATCTAGTCCAATCCCCTGCCATGCAGGAAAAGTACAATCAAAGCAGCCCCCACAGATGGTCACCCAGCCTCTTTTTAAAAGTTTCCAAGGGAGGAGCTTCTACCACACTCTGAGGAAAAAAGTTCAACTGCTGAACAGTTATCACAGTCAGGAAGTTCCTCCTAATGTTGAGGTGGAATCTTCTTTCCTGTAATTTGAGCCCACTGCTATGAGTCCCATCATGTTGTTAACAAGCTGGCCTACTTTTTATATCTCTATTTGTTTAATTTAAACTTTTGCAGCTGTATAGATATATCACAGAGTAGCATGTTATAAATGTGTGTTTGCTCCAGGAAGCTTACAGCTTACCAGCTTACAGATAAATAATTAAAATAATAGCCATTCTGACAGTATAAGATGTGTGACCTAATGCCAGTAAAACACCTTGTAAGGTAAAGGTAAGGTTTTCCCCTGATGTTAAGTCCAGTCATGTCTGACTCTGGGGGTTGGTGCTCATCTCCATTTCTAAGCCGAAGAGCCGGCGTTGTCCGTAGACACCTTCAAGGTCATGTGGCCGGCATGACTACATGGAGCGCCTTTACCTTCCCGCCGGAGCAGTACCTATTGATCTACTCACATTGGCATGTTTTTGAACTGCTAGGTTGGCAGGAGCTGGAGCCAACAGAGGTTGCTCATGCCGCTCCCGGAGATTGAACCTGGGACCTTTCGGTCTCCAGCTCAGTGCTTTAACGCACTTCGCCACCGGGGTTCCTAAACACCTTGTATCTGCATACAAAAAAGGAGACAGCAGTAGGTTCAGAGAGAGAGAAAAACTACAATATGAGCACTGGCTAAAATATGTAAAATATCACCTCATCAGACAGGCTGATTTGCCCATCGTACACTGCTTCTCCACTTTCAGCACAAAGCTCATTAGACAACATACAGACAGTTCTGGCTGGGCTACAAGCCAACAGAGGAGAGGAAGTGGTACACTTTGGCATGGCGGCAACATGGGGGCATTCCTGTGTTGCCTTAGCAGCAATGGGAGGAAGCTGGGCAGTGACACTTTCCCCCCATGGGATGAGGGATAAGCCAATTTGTGGAGTGATGGGTTCTCCACTTCCCCTGCTGGGAGCCCATAGATTTGCCACATTGTGGAGTGAATCCATGGGCCTTTATAATGAGATCAATAGTCATGATGCCTACCTTCCCTTAGATCCCTCTTTCAATTGGATGAGAGATAGTGACAAAATGAAGAGGATATAAAATAGAAGAGCTTTATGCAGCTAATCGCCTGATTTTTGTCTTAGCAACGCTGGCCCACTTCTACTATTGCTGCCAAGTAATTGCCAATAAACTAAACTCCTACATGTGGTAAAACATCATTTTCTTGGTGAAGCTTGTTTAATACCCATCCAAATCGCAGCACATAGATAAGTTAAACACACACACTAGGAGAGTGAGGTGTAATATTTTGTTGTACAATTCTAACAGAGGTATAAAATTGTGTCTCGACTGAGTCAAGGTTTATATAAGCTATGCCACCATACAGCGTATTTATCTGTACTATTTCTGCTACTAGAATAAATCTTAATATAAAATCTTCAGCTTGTTCTCCTGTTAATTTTCTAATAGCAATAAACTATGTAACAGGAATACTGATGCTGAACTGACTAGGGCCGGGCGTTAGCACAGCAGATTAAACACCAGTTGTAATAAATCTTTTCAGTCGAAAGTGTGACAGTTCGAAGCCTGGGTCAAGGTGAGCTCCTGATCTTTAGCCCAGCTTTTGCCTACCTAGCAATTTGAAAGCAAACATGTGAGTAGATAAATAGGAACTGCTTTAAAAAGTAGAGAGGTATTAAGGCACCTATAAGGAAATGCCAGGAAAAATGACAGCAATCAAAAAAGGAGGAAGTTATGAAAAAGGCTTTTCGGTAGGGAGATGAAGCGGCTGGAAACGAGCACAAACCTCCAAGAAGTCGAAGTTGAGAAAAAGCCTATATACCTCTTTCTATGTTTAAATTGTCTGTCTTATCTGTCTATAAATGAGTCCTCTTTGGAGTGAGAAGGGCGGGATATAAATACTGTATATAAGTAAATAAATAAAATAAATATTGGATAGAATTGGGTTTTGTGACCTTGGGCATTTCAGTGACCCACACAGCAACAGATTATGAATCACAAGTATAAAACAAAGAAAAGTCAGTCTTTTACAAGATATAAGGCTGGAGGAAACACAGCTATGTCAATGCTGCACTATTTTGAAAGTCCCAAACTGTATTTCAAGTGTCATAACTCCCTGCCTCCTTCAGCAATCCTGCTATTTTCCAAGTTTCTTGACTGGATAAAACTTTGTGATTTGTTCCCTTTTCATACATATTTTCCCTGAAATAAACTACAATGAAAGGGAAAGGGAAATGAATCACTCTGTCGCTAAAAATTGATTCATTTTAGCAGAAATCACTGCAGCTTTAGTAATAAAACTTGACAAATTTCTTAATTACCCTAATGTCTACTCTTTCTGTTACTTTCAGAACAATGACCTGCAGTAAGTGATCAAAGTGGAATCCTTCAAATGTTGTTAGATGTCAACTTCCGGTATTGTCTATTTTGACTATTGCTGATGAGAGCTGCAATCCAGGAATTTCTGAAGGACCTCCTTTTGACACCTGCTGAACAAGAGTTAAGTGTGTTCCTCCCTGAAAACTCATATCAAACAAAATGTTCCCCATGTGGAAAACATGCCAAGCTTGATTTCACTGAGAAAAAAGAGTTACTTTTAAAACGGTCTCCCACAGAATACTTGGAGAATGATGGCACCATATGGTAAGCTGTAGGCATGTCCAATCAATGAAAAAAATGTTTCAATTCTCGTTTCTAAAGTAGGGGGTGCTGGCGCTTCGATATAGAAAGTATTTCCGATTTTTTCACCCAAAAATTTCGGATATTTCCGAAAATTCGTAATGATTCTAAATGTTTCTAAAATGGCAGCCGCGCATGCGCAATCGCTACACACCGGGCTTGTATGGCAATCTTCCATGTGGACACAGAGGACGTTAGCCCCCACCTTTGCATCCATCGTGGAAGCTTCTGATTGGCCGGGGAGCGGCAGCCATGTTAGGCTGCGCTAAGCTCCCATTCAAGGTAGGTTGCAATTAACGAAACATTAAGAGACAATTAGAGGATGGGCCAACAATGGTTCAAATTACATTGCTGGTTGAGCTGTGAGACAATGTCTCGGAATGCGTATCAAAAAGCGAGAACAATCCGAAATAATTCCGATATATGATTCAAAATGATTTTTTGGACATGTCTAGTAAGCTGCCACTGAAGGCACTATTACCCTGATACAGTTCTGCTTCATCTACCCCATGCAATATAACTCTTATCTTCCAAATAAAGTTTCTGCAAAATGCTATTAGTGATTACTCTTTCAATTAAAAAAAACCAATTCAAAAGTATATAATATGATAACCCCTACACACATTTATATGCATTTTGGCAGACATGATCCTTTCCTAAACTGCTACTATGTATGGGCATATTACCTATTTCTGAGAATTAAAACAAAGAGTATAATTATATGGTGTTGTCTATTGTTGTCACATAGTTTATTATGACCTTTTGGGATGAGTGGAGGATATACGATCCACTTCACCACAGAATTAATAGAAAATAAGGCTGAACTGGAAAGTTTTCATGGGAAGATTTTTCTTGGATGTTGAAGTTGCGAACAGTGTTATTTCTGAGCAGCTCATTCTCCCCCCTCCCTCAAATCATCCCTTGGTTCTGAAAATAAAGGAGGTGTTTCTGACAAATTTTACCTGTCAGAATACTGTCAGGTCAGTACCCTCCTTTAAAAGAGTGGTTTCCACTTGCTGTTAGGTTAATAGTTATCAAGTGCTTTGGTGTCAGCAGCATGGGTCAATTTGACCTGCATTGCAGCTCTTTGTGTAAGCACACCTTCCATCAGACTCATCGTAGATCTGTAATTTTGTTATGAAAGATGGTAATTTCAGGAATAATTACTTTAGGCAAAAATCGGTGCTAGCTAATGTATGGAGAGTCTGTTGTTGTCTTATTAACAGGCCAGCCCCTTTCTCTGGCTTGTTGCTTCATGCTGCTTTCTGAACTCAGGCAGGTGAAACCAAAGGTGGGAGGGAGAGGGGGAGAGAAGATTAGAAATGATAAATGGGGTAGAAACTGCTTAAGGTCTCTGCAAAGTTTAATGAAAGATTTATCTCTGGAGGCTAATGTTCCTCTTGCTTTTACTGAAGCAAGAGTTTGATAACCTCTCATTGCACATTTGATAAATTGCACCTTTAAGTCATAACCAAAAATGACTAAGTGCATCTTCAAAACAAAAACAAAAAAAGGCTAAAGAAAGCTATCACTGTTTCGGAAACATGAGAATGTAATTAGAGAAAGATTCATTTGCTTCAGTATTGGACTTCCAAGAACGGACACTTGTGATTAAATACAGTGGACTCTTATCTGCAGAGGATTTCTTCCAGGACCCCTGATGATTCCTAAATCTGTACATGCTGAAATTGCATTATACACAGTGGTGAAGTAAAATTGTGTCCCTTATATAAAAAGGCAAAATTAAGGTTTCTGGGGGAAGTTTGGGGATTTTTAAAAAATATTTTCAAACTGTGAATGGTTGAATCCTTGAACAAAAAATCCATGAATAAGGGTGAGCATTACATCCAGCTATTTGTCTCCAATGCATATAATCCACCTTTCTGTCTGATCATAGGGAACTGCACTAAAGAAAGGCAAAAAGTAATGCAAATGAAAAATACAAACGCTAATTTCATAATTATAATATAAGGAGTCATACAATATAAACTGTAGTGAATGTATTCAAAAGATGAACACTGTAATAAATGAATAAATAAATAAACATCTCTAAGCAAATATTACACTATGCAACACAATTTTTGTTCCTGGGATATAAATGTCATTTCCCAATTGGTTATTTCATAAAAAATGGCAAAAGTTTAATTAAACTACAAAAATGTGCACATTTTCATTAAGGAAAATAGCAAAATTTTGAATTTCAAGTAATAGAAGCAGATGAAACAAAAACAAAGTTTCTGGAGTATAACTACCACTTTCAGAATAAGAACCACACAATTAAACAGGAAATAACACTTTCAAACTAGGAACAAAACTTTTTTGACAATTTGCTACATAATGTTATAGAACCTACATATTTTATGTGTGCATGCAGGGATATCAGACTTTGCTAGGTATAATAGGATATATTTTGCTATGCAGGAACACAGTAACATAGGTCACTGCCTATTTACAAGACATCTCTCATAAGCAGAATGAATATAGAGGTCAAGAACTGGTGACATTTCTTAAGAAACAAAGGCAAGGTTTTCAAATGAAAGGGGGGCTATACATAAGAACAACTGGTGGAGATGCCTGGATTTTTTCTCTGAAAACAGAATAGTAGCCCCTACATAGATATATTTGATGCTAGGTAGAATGTCACAAGGCTCTTGGTATCACCATGGCGCAATACTGCTGGTATTATCTATTAATTCACATCAGAACTTTTCCATGACATTCTAGCATTGCCAGTAGTGAGGAATGTTGAGAGTTTCAGTTCAACATCTGGAGAGATGAATGACTGCCATCCCTATACTGTAGCATACTATATAGCTGGAGAATAAAATATACACCCAATCATATTGTTGCTGCTAACAATAAACCACCAGTTAGACTGTTTTGGAAGAATGTGTGGGGGTATGAAAAAAAAGAGAGAAGGGAGAAATATTCGTGAGATGTAGGATAATCTATAGATACACTAGATAAAACAAACTCCTTTGTATGTAATATATGTAAAGATATGGGGGGGGGGACTGTTTTTATTTTGAAAATGGAAGTCTGAAGGAAAAGATGGACCTCTTCACATGGGACATTTTTGCCCTGTTTTGCTGCTTTTATTCATGGCAAGGACGGGGCTTGCGGTGCGCCATCCACTACGGAGCAAAGCAAAGTTTGGGTAGCGATGACAGAGTTACCTGCACTTTCCTCCCTTTTTGTCGTGTCATGGAGCATTGATGCTCGTTGTGCCATCTGATGGGGAGGGAAAGGGTGACAAAGCACCCTCTCCTGTCCCCTCCGTGTGATGAGAAGCAGAGGGAGGGTGCATGGGGTCCCACAAGCTTCCCTTTAGTTGGCAATTGTTGACACAATAGCACTGTCCAAAAGGGAAGTATGAAGAGATCTCATTACTCATTGTTTTGTTTTCAAGAAGCTTTAAAAACAAGCAAGCCCATAAAACAATGGTCAAACTATTGCTGTATACTAACCCTTCTTTCTAGTTTGCTGTTCTTGTGGCTTCTATGCTTTTCCAATTTCTGCTACCTTTTGTGTAGGCCAAATGTGAAATCTATTGTGCATAGTTTATTTGCCAAACTATGATTTGTGGCACTGCTCTATTTAATTTCTTGTGCTGTTTTACATCTACTTGAAACCACTAGAAAAAGTAATCTGTGGATTGGAATCAAGAAGTCATCATCTCTTCATCTTTTCCATCTTATTTCAAAGAGGTCACGGTAATGCTGGATCAGTGTCTGAAACCAGTGGAGTTGATAAGATCAAGTAAATAGAAGTTCATTTATGATAAGATGGAAATACTGTTTTTGGCTGGTTCATCCAGGCAGAAAAGTTTGCTCTGTTCTAGAAAAATGCACCCTTCCTCTGATAGATATTTGCATTTTGGGAATTGGCTTGTTTGTTTGATGCCCCAATGTTTTCTCTACATGGGACATAAGGCAGCTTATAGAGTATAGCTGAAACCTATTAATAACAACCCAGGCCAGTCTCTCATCCCCCCCCCTAATGTTTAAAACAAGTGTACATCATTTTAAAATGTTAATAAGAGAGCCAGCAGTGGTTTGAGTGTTGAGCTCCGACTCTGCAGACTGGGGTTCAAATCCCTGCTTGGCCACACATGAACTTAGGCAAGACCTTTCCTCTCAGGGTGTTTCAAGACAGCACCAAATTGCTGGTTTTAGTGAGGGGCAAAAAATCCCGGGACTTCAGAAGAAGTCCACATACAGATCTGTTGGTCCCAAAATTTCTGCCTCTGTCATCCACACTTTATGTGGAAATGCTGATATGCAAATTGCTGCAAAAGTTCCATTCTTTGTACTGGCCAGAGAAACGTTGTCCTCAAAATGTTTAATTAAGTTTCTGGCACACAAATAAAGTTTGTGGGGTATGAACACTTCTGTCCCAGTCAGCACTACACAGTCAAACAAAAACACGCACTTTCAAGCTAGGAACAGAACTTTGTCATTATTACTATCATTATGTGACCTTGCTGCCTGGCCATCTGTGCAGACAGATTTAGTTGTGTACTTGTGGCATGTAACAACAGGTTTCTGTTCCAGGGTTATACATGCCTGTTCCTGATTGCTCTTATTGTGTAAAAATGTACAATGTTGACTAGGAGGCTACAACTTTGTCTTGGCCAGAGAAACTGTGCCCTCTACATTTTTAATGAAGTTTCTGCAACACAAATAAAGATAATGGGGTAGGACCACTTCTGTCCAAGTTAGCACTACACAGTCAAACAGGAACAAACACTTTCAAACCAGAAACAGAACTTTGATATTATTGTCACTTTTTAGAGCCTGCTTGGCCATCTGTGCAGGCAGGTTTCATGGTTTACTTGTGGTGTGGGACAGTAGGATGATGTTCCTGGGTTAAAAGTGTCTGTTACTGTTTCATTGTATACTACTTACTGTGAAAGTATTTGTTTCATCCCAGGAACTTCATTCTTCTGCCGCAAACTTTATTAAACCGGTGAAGGACAAAGTTCCTCTTACCAGAACAAAGTTTTTGCCATCTTCTCAATGTGTTGTTGAAGGCTTTCATGGCTGTGTGTTTTCTGGGCTGTATAGCCATGTTCCAGAAGTATTCTGGAACATGACCACACAGCCCGGAAAACACACAACAAACCTTCTACTCAACTGTCACCTTTTTAGGAACCGACCAATCAGGAACAAACATCTAAAACCTGGGAACAAACCCAGGTAAAAAATATTGTGTTTTCTGATTGCAGGGACATCCTCCTGCGTTTTGAGGGAATGGTGTCTGGCCACTCTCCATTTTGCTGTGGAAGCTCCTGGGATAAAGGTACTGCCTGGACAGGCCCTCGCTTTCAAAGAACAGCAAAGGCAAACCACCCTCAGAACAAATCAAAAACACCTTGAAGGCATACAACAACAGTAACAACAATGAAATAAGAGCCACAATCTTGTTTAAATAAAAATGCCTTTGCTTGCCAATATAAACAGAGCAAAGAGGGGCTCAACCAAGTCCCCTGTAACAGAGAGTTTCACAACTTTGGGCCAGCCTTTTTAAGGTTTATGTGGGGAAACATTTTGGTGAAGACCCAGATATTTCCTGGGTCTTCACCAAAGTTTTCCCACATAAGCCTTAAAATCTCAGACAGGATCATACAGGAAAATGTGTTCTTTCCGATAATCTGGACCTAAGCCTAGTAGGAGTTTAAATCTCATAACTAGTGTTTTAATTCTGTCCAGAAATGGGCCAGTAGCCAGTGAAGCTGTTTCAAAACAGAAATTATATGCTTTATGTAACCCTTCCAGTCAACAGTCTGGCTGCAGCATTTCAGACCCAAATGTCTGCTTTTCAAAGGCAGTTCAATGTAGAGTGTTTTACAGTAATCCAGACAGAATGTAACCACAGCATATGCCAACACTGCTTGTTAGATTTGGCCCTTGCTTAAATTGTGCAGGCCAATGTCTCTTCTTCCAGTATAAGCTAGTACACCATTTTGCTTGTATGGTTTTGCTACACAGAAATAACTTAGGTATGATGGATTGGGAAACATTTCCTTGTTCACTTTGAAAAACCTATGGGAATTGAAATGATAAGAACAATGTTTACAGATTATGAAAGGGGAAGGATTCTCCCCGGCACCAATTCTGTACAGGATCTTGCCAGCCAATTAATTAGAGTATGCATTTCCTGAGAAAGAAAGAAATACCCCAATCATTAACAAGATGATATTGAAGCAAAAACAATATTTCTTCATATGTTAAATGTAGAGAATTTCAGATGTCCACTGGGTATCTTAACTTTCTTTGTCGTGTGCCTGCACCAGGAAGGATATTCCTTCATTGCCTATGTAATGCTACCTGTAGTGTGACTAGGCCCCACCACACGATTGCAATATCTTGAGGTATTCAAGAGGATCTAATAGCATGGGTGAAATTTCTTAACTCCTTCAGTGGTGTCTCCTTTTGGAGAAATGAATTAAGAGTATATGATGTCCTGCGAGTGTCATCAGATGCAGCAGAATCCATGGGATTTGGAATCTATTTTAACGGCCAATTGTGCACACAATGGTGACCCTATTGTAATTTGCATCTGCATCTGTGTCACCTACGGTAATGCCTTACAATCTGTGGAGCCATGGTGGGGTGAGGTTAAATGGGTCATTGGAGTAGCTCAAGTTAGCAGCACTAGGGCAGGTTACTATAAGTCTGGATAAGAAATTGAACTCTTTAGGTCATGGACTTGGCCTATCTCAGTGGATCACATACTCAGTTTTTATGTATTTCTGTACAGGAAGGGTCTGGCCCCAGCCTCAATCAGGAATAAACTTGCTGAATTGGAATTTGCCTCCCAGGCACAGGGGCACCTGGACCCAACTAATTGCTTTAGGTTCTGAAAGATCTTGGAAGAGTGGTCCTGACAGTACAGTCCAGTATGTGATGAAAACATTCCAATGGGTCTGTCTACATTAAAAGGTTTGGCATGGATTTGACCTGGTATTTGCCAGTCACTTTTTGAGGTCCTGCTTTTTCATGCAGCAGCTCTGACAGTCTTCTTTGCGGCCATAAGAGTAAATGAGCTCTTGGTCAAATCATTCAGGGATGACTCTGGTAGAGCACAGGTGGCAATGCAAGACCTGAAATTCTGGTCAAACTGGGCAGTCCTTCAAAACCAATCAGAAAGGTACAGGGAATATGGTGGAGTTGTACAATTGTACAAAAACTGACCTTTACTCTGTTAAGGCCTCATGACAATCTGTGGAAGTAAAAGGAAAAAATCTGGGAGTTTTGTTCTGGCATGTAGATTGCCTTTCTCTTGCAAAATATCAGTTTACATCAATTGCATTGCAAACACTGGGCCTGCAAGGGGTCAGTTTTGTAACTCACACCTTCTGTGTTGGGCCAGCCTCCACAGTAGCAGCTATGGGATGGATTGTCACCTTTACATGGTGAGGGGCCTTGCGTGTTCCAATGAACCTGCGAGCACAACCACTGGAGTCACACACTCCCAGGAGTGGCCACAGGGGAGGATCCAGACCAAGAACAATCCAAAGACCCAAAGACCTCAACAGCGGAGCAGGCGGAGGATAACATGGTACATGTTACAATGGCTGTGAAGGCGGAAGAAGGCTGCAACAGACTGAGAAGCCACTCTCGTTGTGTTAACCACACCACTGCTGGGACCTCAATCTGTGAAGACTGTGTGTTGACCGGCCATGCACCAACCTCCACACATTAAAAAAAATCACGCACAGGTGTCTTCCAACAAATGGAGGATCATCATCTTCAAACTACGAGGGACCGCCTAAGTAAATGAGTATGGGATTTAGTGCCCAGGATATTCAACACATTGGAAGGTGACATACCAGTGTTACATGCAGGCTTTCCCTGCAACAGTCTAATGATTATTGACCTCTTTTGTTCATTTTGTTTACAGCTATGGAAGGGTACGAAGGTGAGCCTTCATCTGTAGACACTTTGATTTTTTGAGCAGAGAGGCAGGCCTGTGGAAGTCATATTAGGATGCAACTGTGATGACTCATGGGCCTTGTAGTCCTGTTCCTAGTACTATTGTGGCAGACGAAGAGGAAAACATGGGATTTTCGCCGGTTCAGCCAGAGCCGGAGCCTCTCCACCTGGAGGATGTTTGCCCTCAAGAATTCAGCCAAACAGGCCTTGGGCAGAACTCCCCCCCGTTTTCCCGGAGGGACAATTATACTAGAGATAGAGGAGTCAGAGAGGCTAATCGCCGGAGCCTGAGGATCGCTGCCAAAAAACTAGCTGATTAGGTCTGCTTCCCTTGGGAAATTCTAAGGAGTCATGCATCTGGACAGAGTTGGGTTTCACTTCTCGTTCTCTAGGGAAAGTGTTCTGTTGGCGGAAAAACGAGACCCAATATAGGTGTTTGTCGCAAGGGGAACTTTGCGGAGTCAATTGATCAGCTTGAGGAGAGAGATCGTGTGTGGACTTCGTAATCCCAGTTCCTTGCTTCCCGGATCAAGTTTCAAGCCTTGCCTTGTTTCACGTTTGCCACGGACCTTGTTTCATGCTTCATGTTGCCTCGTTTCAAGTCTTTGATCTAGCCAAGAATCAAGTTTATTTTACAGCCTTGTTGTCAAGCTACATTGGACTTTAAAGACTCTGTCATTTCCCCACACTATTGCTTGGCAAAGTGTGTGTTTCGGTCAAGTGGATTAAAACTTTGAACTCTAATATCTTATATTGGACAATACATTTGGTCATAACTGAATGGTGGGGTAGACGGAGGGTCTGATGGAAGATCCTGCTACCACTATTGTTTGAGGAGAGGTGGGGGCCTCCTCCAGACATGCCAACTGTCCATCTTGGGTGCTGCTTTTACAAGCCCTGAGAGATTTGAGTTACATCAGGCAATGTTGGCCAGGAGTAGAGATTGCCTTGTCTACATTGCTACCACGTCTAAAGTGGATGGAGGATAATGATTCCAAAAAGTTGGATTTGAACTGACATAAGGTCAATCAGGAGAAGAGAAATGCCATGTGGCAAATGGGGGAGGGGGGGCTGGGTGATCCCCTAAACAGATATTGTGTTCAAAAGACCACAGCTCTACATAGCTGATGAAGTGCACCTCTTAGAGGAGGGAAACATTTTATTTTGGATGATCTGAAAGAGGAGATAAAGTGCAAGTTGGATGACCTAGTGGGAAAAAGTGACTAGACAGACACCTTTCCCGTTTGGTGGCATCTTCTTCTTCTTCTTCTTCATTCCCTCAGTTGTTTCCAACTCTTTGTGACCTTATGGACCAGTCCACGCCGGAGCTCCCTGTCAGCCGTCACTGCCCCCAGCTCCTTCAAGGTCAAGCCAGTCACTTCAAGGTTACCATCCATCTATCTTGCCCTTGGTCGGTCTCTTTTCCTTTTTCCTTCCTTTTTCGCCATCATCATGATCTTTTCCAAGTTTTCCTGTCTTCTCATGATGTGTCCAAAGTATTTCATCTTTGTCTCTAATATCCTTCCCTCCAGTTAACAGCCGGGCATTATTTCCTGGAGGATGGACTGGTTGAATCTTCTTGCGGTCCAAGGCACTCTGAGGATTTTCCTCCAGCACCAAAGTTCAAAAGTATCTAGCTTTTGGGTGGAATGGTAAATGTTAAATAGTCCCAGTAGGCATTTAAGGGCTGAAGAGTGGATTTCCATAACAGTCTTTATAATTTTTTTGTGGATTGTGGGGCTGTAAAAGAGACTTTTAACTCTGAGGTTTGGGAAGAATTCACTCTCAGGATGGCCTTCCAGTTAAGATTGGCTTATAGGTGAAACCAAATATTTTTGTGTGGCTCTTGAGATCTATAGTGTTTGCTGAAGTATGTCCTTGGAGGTAGTCAGATAGAGTGACACCTGGCCCAAGGACAGTTTTCACAAGGTGGCTTATAACCCATTAATAATTTCCTGACAGAGGGAATTCTTATTAACAGTGTTTTTGTTCACAGGTTCTTTCAGGAGTCACAGAAAATAAATAAATAGGTCAAGAAATAGCCCTTCAGATCCATTTTCCTGTGTCTGGTGTCTTTATTTCATGGTAGGAATGCAATAGCAGTAGAAGTCCAAGAGAACAGTCATAAGATGTTTCTCAAGGTATAAATACAGGTGGTAACGATCTCACTTTTATGCCTGAAGAGGTCAGTGGAAAGGTTATGCCTCGTGTACAGAAAAGAGTCTATGTGCTAAAGTTTGATGGAAGCCTGTCACCCTCTGGCAATGCAAACAGTGGAGTGGCAACACATGGGACAAAGTCAAACCATGTGTAGACATTCCCTATCTTTCAGAAACAAACAGGATTGCCCAACCTCTGGGAACTGCAGAATTGGGGAGTATACCAATCTAAGCCAGTTTTTCAAGGTCTCAATTCATTTGAAGTAAACAAGACAGTTCTACTAATTGCTCTCTTGAATGCACAGTAAGACCATTTCCTTGTCAGCAGGAGGGAGGGGGTTGTGGAGAAAAATCCCACATTGTACTTTAAAATGGGGCATTCCTTCTTCCAAAATGATCGATGATCCAGGAGAGATCAAGTCTTACCCTGACATAATGTTTCTTACAACTTTCAGACTGTCTCAAAAAGCAGGCCTAAATGTGACCTCTCATGTCATATTTATTGAGCACAACCCCAAACAGACTTATTCAAGAGATTTTGAGACCACTTCAAAGGATGGCAAAGTTCAGTTGATGCCTCTTACAAATAACCCCCTTTACCCAAATACTACGCATTTGAGGAACTTGTAAATGGTATATCAGCTTGAATGCTGGGCTAAGTCTCTGGGGGACAATAGTTTAAATCTGTGTTCAGCACTGAAAACTCACTCTTGGCCTCAGAGGAGGGCTATGGCAAGTCTCTTTTGAATAAATCTTATTAGAAAGTCCTAGGATATGGCAAGCATAGGTCCATCTATCCATCACTTCATTTATATCCCAGCATTTCCCCAGACTGGAAATGAAGGTGGCTTACAAAAAGGCATAGAATACAATAAAACACCTATAATTAAAAACATACAGTATTAAATAAATAACAGCAGAATAAAAAAAATTCACTTCAAAACAGTTTAAAAACAGTATAACACCATAAAAGCTGCTTTTGTTAAAACTAGTTTTGCAATGATTTCTGTAAAAAAAGGTCTCAACCTGCTGCCAAAAGGAAAGCAAAAGAGGTATTATTCTGGCTTCGTAAGGGAGGGAATTCCAAAGGGCAGGAGAAGCCACAGAGATGTACTTCTCCCACATTCCCACCAAACATGCCTTGGCAGGTAGTGGGATACAGACAGATGCCTCCTCTGTAGCAGTTAAATCTCAGGCAGACTCATATAGGAAGAATAATTCAATAATGCTGGTGAACAACAGACATTTCAGGTGCATAATAGATACTAGATAGGCCTCTGCCACCATAATTTCTTTAGGAAATTATGATTCTGATCATACTTTAAAAACCCACATTTCCTCTATGGGATTTGAAGTCTTGTCTGACAGATTCCACCTAAATATTAGTAAGAACGTCCTGATGGTAAAAGCTGTTCGGCAGTGTAATATGCTGCCTCAAAGCATGAGGTAGTCTCCTTCACTGGAGGTTTTTAAGCCTTAAGCCAAGTCTGGAGTGCTATATGTCAGATGTGATTTAATTGTGTTCTCCTGTGTGGCAGGGGGTTGGATTGTATGGTTCTTGTGGTCTCTTCCAATTCAATGACTTTATGAGGGAATATGTTTTAAAAAAGTGAAGTTTTAAGCATGGAAAAAAAATGTGATCCAAATTATCTACATTTTGGAGCAGGACTTCCTAGATATCCATTACTTTCCCATAACAAGGCTGATGTATTTGGAAGCTAGGAGAAAGGCTGAAAAAGTATTAGAGAATAATTGTCAAAATAAAGTATAACATTGGTATCAATTTTCCAGTACCATTGCAGACTTCAGCTCAGATCACACCACAATGAACTGCAATCTTTATTTTCTGAGTTTAATTCTACACCCACTGACTTCACCCTCAGTTTTACAATTCGAAATGTTATCAAATCCCTGCTTGTCATGTTGATGACTAGATTGATATTGTACATAAGGTTGCCTCTGAAAGACTACATGGAAATTTGAATTCCCGACGAACACACTGGGTAGATTATTGAGAGGAACCAGGAACAAGGTCACCATATGTCACCAAAATTAAACCATTTCCATGTTAGGCATGAGTCCAAGAGAGAGTGTTGACATTTAAATCCTACAGCTCATGTTCAAGGTAGCAGAAGGACCATCTGGTCCCATATTAGACTACTGAGTCATTAAGATCTTGATTAGAAGCTCTTCTCCAAATGCTCCCATCTTCAGATGTTAGTCTAGAGGTTAGTTAGATTTTGATGAGAGATATGGTTTTTTCAGCACATTGATTCTAGAACTTCCTCCTTAGGGAAACTGGTTTGGTGCCAACATAGTTATAGTTGAGGCATAACAATACTTTAAAACATGCCCAGGCTTTTAACTGGCAGTGAGTTAATTTTTTTATTGCTGCATTTAAGTTTTATTATGGCTATTATATTTTATGGTCTGAAACATTTTTCTTGCTCTTTAGTGTTTAGTTTTAATGATTTTGTGATATTTTCATGCTGTTTCTCCTACTGTTTTAAAAATTATTTTGGAAATTTTGACAAAAGAATAAGTGGGATATCATTTTTTAAAAAACAAACAAATATAAAGTCCAATGCCCTGTTGTGTAGCTTTTCTCATATTTTTAAAGAACCTTGTACTTTTTTTCAGTAGAAAATGTACTGCTTCCATTATTGTTACCTTGCATGTAGTTCCCTTAGGGAAAATATGGAAGCAACATTTCGAAAGGTACAAAAATGTAACAAATGTAAGAGCAAGTCCCATTTTTAGGAGGGTTACTTGAAAATCTGTCATGTTTTTATGTGTTCTAGAATCTTGAGGATCAATGAAAAAACAAGTACATCTGGGACAGAAGCTGAAGAAATATCATGGCTTAAAGAAGGAATGAATATTAGTTCGACAATAATTTATGAAGAATTTCTGTTCAAAGTTTTTTCCCCTCACCTCTGAAAATAAATCCAAGCTTTATAATTAAAAATCTTATAGGCAAAAGAAATTGTACTAATGCCATTGTGGGAAAATTTTTAATAGAGGATGATTTAATTTTAGGCAAATAAGAAGATAGGCTAGAGTTAAAATTGCTGGAAGAAACATTAACAACCTTAGATATGCAGATGATACTACTTTGATGGCTGAAAGTGAGGAGGAGCTGAGGAGCCTTATAACCAAGCTGAAAGAAGAAAGTGCAAACCAAGATTGTGGCAATGAGACTGATTGATAATTGGCAAATAGAGGGAGAAAACCTCTGGAGGGAAGGATATTAGAGGCAAAGATGAAGTACTTTGGCCACATCATGAGAAGACAGGAAAGCTTGGAGAAGACAATGATGCTGGGAAAAATGGAAGGAAAAAGGAAGAGAGGCCGACCAAGGGCAAGATAAATGAATCATATCCTTGAAATGACTGGCTTGACCTTGAAGGAGCTGGGGGTGGCAACGGCTGACAGGGAGCTCTGGCGTGGGCTGGTCCATGAGGTCATAAAGACTTGGAAGCGACTAAACAACAAAAAGTAGATAGAATTGGGTTGCACTTTAATATTTTTAATATATACATGCCAGCTCTAATATGCTTAGAATGCCACTGACACCAAATAGTGCTTGGTTCCATTATATATGAATCTCTGAAGCTTCTCGCTTTGAGACTTTTAACAAGAACTGTCATATCAGATATTTTACATCATTTTTACGGATTGATTAAATATTACTTTCTTGTACTTTGCAGATAGTCCTTCCTTTCTTCCTTTATAGTGAAACCCTTCTGGGGAATTTTCTACTTTTTATTGTAGGGAAAAATATTATTACTCTAGTAGGGATCCACCACCTTGTTTTAGAAGGGTTTAAAAAACAACCTGACTTACGTTGGTGAGCTTTGCCTTTATCACTACAGCACCATGAGCCTACACTATATTATCAAGAGATAAATGGAATCCATATTCACTATGAATTGAATAGTTAATTTCTTCTAGTAATGAATGTGGCATTTTACGTAAGATAAAGGTATTTTAAACTTTTGCCAATTAAAACAGACAGCAGACTCTCCAAGGATGAATTATATGTATATGTAAAATGGATAGGCCTTTATGATGAACAAGGTGGCCAGTGGGATTCAGTAAGATCAGTACATTCTGCAAACACTGTAGTTTTATATACTTCTTGTAGCACACTTTTAATTAGATGATTATGAAAAGGGCACACTACTTTATGATGCATTAACCTTCTTCACAATTAGAGACACGATGGGAGCAAAGATCTTGAAAATAATCTTGTCGAAACCATGCCACTGCAAAAGAAAGAGAAGGCAGCCATTAATGCTATTCTGCCTTAAGTGAGCATTTATCTTTGCACTGAAGATGATTCAAGCATGCAGTCCTTAAAGCAAACAAACACATTTCAGCATATTTTTATGTGGTCTCTGGAGTAATTTTGCACTACAATTCTAAATGCTATTACAAGGCTATTTGACTGTGTGTGTGTGTGTGTGTGTGTGTGTGTGTGTGTGTGTGTTTGGGGAGCAATGTAGGCTAAATAGTAAAGTACAAAATGTTAGACAGAATAAGAAGCATATTTGACATTAGTATTATGCAGGCATTCAGCTTGCTCAAAGTGAAGATGGGCAATAGCAGAGAGCACATGAACACACGCTAGCCCAAAGAATCTCCATCCCCTCTTTTCCCAAATCTTTGACATATTTGTTGAATATGGATGGAGATAGTTTCTTTTTTATTAGTCTGTATCCAAAAAATAATCCTACCAAACTGAGATGGTAAAGAGTTTGGATACCAAATCCTATGAGGAATGGCTGAGGGAATGGGATATTATTTACCCTGAACAAGATAGCCTTGAAGATAGAAAAGTGATGTAATGGCCATCCTTAAATATCTGAAATGATATCATGTGGAAGATAGAACAAGATTGCTTTCTACGGTTCAAGGGCAGGATCCAAATCAGTACATTCAACTAGCATGAAAGGAGATCCCTTTGGAAATAAGGTAATGCATTCCCGTTTATGGTATGTATAAGAGCTATGTTAAGGTCTATCTATAGACGATCGGTCATGGCTGAGTAGGGATGTTGAGGTAAGTGGTCTTTTGGAAGGAGGTGATTACTCAGGATATTGAAAGCAACTAGAGACTGGATTAGATTTTAAGTGTGCTTTTGAAAAGTGTGAGCACATTATAGCGTTGTTAAAGATGTTAAAATCAGGGGGTTATTGAGTTGAGACAGGCCTCTTCCACACTGGCTTATATTTCAGGATTTATCTGTTTTAAATTGGATTATATGAGTCCCCACTGCAAGATAACCTGGGATAAACAGATAATCTGGGATCAGATCCTGGGATATAGGGGCAGTGTGGAAGGGGCCAGAGGGAGAGGTAAAAGAGAGAAAGTTTAGCAGTCAAGTTTCAATCAGGTAACTTCTATCAGAATTAAAGTGCTGTGATGTAGGACTGATACAGATTAAATAAGTAACAGCAAGAACTAAGCCAATGAAGCTTACCAGATAGTCTTGACTTGTACAATTTCCTTTAGTTGAACATATTTTGTAATATACACACACAAAGTGCTATTAGGATGATGATGAGTTGTAAGACTGCAAATTTCAACCTAGGTCTCTGCAGTCCAGTTAAAACTGTTCATCTCTTTGTTAGCCAGTGGCTGTCATTTGCACATGGTGAAAGAAAATGCAGCTGTTATGGGGGTAGAACTATATAGTGCACCACTAGAGAAAAAAATATATCGGTAGAAGGAGATGGTGGAAATAACAGAAATGAGATTGTCAGCTGCCAAACACCCACAACTCCCCCACCCCTCTCCATTTTCCTCTGCAACATTTCCCTCTCCAGTTATTTTACAGAAATCCTGGCTGGCGGCTGCAATTCTCAAACAAGAGCTGCCAACTTTCTGGAAACTTCCCTCCCCTCCAACTCCCCCCAAGCCAGTTTGACAGCTGTAACATCCTTTCACAGCTGGCTATTTCTATGCAACCTTTAGGCTGAGATGAAAGAAAGGAGGAAAACCTGAAGAATAACAGTATCCATTATTTGTCAAATGGAAAGTTAAGCATTTTTCAATGGCAGGCATATTTGGCCTGAGATTGAAAAAAGAGTCCCGATAAAGCTGCAGGAACTGCATGTTTTTTCCCCTCCCTTCCCACACATATTCTGAAGGAGATTTGGTACCTATCCAGGAAATTAGAGAATTCCCATCCTATCTCCCTCCCGAACACACACAATGATAAAATCAATTTTCACAGATTTTTCCAATATCCATATCAATAAAGGGAGAGATACTTTTTTATAAACTTGCCTCTGAAAGATGGTATAAAATGGATAGGCAGTATTTATGCCAAGATTCTCCTGAGCATTTTTCAATACAAATCAGTCTCTCTCCATAGATGAGATGATAGTTAGGTTGTCTTCTGTGCTTTAAGTGCAGATCAGAATTTATATTTGCTTATCTTCATGTTGGCCAATTTCTCTTTGGGAAAATTGTCTTTGCATAGAAGATGGTCAAGTTCCATTTTATCTGCATTTCTATTCTGTTAATAGTGCTTGTTGAATTTCAATGAGTGCAAATGATTGTCTTGTTATAAAGAACAGAAAAGAATGGAGAGATTTATAGGAGCATAGAAAGAAAAAAATGGCTACATAACCGACCAAACGGAATTTCTCTCCAAAGAAAGTATTTAATAATAGAATCAACACATTAATATTCCTCTTAAGGCTGGTGAACTGAAAGGAAAGACAAAAAAGGAGAAAGCATAGTTTGTTTATGATCATTTTAAAAAGATCCAAGAAAGCTAGTCCTGAACTATAAATTAGTTGATTGACATGTCAAGATGCAAATCATGAATTCCTTTTGGAAATAAAATGGTTTGAAATCTTACAATGTGTTGTAATGCATTAACATTCAATCTATATTTTCAGACTATTTTCTGAAATGTCAACATTTTCAGTACAGTAATATTCTTTGGAACGAAAGTAGAACACGTGGGAGAAGAGTTTACATATTTGTCTCCAAATATTTGTGTGATGCTGCCAGTATATCAGACTCTGAATTTCCTGAAAGGAAGTAGGAGAAATAACCATGATCAAATTAAAAGGATTTGTTTAACAGGGATGAAGGAATTGAAAAGGAAGCAAGATAAACACATATGGTACAATACATTTGCAGTGTTTTATCTAAGCATCAAAAAAAGAAAAGATTGGAACTGGACAATTGGAGCAGGAGCTCAATATTAGAAATGGACAATGGTTAGCATTCAGAATTTCGCAGACTGCCTTTCTGTGGCAATGGTGAGTATAAAAAGAGAAATGTAGGGTGAGACAAGAACAGAAATGTGGCAGCCCCTATAAGAATAACCAGTTTTTACTTTAACACAACCTTTCATGGAGTGATGAGTGTAGACAATAATGGATACTCTCTGCCACACAAGACTGAATCAATACATATTTTAAAAGAACAAAGACTTCCCCCTCCCTCCAAAATTAACAAAGGCAATTTACAAAACAGCTCAAAAAGATTAAACAGAAAACACAATGGAAACAGAAAATGTGTATTCAATATTAGGGTTGTGAAACTTGGCAAAAAGTGCTGTTTTTATTCCAATTTTTACCTCCCCCCAGTTACATTTACTGGGGAATTCTTGAAATTGGAGGGGAGGAGTTGCCATTTTTGGTCTTGTAATATTCAGTACATTGGAGTCAATGGGGGAACTTTAGAGGCTCATTTCTCTGTCATTTGTAGGCATATCAGGATTAAACTTGCCTCACTTGTAGGCCACATTTAAGATTGTAAGCCTGCCAAGTTTCAGAATGTTTCACCAATCCACTGATTTTTTTAAACTTGTTAAAGATTTCACCTATACACACACACACACCACAAGAGGGGGTTCTGGAAATTGAAATTCCAAACAATGCCTACCATAAGAGGGGTGGAGAATGGACACAGTGAAACCAGGCCTTTGATTGGCTGAGAAAGAAACATGAGAAACACACACAGAGAGAAACTTCAAATCCCATCATTCCCCACAGAGGCTCCTGCAATGCCTGCGCTGTGCAAAGTGCTCCTGGGAAAGCAAGTTTTTTTTCTCTCTCTCTCATTGCAGCCTTATTTGTCTCAAGTGAGTGCTCCGCTGGGGAGGGGATATATGCTGGTGGACCCAGAGATTACTAGAAAATATATTGATCAAATCCATGAATAATCAAATCCACAAAGGTGAAACCTACAAACATGGAAGGCCAGTCATACAACAAAACAACACACACAAACCTGTTTTAGTCAAGAAATAAACTATTTACAAAAATGAATTTATTTATTTTAAATGACATTTTACTGCATTTTAATTTTGTTTTTACCACACCGCTACTATTTAATTGCTTTTTAACTTTTTTATTGCATCTTTAAAAATTGCCTAGTGTGGAGTGTTAGCCACCTTGAGTCTTCACGGGGAGAAAGGCAGGGTATAAATGAGGGGGAGGAGGAGAAGGAGAAGGAGGAGGAGGAGGAGGAGGAGGAGGAGGAGAAGAAGAGGAAGAAGAAGAAGAAGAAGAAGAAGAAGAGGAGGAGGAGGAGGAGGAGGAGGAGGAGGAGGAGGAGGAGGAGGAGGAAGAAATAATCATTCATTATGGAAAATGTGTACAGAGATTTAAAAAGCAAGCCTCACAGATACAAAGGAAAAGTGGGATGGGAATGGAGAGGTGATTCAGGCAATTATTGTTTTTTATTATTTTATTATTTATTTTATTTCTAGCTTGCTTTTATCCCAATCGGGACTCAAAGCGGTGAACAAACATGTAATGGAAAACATTACAGAGCATAAAAATAAGTATTACAAACACAACAAAATCAAGGCTGGGACTTTTTTCTTCACATTCTTACTTCCATCCCTCTGTTTCTAATCTTCACAGGCCAATCACTTTTTAGGCTGGATTGAATCCCAGATTATCTGCTTATCCCAGATTTTCTGGCAGTGTGGACCCATATACACCTGTTCAAAACAGATAATCTGGGATCAGATCCTGGGATACAAGACGGTGTAGATTCAGCCTCTGTTTCCTAATGGTGTTCCTAAAGCCCATTCTATAGCCTATTCTATACTGCCTCCATTACTCTCAGTTGCGACCTGGCTCTGGTGCTTCAGTTTGGGCTGGATGAGGACAAACAAGCTGAAGCTTAATTCTGACAAGACAGAGGTCCTCCAGGTCCGTCGCTCAGCCGATCGGGGCATAGGGTGGCAACCTGTGTTCGATGGGGCCGCACTCCCCCTGAAGACACAGGTCCGCAGTTTGGGAGTCCTCCTGGATTCATTGCTGACGCTTGATGCTCAAGTATCGGCGGTGGCCAGGAGGGCCTTTGCACAACTGAAACTTGTGTGCCAACTGCAACCGTACCTTGTGAAGTCTGACTTGGTCATGGTGGCACATGCCTTAGTTGCCTCCAGAATGGATTATTGCAATGCACTCTATGTGGGGCTGCCCTTGAAGATGGCCCGGAAACTACAACTAATCCAACGATCAGCACCCAGACTGCTAACCAGAGCAACTTACAGGGAGCAGTCAACTCCTCTGTTCAAGGAGCTCCATTGGCTACCAGTCATTTTCTGGTCCCAATTCAAGGTGCAGGTATAAATCCTTAAACAGTTTGGGACCCGTCTACCTTCATGACCGCCTTTCCCCTTATGAGCCTGCACGATCTCTTAGATCTTCAGGGGAGTCTCTCCTCTCATTCCTACCCCTATCGCAGGCTCGGCTTGCTGAAACGAGGGAGAGGGCCTTCTCTGTAGTGGTCCCTCGGCTCTGGAACTCCCTTACTAGGGAGATTAGACTGGCCCCAACCCTGTCTGTCTTTATCAAACAGCTGAAGACATGGCACTGCCAGTGTATGTTTAAATAACCACCAATTCAACAGACCCCTACAACTGATGCATACTTTCCAGCACTTTATTTTCCTTCCTATTTATCCTAACCCACATTATTCCAGCCGTCTCCCCTTTATCAAAAGCCCTTGCACTTTATCAAAAGCCCTTGGAATTATGTAATTCTTGCGATTGACCCTCTTATCCATAGTGGTGATATTGATATTATTGCCTTAACTTGCTTGGTCATTCTATGTTTTATTATATGGTATGTTTTTAACTGATTATTTTACTTGATTGTTGTACTATGGTTTTTTAGTTATTGTTATGTTTTTTAATTTGTTATTCTTTGTTTCTGTGTTGGGCTCCATCCTATGTTAACCGCCCCGAGTCCCTCCGGGGAGATGGTGGCGGAATAGAAAAATAAAGTATTATTATTATTATTTGATTGCCTTGCCATTGGCCCTCAACTTTATTTTTTGGCTTGGCTTGGCTTGGCTTGGCCTAATGACCTCTCTCTAGCATTGAATCTTTTCAATTTTTTCTTTATTTTTCTGATTGTTTTTATTTAATGGGACTGTGACTGAGAGTTGGGGATGAGTGAATGAGGTGTGTGCAACCGCGTTTGGGGACTTGGGAGGAAGAAAGAGAAATAACACCTCTCTTTGCTCTTGATGGGCTGTGCTTTTCTTTAGGAATTTTTGAATGGCCCTGAGAGCCTTGAATCACTCTTTAGCTTCTTCTTCTCCTCTCCTCCTCTCATTCAGAAAATACTTTCAAAAGATTAATAATAATAATCATCATCATCATCATCATCATCGTCATCATCATCTCAGCAAACAAAAAGAAAAGCCCAATTCTCAGAAAACTGCTACGTAAAAATCAGGGGATGACCCAAATATTACAAAACTTGGTGGGCTAAGAGTGGTAGATGTGTCCTCCAAGTGTAGTCATTTTCATGTCACTGGCCCTAAAAATGATGGAAAAGGGAGCCCAGGAAGGCCCCCATTACTGTCAATGGGCCAGATCTAATCACATTTTTTGGCTGTGGACCAAAAATAGCTATTTGGGTACCTGCCCGCTTTCGGGAGACATGCAAAAATGGATCCACAGGTCTTCTGCAATTCGGCCAGCAGAAACGGGTCAAGGTTCAGCCAAAACACACAAGCCTACAGATTATCAAACCAGATAATACACATTATCTACTGGATTATCTGTGTCTACACTGCCATATAATCCAATTCAAAGCAGTTATTCTGAATTTGATATGGCAGTGCAGAAGGGCTTTTTCTGGTCTTTTCCATCAGGTGTTGCCCAGAAAATAATTTGATCAGACTGCAAGAAGGAATAGATGAAAAGCATGCTACTCCACAATGTGACTAAGCAACTCATTCCATATTACCATCTTTCCTTCACTTTAAATTAGTCTATATTTATCCATCCCTACTTCTCCTCCATGAAGGTCTTCGGTTTATATTGAAACCTTCTGAATTATACATGTTATGTAGGTCTGCCCTCAACTTCAGTGACCACAGAAAATCTAACAACTTTTTGACTGCAGACACAAAAGCCAATATATGCACATTTATTTTAAGTTAGAGAATTGGAACTAGTATTTATCAGTATGGAAACAATATATAGTTACAAGACTGGCAATTTTTATGCTTGTTTTTCTAGGACAGCCTGAAGTCCTTGTAAAAGTTTATAAGTAATTTAGATTAAAAACAGTTTGAAGCTCTCCTAATCATAATTACTATACCCAAGTGTCCAACTTAATTTGCATTTCCAGTCTGTAAGTGCATGAATTATGGTCAATAACCCTCCCAGCTGAAAGTTTTATTGCTGTTTGCTAAATAAGAAGGAAAACGAATAGCAAGGTTATAAATCATGGAATAGCAATTGCTGTAACTTGTGGTAGATCATAAGTGCAAAACCAAGTCCAATATATATTACTCTTTCACTCACCCCCATCTCTGGAAAAAAGTGCATTTCTATTCAAATTACTTCTACTCAAAAGTATGGAATCATGAGAGATGCAGTTTCGTGAGGCATCAGCATTTGGCAGAGAAGGTTACAGTACATGTAAAGGTTTTCCCCTGACATTAAGTCTAGTCGTGTCCGATTCTGTGGGTTGGCGCGCTCATCTCCATTTCTAAGCCGAAGAGCCGGTGTTGTTTGTAGACACCTCCAAGGTCATGTGACCAGCATGACTGCATGGAGTGCCATTACCTTCCTGCTGGAGTGGTACCTATTGATCTACTCACATTTGCATGTTTTCAAACTGCTAGGTTGGCAGATGCTGAGGCTACCAGTGAGTATTCATACCGCTTCACGGATTCAAACCACAGACCTTTTGGTCAGCAAGTTCAACAGCTCAACGGTTTAGCCCGCTGTGCCACTGGGAGCCTCCGAGAATGTTAAAAATCTTGCAAAATTACAAGTTCCATGTTTCCGTAGCATTGAGCCATGGTAGTCAAATGGCATTCATTCTAATTTTAGTCAAAATTGGCAGACAATATATGAAATGAAATTTGGATTCATGTTTACTCCACATTAAGCCGAGTTCACTTCTGTGTTTGTTGATGTTACAGTTACCATAAATTAACAATTAAAACTTGCTCAAGGTAATTTATGCCAGGGTTATATATAACCCATTAAAGATTTCCAAATTTAAGTGCTGAAATTTTACATTTCAACAGTGTAGTGCATTCTTTCTGGAAGATTACAAAAAGCCATATCTGAGAACTTTTGTGGGCATAAGAGAGACTATCAGAGACATGCCTTATGTGAACATTGGCTTCTGCCAGGTTTTATTCATTACAAAAATCCATAGAATGCCAGATTTTTAAAAATAAGCAAGAAATCTAGGTCCTTATGATAATTAAATCTCTTTAAAACTATTTTTAAAGATATCCATATCCAGCAATGGTACCATCCATATATATTCTGTATATTACATGCATTTTTTCATAACTGTTTCTTCTAAATTTCCATAAAGTTTGACACTCTTCTCCCCACCCCTCTTCTCCCCAACCTTTATTCCATACTTTTGTGTTTTGGTTTTAAATGTATCCTTCTGCTTTATAAAATTAGTCTAAGCCTGAGTCCTGTTGTTTAATTAGAACAAAAACAGATTACGCTAGGAAGTGTTCAGAAGAGAGTTCAGTTTATAATAAAGTTCATAATAAAATGGAGTTTTTCCCTATCTTTTAATCACACTGTTTAGTGCACTCAGTTATCTTGTGTATTTTTCAATGAAGAGGTTTCCACACTGCAGACATTTGGCCCTGCCCACCATCCCTCTTGGCCCTGCCCACCATCCCACAATTTCCAACAGCAGGGAGGGAGAGAGAGAAAAGGGATGGGAGGGAAATCCATTTGGAAAGGCAATAGCAGGGGCTCTGGTGATGTTTTGGACTGCAACTCCCACAATTCCTAACAGCAGGGAGGGAGAAAGAGAAAAGGGATGGGAGGGAAACCCATTTGGAAAGGCAAAAGCACTGGCCCTCCCAACACAAGACACAGACAAATCATTGAAGGAAGAAATAAAGGTACCCTAAAAGGCTATTCTATTTTATTTTTTGCAAAGTAGAAGCATTATGAGTTAGTTCACAACCAAAACTTCCTGCTTGGGGAGCAAAAGGAAATTGCCCCAAAAGTTTATTTTGACTCCTCCCCCAATTTCCCCTCCCACAAATTGGGTGATCCTAACCTGAGAGCAAGGAGTGCTACCTCAATAGAAATTTGACAAAACATTTGGAGTTTTGAGAAAAATCCATTTCCTCACCTCTTCCTGATATGTTGGGAAGAAATGATGCCCTCAACGTTCAAAAGACTCAAAACTGCACTTTAACCAAAACAAATGTGGTGAACCCAGTGGAATACCAGATTTTAAGTGTAGAACTCAGTGGAATTTATGTTATGTGATGAAGTGGTTAGTCTGTGTGTATGAGATGTATATGAAACATAGATTGATTTCATATTTAGAGTAAGTTCTCGTATTGTACTTATGTAAAATTACAAGTATAACATAATTTGAAAAAACCAAAACACTTCTGCTCCCAAGCTTTTTTGATAAGGAATATTCAGCCTGTATTAGCATTATTAGCATTCTATCTAATCATTTCATTTCATTTAATCAATCATGAGTCATCTCTGCAGCAGACTAGGACAAGAGGCAAACAGAACTATTTGGATTCAGTTTGTTAAAGATTTGTAAAGGGTAGTAGTTGATGTTGTTGTTATTATATTTATAAGAGAAAGCTTGCTAAATCACTAAGCTTACTTTGTAATAGCTCAAGATAATGCTATGGGAGCACATCTACTATCGAGAGGACTTTCCTTAAGCCTGAGGCAAGAAAAAGGTTGCAAAAACATCAGCCAGCCCCTGGCCCACAACATAGGCACCCCCTGATATTCGAGGCAGATGTTTTTGGCCAGAACAGAAAAAGAATAATACTTTTGAGATGGGAATAGACCGAAGGTTTCTGTAGTAAATGTCCAGGAAGGCAGCAAATCAAGCAAAATGAATTTTAAAAATCTTCCTAGCTAAAATTCAGTTCCTAAAGGCTTGTCAGATTAGGAATGTTTTCACTTGCCTGAAAAAGGAGAGAAAGCAAAGAGTATCCCTAAAGAGTGCTTTCCAAAGCCTGGGAACAGCCCTTTAAAAAGTCTTCTCTGTTGTTACAACCCAACATATCTAAGAAGGTGGTGGGACTGAGAAAGGTTTGCCTGTAAGAACTTGAAAAAGTTCATACAAAAAATATAGTCCTTCGAACTGCTAGAACTCAAACTATATTTAGCATTACATGACATGAGCACTGTTAGTTATAAATCAACCAGAAGCCAATGAAACTGCTGGAATAAGACAAAGTAAGCAAGACAATCAGCACCTAACTGTAAGCAAACTGCAACCATGTCAGATATTTATGGTCCTTATCAGCAAGCATTATAACTATACTGAGTAACAGAAATTGTGCTACAAATTTTATCTAGATTTTCTACATAAAGGGAGCAACCAGGTGTCCAGCAGCAGGCAAATCCAGGTAGAGATGAGCAGTGGTTATGATAGAGGAGTCTCATAAGTTGGCAAAGTACAAAGTCAAGTTTATCAGCATGAGGAAGAAGCACCAGAACAACATGGGTATATGCTTGTCTATATATACTTTCTTCTTGACTGGGCTTCTCTTTGCTGATATTATCCTAGATTTGTGCATACTACAATTAACCTCATCTTCCTTCCAAACTCATAATTCCTGTCATTAAAGTAATATTGACATGTACTTGCCAATACCTAACTGGATTATTAGGAGGTGGCCGAGCAATGAAGGTCAATATCATCATTTCTACAACCACACGAGAGTGAATGCCTCAAGAAGCACTTGTTGTGACCAAGGCTATCCAGACTGGCATAGTATTGTAGGGGTTGTCTACACCAGTAAAAAAAAACAAAAAACCCTCGCATATTTACCCCTATTATGGTGCTGAAAGACAATTTCATTACAGCAAAACAATTTCATTACTGTAACAACATTTATTGATGTTTGTGTTCTTTATGTTATCGCTTCATACAATTGAATGTTTTATACTATTTATTTGTATTGCTTAATTTATTGTATTGTATGGCATTGAATATTTGCCCTTTTTATGCTGTAAGCCACCCTGAGTCCCCACGGAGAGATGGGGCAGGATATAAATAAAATTTGTTGTTGTTGTTATTGGTGAAAAATAACAAGAACAACAAACTTTATTTATATCCCACCCCATCTCTCCATGGGGACTCAGGGTGGCTCACAGCATAAAAAGGGCACATATTCAGTGCCATACAATACAAATACGTTAGCCGTAATCCCATACATTGATATCTTCAGGAATTCACCTTAGTCCTTGGTGGCCAGAAGATGAGACAGTAAAGCAGAAGAACAGGAAGACGTCAAACAAAAGAATGTGAAAAGTTATGTGATGTTTACACAGTTCTAGTAAAAAAAAATCTCTTTATATTCATTTAAAAGTGAGCTCTCAAGGTGGCTACATTTTTGGTGTTATATCTACATTTACAGAATTCTACTTTTGCGACATCCTCTGGACATAGTGGATCAAAGTGTAGTAAACTTGAAAAGAACAATTAAGTTTTAAAAACCTATCTAAGCCCAGCAATCTTCCTACAATGGAAATCAGCAAGATACCACTGGAAATACCATAGATGTTCAGGGTGGCTCTGCAGTAGGATTTCAATTCTTCAATCTTCAGAATGTTAAATCCATACTATTGATGTGTCTTGACCCATGAATATTTCAATATTTAAGTAGATAGCATTAAATAATCTTCCAATTCCTTTTAACTCTGTGATTCTGCTCTTATATTTTATAATATTCAAGCCTGGGGCTTTTTATTCTCACATAAATTGTGACATGATCTTATCTTGAGTTCAAATCACTGAGCTAGCTAGCTCGATTTGTCTTCCTCACTGAACTCATTGCAGCACAGAGTTCATTGCTGATGAGATTTATCTTTGAAGCTTTTTGAGAGTTATTTCAGGTATTCTCCATTCATGATTTTGCCATGATCAAAGGTGAAGTGCAGATTAAATAAAAAGAAATACTGTTTCAATAATAGTGAAAGATCAGTTCTTAAATTAAGTTTGGAATCTCTCTTGGAAGCTGTGTTTTTGACAGTAAGAATTATGGTGGTGTTCTAGCAACCTTGCCACCTCTGAGCTCAAGGACAGATCTTAAAACTGCTCAACCATATATTATCATCATTAATCAGGGAAGATAGGATATGGTAGAAGATGTTCCCAAAATTTTGTCATTTCACCACTCCCATTTTTCCTCTCCAACATCATTATTTTGATGCTAAACAGTTGTAATGCACAGAGCATTATATTACATAATTTGTACTTAGACATCTGATGCATTGAAACTGATCAAGGTCCTACCCTTAAGGAAAAATGCATAATTATAGAAACTACTGCAATTATATCTGAGTCATCAGCATACACATAAACTTTTGGAGAAAAGGTCTTGCTAATATGATCTGACTGCTACTCTAGTCTTGGGAATATCATCGCAACGAAGGGTATATGAAATGATATGTGTTAGTATGACCACAGAACCATTTATTTTCCCTGTATAAGCTGTATTATATAATAGATTACTTCCATGTGTAGGGATCCGGGGGAGCAAGAAGAGTCAGATGAAAATGTGTAGGGTTGATAGGCTTAGAGATCTTTGAAGTGAAAAGTTGTATTTGTCTCAAGTTGCAAAGATGAGGGTCTTCTACAGTTCCTTTTCTGTCTAAGGTCACCCCTAACTGGCCTTGCTTTCTCTAACATACAATGGAAATACTGGGAAATGTTATCTATGTTGAGGCCAGGATATCCTTGCAATGAAACATTACAAGACAATTTCTACAATATTTCCTTGATAATAGCTTCAGAGGTTGTCAAATTTGCAGAAGCTATTAATAAAGAACATCCCATAAACTGGGAGACGTTGCAGTAGTTTCCTTTGGTTTTAACCTGCTGGGAGGGTCAAGATTCTACCCATCCCATAATGCACATTACTTCGTAATTTGAACTATTTTTTCTGCCATTGCAATGCATTGAAAAAAAATTAAGAATGTGGGAGAAGAAAAGGGAAAATTTGACATTTTAAAAAGTTGCTGAAATGGTGGGATGACAGAGGATTGCTCGGGACTGTCCTTTCAAATCAGGACATTTGGAGAATGGGAGCATATGCTGAAAGATCCAAATAAATTGCTGGGCTTTATTTTTACTTTTGTCCCTGACAGGCAGAGACTCCAATTTCAAAGGAGCCCCTATGAGTCATTTGAGTTTTCAGGAAAATATGTGTTCTTATTTGTCTAACTAGGGCACTTCCACACAGCCGTATAACCCAGAATATCAAGGCAGAATAACCCACAATATCTGCTTTGAACTGATTTATCTGAGTCCACACTGCCCTATATCCCAGTTCAAAGAGGATAATGTGGGATTTTATCCAGCTGTGTGGAAGGGGCCTGAGATCATGTTCACTACAAAACATCTCATTCAATAAGGCAAATGACAAAATAGTGACCCCCCCCCCACACACACACACACGTACACACACAATGCATATTATAGCACCTTGTTTCTTCAGGTGATGGTATGACTGCACTGACTGTATCATAACTGGCTAATTTAGAAAGCACAGACAATTTGAGTGACATGAACAGCTCTGTTTTCCAACAGAAGGGAGTTTGAGAAGAACAGTCAAGTGGTGACATACCTACTCCCATTATTTTCTGTTTTATTGTGAATAATGTGTTAGATATGGCACAATGTGGGTGACTCCAGAACTCCTCCAACCACCACCATTAGCAAAGGGATGTGGAAAAAAGAACCTCAGTGTAATTTTGGGATTTGCAGCAGTGGTGGCAGCGGTGGTCCAAGGGTGGTCATAACCTTGATACCATAGTGATGGGACAAGCTGAAATCTCCACATTTGCTACTGGTGGCAGGATAATAGAAGTCCTCATAGGGGATTACCTAGAATTTTCAAACATGGATCTCCTCTAAGTGTCTCATGATATTACAAACTCCAGTATTCCATAGGATGCAACCATAGCACTTAAACTGGGATTATAGTGCTATAATTGTGCAGTGTGAAATGACTCAGGGAGAAACTGGGTGTTTCACTGACTATAGTAAAGAAGATTCTCCTATTTTAAAAAGGGATATGGCTTTGCTTTTGCTTTTTTTTTAGTGTCAGGAGCGACTTGAGTAACTGCAAGTTGCTTCTAGTGTGAGAGAATTGGCCGTCTACAAGGACGTTGCCCAAGGGATGCCCGGATGTTTTGATGTCTTATCATCCTTGTGGGAGGTTTCTCTCACGTCACTACACTGGAAGCTGGAGCTGACAGAGGGAGCTCATCCATGCTCACCCCAAATTTGAACCGGCAACCTTCAGGTCAGCAACCTGACCTTCAGGTTAGCAGTCCTGCCGGCACAAGGGTTTAACCCATTTTGCCACCGGGGGCTTTGGTGTCGAATCAGTCAGTGTTATGATTGAGCCTCATGGCTCTGTTACTGACAGACGTGGGCGTAAGACTCCTCGAGAGTCAGATACTCTCGAGGAGCGAGAAAGAAAAAGACTGCGAGACATTTTTGCAGCACCATCTGACGAAGAGTCTTTTGAGGGGTTTACGGAGAGAATGGAGGAGGGGCTGGTTAGCTCGGAGGAGGATGAGATGGATTGGACTCGGGTAAGGGAGGAATTGGGTGCCACTGGTCATGATGGGATAGAAGATGAATGGGGACCTTCAGGATTAGACCCATGGCTTAGCTGGAGGGATGGGACGGGATCCACAGCTGGAGATGCTGTGGGGCGTAGTCAGAGGTGTTCCAGCTCTGATGAGGAAAGTGATGAGGAAACGCCCGGGTTAAGGAGGACAGCTGACAGTGATGAGGATTTGTAACTGGCATAAAATGGGGCTTGGGAGCAATTGCAAATTGCGTTGGGCAAGGTAATCTGGACGAACGCTTGGGATCTGTGTGGGACGCTTTCCTGAAGACTGGTGTGTTTTCCTGTGCTGAGACGTAAGTTGTTTTGGAATTCAGGGTCAGACGGCGGGAGGAATTGTGTGGGCATTTGTTTGTGCAAACCTGTGCTTACTCTTATTAGCTTGACCTTCCGTCGTCTTCTTGACGGACGCCATCTCCTGTTTTGAAAACTCGGACTGAACTGACCACGGCTTGTCTTCCCCCCTTCTTGGACTTGGAATCTACAAACGTCTGCTTCTGGCTTTGATCTACGGAAAGGAACTGGGTCTACTCTACTGCTACAATCCTTGGCTGATCTGTTCGTGTGGGAAATCCTGTCTGCTGTGTGTGTGGGAGCGACGCAAGTTACTCTAAGCACAGTGTTGGCAGCAGAGAGGAATCTGCTGCCAATTAGTTGCATTCTTTTGTATCTTTTGTTCCTCGGCTTTTGTATTGTTTATCCCCAGGCTGAAGCAAGCAGTTTGTTTTTACCCGGATTAAACTCCGGTTTAATCCGGTTTATCTTTTGTACGTTTTTTCCTTGTCCCTTTTTTGCTCCTAAAGGCTAAAATTGCCTGGCCCTTGTGTTTTACGGGCATTTTTGAGTTCTGTAATTAAATAAACTCTGTTATCTTGAACCTTGTGGCGTTCTGTCCTTGACAGTCAGTCTGTTTGTATTATTATTATTATTATTATTATTATTATTATTATTATTATTATTATTATTATGACACAGCAAACAAGATAGATATGCTGGATTTCATATCACAAAATCACAAGTCGAACACTTCCCAAGTGTCTAGGACTGTGTGATGTATTTTCGGATGATGCGCGCAGATCCCAGCAGGGTGGCCTTTTGCAGCTGGCAGATCGTAATTTTGTCAATGTCTATTGTTTCCAAATGCCGGCTGAGATCTTTTGGCACGGCACCCAATGTGCCCATCACCACTGGGACCACCTGCACTGGTTTCTGCCAGAGTCTTTGAAGTTCAATCTTGAGGTCCTGATAGCGGCTGAGTTTTTCCTGTTGTTTTTTGTCAATGCGACTGTCACTTGGGATGGCGACATCAATGATCCAAACCTTTTTCTTTTCCACAACTGTGATGTCTGGTGTGTTGTGTTCCAGAACTTTGTCAGTCTGGATTCGGAAGTCCCACAGTATCTTTGCGAGCTCATTTTCCAATACTTTTGCAGGTATGTGATCCCACCAGTTCTTTGCTGCTGGGAGGTGGTACTTGAGGCATAAGTTCCAATGATTCATTTGGGCCACATAGTTGTGCCTCTGTTTGTAGTCTGTCTGTGTGATTTTCTTACAGCAGCTGAGGATATGATCAATGGTTTCGTCGGTTTCCTTGCACAGTCTGCATTTTGGGTCATCAGCTGATTTTTCGATCTTGGCCTTAATTGCATTTGTTCTGATGGCTTGCTCCTGGGCTGCAAGGATCAGGCCTTCTGTCTCCTTCTTCAGGGTCCCATTCGTGAGCCAGAGCCAGGTCTTCTCCTTATCAGCTTTTCCTTCAATTTTGTCAAGGAACTTCCCATGCAATGTTTTGTTGTGCCAGCTGTCAGCTCTAGTTTGTAGTGTGGCTTTCTTGTACTGGTTTTTTGTCTGCTGTGCTTTGAGGAGTTTCTGATTTTGGACTTCAATCAAAGCAGGTTCTTCGCTTTGCTTTACATATTCTGCCAGGGCATGTTCTTCTTCTTTGACTGCTTGTTTTACTTGTAAGAGTCCTCTGCCCCCTGATCTTCTAGGCAGATATAGCCGGTCAACATCACTGCGAAGGTGCAGTGAATGATGAATGGTCATGAGTTTTCTTGTTTTTCTGTCCAAATTGTCCAGTTCCATCTGTGTCCAGTTTATGATGCCAACAGTATATCTTATGACAGGTACGGCCCAGGTGTTTATGGCCTTGATGGTGTTGCCTCCATTGAGCTTGCTTTTGAGAATTTTTCTGACCCTTTGTGTGTATTCTTTACTGACCACAGTCTTCACATGTTCATGCTTGATGTTGTCCAGCTGTAATATGCCCAGATATTTTTATTATTATTATTATTATTATTATTATTATTATTATTATTATTATTGCATTTTAGTGGAGCTGCAGTTGATAGTTTTGTTAAAACTGGCCCTTGGAAATATAGAAGTTCTTGCCACCAAATTTTTCAAAATTGTCATGTTACTGATTATATGAGAAAACCTACTTTTTTTAAAAAAAAATGTTTTGTCTACTGTAGTTCAGAAGTCTATTTATGTTATGCTTTGTGGAAACAGAAATAAGTAGATAATTTTGCATGTTGCTACTTAGGACCTCTTCATAAGGGGCTAATAGCCCCATTTTACTGATTTTCTTTGTAGCCTGGACGGGGACTGTCAAGCGCCATCAGACTGTGCTCAGTAGGCCCCACCCACATTCCTCCCAAAGTGGAAGGGAAGCGTGGGATGGAGCTTCCTCTTCCACTACAGGGAGGAAAGTCTTTTTTGGGGTAGTTCCAACAGAACTTTTTAAAGTAACTATTATGTTGTTTTTATCTTGTATTGCATTGTTTTAAAATCTAATTGTTTTAGTGGATCGTGTGTATTGTATGCTATGTTGTTGTCATATTCTCGTTGTAAGCCTCCCCAAGTCCCCGCAGGGAGATAGTGGTGGGGTAAAGTTATTATGATTATTATTATTATTATCTACTCGCACTTTCCTTCCTTTTTCTCCATATGATGGAGGAAAGGATGGTAGGGCAATTCACATTGTCACGTATTGCCGCCTTTTCTCCCATTTGATGGGGACAAGGATTGGGTGCCAATGCACCCTGTCCTGTCCTGACCATGTGATGGGGGAAGGAGGGGCCGGGCTGTGGCACAGCTGGCTAGTAACCAGCTGCTATAAATCACTACTGACCGAGAGGTCATGAGTTCGAAGCCCGGGTTGGGTTAAGCCTCCGACCATTAATAGCCCCGGCTTGCTGTTGACCTATGCAGCCCCGAAAGACAGTTGCATCTGTCAATTAGGGAAATTTAGGGACGCTTTATGCGGGAGGCTAATTTACAACACCATAAAACTGCCAGCAAAACACGAGGAAAGGAATGAGGAAGTACAGCCACTACTGGATGGTGAATCAACAGCTGCCCCTGTGGCCGGAATCGTGAAGCTGGAAAAATGTTAAAAATGCCTCTGAGTCTGTCTAATGTATGTTGTTTGTCTGTTGTCATTGAATGTTTGCCATATATGTGTTCATTGTAATCCGCCCTGAATCCCCTTCTGGGTGAGAAGGGCGGAATATAAATACTGTAAATAAATAAATTAATTAATTAATAAAGGATGTATGGGGTGCCACGAGTCACCCACACTTTTCCTTTTGTTGGACAGCCGGTTCAACAGTACGGTCCTGTTGGGTCATGTGAAGAGGTCTTTAATTTAGTACAGGTAGAAGTGTTTTTCACTGAACTCTTTATCAGAAAGTTGATCATTATTATCTACCTGTGGAAGGATTTTGTGAAAGTGAAAACCTTGCACTTGTTTGCCTTAACTAGACTAATACAAGATAAAGGTTAAACATTTTATATCTGAAGTTGTAAAATACTACAAAATCTAAATTGTTCACATGGGCAGTTCAAATAGTGACAATTCATTTTCTGCACACAGTTATTAAAATATTGTATACAATTATCTTCAGGCTAGGTGTATAAGGTATATATGAAACACAAATGAACTGTGTGTTTAGAATCAGGTCCCACCTCAAGGATTATTTCATTATGTACCAATATGAAAATACAGGTACAGTGTTCCCTCACTTATTGGGGGGGGGGTTATGTTGCAGGACCACTCGCAATAAGTGAAAATCCACGAAGTAGGGACGCTATATTTATTTTAATATTTATACATTATTTTAGTAGATATACACTATTTTAAGTCTTTATCAACCAATCATATGTTGATAAATCGCCTCCTTCTCCTCCCGTTGTCACTTGGGCTCCTTTTCTCTCCCTTCGGCTTCTCCTTCCACCCTTCCTTAGGCTGTAAATTGTAATTTTTATTATTTATAATAGTATTTTAAAGTTTATTGAAAAACCGTGAAACAGCGAATCCGCGAAAAGTGAACCGCAAAGTAGTGAGGGAACACTGTATTACAAAATTGTAAAAAAAATAAAAAATTAAAACTCAGAAATCTTCTACTCCCATGCATTACAATAAGGGATCCTCAATGTGTATTATTTTACATTCTTTCTATATCTGGATCTCTTTTAACATACTTCATTACCAATCTCTGTTACATTTTAATACGTACCAGAATAGCAAAATGTCTTACTTAATTGCAGCAATTGAGCATGACAGTTCTAAATCATAGCCTACGTGTTTTAAAGTAATATTTCATGACAAAAATGTAATCAAGTAAGTGTCAAAGATATTCTTTAATTATCAGTTCTTATGCTTTCTTTTCTGGTTGACAATTGATTTTGAAGTGACATTTTGCTCTGTAATATGACATTGATTATAGTATCTTTGAACAATATATGTTGTTAGCTACTGTATGCAATATAGCTTTCATTTTCAAACCAGAATATATGACAGATTTTAAAGTTTTCTGCACTTCTATGTCCAGTAACTAGAAGAATGCTTTCTGACACAGGTGATTTCCCCAAAGAATTATGAATCTGCTAAAAGTGAATGTAGAACACATTAAACGTGCAGTTGAAATGCTTATCAGCTCTTCTCACAGATAAAACTTGAGGATTAAAATACTTATTGCAAATGTATTTCTACTGTCCTATAAAACATGTGTGACACCACCTTAAAATAGCAACACTTGATGAATTTGATCTTTGAGAATGCTGACTTAAATGTCCTGATCTGTGGCAGTTGTATTGAATTATAATTAAAATTTAGGTATCCAACAGATTTTGCACTTTTTCTCAATGTACAGCATATTTCTTTGGAATTCATATACTTCAAAACATACATTTAAATTTGACCTCGAATCTTATTAGAGTCAGTTGCCGTGCCCAATTCAGGGTGCAGGTTATAACCTATAAGCCCTAAACTGTTTGGGCCCCTCCTATCTTCGCGATCGCATCTCTCCCTATGTCCCAGCTCTGACCCTTAGATCCTCCAGTGAGGCCCTCCTTTCACTCCCACCACTAGGGACGAGGGAGAGGGCCTTCTCAGTGGTGGACCCCCACCTTTGAAACACCCTCCCCAAAGAGATAAGACAAGCCACGTCAATATCATCTTTCCGTAGGGATCTGAAAACCTGGTGGTTTCAACAGGCTTTTGAAAGTGACTAACCTGAAACCCTAGACGCCACCCTGGCCATTATATGGTCCCTGTTCTGCATTTTATCCACTTCCTTCAATTTTGTCATGGTGCTAATTTTTACTAGTTTTACCATTATAGCTATGCAGTAGGTTTGAAGTAGTGTAATCCTGGCCTATGCGCCTTGCTATCGATCACACTTCACCCCTGGCTTTATGTTATTTTTACTGTGTGAGCCCTACCTCAGCTCTTATACCCATCTTGTCCTATCTGAAAAATTATACCCATTGGTTGTAGAATCACCAATGGAGCAATTTGAAATTGCTTTTTATATCGAACGGGTACATTGTTTTTATATGTTTATTATGTTTAAGTTCTTGTTATTATTATTGGACTGTTGTATTTTGTATGATGTATAGGAGCCCTGGTGGCGAAGTGTGTTAAAGCACTGAGCTGCTGAACTTGCAGACCGAAAAGTCCCAGGTTCAAATCCCGGGAGCGGAGTGAGTGCCCACTGTTAGCTCCAGCTTCTGTCAACCTAGCAGTTCAAAAACCAATGCCAATGTGAGTAGATCAATAGGTACTGCTCCGGCGGGAAGGTAACGGTGCTCCATGCAGTCATGCCGGCCACATGACCTTGGAGGTGTCTATGGACAACGCCGGCTCTTCGGTTTAGAAATGG
This sequence comes from Anolis carolinensis, assembly GCF_035594765.1. Lineage (NCBI taxonomy): Eukaryota > Metazoa > Chordata > Lepidosauria > Squamata > Anolidae > Anolis > Anolis carolinensis. The sequence continues at coordinate 50,029,911 of NC_085842.1, read as the reverse complement.
AGATGAGCACCAACCCCCAGAGTCAGACATGACTGGACTTAACGTCAGGGGAAACCTTTATCTCTACCTTATGATGGTATTGAATGTTTACCATATGTAAACTGCCCTGAGACCCCATGGGAGATAGAGCGGTATATAAATAAAGTTTTGTTGTTGTTGTTGTTGTAGAGTATGCTCACTAAAACCATTGCTGAATGAGGAGTAAAGGGGTTTATCCTCCTTGGGACTAACAATAGGCTTTGAAGGAAGATACACTTTTAAATGTTCTTGAGAGAAAACACACATTTGTATATTTAAATGTTTCTTTCTTGAAAGGTTATTCTAAAATGCAGCAGTTATGGAAATAGAATAAAATTGTAGATACAACACATTAATGTAGATTTCCCTTCCATATAACCCTTTTAGAAGGATTTGCATTCAATATACTCAAAAAGGCTTACAAGATGACAAAGAATTACTTCTTATTTCCATCTAAAATCAAATGTTTTAGTTCTAAATTAATAATAGGCATCAATCATGGGACTGGATCACACCCATATGATGGTTCAGTGTAAAAGGGCCCATGGATTGAATGACAGTACAGTGTTCCCTCACTTATTGCCGGTGTTCTGTTCTAGGACCACCCACAATAAGTGAAAATCCACAAAGTAGGGACTCAATGTTTATTTTAATAAATACTGTTTATTAAATACCTCCCTCCCTTTCTCCGCACCCCTCAGCCGGGGCCTGCATCTGAGAAAACCCACGAAACAGCGAGTCTGTGAAAAATGAACCACAAAGAATTTGATAATCTGGCAGTGTAGACTCAGATAATACAGTTCAAAGCAGATAATGTGGATTTTCTCCCTTGATATTCTGGATTATGTGGCAGTGTAGAAGGAACCTGCCACCTCACTACTGCTGCTGTTCCACACATTTAGGCCCCTTCTGCACTGCCATATAATTCATTTTTTCAGAGCAGATAAAGCAGACAAGACTCCAATTCCCTCTTCTAAAAGTTTATACAGTGGACCCCAGAGGTGTCTAGAAATTGATAATATTTTTACATGTTTTGCCCACCCCCAATCATTTTAGGCCAACAAGATGCGTTTTTTAAAACAGAAAGGAAAAAGAAAGTGGTTTTCATTCACTTCCTCTATATATTTTTTTTAAAAAAGGACCTATTCTGATCATACAATCTCAATGGCTCCTTAAATATGGTGAATGTAGTTTTGTGTCTGTACTATTTTATTTATTTCAGAAGGATGTAATGAGGTTGCAATCCTACAAAAACTTTGGGCTGGGGCAAACAATACAATCTCCTAACTTCCCACAGTTGCTTTCTCTTGGATTAAGATAATAGTGATGTGGAGCAAAAAAATTCAGAGCACACACACACACATACATGCACACTTAGCCATAAGCATCTGAACTGTTGTGCTGCAAGTAGTCCCTTAATAAAATGAACCAGGTTTTCCCCAGATTCAAATGGAATTGGTAAGTACTGGAGAAGGTGAGTCAGTGAAGCTACTGTAATAATTATCCAGCTAAAGAAAGTCAAACTGTTGATACATCAAGTAAAACTCTATTTAAGCATATGGCTTAAAAATATATATTTCAAGTGTAGTCATTCTTTGATAAATAATAAGAAATGTATATGCTGATGTCTTTATATTTTTACAAATGTTCCAGTAAAAGTATGTCATGCAAAATTTTGAATGCATTTGAATAAAACATTTAAACCAAATGTTCCAACTCAGATAACATGGGGATTTTCTTCAGATTTTTTTTAATTTGGAAAATTTCTTAATGTTCCTTTTTTTAAAAAACACATAACTGAAGGTAACACATCATTCTTAACACATGAGCCAGGATCCTGTTGGCACATGATACTATTGGTTCCCCTTTGTCCAAGGTGGTGCATTGGTGGCAAGAGAGGGCAGACTAAATCTACAAGCTCCAAGCAACTTGTTTCTCAATGCCTTCCATCCTTTTCAGCTGAATATTTATTAGTGATGTGCGTAGTATTTGTATCATCTGTTTCATTCATCTATTCATTTAGTATTGTCCACTTGGATGCAGAAAACGAAAGATGCCATTTTCGGACAAAACAAAAGGCAACATGAAAGAGAAAGCTGCATAGTCACTGTGCTTGCTTTTGTTTTCGTTTTGTTTTGGGCTGTGTAACAATAAGCAGATACTGACAGAGAGCTGCTTTCCCATGACATGTGATGTGTACCAATAGGTGTTAATAATAATATTAATATTAACAACAATAGTTACTCTGGGACCCTAAGCTGGGTCTGAGTGAGAGCTGTTTCCCCATGACCGCTGATGTGTGCCAATGTGTGTTAATAATAATATTATTAATAATAACAATAGTACTCTGGGGAATGCAACCCCACGTAGAGTGCATTGCAGTAGTCTATTCGAAATGTGAGAAGAGTATTGGCCACTGTGACCGTACAGGTGCAATTGGCGCACAAATTTCAATTCTGTGAAAGCTCCCCTGGCCACTCTTTCAAGTGGTAAGAGTTTTATTCACAGTGGATTTGTGATGTAGAGATATAGCAGTTTCAACTTGGGTCCATCATTTTGAAACACCATGGGTTTTCTTAGAAACCGTATTCACTGTGATTTCTTATGGAACTTAGAGACTTTCATAACTGAAAAGTTTTGTGGCACAAACTAGACCTTTAGATTATTTCTTCCTTCTGTTCACTGAGTGAATAAAAGAAAGAGCAATACATTCAAACTTCAGGAAAAGTGAGTCCATCTAAACATGAAGAACTTCCTGATAGTAAGAGTAGTTCAACTGTGGAATGGGCTGCCTCAGGGGGTGGTGGATTCTCCTTCTCTGGGGGCTTTTAAGCATAAGTTGAATGGCCATCTGTTGGGTGCAGTTTGATTCTATTTTTCTACATGGCAGGGGATCTGACTGAGTGGCTTTGGTGGTCTCCTTCAACTCTGTGATTCCATGATTCTAAAGGAACTAGACACTTATGTGCTATTCGTTCTGATGTCACTGAGGCAGTGACTTCACTGTAGGTTGTAGCCTGAGCTTTCAAGGAACTCTCCAAATCACTGAACTGCAGGACAGGATTCCACAAATTAGATAGCTCCTTTAAATGTGGTGTTAGCAGTCCACTAACACCACAGTTACCACCAGGTGTCACTGTACCGTATATCCTCTCCCAGCAACTTACACCTTAAATCCTGTGCTGGGAGAAAGGTGGAATATAAATTAAATAAACATGTGTGTGTATATGCGTGTGTGTGTGTGTGTATAAAATAAAAACATAGAGCTCTCTCACACATTCACATTCTCCACAGCAGCAGATCAGTGCAGGGATGGTTTTTACAGTCTTGCTCTTCATTTGATACTTTCAGGTATTAAATAAGTTCATGGAAGACAACAAATTAAGGGAAGCTCTCTCAGTATATGTGTGCCTTCAACACATCTGTTGACTTATGGCAATCTCATTAGGTTTCCTTAGGGTGTCAATTCTGAAGGAAAAAGTAGAATGGTGGTGATGATGATGATGAAGATGATGATGATGATGAGGAGGAGGTAAGAAAACTCAGAGATAAGGTAAAGGTTTCCCCTGATGTTAATTCTAGTCATGTCCGACTTTGGAGGTTGGTGCTCATCTCCATTTCTACCCACATTTGCATGTTTTTCAAACTGCTAGGTTGGCAGAAGCTGGAGCTAACAGTGGGAGCTCACCCCACTCCCTGGATTTGAACCACCATCCTTTCAGTCTGCAAGTTCAGCAGCTCAGCAGTTTAATCCATTGCGCCATTGGGGGCTCCAACTCAGAGAGGCTTTCCTCTCAAATATAACCTACAGCACCTAGCATGGTGGTCTTCCATCCAAGTGCTAACCAGGGCTGACCCTGTCTACTTTCTAAGATTGTGCCTAAGAGAAGGGACAGTGTTAGTCATTGTGAAGTTCAATACTTGACCACTATGTCAGACTGGTATATTTAATGTGTATATCAGACCTTCTGGATTGAAGAATATTGTTTTATGTTTCTTCTAGCCATGGGTCTATGCACGCTACACATTATTGATGCCTCTTTTACTGCTTTAGCTCCATTTTGTGATCTCAAATTCCGTGGTCTGAGGTTTTGCACCAATGATGTTGTACAGGAGAATGAACTGCAAGTTCTTCAGCAAACTGCAAATAACAAGGTTCTGTAGAGGAGGACCATGGTCTTTAAAGTGGTATCAAACTGCTGTAACCGGGAAGTGCAAATACAACCCAGGTATATCACCATTATATAAAAACCCGATGTTCCAACCAGAATGTGAACTAGAGACATTCATGTCTGTTTTGAAATGTGGCATAGAACAGATTTACATATAAAAGTCAATAACTTTTTCCCCCTTTTTCTTTCTGTGATTAGTTCAGGCCATACATCAAATAAAATGACAACAAACAGCAACCTGTCAACTTTGGCAAGGAACTTGAAAGGTCAGCCTAATCTCAACACCCTCCTGTTTCAGGAGACTGCTCTCAAATAGTTCAGCTTTTCAAATTTCAAACTCTCTTTCAAGCTTTCTTGACACATACTTGTAAGCCATTTTAAGGGCAATAATTTATAATTAATTTTATTATACCTTTATAAGCAGATCAAAGTTTTGAAACATCAGCAAGCAGAACCCTGCTTGCATTATTCAACTACAAATAATTCCCCCCAAACATTCTGTAGCATTATTAGACATTCAACAAACATCAAAGTTAGCTAGCTTTGCAAAAATGTTTAGAATTTGCAACTGATTTTATTATGATGAAAATAATGGTGCCACTTGACACCAAGAAGCCATTTTTAAGAGGTATACATTATTATAGTTGCAAGACATCATGGAAACACTTATCTGGTGCAACTATATTATAGAGCTGCTGACGTACAAGAATGGCTCTACCTATTTTGAAAAATCCCCTATGAGAATCCTTTGGGGACTGCATCATTTGAGATGAGAAGAGGGCTTGTTTTTTTATGTTTCTCTGTGAAATTATGAAAATTCAGTGGCTTGAGTCCATAAACTGTGTGGGCAGAGAGCAACACCCCATTTACCCTTCCATCTCTATGACACTCTGCAATAGCCATTTATTGGCAAGGAGTCAGTGCCTTTAGAGCAGTGGTTCTCAACCCGTGGGTCCCTAGATGTTTTAAACTTCAACAGCTGGTAAACTGACTGTGATTTCTGGAAGTTGTAGGCCAAAACACCTGGGGACCCACAGGTCAAGAACCACTGCTCTAGAGCCTGATGCCAAGCATCCAAGCTGCAACTGATTACAATTTCACTGTAAGGAGAAGAGATCTGGAATTATTTCATATCACACAATTTTATTTAATTTATATTCTGCCTTTCTTCTGGGACGTGGCCCAAAATGACAGTATGTTTTCACTATAGCCACCCCCCCCAATGAAATCCTGGGATTTTCAAACTAGACTTGGATGTTTAGAGTCCTCAGCAAGAGAAGACTAATGCCTCACCTAACCACAAGCCTTAGGATTCTAGAGGATGCAGCCATGATATAAAGTAGAATCATAGTGGTGTAATGAAAGATATACAGTACGCTCTGAGTTAGCTGGTTCTCATGAAGATTGGTAGATGCCAGGTAAATGTGATTTCTGCTTGTTTGAGAGTTACTGTCTGTGTGTGTGTGTGTGTGTGTTTATACATACTGTATGTGGTCTTTCCCAAAGGTAATGAGAAATATTTTATTGCATATACCTGTAATTACAATGCATGTACAGTAGAGTCTCACTTATCCAACATAAACAAGCCGGCAAAACGTTGGATAAGTAAAAATGTTGGATAATAAGGAGGGATTAAGGAAAAGCCTATTAAACATCAAATTACATTATGATTTTACAAATTAAGCACCAAAACGTCATGTATTACAACAAATTGACAGAAAAAGCAGTTCAATACATGATAATGTTATGTAATAATTACTGTATTTACAAACTTATCACCAAAACTTTGCAATGTATTGAAAAATTTACTACAATAACATTGACTACTAAAAGGCAAACAGCATTGGATAATACAGAACGTTGAATAAGCAAAGGTTGGATAAGCGAGACTCTAACTGTATATGCAATATGGGCTCCTTGTGTTCAAAATCAGTGATCCCAGTTTTGCTGCCAATCTTCATAGCAATGGAGGAAGTCTTCACTTGAGATGTTCTTCAAAGTCCTTATTCAGCTGCCTAGGCATTTTCAACTGTCTCAAAATATGTCTTTTGAGGTGGGTTTTGAGTTCTGGAAAAATCAGGGCTGGGTGGGGAAGCATTCAGAATAGTCTTCACACATATAGCCATTAGCCACAGTATTCTCAGTTCTTGAAACTGAAGGACACTGTTCTAGTTTCATCTGCATGTTCACCCATGAGAAAACATAAAACTACTGCACAGTTTGCTAATGGACTGCTACAAAAATGTAGGCTCAATTGAAAAAGACCAAACTGTATGCCTGGGTTCCTCCTCCACCATCAACCCCATTTTTTTCTGTCTTAGCCCTTCAACACTGTGCAAAAAATCATTATCATTACTTTTGGGGCAAACCATGTATGTGTCTGTGTGTGTGTGGTGCAGCCTGTGGTGACATCTTCAGGGTGGAGTTAGCTTCAACACAGTCTTCCCTGTCCTTTTAAGGCCATCTACTTTAGTAGCTACCTACATCTCCTGGTTTTGAATTGTATTTGCTAACTTCTCACTGCATGAAGAAGTAGTTTTCATTTTCCTTTTGGTATACTCTGATTTCACTATTGGTTTCAGAAGGAAATCCCATCTTGTATCTACTTTTCTCAAAGAAGCTGGACATCGATTGATAGAGCTATCCCAACAGGTCCTGTGGTTTAATTTGGTGATGATTTTTTAAATAAAAAGATAACCTAGTATTTTCCAATGTTGACCCATCTCTGTATATGTGAAGAATATGATTATCATAGTGTGCATTCATTGTGTACTTATTTAGGTTGGGTTGGAAGCAGAGATGTTATGCTGCCAGCTTGAGTCTCCCCAGATGGAATTGTTCTCAGAATATTTATTTATTTCTCACATTTATATCCCGCCCTTCTCACCCGAAGGGACTCAGGGCGGCTTACAACAACGACAACAATTTGATGCCCATACAAATCAATATAAAACAGTACATAAAACTATTAAAATATATTATAAATTACAAAATATAGATTTCAAACATAAAATCAAATCCGTTCATCCTCATGCCTTATCCGTAGTTCAGTCCTTGTCATCTTCGCCATTTATTGATTAAAAGCCTGGGCAGAATATTCCCCATGAAAGAAATAAAGGGATTATTTTCATCCATTCCTCTTCATTCTGCATCTCAGAGTACCACTTTCCAGAAGATCACCCATTCTCCCTCCAAGGAGATTTTATGTGGGCAAAAGAATCAGGAAAGATCGCCATCTCTGCTATTCAGCTAGCAAAAAAACACTGGATTAAAAGCTCGTGTATGAGGATTTTTGTTTGATCCAGCCTTCTGATTTCATTTTGCACTCTATTGCCCACTGATCCAGCTTTGATTTTCCCCTCTCTATTCCTTGGCAGTCTGATTAGTTTTTTTCATTATCCCCAAATAATTTAATTTCATTTGCAGACTTGGCTTCCTCCTTCATCTCTCCCCTTCCTCCAGATCATTTCTGGTGTTTGGCTCTCTTCTTTTTCATTCTATGGCATTTAATTATACAAGGTGAAATGCATAATAGATCTGTCTTTTACAAACTACAAACGGATTCCTCATATTTATTTGTCCATAATTTCCATTTTCAAGTTCTGAGTTTTATATGGGATGATGGTAAACTAGAAGTCTAGGTTATTAGGTTAGCTTAATGAGAGGAATGAGAGGTTTCACTTAGCATATGTCTGAAACAATATGCATTAAGCTAATATTATATATTACTGCACACATGGTACATTTATTTATTTATTTATTTTATTACAGTATTTATATTCCGCCCTTCTCATCCCAAAGGGGACTTAGGGCAGATCACAATGTACATATATATGGCAAACATTCAATGCCATTAGACAAACAACACTCAGACAGACAGACAGACAGACAAACACAGAGGCTATTTAACTTTCCAGCTTCTGGCTTTGTGAGGGTATGCTCGATTCCAGCCACAGGAGGAGCTGCTGCTTTATCATCCACTGTAGTGACGAGTCCTTTTGATGGGAGTACTTCCTCATCTGGCACGTTTTTATGGTGTTGTAAATCAGTTAAATTAGCCTCCCCGCATAAGCAGTCCCTAAATTTTCCTACTTGACAGATGCAACTGTCTTTCGGGTTGCTTAGGTCAACAATGAGCAGGGCTATTTTTTATTTTAATTGTCGGGTGCTCACTCCGACACGGGCTGGCCTCAAACTCATGACATCTTGGTCATAGTGATTTATTGCAGCTGGCTACTAACCAGCCAGTGCCACAGCCCAGCCCTTTAGCAAGTGTTACAAAAAGTACATGTATGGCTAATTTCACATGCATAGAATGGAGTTATCATTTTGAGGACACTCTTCCTTTGATGAAATAAAGAAAATAAAGATGAATTAAGTTTATGATTTTTTGCAATAGTGACATTGTGTAGATATTGTAATTTTAGAAAGCTTTCTTATTAACTATCTTAAACAAGCTTGTTATAAAGTTAAACGCTTTCCTTGTTCTTGCTGCAGGAATCATTTTACTATGTCTTTCAGAATAAAATTCTTTTGTTCACAGAGCTACTTTGTAGCAAAAAATTGGACATCAGTACAGTGTATCAATTCAGCATGGACAACTATCAAGTGGTTGGGAGCATCAGTTCAGTTTGATAGTCATCAGCAATAGCTTGATTGTATTCTGAAAAAAGACACTATGAAATATGAAACACAGTGAGCAACTAAGCAATTTTAGCCCCTAGACCTCATGGTCTTACAACATTTCCTCCTAAGAGGATAACACACCTGTAAAATAGATCTGTATTTATTCGGTAAGCTCATAATCCTGTTCATGTCTTACACACACATACATACCCCTATGGAAAAAAATGAGACATCTTTCCTCAAATGCAATATGTCTGCATTCAGTTCATGTTTGTAGCAGTAAAGTTATGCATGTGCTTTTAGCATGCAGATGTGCATTGAGTTATGCATTCAGTTGCATGCTTGGTTGTACCATCTTTTCATTCACCACAAGTGTTGCATCCATAATCAATGCATAACTTTACATGGGGAAATGTGTTCTATGAACCCTGATGTAGGAACTCAGCTTATGTCTTCCACTAGAGCTTATCCTAAAGTATGCGCATACCGAAACAATAAGAGAAAAATACAGGACCAGGCTGTGGTGCAGCTGGTTAGTAGCCAGTTGCAATAAATCACTACTGACCAAGAGGTCATGAGTTCAAAGCCAGCCTGCGTCGGAGTAAGCTCCAGACCATTAATAGTCTAGCTTGCTGTTGACCTATGCAGCTGAAAGACAGTTGCATCTGTCAAGTAGGAATTTAGGTACCACTTATGTGGGGAGGCTAATTTAACTAATATATGACGCCATAAAATCTCCAGCAGTGTGCAGAAGATGAGGAAGTACTCCATCAAGGACTCGGTGTCACAGTGAATGATGAAGCAGCAGCTCCCCCTGTGGCCGGAATCGAGCATACCCTCATGAAGCCAGAAGCTGGAATGTTAAATTGCCTCTGTGTCTGTCTATATGTGCTTGTCTATATATGTTGTTTGTCTAATGGCACTGAATATTTGCCATGTATATGTACATTGTGATCCACACAGAGTCACCTTCAGGGTGAGAAGGGTAGAATATAAATACTGCAAATAAATAAATAAATAAATAAATAAATAAATAAATCAAATGGGAAATGAAAAGCTAGGCAAAAAGAAAGTTACGACGTCAGGAAACAAACATGCTATATCCTCCTTCACGCTATGAAACAGCTAATATGTCAAATCCTAATATTTTAGGATACAGCTCCAATCCCACACAATTTTAAAATAATGCTATTTTTGTTTTTTCAAAAACCTGTGCCTATGCAATTTGCATTTAATTGTTCACTGGATGGGGAGGATAGAGAAACTGGCAAAACCATGATTCATTCTATTACATTTAATAGTGATCAGAAGCTTATGGAGCAGCAGTAGATGGAACAAAATCCAAGATGTGGGCTCACTTTGGACTGCTCTCCAAGCGAACATGAAGGCTCTGAATCTCCATCCAGTGTCTCATAATTAGCCACATTTTGGATATGTAGGAAGAGAGCTGCAAGCCTAGCCACTTATTTGAAGAAACTGACTTTTTTGCTTTTGTAACAGGCAACTCATTTCTAATTGCAGTTTCAGATATGTACCTCATGTTTAGTAAATACAGAATGATCAACTCGCTGGATCCTTCCATTTATATTTTGTTTTGTTTACAAAAAAGAAAAAAAAAGAAAATATACTAAAAAAGACAGAAAAATACTAAGAAGGATTTAATATTCCATGATAAATTAATAGCCCAATGTATGTGCGTGCATACTGTCTCTGTATTTCATCTTCTAATCTAATGTAAAATTATAGAAGGTATCAATCTTTTTGCTAGCACAGAACAACAGCAGAAAAAAATACAAATAGAGTTTCCAATCAGGAAAACATATGGGACAAACACAGGCAAAATTGGACAAGGCAGAAGTAATAGGCACACAACTTGGCATTGCATTATTCTTATACAATGTAAATCTCCAGTTATTGCAGAGCTAATAAACACGAAGAGAGAGGTGCATACATATTTTTTCAGGCACACAATAGTCTATCAACAACATAAATGATAAGTAGAATCCTAAGAGTCATAGTTTTGATCAGCAGAGTAACAGGCAGATCATGTACAGCTTCAATCCCCAGCTGCCTCAAATGATGCAGAAATGTACTTCGGCTTGCACCACAACTCTTGCACACTGCAGAATTATAGCATCATTTTAATGGCCATGGCTCTGAAATCCTAGGATCTGTAGTTTGTTGTAGCGCCAGAGCTCTCTAACAGAGAAGGGTAAATATTGTCAGGGATTCAAATCAGCATGAAATCCCCTGTTGTATAGTGAAAGGGACACTTCACTTCTGTTAGGGAGTCAAATGCCTTCTTGCAGTGAAGTAGTTTCTTCAGGAACAAAAAACAACATGCAGACACAAAGTTATTCATTTCTGCTGGAAGACTTTTCTGTCTTACGCTGCAGCAATAGTACAAATAGTACAAATACTAACACAGTATTTACTAGGCTTGCTCAAATAATTTGATTTCCCCGTTACCCGTTATTAATTCGTTATTTTCATTTGTTTTGAAGCAATATACGACCTTGATTGTCCACACGTCTGGATATCGCGGTTTCGAATCGCGAGAGGCCGTTTTTTCTTATTTCTTCGTTTTTTTCGTTAGGAAAAAAAAGCTTTTGCAAATCACCCAAACTCCTTTCCTTTTGCCCCTCAGCAAAAGGGGTGTCACGGGCTCAGCCAATGGGAGGGGGCGAGGGGGAAGGAGGCCGAGGAGGAGGAGGAGGAAGACGGAGGGGGGAAATGGCTGCCGCCGCCTCGCCTCAGCTCAGGCCTGGAGAGACCGAGAGAGACAGAGAGGGGCCCGGCAGTGAGGAGGAAGAGGCCCGGGATGCGAGGGGGTGTGGGCCAGGCCCGTCCTCGGCTGCTCCCGGGGAGGGAGGGAGGGAGGGAAGACTACGACTCCCAGGGGCCCAGATTCGCACCCTCCCTCCCCGCAATACAGGTCTCCAGTCCATACCACGCTACATGAACTTGAATGGATACTGTGGTTGTGTTGTCGAAAGCTTTCATGGCCAGGATCACACTGTTGTGGTATGTATTCCGGGCTCTATGGCCATGTGCCAGAAGCATTCTCTCCTGACGTTTCACCCACATCTGTGGCAGACATAGAGGTTTTGACGTCTGTGCGAAGCTAGGCAAGTGGGGTTTATATATCTGTGGAAGGTCCAGGGTGGGAGAAAGAACTCTTGTCTGTGGGAGGCAAGTGTGAATGTTGCAATTGGTCACCTTGATTAGCATTGAATAGCCTTGCAGCTTCAAAGCCTGGCTGCTTCCTACCTGGGGGAATCCTTTGTTGGGAGGCATTAGCTGGCCCTGATTGTTTCCTGTCTGGAATTCCCATTTTCTGGGTGTTTCTGGGAAGGTAATGGCACTCCATGTAGTCATGCCGGCCACATGACCTTGGAGGTGTCTATGGACAACACTGGCTCTTGGGCTTAGAAATGGAGATGAGCACCAACCCCCAGAGTCAGACATGACTGAACTTAACGTCAAGGGATACCTTTACCTTTACCTTTACCTATACACACACACACACACACACACATAAGCAGGGACTATACACAGTATATATCACACACACACCAATTTAACAAAGTTTCAGCCACAAAAACAAAGTTTCTGAAGTAGAACAATGACTTTCACAGTAAAGACAACCCAATTTAACAGGAAAGACTTCCAAACCAGGAACAGATTTCTGCAATTATTAAAAAATGGTTTATTATAAAAGCTATGAAAATTCTCCAAATATCAGAGGATAAGGGAAACGTTCCAAATTTTGGTGAGCTATCAGTGTTAAATGTGTTCTACCACTGTACCAAGTTTGAAGACGATCACTCAAAAAATGAGGGTGGGAGAGTCCTGTAAAGTCCTCTCCCTCTGTGCTGTTTTTGGGAATTGCGCATGCGCGTCCGCCATTAACGAATTAATTTTGAAAATAACGAATTTTCGTTAATTTCGAAAATTTTTGGGGGCCAAATTCGGAAATACCATCAGAAACGAAAAGCTGCCCCCCTCTAGTTTTGAAACGAGTTTAGAATCAAATTTTTCATGGATCGATCAAGCCTAGTATTTACGGTATGTACAAACTCTATCTTATCTTCATCCACCAATCTTAATACATCAACACTCATTGAGCCCTTATTAGTTTACTACAAATTTATACACAATGGTCATAGCTCTCTGCTACCACATTCCTGTGAACCTGTGGTCAATCCTGAGACACTGATTCTTTTAGCACTTAAAAATGCTGAGTAATTTACACATTCTGACAAATACCTCACAAAATTACAAATCACGGAATTCAATGTCAGTTGATGTGGTGTCTGCAGTGTGGATACAACCTGAGATAACAAGTTTATGTCTCCCTCCCTCAAGGAGGTAGACACTTGTCAGTGGCTTCATACCTCCCTTGTCTGTGTCAGATAAATATGGCGGGTCCTTAAGAAATGATAAAAATGATCAGATCTTAATGTGATAACTTTAGGATATGGATGTAGCTACTACATATACCCATAAAACTGAAGTTTGCATCATCTATGTAGGATGGGGTAACTGCATTGACATTTTAGGGCATCCTCATCTAAAGTCAGGGTAATGATATGTGAAAAGCTTGCTTGGTTTATTAAGTTATGATTGACTGACGTGGAAAGATAAATGGAAAGTGTACTCTTTTTATGTTTAGATATCGTTCACTCTACAGATCTGGCTACTGAACAATCCTAGGAGTTGTTGGCAAACCATAATTTCTGACTTCTGCCATTACCAGCACCAAATTTTTGCTTTACTGCTTTCTGAGCAGATGATGGAAGTGATTGTGATTTACCTTCACAATAAAAAATAGGACCTTGTATATTATCTTCCAGTGTATGCATAAGTGTTTTAAAGATGTATTGTACATGGTCAAATAAATCCATGCCTCTTCAAGAGGACTATTATTTACTTATGACTGATAGGAAGGGTAGATTAATAATAAAAAGCTAAGAGTATTTTTTGTTTTTAAATTACATCTTAACCCCATCCCTTTTCCAAAGAAGCTGGAATGGCCAATGAACTAACTTCATTCAATAACATCTCTAATTTTCAAGATAGGCTAACTGTCTCAAATTCAATCAGATTAACCTGGAAATTATCCTACTTCTTACCGTTTTTAAAGGAAGAAATGTGGTAATGTTCATGACCTAATTCAAGGATTAGACAAATTAGTCACCCATCACTGCTCCTATCTGCTGTCCTCAAAAGTAATCCCTACAAGCCCCCACCTCACAAATCAGCCACCAGGGCAAAAAAAATATATTGCGAGTCTGGCATGAAAATATGTCAACTTAATACTCTGTGAATCACAGCTTTCAATCTCTTTTCCAACGTTTTCTTTTCCTCCTGAAAAGGTTGACTCAGCAATATTCTATCAAAGACACATATTCAGTGCTCTGCATTGATTTTTTTTTTTTTTGGAAATACATTATTAATATCTTAATGCAGTCCTGGGTGTTTAAATCTTTCTCTGCAGACTGGTGGAATCCTTTATATTTGCGTCCAAAAAGTGACAATGATGACTGCAACTTGCCCTGACCCTTTAAAACAAAACACAAGAAAGTAACCTTTCTATTTTTTGTGTGAACCCAAAGCCATTTAAGCCATTTCTCCTGCCAAAATGCAAGTGTGTTCTCACTGTGAGGTACTAATGATGCCCATCACTTAGTAAATATACCCCATGGGGCATATTTATAGAGTCGTCAGTAGTGAGAAGGATTAAATAGTGTTTGCCTTCCACTTTGTAACAATCTTGTCCAGAGCCATTCGTAATTAATTAAGAAAAGGACCAGCTGTTTCAAATGCACACTGCCATTAAAGAGGTCTCTTAAACAAAAGAAATATAGTAGGCTTGAGTTAAAGGTCATTATTCTTAACCACTAGTTTGACACATTGGGTTAAGGAAGACAACATTAGATCTCCTCTTATGAATATTGTGAATCATAACTGAAATGGAGATTGAGGTAATTGAAGGTCTGTACAAACAGTTCTATGATCCTAATTTTAAAGCCTAGAGAATTTATGACCAGCCTAGAACCATCATATATCATGTTCCTGTTGCCTAATCTATGCACAACCTATTGCCAGTGTGCCATGTCCTTGCAAAAAATCCATCCTCAACAAAACATGTCAATAACCCCTGATTGCACCAAGGTGCTTCAAATTATCTGGTGCAGTTATCCACAGTCAATTCTAGGCCACAACAGGGATTGAACTATTCTCCCATCCCACTTTCCCAGTAATATTAATTAGTATTATATTTAAAACATTTTTTTAAAAAAAAACTATAAAGGAGTAGAACTGCAGCAGGAGGGCAGGGTTACCTCCTTAATAAGATGTCCACTCATGTGACCACAGAACTGTGAGGCATCGCTATCATAGACCTTGATTCATAGCTGTGAATGACACAGGATGGTGATCTTATATTTTGTTTTGTTTTATATTTTGTTTATATTTTGTTGTTTTGTCCACTGCTGTGATGGAATCAGCGGTCAAAACAACAAAACTACAGGCCCCCCAACCTCGAAATTTGACAAAGCAACCCATCATCCACGACTCTACGTTGATACAACAAAAAGAAAAGAAAAATAAAGTCCTAATTAGAGGGAGAGGAATAATTGTTTTTATCCAATTGCTGCCAGTTAGAAGGCTAAGCTCCGCCCACTTGGAGTTAGGCCTCACTTAGGCCTCTTCCACAGATTATCTAATTTGTACTGGATTATATGGCAGTGTAGACTCAAGGCCCTTCCACACAGCTATATAACCCATTTATAATCTTATATTATCTGCTTGACATTGGATTATCTTGACTCCACACTGCCATATAATCCACTTCAGTGTGCATTTTATACAGTTGTGAAGAAGGGGCCTCATAGAATCCAGTTCTAAGCAGATAATATAATATTATAAATATACACTACGGTCTCACTTATCCAACATAAACAGGCCGGCAGAACGTTGGATAAGTTAATATGTTGGATAATAAGAAGGGATTCAGGAAAAGCCGATTAAACATCAAATTAGGTAATCATTATACAAATTAAGCACCAAAACATCATGTTTTACAACAAATTTGACAGAAAAAGTAGTTCCATGCACAGTATTGCTATGTAGTAATTACTGTATTTACAAATTTACCACCAAAATATCACAATGAATTTAAAACACTGACTACAAAAGCATTGATTACTAAAAGGCAGACTGTGTTGGATAATCCAGAACATTGGATAAGTGAATGTTGGATAAGTGAGATTCTACTTTAATATGGAATAATTACTGTGATAGAATAATACAGAACAATATAATCTCTAAAACCAGGACAGTAAATAAAGAGCAACATCTGAAAGCAGGGAAATTGGAAATTCCACAAAGGAAACAATCAGGGCCAGCTAACACCTCCTAAGAAAGGATTCTTCCAGAAAGGAAGCTGAGAAGGGAGTGAAGCACTGTGTATTACCAAAGTCGTCATCATCATCATCATCATCATCATCATCATCATCATCATTATTATTGTGTTGCTATGAACCATGAAAATGAATACAATCTGGCTCCAAGTATTCAAAAACACTAAAATCAGAATATATAAAAATTACTGTTGTATAATAAAACAGAACAATACAATATCTAAAATCAGAACACTAAATAAAGTACAACACTCTGAAAACAGGGAAATTCCACACAGGAAACAATCAGGGCCAGCTAACACCTCCCAACAAAGTATTCCCATCATCAAAGTCTGGCAAATCCTCTCTTTTCTCAGGGCCACAGACAGTAGAAGCACATAAAATATTGCAAACAACACCACTCTGAAAACAAGGGAATTCCACACAGGAAGCAATCAGGGCCAGCTAACACCTCCCAACAAAAAATTCACTCAAGGAGGAAACAGCCAGGCTTTAAAGCTGCAAAGCCATTACATGCTAATCATTTTTCCTAATTGCAGCATTCATACTTGCCTCCAACAGACAAAAAAAAAATTAGAAATATTGTATATTCACAACCTTTAGGAAATAATATCCCCTGATGGCGCAGCGTGTTAAATCGCTGAGCTGCTGAACTTCTGGAGAGAAAAGCCTCAGGTTTGAATTGGGGGAGTGGAGAGAGCCCCCATTGTTAGCCCCAGCTTCTGCCAACCCAGAAGTTCAAAAACATGCAAATGTGAGTGCATCAATAAGTACTGCTCCAGCGGGAAGGTAACGGCACTCCATGCAGTCATGCCACATGACCTTGGAGGAGTTTACAGACAACGCCGGTCTTCAGCTTAGAAATGGAGATGAGCACCAACGCCCAGAGTCAGATACGACCGGACTTAATGTCAGGGGAAAATCTTTACCCTTTATTTATATTTATTTATTTACAGTATTTATATTCCGCCCTTCTCACCCCGAAGGGGACTCAGGGTGGATCACATTGTATACATATAAGTCAAACATTCAGTGCCATACACATAGAACAAGACAGAGACAGACGCAGAGGCAATTTAACCTTCTCCTGAGGTGATGTTCGATTCAGGCCACAGGGGGAGCAGCTGCTTCATCATCCACTGCGATGGCACTTCCTCATTCCAACTTCCAATGGATGATTTTTTTATGGAGTCGTAAATTAGTTAAATTGGCCTCCCCACTTTATAGTGGTACCTTCATTTCCTACTTGATAGATGCAATTATCTTTCGGGTTGCTAGGTCAGCAACAAGCATGGGCTATTTTTTTTTATTGTCGGGTGCTCAGCCCGCCACCGGCTGGCCTCTAACTCATGACCTCTTGGTCAGAGTGATTTATTGCAGCTGGCTGCTTACACATCCTGGCCTTATGAACTTATGAAGCTTGTGCCAGAGTCTTTGCAGTTCGATCTTTAAATCCTCATATCGTGTCAGCTTTTCCAATTCCATACCTCACAACCTTTGAGGATGCCTGCTATAGATGTGGGCGAAACGTCAGGAGAGAATACTTCTGGAACATAGCCACACAGCCCGAAAGACATACAACAACCCAGCTTTCCCAATTGTTTCTCCTCAATCCTGCAGTCACCTGGGATTGCAACATCGACAATCCATACTTTGTTTTTTAACACGATCGTGAGGTCAGGAGTATTGTGCTCCCAAACCCTGTCTGTCTGAATTCGGAAGTCCCAGAGTAGCTTGACATGCTCATTCTCTGTAACTTTTTCTGGCTTGTGATCCCACCAGTTCTTTGTCTCAGGCAGATGGTTTTTGTGGCACAAGTTCCAATGAATCATTTGAGCAACTGTGTTATGCCTTTGCTTGTAGTCTGTCTGTGTGATCTTCTTGTAGCAGCTGAGGATGTGATCTATTGTTTCATCTGCTTCCTTGCAAAGTCTACATTTGGGATATGTCGTCGACTTTTCACTTTTGGCTTTGATAGCATTGGTTCTAATGGCTTGTTCTTGGGCTGCCAGAATCAGGCCCTCCTCCTCCTCCTCCTCCTCCTCCTCCTCCTCCTCCTCCTCCTCCTCCTCATCATCATCATCATTATTATTATTATTATTATTATTATTATTATTATTATTATTATCCAATAGCTTGTCTGCACAAAACATGAGGGTAGAGTAGATTAGTGTGTTTCAGTTCTTCCCTTATCCCACATATTTAATATAGACTTTGGCTCATTGCTGTGAGACCAAGTTGGAAATTGCTCTTCTTCATGCTGTTCTTCAGATGAAGCTGTTCTCTTTGTCTCCACCCCAACCCATAGTGGTTTGCGTAAAAAATGTGGGATGATGACTAAGGGGCTGGCCAGCAAAAATCTGACCCCACCTCCCAGCGATGCCAGTTGGATAACCAACCAACGGGGCAATGGTCTGCAGAGAGAAGCGGTGTGACATGTTAGCTGCAGTACAGTCATGTCAAACTGCCAAAGCCACAAAGTTTTTTTTGAGGAATGCCCAAAACAAAACCATGTGAAAACAATAGGCAAAGCAGACCCTACACATTTCTGGAACAAACGTTAGAAAGGAGGAGGAGGAGGAGGAGGAGGAGGAGGAGGAAGGAGGAGGAGGAGGGAGGAGGAGGAGGAGGAGGAGGAGGAGGAGGAGGAGGGAGGAAGGAGGAAGGAGGAAGGAGGAGGAGGAGGAGGAGGAGGAGGAGGAGGACTAGGGGGTTACTGTTAAATAGTCCGTGACACTTGCTTGTTAGGGCAGTGGTAAGATTATTGGCAAGAACCCAGGGGAAATATATGGTGACAGTAACTCTATGGACATGTCTTTTAGGTTCTGGAGCTCCAGGATATACAGGAGAATAATTTTAGGATATTTCTTGGGATGTTACTTTCAGACAAGGGGGAAATGTTGACATTGTCCCCTAATAAAAATTCTGCCTCCACCCTTGCGACCCCATATTTCTAGCATTGCAGAGTCAGGCACTTAAAATGGTTTACACCTATGATGTATTTGCATTGTCCTTTTCTTAGAACACCTATATTGTATTCCTAGATTCTGAGCATAAGTTTTAATTTATTCAAAGCTAGACATTTGGGGTATGAAAGAAGATTTCATTTGAATGACTTTTTTTTATCAGTGCTGGCAATCTCCACCCGCTCAATAACTAGCTCTATTTTGGGTTATTAGATATAATGGAAATAACTGTTCCAGGGCAGTCTTCTTTGTATGAGATGGTTGTTGAGCTAATACAAATGGTTTAGTTCTGGAGCCATGGCGTAGTTGAGATGTTGGCTACTCTCCATTTTGCTTCTGCATTTTAAGGTGAATGAAATGTGGCCCTAGTTTTCCCAACTTTTTCTTCTCAATGGGTGTTGAATTAGGCTTTGCAAAATTTACAGTGTAATTCACTTGTAAGAGTGATTTATATTCCATTGATACCCATCAACACAACAGTATAAAGTACATCACTGTACTTGAGAGAATTGGTTGATTGTTTCTTCGACATGGCTCTATAATACATTTGCATAATGAGCTTCGTAGTGCCTAACTTTATTTTATTGAAGTCAGTGATGGCATTTGTTATGCTGAAGTTTTTTCCTATCATAAAAACCATTGAAAGAATGTTCAGCAGTTTTCATTTCAAAATTTGCAGGATTGGGAGAATGTCAGTTTTATAGGAAGGCTTAGAGCAGTGGTTCTCTACCAGTGGGTCCCTAGGTGTTTTGGCCTACAATTCACAGAAATCCCAGCCAGGTTACCAGCTGTTAGGATTTCTGGGAGTTGAAGGCCAAAACATCTGGGGGCCCACAGGTTGAGAACTACTGGCCTAGAGGCATCTTGAGATTACCACAATCCCTAACCCCTTGGGATGCTTCTGAGGATTAAGTTCTGCAATGCTTAGAGGGCCATAGATTCTCCATTTCTGACTCTCAAATATCAGAGAAAGCATTGTAGTTGGAGAGTGTCTTACTGCACTCCCAAATTTCAAAGGATATTGTCTGAGAAGTTTATCACAAATCAATATTGCAGCTGAACCATCATCCTTGGTGGCAGGCCCTATCACCCAACACTATATATGTTCAGCTACTAGTTTGCCTTCCCCCTATGATTCCGCTATCCCAAGCTATGGTTTGCAGTAATGTGACATGAGCAGGAGGCATTTTTCTCCTATCCTCCTCATTATTTTTGACCTGGCTGTTTTCCTTTTGTTTTATCTAGATCTTTACTCTTTTTTGTTTTCATTCTGAAATGCATGATAGCATAAAAATAACAAAAAATAGCAGTAGCAATAAATAACCCATGGTAGTGCACGAAGGTAGGATTACAAGTATGTGCAGAACTCTGATTGGTGAATGTTGCAGTTGTACTACTGAAGAGAGGTGTAATATTGGAGGTGATCAATATGTTATGTATCCATTATCTAATCTAATGTGACTGTAGTTTTTTTTTTTTTTTCGTGTCAGGAGCAACCGGAGTTGCTTCTGGAGTGAGAGAATTGGCCGTCTGCAAGGACGTTGCCCAAGGGATGCCCGGATGTTTTGATGTTTTTACCATCCTTGTGGGAGGCTTCTCTCATGTCCCCGCATGGAGCTGGAGCTGATAGAGGGAGCTCATCCACACTCTTCCCAGGTGGGATTCGAACCTGGCAGCTTTCAGGTCAGCAACCCAACCTTCAAGTCACTTAGTCCACTACATCATCTGGGGGCTCCTATGTGACTGTAGTGGATTGATGGGTTGGTGTGATAAAGTCCTGGATGTGTAGAAGGGTCTCAAATGTAGCTGATTATTTCACTGTAACAGTTGCTTTCATCTATGTCTCTTCTTCTCCTCTCCTTTTGGACCCATATACACCTTTTAGACTACTCCCAGATTTGTATTTCTTAAATATTTGAAACTCCTTGGAAGAAGTCTTCATTGATTTAGGGGCATATACTGTACACATGCCCACACACATACATACGTAAGCATTGTAAAAAACAAAACAAAAAAAACAAAACCTGAGATTTGTAAAATCTGAAAACTTCCACAACTTTTGTCCAGAGTGTGAGAAAATCCCTGATAAATAATTATCTTGAATCTATTTGATAGTCTGAATAGGAACATACCTATTGATTCAATGGGATTTACACAAGTGTTGATCCCTAATTCAGGAACTGATTCAACAGGACTTTTTTAGTTGGGATTAGCAATTGTATTTAGGTCCATGATGTCTAAATACGATAAAATTTCCAGATTTTGTCTGATTTTGGAAGCCAAATAGGGTCAGGCCTAATTGAATAGGAGGCCACGAATCAAAGCCAGATGATGTTGGCTATATTTCGGAGGAAGATGGTGGCACAGTTCATCTGAATAAGTTTTGCCAAGAAAAGCCTATGATAGGGTTGACATAAATTGGAATAAATTTGAAGTTATGTGACAACTATGATGACAAAAAGATGGAAAAATAAGCAAGAAGTTCATGTTTGTATGTGAGACAGATGTTGATGTCCTAGTATTATTTATTTCACATTTGTTTCTTTTGAACAAAATATTTTACCTTCTGTACCAAGTGGGTACAAAGTTCCTGAGAAATTATGAAATCCTTGCATGATTTTGATAAAATGCAAGCTGAGCTGAGTTTTTCCTTCTGTATCCTGCATTCCCCCTTTAAAAACATGTTATAAGGAAATGGCCTAGTTCTCTTGAAAGTACTTCTAAAGTCTTCTGCCTTCTTCTGAAATGATGATACAAATGAATAAATTCACTAGCATATCAAAACCTTTGGTGATGGTGCATTTTCTTTTTAAGACAAACCTTGATCACCAAAGTGTGAGAGGGCTGTGATGAAACAGACTGTATTTTTCTGGGGCAGTAATTTTGCCTGATGAATTATTCATGCAGACTCTGAAATAGAAACAAAAGTAAAATGAAAGTACGCTGCTTTACCTTATCGTTCATAATCGTACGAACAGCGGCAATGAAGCTATAATCATTTGCCACACACTGAGACATCAAAGTATAACATAGTATCATGGCAAGTAAAAGAAAAAAGAAAAGGATGCTAATATATTAAAATAAATTAGACTTTGCAAGTCAATTAATATCTGCTCTTGGTCCCTCTTTTTATGAACAGTAGCCTCTCCCTCTCCTTTAAAACACATTTTAAAAGTTTTCTTCCAGAATTGTATTGCTTGTTATAGCACTGATATTGAGTTAAAATCAACCAGAAGAGATGAAGTTAGTCACATCAATTAGAACAAAAGATGCCAGTGATGGTCTCTGTGCTATTTAGTCCATTTTGTATTAATCAACCCACAGGGCAGGTTAAACCCTTGTGCCAGCTGAACTGCTGACCTGAAGGTTGGGTTGCTGACCTGAAGGTTACCAGTATGAGTCCACAAGACAGGGTGAGCTCCTGTCTGTCAGCTCTAGCTTATGGAGACATAAGAGAAGCCTCCCAGCTAACACATCCGGGTATCTGCTGGGCAACGTCTCTGTAGACAGCCAATTCTCTCACACCAGAAGCGACTTGCAGTATGTTCTCAAGTCTCTTCTGACATGATAAAAAAAAACCATACGGCTGATCCATCCATTTTGCATTAATCTGAGAAGATGTATTTAAAAACTCACATACAAATGAATTCAAGTATTCTTTAAAAAATCTGTTTTCTTTCAAGCCACATTTCTAACCATTTTTCTTTAAAAAATAATGCATTTTTGTAAAAGAAAATATGGATAACTATGTTGAAACACTTGGGGACTCTGAGAGTCAGTCAGATAATTTAATTCCAATCTGAACATTCATCCACAAGATGCATATCTGTAAATATTTGAATTTGCCAACCTATGGTGCAGTAGATGGCTGAGTCATTACCATAATAAATGATGCTCCAATAGCTTGATTTACATGTTAATTCTCTTCCATCATAACTACTGTTGCCAGCCTTATTGCACTTGTTTCTATAACTTGCATGAATGTGAAAGGTCAAAGTCATTCTGGGTTTTTGAACTGGACTATAAAAGAGCCAACCAAGGATGGTTCCACATGGACACAATATCCTGGGGTCAATCCAGAGTGTCAAACTCTATATCAGTCCCCAGATGGTCTTTACTGCTAGCTACCAGTGCATTGTAGAGACAGAAGGAAGTCAGCTAGCCAGTCTCCTGCTGCAATCCCCATCCTAAAAATGGCTGGTGGTCTTTCCTCAGCAACAGGCATTATGTCACAGAGGTGCTGAAGCAACAGGGGTGGGGGTGGAATTGCCCCTCCTTTTTCTCTCCTTTTCAGCATCACTTCAGTGTTCCAACACACATCATGCCTGTCAAGGGAGGACACTCAGTCGTTTTGACTGGGGGTTTCAGCAGCAGGACAACAAGCTGGGAGAAGGTATGAGTCATCATGGCCATGTAAACATTTGCAACCAGTTCCATCTCAGAACTGACCAACTCTTTACAGGGGACCAAAGTCATGGTGTGCTCTGCATTCTTGAAGCTTTGGAGCAACCCTCAACTTTATAAACTCTGGTCAAGGCTGCATTAACCATAATTGCCTCCATAAGACATATAGCCACAACAAAGTTAATTCAGCCCATCCTCCACTTTGGGGTTAAATGTCTGTACAGCTATGTACCAAGTTGTTGAAGATATGAGAATTCCTTTAAAGTTCTCAATAAAACCTGGATCACATTTACTGCCCCACTGAAAAGGGAGTTTTCATTCAACTTATGTTTTAAATTCGGGCTGTGGGCTCGGGCTGTGGCGCAGGCTGGAGAGCAGCTGCAATGAATCAATGCAATGAATCACCCTGACCAGGAGGTCATGAGTTCAAGGCCCGCTTGGAGCCTATGTTTGTTTGTCTTTGTTCTATGTTAAAAGGCATTGAATGTTTGCCTATATGTGTAATGTGATCCTCCCTGAGTCCCCTTCGGGATGAGAAGGGCGGAATATAAATGCTGTAAATAAATAAATAAATTAATTAATTAAATGCAGTCAGCCCTCTATGTGCATGGATCCTGCATCCACAGCTTGAAATGTTTGTTTGTTTTTGTTTTAAAAAAAAAACCCAAAAGAAAATCTTGACTTTGCCATTTTATATAAGGGACACAATTTTGCAATACTATTTTTTCAGCTCTGCCTCCTCAGAATCTGAAGCATTCTATCAGACAGGCAATATCAGACAGTCATCTTCCATGGTTAGTCAAGTGTCGCCTTTTTTCAGAAAATATGCATGCGTACATACTTCCTACTAACAAGAGGGACAGATCATACAGATCTGAAGTAGGCTTTACTTGAAGCAAAACATCCTCATATGTATCAGCAAGCGGGGCGGGAGTGACAATGTCAAGAGTTCAAACTTATTTTTCTGCAGAATTATTTCAGCACTTCCTACCTTCGGGCTACAGGTGGTCAGTTTGGCAAACTGAAGCCCCCAGTTCTGCAACTCTGTTCCTCAGAACAGAGGATGTCGTGGAGGCCTGGGACATTTTGTAAACAAGGGGTTCCGAAACTATTCTTACAGTTGGATCATTTTGCAGTTAGCCTGTTTACTCTAAATGAGAACTTGCAGAGACAAACAAATTGCTTCAAACAAGCATCTTGTTCTTGATCATTTTATTTTTGACTCCAAGGGTGGAGTCACACTGGTACGAATTCAGAGTAACCCTATCAAATGAATTTAGTGGGTCTTGAGCATCCATGGGTTTTGGTCTACCCATAGGGTTCTGGAAACAAACCTGAGCAGATAGTAAGGGCTCACTGTACTTTTATTTGAGTGTTCAATCTCCATAATTTGAAGGAAATAGGGAATAAAGCAACTTCCATTGGTCCAGGATCTTCTATTGCATTCCTCTTCCCCATTCTTTATGCTTTCAAAGCACTGACTAGAGAGACGGCTATCATATCCATGTATGATTAGAACTGTGATCATGAAGGGTTCTAAACCCAATAAGAAGCCTATACATATGCCTGCATGTTCAGCCCCTGGCTGTTGTCATGTGGCTGATCTGAGGAACAGGTCAATTATTACTTTTAAGTTATAATCACATGGTGAGTGTGTCTGTAACTGAGCAAATGTAAGATTATGCACAGGACCCCAGAGCATCTTCCTACCATTGCACAGTTATGTAGAAGTCTCGAGCATATTATTATATTCATTCCCCCTAAAAGACATTTTCCAGGCTCTGCAAAGGCCTGAAATCATTTTTCCAATTTTATATGGTTATGTCTCTGATTGATGAATGGCATTAAGCGGGGAAATGGGCAGGGGGTAAAGTCAGTAGGGTTCCACAAATGATTTCAGAATCAGCAAAGTTAATGCATTCCTTATTATTGATACTTCTCTGGGTAGCAAAATGAACACGTGTAATATTATTTATACTTCTCTAGAAAGAAAAACATGATATTTGTCATTTTAGTTGAAGGAAAATGTAAAGTTTATAATAAAAACTAGCTGTCTTTCTATCAGTGAAAAGACTCCTGGGATAACCAGAATATTCATGACTTTTGTAAAATGTTGAGAGAATTAACGTTGAAACTGTAGCTTTGTTGCATAAACTCTGTGAAACTTTCTTCTTTGAGGAAGAAGTCCTCAGCATGCTGGTTCTTTTACAGCCTATCATGTAGCAATCTGCAAAACAGTCTTGCTGAGTAAGTGATGGGAAGTTAGCCCAGCATATGGCAAACCTAATACATGCTGAAAACATAATTTCACAAAGTGGAAAAAGTGTTTCAATTGGTCTGTTTCTAGATAGTGTGGGAGGGAAGTTCACACACAGCAAATGACTTAAAGGAGGCAATACTTGCTTCTCTGGTAATTCAATATTTCTGTATTCCAATTTTAGCTCAGCATTCCTTTTTTTAAAGCATGGACCTCCTGCGGCTCCCCAGAATCCTTTTGCTGTCCTCAGAACTCAACATATGAGTATAACTTTTACAAGTAACCTTTGCACCAAAATTCCTTTGAGAGCATTTTCTCTTGGGTGTTTCCTGTTCTAGATCATTGTGGGCCCAGAAAAAAATCCTTTTTCTAAAACAAGAAATGATTTCTATTCACTTCTTATTGATATAAAAGACCACTGCTAAGACTAAAACATCTTTTTAACTACAGCCCCCCCCCCCCCCGCAAAAAAAGTGAACATTTTCCCCCAAAAGAGGACAGGTTTGAGAGTATCTTCTGACTGATTTATTGATTAATTGCAGTGATGTGGTGGGTTGAGTCCTTCCAAGCTCCCCTGAAGGCCTACAAAGATTCGTAGCCTCCAACAGTTGCCCATCCATTTAACTTCAGGGGAGCTATTGGGGTGAAACTTGCTACAATGATAGAACACATTTACCAGTGTTAGCCCATTAAGGTTCAGAACATTGCACTTATCCACAGTTTTTGGGGGAATTTTCAAGGTTTTTATAAACAACATTTTAAAAAAACAAACCACAAGTTATTTCCTTCAATTTTCTATGCAATGACACAAGGTAACAGAGGACTGTTCCCCCAACTTTCAGAAATATTCATACATCTACTGATTTTAGGGATTTTTTTTAAAAAAAAACCCAAAAAGTATTGGGTAAGTTTTGAGTCTTAAGTTTTTGGCATAGGCCATGCCTGCACATTGGATATCGTGTTGTAAGTATGAATTTAACGAATTTGATACAACTTACGATGACTAATGAAAAAATTGCACACTCCTAGCATCTATCCAAGGAGCCCCAGTGGCGAAGTGTGTTAAAGCACAGAGCTGCCGAACTTGCAGACCGAAAGGTCCCAGGTTCAAATCCCGGGAGCGGAGTGAGCGCCCGCTGTTGCTCCAGCTTCTGCCAACCTAGCAGTTCGTAAACAAGCCAATGTGAGTAGATCAATAGGTACCACTCCGGCGGGAAGGTAACGGTGCTCCATGCAGTCATGCCGGCCACATGACCTTGGAGGTGTATACGGACAACGCCGGCTCTTCGGCTTAGAAATGGAGATGAGCACCAACCTCCAGAGTCAGACATGACTGGACTTAACATCAGGGGAAACCTTTACCTTTACTAGCATCTATCCATTTCTGATTTTGCAATGAATTCTTTAAAAATGTATTCATCATTGTGCTTGTATTTGAAACATTTATAAAAGACATGTGATTTAATTTTAAAATGCACACAAATTGCACTCTACAAAATGAAGGCCTGTTTGTATACTAAACTGAAAAACCACAAAAATGAGCACCACAATGCATACCTCTAAGAAATGGGAACATTTTAAAAATACACATGATGGGGAGGGATAGCAAGAGGAATTCTTATAAAACCAAGACAGAACAAACAATGACTGGAAAACCAAACACTTTAATTGGGGGTGAACTTGACAGATTTAATATGCTCTTTATATATGTATGGACTTCATCAGAAACAGGTGAGGGAAATTGTCTTCTTTGCATGTAGAATTATCTTCTTTGTTTGGGATTCTGTCTTTAAAGAAGATAGAGAATTTACTTTCCCACATCACACAGGTATTGTTTCTTCCCTTCTCCATCCATAGAGGAGACACAAGGCACCTTTCTTAAGGCAGAGTCCACTTCTTTGGGCTCCTTGACTTTCCTTCTTAACCTTCTTACCCTCAAAGAAATACAAGGCATATTTCTTAACGCAGACATAATTCCTTTCTATGAGCTTTTTTCCTTTCCTCCCCTTTCTGTCCCAGTCTCTATACTCAAGGAAATAGAAGGCATCATTCTTTAGACAAGACACAGTTTCTTTCTATGGACTCCTCTCCTTTCTCTCCTTCTCCCCTTTCCCTCCCAATCTCCTTACTCTCAATCACAGAAATCTGAAACCTACTAGGTACTATAATCTACTGTAGTTGGTAAAAAAAATAGCAGCATAAATTTGAAAGCCAAGCATTCTATGAAGGGGAGATGACAAGAAAAACAAAGTGATCATATCTTGAAATTATGATATTCCTAATGATTAAAATTAAGTTTTAAGTTTTTTAAAAATGACCATTTTAGGCTCATGAAGCAGGATTTTGGGATTAAAATAGAGCATCAATCCTCAGTAGGATACTGCCCATAGGAATACCCATTACTCCACGTCTCTGAAGCGATTCAACACAGGTAATTTTGACAGATCCCATCCCATGTAATTTTCCCTCATTTCTCCCATTTCCACACACACTGGGAGCTCAGAAAACACTTTCTAACTGGCTCCACTGCCCCACCCCCCTTCAAATTTTCTACACTTTGGAGACAGTTCACAGACAAATCAGTATGAGAGAGAGGTCCCCTTGCATCCTATGTTGGGATCTGTGTTGCATTGACTATGAACTATTTTAGAAATATGTGGATACAGGGGGGATCTTGGGTGTGTTGAAATCCTACATATGTGTGCAGGGTGGGAGGAGAGAATGATAATAGCACCTTGCAGAAGTGGTGGCAAACCTGCTATTACAAGAGCACATAATAGGTTTATCGAAGCAAATATTTAGTTCCAGCTCTTATTTAAAGTTCAAGCATTGTTTTCATTATTTACTTTAAATGGCTATTGGATAACATGTTTTGAGTTGCACAAAACAGTGAGGTTAACAGCATTATGTTCTTTTTATTTAGAATTGCTTATATACTAAACAAGGACCTAGACAGCTTCTCCTCACTCTGAATCTTTCTAACCTTATAGTTGTTGTTTTAAATTATTTAGTTTACACATGTCATTATCCGCATAGGTGCTGGTGCGGGCAAGAATTGTGGCATCTACATGTATGTGTCTTCTTGCCCCAAATGGAGAAAAAGGCCATATAACATGATCCTTCTCTGCATTAGCCAAAGTCAGGGAATGCACTGGAGCTTCTCTGAACTTTGAGATAATGTAAACAGTTGAATCAGCACTGAAACGAATATGCAGTTCACGTGCTCTTTGGGTTCCAGGCTGCATGGTCAGGGGAAATGAACTTACCTTAGTACTCCTGCCTCCAAAGAGCTCCTGGCTGTCCTTGTGTATCATTGTTGATGGATGGAAGGATGGCATGCAACTTGCAGAGGGGATCACCCTCCTTCCCAATCCAATCCAATCCAAGTGGGCACTCTTGCAAACATTAACAATGGCACCCAAGTGGGGCAAGGGGTTCTACTGTACTCTACAACAGCCCTGCAGTTACCTGCCTGTGTAAATGTCAGCAACATGACATCTTTATCATGACTTAAACATAATGAGTTACAAATGACATAGGTATGTGTAAGCAATTACATTTCTGTTCTTTTTCTCCCTTTCTTCTCTATTTGCAAGGATGATATAACAAAGTTGCATGGGGAGTGTTCCATGAAGGGTGTACCAAATCATGTTTTCTAATTCTTTTTCTAGTTGAATTTTGAGATCAATTTAAGGCATTTTAGAGACCTTTGAGTGGAATATTTCAAGTTTCATGCCATTTGCTGATCAATCATTAAAAAAAACCTGTAATGAAAAGGTAATGAAAAAATAATGAAAAATGTATTAGTGCAGCACAGTGCCAAAAGTGTGCATGTGATATCAATGGTTATTGAAAAGTTCTTTTTGAAACATAATTTCCCAAATTTTGATCTTTCCCTCTAGTTTTTAACTGGAATAGTTCATCATTCTGCTGCTACATAGCTTGGACCTATATATTCTTTTTTTCCTCTACTTCCCCCTCCCTACATGATGTGGGATTTGATTATTACAGCCTAGTTGTTTCCTTAAAAATGACTAAGTCTTCCATTGGGTACAGCTAAAATACACAGAGGCATATTTTAATTGCCTATGAATATTCAAAACCTCATTATTGTTACAGTCTTATAATTATCCTATTCCCCTGACAAAAACATGCAGCACACACAATAAAAAAAGCAATCCATTAAAAAGTGTTGACATCTATGCTCAACAGTTCCTGGAGTTTCTCCATTCAGTGTATATTTAACAGCTGAAAACAGCTAGTGCAGGTAAGGGGACAAAACTCAGATTTCAGATTTGAAATCTGAGTTTTGAAAATACAACTATATATAGAAATACAACAGAAGTCTGCTGCAAAAATGGCTAGTTTGTTCAACTCGATATGAAAAATTCACCCCACCCACTCAAAATATTCTTGGCCCTTTTTGCCTACTTGTATACTTTCAACACACATATAGGAACCATAGCAAGGAGAATGCGTACTCCTGTCTAAAATATCACATCTCATATTCTGAGTCTGGATTTGAGAAGTATCATTCTTTTTATCCAAATGTTTATTTCCTGTTTTTCAAAAAAAAAAAAAAGAAAGAAAGAAAGAAAGAAAGAAAGAAAGAAAGAGAAAAAAAAAGGGGGGGGGGGTTCTCCTGGCCTTAAAATGACAAAGAAAGGCAAAGAGAAAATGTACCAAAAATGGTATTTTGGGAAGTGTTGTTGTTCCATGGAAGTCCTGGTATTCAAAAATATCCCTTGGATTACATGTGTATATCTTCAAAATATCCAGACAAATCCTCTGCCATTCCACATTTTCAGAATAGTCAAAAATGCATTTTCTCTTTCCTTCTCCCAGTTTTCCTATTCATCCTCAGTCTTCTTCAATTGTTGCAAATTGAGTTTAATGTGCAAGAACTGTTTCCAATCAGTTGACTAAGGTAGAAATGTGGGAGAAGACAGAAAAAGGCAAACATTTACCCATCTTAATAACTCAGGAAAAAGCAAAGTGCTGCCATATTACAACATCTTGATGTAGTTAACCATGTTTTAAACCAGTGTCATGTCACATTTTTGCTGACAGCAAACAGATAAACAATACCCTATTTGCTCACCTCACTCCCAACATGTTTGTTTACACTTGGTTTGCATTATGGAGCAAGTGTGGTGAGTGAACTAGTATGGTCCCAAGTGAGGAGGATTGCTGAGTTCAGGCTATGATTCCCCTCAATTGGACATGCCCCTTAATTACTTAATTGTTAAGTAATTAATTAAGCTAGTTAAGCTGTCATGACCCCATCTAGATATAAGTTCTAAATGCTTCAGCGAACATTTTGGTATCACCTCACTTTTTTGAAGTATGTAGTATAGGAAAATATGCAGGTTGATGGAAAATTGTTCCAGTTCCTTTTCTCCCCAAATACTAAACTGGAAACATATCCATGCAAAATCAGTGTTCCCACTGTTTTTTTCTGCTGCAAGTGCATATAAAACAGGACATTAATTTAGTTTTCATCAAATGGAAAATATGTCCTAGTTTCCTTTAATCCTTAGATGCTACAGAATGATTACATCAACAGTTGTGAAGCACATTATGAAGGTTTAGATAAGACAAGTTTTAAGGGTCTTTGGATTGAATCTCGTAAATGTACTGCTTTATTCATGTCTGTTTAGTTCTACCATTTGAAGAAGCAGCTGGTAAAAGCAACGGAACAATAATATTTGCCAAAGTGTGGAAAATGTCTTTAATTAACATCTTCAAAGCAGTTGCTTTTAATGCCACAAACGTTTGAAACTGCATTTTACAAATGAAAGTGTTTTTCCCTCAAACTTTCCCAAAATAGATGAGAAAGTTTTCATTTTGAAGTAATTCAAGAAGGAAGTGAGGCTGGGAAGAAGTATACATAGGACCTAATGACTCTCAATCCACAGGGTCTTATGGGAACATGAGTTGCATCAAGTTACAGAGTAGTATCAAACAATTTAAGTAGCAAGCATTGGAGCTGGGGATTTGTCTGTGCCATTCTCAAGGGACACACAGAGCCAAACAGCAACTGACACTTCCTTCTATTCACAGTAATTGGTACTTGGGGGAAAATGGTTCTCTGGGATCTTAGAGCAAATGAGTGAAGTGAGACTGATCCATGTTCCCGTTTTACCTCAAATACAAACACTTTGAGTCACAGGTTAAAAAGTACAACTATGAAGTATAATAGGGTTAGATACTGGGTTCCTTCTGCATATGGAAACATTACTTCCATTTTTAGAGAGAATTCAAATATAGCCAAGGAAGAGTACAGTGTTTTGAAAATTCCTCATTCAGAGCCCATCAAACAGGCTCAAAATACAGTACCTGTCTGGGTTTTTACCCAGGGTGTCGAAATGATGCCCGCAGTAAAAACAAATTAATTCAGAATAACCTTGATTATTCAAAATTAATTAAACATCTCATTAGATTAGGGCCTTCAATTAGATCTGGATCTTCCTGGTGAGAACCCATTTGCACAAAGGTCCGAGATGGCACCCAGCCTCTCCTACAGCCCTCCAATTACCCCATAATTTTTTTAAACTTACCCAGCCACCATTATGTTCCTCCTCACACCCTCCTGATGTGAGGAACTGATATTCCAGAAGACTGGGCGGGGGCAAGAGGGGTTTTCCTCCTGACCCCCTCTTCTGGTGCATCATTTCCTCATGCCAGGAGGGTCTGAGGAGGAACATAAGGGGGGGGAGTGAGTATGTTTAAAATACCTTTAGGGGTTCTTTTGGGGGGCTTTGTGGTAGCTACATGCCTGGAGGTGACCAGTTCCCTGTCTTATTTCTCATGGTATTTCAGTATCCCAACTATCTAAAAAATCTTATTAATAGATGAAAGGAGGTGTAGAGGAGAAACTAGAAACATTGCCTTCTTGTGCAAAGACTCAACATGCAGTAAAATCTACATAATAATGCTGCAGGAATGTTGTAACAGGTGAGAGAACTTGAAGAGCACAGAAACTGTGAACTTTTCCATACAACATAGTCAAGGAATGGGAGATGAACTCCAGAAACTCTGGGAGGGTTATATATTTTTATATGTCAAGTATGTTAAAATAGTACGTTTGCTGGCTGGTTGGGGGGGGGGGTCTGCTTTGCAGAGAGAATAATAAAGGAAGATGTCTCAATTATAAGTGAAAGAGTTCAGAACAGCATGCCATAAACCACAAGTACTACCTCACAGGGTTTTTTTTTTCCTACAACAGTTATAATGTCTGTGTGTGGGAAGAGAGAAATGCTAGCGTTTCTTTTGAAAGAACAGTAATCATTTTTTCTTGCCAAAGATTTTGGCATCTTACTGAGCTGAAAGGGCAAGAAAGACCAGGAATAGCCTGATGGAACATCCATGTAATGATACACTGAAGTGAAAGTGTGAGAAGTTGTTGTGCATTAAGCCCAGCTTTAAAATATCAGTGAAACTCTTACATAGATAAACAGAGAAAAAACGACTGCTGAATGAAAACAAGCATTAAAAACTCCAAGAACTCTACCTCTCCCTCTCTCTCTCCCCCTCCTCCCCCCTCTCTCTCTCTCTCACACACACACACAAAGACTGCAAAGAAGGCTGCCCCTATATTTGAGAAGGGAAAAAGAGGACCCAAAAAAACTATTCCTTTCCAGTCAGCCTGACATCAATACTAGGAAACATCCTGAAGTAGATCAATAAAGAGGCAGTCTGTAATCGCTTAGAAATGCTGTGATTTTTCAAAAACAAGTCATGCCAGACTAATTTTATCTCTTTTTTATAGTTAAAAGCTTGGTAGATGTAGGGAATGCTGGTCATGTAGCATATCTTGATTTCAGTAAGGTCTTTGACAAGTTCTCCCATGACCTTCTTGCAAACAAATGTGGGCTAGGCAATGCTACTATTAGGTGGATCTGTAATTGGTTAAGCGTCCGAACCCAAAGGGTGCGCACCAATGGTTCCACTTCATCCTGGAAACAAGTGACTAGTGGAGTGCCACAGGGTTTGGTCCTGGGCCCAATACTGTTCAACATCTTTATTAATGACTTGGATGAAGGTTTAGAGGACATGCTTTTCAAGTTTGCAGATGGCACCAAATTAGGAAGGATAGCTAATACTCCAGAGGACAGGATCGGAATTCAAAATGACCTTAACCGATTAGAGAGATAGGCCAAAACTAACAAAATAAATTTCAACAAGGACAAATGTAAAATACTCCACCTAGACAGAAAAAATGAAATATAAAAATACAGAATAGGTGATGCCTGGCTCAACAAAAGTCCATGTGAAAAGATTTTCTAGTCTTCATGGACAACAAGTTGAACATCAATCAACAGTGTAAGGCAGCAGCTTAAAAAGCCAATGTGAATTTGGGCTACATCAAAAGGGGTATAGAATGTAGATCAAGGGAAGTCATGGTGCCTCTGTATTCTGCTTTGGTTATCCCTCACCTGGAATACCGTGTCCAGTTCTGGGCACCACAGTTGAAAAGAGATATAAACAAGCTGGAAGGTGTACAGAAGAGGGCGACTAAAATGATCAAAGATCTGGAGACTATGGCCTATGAGGAGCAGCTTAAAGAGCTGGATATGTTTAGCCTCCAGAAGAGAAGGTTGAGAGGAAACATGATAGTCGTAAGGAAGAGGGAGCAAGCTTGTTTTCTGCAGCCCTGGAAACTAGGACTTGGAGTGATGAGTTCAAATTACAAGAAAGGAGATTCCATCTGCACATTAGGAAGAACTTCCTGACTGTAAGAGCTGTTCAGCAGTGGAACTCTCTGCCCCAGAGTGTGGTGGAAGCTCCTTCCTTGGAGACTTTTAAACAGAGGCTGGATGGCCATCTGTCATGGGTATTATGATTATGCTTTTGCTGAATGGCAGGGAGTTGGACTAGATGGCCCAACTTTATTGTTTTATGATTCTGTAATTCTAAGGTTATTAGAATTGTTACTTTAGCTCCCAGATGTTGCATGTATATGATGCCAAGTGAATGACCAAATAAGAATTCAGAGCAGAATAATTTGGTGCTCCTTGCATTAGCAGATTTCTGCCCAAAAATTATGGCTCCGGCCTTTAGTTATTATATCCAGGTAGTGAGGAAATTTTGTCTCTTGAGATGTCATTGGACTCTACCTTCTCCCATTCCTGACTGCTTGCATCATGGGCTAGGGCTAGCAGGACCTGGAGTCTAACAAAATCTTGGGAGACTTCTTCATCTTACTCTTCTCTTTTTAATTAAAGTGGCATCTGAAAAACAACTTCCTAATTTTCATGTGACTACTTGCTCAACCCCTTGCCACTGTGTGGTCTGTTGACCATAGACTATCCTTACAGTGTCAGAGAAATGTCATCTTTATCTTTGTTGGTATTATCTACTTAAGCAAGAACAAGAGCCTTAGCCTCTACCACCAAACACAAGAATACTTGTGTAACTTGAAAACTACTAAAAATCTGTTCTGGCACAATTTTTTTCTGTCTAGAATTCACTCTGCTTGTAGATACGCACTTGTGTGTACAAAAACAAAAGAACTGAAAATACTCTGACAATAAATTGAAAAGACTATAATCAATGCATGCAAAATTCAGACGTACAAACGGCAAGTATGGTAATCATTCACAGTAGGTAATGACACCATTGTGATTTATTATAAAAACATGCACATCACCTTTCAATCCCAACCTCATTTCAAGTTATGTCAAACCTGTTCAAATTTTCTAACTCTTAAAATAAGAAGTTTGGGAAATGTATGTCTCAAATGTGCTACATTTTTAAGAAAGACAATTACTCCAGCATCAGGGTTTGGGAGGCAGAGGCAACCATGGCAGCTAAATGTGCTGAATAGCTGGCTTAATCATATATTGTATTTTTCTCTACCTACATCTGTCTATTTTTTTTTCTTGTTTAGTCAATGACAATAAAAACTGTTGTTTTTTTTATTCCAAAACAAAGTTGGCTATTAACTGCCATGAAAGTATAAGTATTCAATGGTTGGTCGGTATCTTCTTTTCATGTGACCTTCCAGAGGTTGTCTAGAATTTTATTATCTGTCTCCATAATGTTATTGATCTAAGGAAGTGCAGGTATCATGTAGACAATGATTTGGATTAATCAAGATGCAAACAGGTTAGTCAACTAGCAAGTGTTCTGTTGCCAGTCTTTTCATATTCATTACAAGTTTTGTGAAATGTAGTACCAGTCTTCTTCATCATGGAGAAATACCTTCTTCAGTCTATCTACTCATTCCTATACATACTTATACAATTACAAGATCCAAAAGGCTGAACTCCATGACCTTAGATCAAGGGTGGACAAAGTTTCTGATTGATTCAGTAACTCTGCTCTAGCAGAAGTTAACAATTGAATTTAGGCCATAACTAAATAAAATATAAAATATAAATATGTAAAATCTTGTATATTTTGACAAAATCAGGTCATATGATGACACAAACATTTTATAGCTATAGACAGCACTATATATTCCTCTCACTTGAGATTCTACCCCAAATGTCTATACAGAGACAACATGGAAGAATTATTCCATTGGCCTGGGAAAATCCAAAGATATTAGGAGTATGCAATACATCAAAAACTGTCTTATTTTCAGTTCCATTTTCATCAGAAGGGGGAAACAGCATTCTGTGATCCACAGCCGGACGTTCCATTTACGTTCTGGGATGTTCTGGCTCATTGGCAACAATGGGCGAACTTGCAATGCTCCTCTCTCTGTTAATTTTATGGCTATCGGGACAAAAATGGCCACATGTGGAGGACACATTTACAACTGCAAGCCCCCCAAGTTTCAAAATGTTGGGGGCTCTTTTTCAAACTTTAAATTTGGGGGGGGGGGCTGCTAGTGCGGGATAGAATACTGAAGCCAGAAGATAGGGCTAGGGAAGAATTGAAATTGAAATAATATTCTCCCTTGGGCACTTAATGGAGTCAGGCTAACTCTCTCCTTCATGTGATTTAAAAAAACACAGAGGATTTCTTCATGTTTAATTTCCAAATGGGGCATTCCTGCAGGTGGTCTACTAATTGTTGTATCCCAGCCTGCACCTGAGCTATCAGGTGAGCCTGATGTTGGTCCCGTTCAGCCTGTGATTGTACCTTCACCTGACCTATCAGATAAATATGGCTTGGGGTGTAGTAGGATTCCCATGCAGCCAGAGTTGGATGAAGCTGCTGTTCCTGGTCAGCCAGAGTTTGTCCCTTAAGTTTCTGAGAGCAAGCATACAATAGTTTTAAACAGGCAGCTTGAACCGCATTCCTTGGGATAGTCAAGGTCGAACAATCCCTTGACAGATGGGCATTTCAGTTGTGATAAGATGAACGAGGTTGACAGAAAGAAAGCTATATGTCAGCAGAGACAAGAAAGGAAGGTTTTGAGGCAAAACAGAAGGCTGTTAATGAGAAAAGGTTTTGAACAAACTTCCCACAGAAAGCGGCCTTGATTTCAGCTTTAAGAGGAACTGCTTCTGAGAGAGATTTTCAGAGGTGGTAACTTTGCTCATCAAGCATGGTTCCTGTTCATGGACTCATAGAATCCTGTTTCATGTTCCAGTGGATTTTCATGTCAAGTTCATGTAGCCCTGTATCTAGAGTCCTGTTCCAGTCCTTGTTCTTGCTCTTGGGAAATTTTGGATTATCCAGTCATTGTTCCTGAAAGTTTTGCAGTTTGGATTCCTTGTTCCAGTCAAAGACCCTGTTATTTGTTCCAGTCTTGTTCCTGTTCCTTGGACTAATTTTGATACCTTGTTGAAGTTTATTCCTGTGTTTGATATTGATTTGCTATTGCTTACATATATTCTTCAATAAACAACTTGCTTTGCTTATAGTCTGGGGCTCCAGTGTGATTTTGAGGTGTCTCTGCAGACTAGGGGTGTGTGATGACTCATGGGCCATGTAGTCCCGTTCCTAGTACTGTTGTGACAGATGAAGAGGAAAACTTGGGTTTCCCACCGTTTCTGCCGGATTTGGAGCCCTTGCAGCTGCAAGATGTTTGCCCACAAGAAGTCAGCCAAACAAGCCTTGAGCAGAAATCTCCCCCATTTTCTCGACGCCTTTATTATAATCAAGATAGAAGCGCTCGGGAGGCGACTCGCAGGAGCGCCAGGATTGCTGCCAGACAATTAGATGATTAAGTCTGTTTCCCTTGGGAAAGTTTAAGGAGTCCTGCATCTGGACACAGAATAGGTTTCGTTTCTTGTTCCCCAGAGAAAGTGTTCTTTGGTGGGAAAACAAGATCCTATATAGGTGTTTGGCCACAAGGATTCCTTGCGGAGTCAATTCGTCAACTTCGGGAGTAGATTGTGTGCGGACTACGCTACTTCAGTTTCCAGGACCTTGTTCTCGTTCCCGCCCTGCCTTGTTCCCTGGACCTCGCCACGGATTTTTGCACGGACCCTGTTCTTGTTCCTCGCTTCTTGTTACCTTGAATCAAGCCTTGTTTGCCAAGAATCTAGTTTGCTCTCCAGCCTTGCATCAAGCTCCATGGACTAAAGGACCTTGTCATTTCCCCTCACTTTGCTTGGCAAAGTGTGTGTTTCGGTTATTGGATTACAACTTTGGGCTTTAATATCTCATATTGGACATTGTTTCCCTGGACTATATTTGACCTTTCCTGAAAGGTCTACTTCTGAACTATATTCTACACTTATTTTTATTGACTTTATATATTTCCTTAATAAAGATATTAGATAGATTCTGGTCTCTGCGCATGGTTATTGGTGCTCCGCAGTCAGGGTCCTGACAGGGTGCAACAGTAGTGCTCCTTTAGGCAGCGTGGTTCCAGCTGAAATAAGTGTTTAAAAAGGGTGCCTTAACTCTTCTTCATTGGAAGGGTCTTGATTGCAAACTATCCCAGAAAGAGTGTTGCCTTAAGAAAGATGCCTTAATTCTGTTTCAGTGGAAGAGTCTTGAGAAAAACCCCTGAGAGAATGGTGCCTTAAGACTATTGCCTTAACTGCTTTAGTGGAAGACCAGCTTTGCCAAAAAAAAACAAAAAAACAAAAAAACACCTGATCCGCTTTCTTCTTCTCATTGACTCTGGCAAAGCTAACGGAGAAAAAAACCCAACTGCTGATATTGTCAGTCATGGGGCAGCCAGATGTTGCCAAATGCAACTAAATGGTCTCACCTTTTTGTCCAATTTGTTTCAAAGTTTAACTGTATTTCTGTATAACCATTGTTGGAAGATTTCAACTTGATTCCAATATGTATGCATGTGTGGATGTATATGTGTAATTGTATGTATATGTGTATTAAGGCATTGACACTATTCACATGTCTCTTCTCTGTATATATCATTTCACTGGCCTCCAGGCCAGGCCTGTTTGGAACTTTTGATTTTGGTATTTAGAGCTCTTTGTCCTAATCTTTCCCCAGTACCTGGCAGCTCTGCAAGTGTGGTATGCACCACCTGGGAATCTAGAATTGGCAAGGGAAGGATAATTATCTGTTCCATCAACATGCACAGCTCTGTCAAGGCTGCAAGTCTTTCAAGACCTGGCTCTACATTTCTTGAACCATCTTCCTTTGGACCCTCAGCTAGAGGAAGGTCTCACCTGTTTTTATGAGGGATTGAAAGCATTCCTCTTTGATTTGCCAACTGAGCTACTGAGCTATACCTGAGGTTGCTGAGATGAATAGTGATGGGTGTATTGGGAGTTTCATTTCATGTATATTTATAGTGTTATGTCTCAGTCCTTGTCCTTCATTGCATATGTTGATGTTCTTGCCTTTGGTGAAATGGGTATTATAAATAAATGTTATTATGAGTTAGTATTATTAATCATACAGGTATATTTACATCTTTTCCAGTTCAAGTTCTGGGCTGTCTAACACATAAAATGGAATTTAAATGCCAGTAAGATACATACAGCAAAAAGAAATATATGGAGAGCCATGAAAAGGAAGAAACATAATTGTGTAAAGTCTTTTCGACCCTACTGCCTGCCTGGCATTTTTATCCTGACTTTGCTGTCCTGCAATGATCAGTGCAGCAGATATCAAAATTCTTTATGAAAGCATTTACTTTTCAACACAGAGAAAGTAAGGAATTTCATAGCAAGCATCAGAACTAACTCCCTCTCTCTATGATGCTACTCCAGAAGAGCCACCTGAATCTTTCAGGGTTTTAGGTGTGAGTGAAGTGTGGAATGGAAGGTTTCTTCTTCACATAAAGGAACAAAATAATAACACTGAGCATTCTGGAGGACAATCACAATTTTTCATTTAGTCATGAATAAAAAGGAAGCATATAATAATTATTTAAAATTAAAATACAAGGGTTGAATGAAAAGTAATGCCTCCACCTCCGTTACTTGCGTTTGGATGCGAATATTTTAATAAATCAAATGCAGAAATAATGCTTAGAATGTGTTCTTTAACTACCACTATTCACTTTTCCACATAATCACCAGACAATTGGATACATTTCTGCCAACGATGAACAAGACATACACTCCTCATATACAATTTTGTAACAGATCTGTGTTTATAGTAATTTGTTTTTCCATAGTGTAGACTACAAACATTATATTAAAATTACTTCAAAGAAAATCCAACAAATGCTATGGTCAGCGAAGGACAAGAGGGATCCTCTCTCCTCTGCAGGAGTCTACCGGATACCATGCAGCTGTGGACAAGTATACATAGGGACCACCAAACGCAACGCCCAAACAAGAGTCAAAGAACATGAAAGGCACTGCAGACTAATTCAACCAGAGAAATCAGCCATAGCAGAGCATTTGATGAACCAGCCTGGACACAGAATACTATTTGAGAACACAAAAATGCTGGACCATTCTAACAACTATCATGTCAGACTACACAGAGAAGCCATTGAAATCCACAAGCATGTGGACAACTTCAACAGAAAGGAAGAAACCATGAAAATGAACAAAATCTGGCTACCAGTATTACAAAACTCCAAAATCAAAACAGTAGATGGGAACCAACACAATAAGGACTTGACTGAACAAAGGATGCCCCCAGGCAAGGGACAAAACATTTCCAATGCCAATTAGGGTGATTAACTGAAACATTAATGCTGGCTCCCAGTGACAAAAAACTCTTGCCACACCTTGGACTATACACAGATATATATTCTTTCCTTTCCTTACTTAATTTATCCATACCTCACAACCTCTGAGGATGCCTGCCATAGATGTGGGCGAAACGTCAGGAGAGAATACTTCTGGAACATGGCCACACAGCCCGAAAGACATACAACAACCCCAAAATTACTTCAGTTGATAAAAACAAAAATGAATACAGAGAAGTTCCAACAAGACAAATCAGTCAATAAATGGTAGCAAGATGGCTAGTGTGAGGCAAAGCAAAATTGGCCGGGGGGTGGGGGGGAGGGATGGGATTCAGTAGCAGAATCTGCAAGCACAACAGTGGGATCCATGAATTACCAAACTAAACTCTAGAACCAGGGGGAACTTCCACAGACATTATTTTCAGAATGTCCACAGGGGTGCCAAAGGCAAAGAAGAGAAGGCTCTACTGCAATTACCTGAACAACATAGAATTTAGACCACAAAAAATTCTTCTCATTTGAATCTTCCACAACTTATACGGTTCAATGTCAAGCACAGTCTGCAAGGCAGCACAAATGCATCATATTTCAATCTCTTTTTGCACCTAGATCTCCCCATTCATTCATTCATTCAGGGAAAAATGCATCTTAAAATACCTTTGTGTGCCTTGATTAAATCACACCAGAACAGGGAATTCTTGCCATGACTGTACAATCACATCAAGAATGATTGCCTGAATGAATTATTTAAGGTATAAAATGCACTTGTCACCCACCAAACACCCAGGATGATCTACATGATGATGCTGAGACAGTCATCTGGTGACATCATGGCACAAACAAGAGTCAACCAGGGGCTTTCTGGTTCAAAGCCAAGTCTGTTGGCTACTGTTCTTTAGCAGTTAGTTAAACCATGCATAACTCCATATGAATGAGACAAAACAATTTACACTTAACCATAGAATTATGTCAAATCCAAGTATAGAAAAGGATTAGAGAAATAATAATGGGTCAGAATTCTTTAAGTCTGTACATGATAGGATAAGGGACAGCAAGAAGATAGTATACAATAACATTGACAAGGAGAATTGTTATATAACTGTCTTTCCAATTCCCCACAGTCCTCAAACAGATTGAAGGACTACTGTTAGCCACCCTACAGCCTAGATTCACCTATTTTGATTTTACCATGAGGTGAGGGCTGTGGGATAGTCCAGTGAGAAGGATAGTTGTGGGCTGTGTGGGAGTCCATCATCATAGAACATCTGGCATAGGTAGAGAAGACAATCTTTTTTCTTTGGTTGCTTCATATAATGAGACAGGGAAATTGGGGCTATAACCTTCCATGGTCCTCTCTTGCCTCCTTTCATCCTTCCAATGTTATGAAGGAGACTGGTGCGGAGGAACTCAGAGAGATCATGGAAGATCATAGCCTTCTGCCCTCACCGCATCCTTCCATTAGAGTCTCACTCCTTTTTTAAGACCTCTTCTAAAACTGCAATTTTTAAAAAACAAAATATGTCCAGCAGTGGGGAGAAAACTGATTCAACAATCTATAATCCCCGAATGGAACAAATAACAGAGCACGTGCTAATATTTTTTAAACCAGGTTTTGGTCAGTGGATCCTGATGATGTAGTGATGTAGTGAAGGGAAAAAAAGGCTATTGCTGAAACCAAAAGTCTCCTCACCCCTGTTTTAATTGACAAAACAACATGACAATATTAGGCACTGCAACCTGAGGTGCTAATTTATTTTTATTGTCATATCTGATGCATCAATATCACATTCCCTGTTAAGTTGCCATCTGTCTTCTGTTACCTCTGAACCTTATTGTGTTTCCATTCATTTGTATCTTGTCTTTTTAAAACCTACTGACAGGAGATTTGAGGTAAACTCCAGATTCTGAATTTGAGAGAAAAACATTAGTTTTGCTTCAAAACTTACAGTTAATTAAATCAGGAGAACCAATCTCCATTTGAAGGCTATAAAGAAAGCAACATCATGTTTTTTGTTTTTTATTTGTGACACTAGACAAACAGATGGATATTTAACAACACTGTTGTCTTTTCAATTTTTTAAGAGTTGCATAAAAGTAATAATGTGCTGTATTTACTTCTCCTGCTTATAATGCAGGCAAATTTGTACCAATTCCCAAAATAAATTACAGTCTCCCTCAAGTGTGGAAATAAGTCTGCTTATCCATAATGTTTTGAAATCAGGAACACTAAGAAGAGCAGTACAAAAGGGAGGAAAATGATTAAGCTTCCTACAAATATTTCTCGATTTTGAATCCCAAA
Source organism: Anolis carolinensis (assembly GCF_035594765.1). Lineage (NCBI taxonomy): Eukaryota > Metazoa > Chordata > Lepidosauria > Squamata > Anolidae > Anolis > Anolis carolinensis. The sequence continues at coordinate 49,986,711 of NC_085842.1, read as the reverse complement.
GCAAAAATTGCATATTGACTCTGGTGGATGACTGTGTTAAGCACTATAATGTGTTTTTAAATAGGTTTATGCTGCATGTGTCCACAGAGATGGCTGGGTTCTTTTTGTTCTCACAAATTAATGGATCTGTTTGATTCCTCACATTTCTGAGAGTCATTCCTGAAGTTATGAATGGTACTTCTCCCAGGAACCTAGCTTTTTTTGTGAATTGTGATGATACACTTACTTATGGAAATCCTTGTCTAAACTATACAGAAAGAGTGGAAATCATGTGCCTGCCAAAAATGTGGGTGGACTTAATAGACTCCCAGAATCCAACACCCACTGGCAGTATGGACCATGGCTAATAGAACTGCAATCCATGAACATCTTGATACTGCATGACTCCCACGCTTGCTATATAGCCATCTTTGTGATTTGGTATAGGACAAGAGCATGGTTGGGATAAAAATTGGAAGATAGAATTTTCAAAACATTCCCAGATGTCCTCCAGAATATCTGGAGGCTTAAACTGGGAAATGATTTCACAGGTCACAAAGTAGGCTAGTACCTACTCCTTAATGCATAAAGTTTTAAATGTGGGGACAAGAAACTATCACTTCAGCTCCCACAATTCCTAATAGCTGGTAAACTGGCTGGGATTTCTGGGACCTGAAGCCCAAAACACCTGGAGGAACATAGTTTAAGAAACACTGATCTAGAGATTTCCAGATTGCCTAACTGTGATCTAGCCCAATGGTTCCCAATCTTTGGTTCGCCAGGTGTTTTGGACTTAGCTCCCGAAATCCCAGCTATCTTACCAGCTGTTAGGAGTTGTGGGATCTGAAGTCCAAAATACCTAGAGGACCAAAGGTTGAGAATTACTGATCTAGTCTACGGTTTCCCAAGGACACAGAATCTTGAGTACACTGAGACCCCTCCCCATGTTAGATAGTGTGTGTGTACATTTAATCAAGGCTTAATATCTTATATTTATAACACACATTCTGGAATTCATATAGATTTCCTTGCCTTCCTGGGACCCTCATATGGATGTCCCACTATGCTCTTCTATAATTTCATATTTCCTGTCAGGACATGATTCAAAGCTTGGAAGAACAAGCATTTGACTCCTGCCCCTGCCAACATATCTGAAGCAAGGTCAGCATTAACAAATGAATTTAAAGGAGGAAAGCAGTCCTGTGAGGAAGCAATAATCAGGATAAATTGTTCACAGGAGTTGGAGAAGGCTGGGGAAGGGGTTGGAAGGGAAGGAGGGAAGAACACTATAAAAGGGACTAAAGATATATGAGGAAATTAGTAGTTTTTTTTTATTATGTGTGTAGTGGCAATAAAGCTGGCTACATCCACCTGGAGTGTGAGTACTGGTTAATTGCTAGAAACCACCAGCAGAAGCTGACATTTTCTCTCCTATGGGTAACACAAGGGGAGTGGAAGCCTTCTGTATCCCCTTGGGCTTGGTGTGTATATAAGCCTACCCCAAAGACTGTAGGCCCCCAACTATTGGGCATCCCTTCAGAAGCAGGGCTTTGGGGGTTCCACTTGTGTTTTATTTGTTTAATCCCTCTTTATTGTGTCTCATATAAAATATTGGAGAAGCCACCAGGGTCCTCACGCCAGTGATGACCTTTAGCACATTTTTCTGCCCTGGGAAGGTCAGCCAACTCCTCACCAGGCTTCATCTACATTGGAATGCAAATTGTACTCAATGGAACCCATAGCCTCAGGCAAGTTGTTGCAGAAACTTGCTGACTCAGCACAGTCCCGACCTTTGTTTCATCATCGCTGCTTGGACACACAGAAGGACACTAACCATCTAGCATGGGTGTCACCAATAGGGGAGATTCCTTTGCCCCATAGTTCCTAAAAGGACATTTTTCCACTTCCCTTTTCCCAGCCCCATAAACAATAAAGATACAAAATGGACTACTGGACTCAAGGGTCCCTGGGCACCAGATTGCATTGAGGACCATCTTCCTCGCAATAGAGGGCTCCTCAGAAAGCATCCAGACCCTTTGTTTTCTCAGGAAACAGACATTTAATCCCATCATAACTGTAATTCAGCACTCTTTGTTCAGTGGAAAGTTGGCCCCTGTACAGCAATTAGATAGAGGCTCATCTGCATCCAAGGCATGCAATGCTCTCCCATTGGCTGGGGGGCGCTGAGCTCCCGCCTTCACTGTGAGCCTCGCGTGACATCACCGGAGACTGGCCAATCGCAGCCGTGCCAGGTCCGACTGGGGGCGGTGGGAAGTTTGAATCTTTACTGTATAAAAATGCCAGTTTTTCTGTGAAATGCATCTCAGCTTATTTTTGGTGGATTACCACAGGTTGCCATCACTTTCATCTGAAATTAAATAAATACCTCAGTGGCTTCTGCTTCAACTTAGTGAGATTTATTCTGGAATATTGGCTTCCTTTTCTCACCAGGCTTAACCTACAGTGGCCTGGACTCACTATCCATTGGCATTTTAAATTGCTCGATAACACCATGATAATTTTTTGCCATATCTTGAATTCTTTAGTATTTCTATAACTAAATTCTAATTTAGTTTATTACAGGCCTTTTAGCATCCAATAGTAAAAATGCACTCTTTTACATTTTGCATTTTGAACATGTTCAATTATGTTTGGAATTATCCTTGTATTGTCTTTAATTTACCTTCCAGGTAAATTAAATTGCTCAATTCTTATAATATAACCAGAGAGGTAGAATTGGAAGCAAAGTGGTGCAAATGACGCATGCACATATAGTGAAGAAATAGACATGCTGGGAAATAGATGCAGGAAAAACAAGGTAAGCACTCTAAAACAGTGCTACTTAAGCTAGTGGTCTATGGCCTGCTACCAGTCCCTGATCTAAGAAACATTTGTAAGCAATAGGTACATGTATAGTACTGGGCCCTGATATATTGGAATAGGATAGTATTGCCAGTTTGAAACATTTCATAGATTGAGAAAAACTGCTGTAAAGAACAGATCTGAAAGACTAAGGATGCTTCTATACTGCCACATAAAATCCACATTATCTGCTTTGAACTGGATTATATGGCAATGTAGACTCATATAATCCAACTCAAAGCAGATAATGTGGATTATCTGTTTTAATAATCAGGGTTATAGGGCAATGTAGAAGGGGCCTGAGAAACACAATGTCGCTTTTTCATGTCTTCTACGTGATACGCTGAGATGGCTGAATTATATACGAAATTGAAATTCTGAGACATTTTTTGTTCACATTCCTAGTCTATGTTTCTCTTGTGTGAACACTCTTAAAAGGCCACCTAAGAGTGTGGTATAGTCTCTTTTTCAGCTGCTTTTATATAGACTGCAATGGCAAGTGAAGATGTTACATTGCACAAGACACTTGTCAGGCCTTCACATCTAAACAGCAGCCCTCTGTGCAACAATATTGCCTCTCCTGCTCATTGAACTGTTCAGCGACCACAAGCAATTCACTAGGCCATAATTTGATTTGAAAGTTTAAAAAAGGTGCATCCCAAACAAAAAAAATAGCTTGTAGCTATTTTAATTGATAGGAAAAACAAGGAGGGCCACTCATTGTGTGTATGTGTTTTTTTTTTTAAAGAACAAACATGTTCAAAGTTAATGAGTGGGATCATTATCACAAAGAATGCTTAGAAAACTAGTGGAACAAACAGATAACACTATTGTCACACAAATTTCATTCACTTCAGTAGGTTTCCCTAAGGGCAATGCTCAGTAGATTGTGCCCTTGACCTGGTAGAAAAGGCATTGTGGTGGGGGAAAGTCATCTGCATTACAATCTGTGCTGGGATGTTCTAAACAGGAGGCTGATGGATCACCTTTCAAGAAGCAGCTGTCTTGTCTCCTTACTTTTGAATGCATCCTATATAACTGTATCAATTTCCACTCTTTAAGTGTGTATACTTCAGAATGTTCTGTATTCTATGTAAACATCTAGAAATTTTGATTAAAAAAATCAACCCACAATACCTGTGCTGACTTATCAACTGATCAATGTGACTAATGTACCTTAATATTTATTTTTTAAAAAAACATCTCTTTCTCTGAGTAGAGTGGCAAAAGGCAAGAGCTTAGTCCATCCTAGGAGAATCTAAAAGAAACACTGACCTCTTCTACTTTCACTGACGAGGTGACACTTTTGACCTTTTTGAATGCCTAGGGAGAGGAATGGCAATGGCAGCCAGGGGCAGCTGACCCACAGAGGGACCATTGATGCTTTCCCTTCTCCACAGAATAACTTATCTGTAGGTCTTATCAAACTCCAACCCTGCCCTCAAAGTTTACTTTAGGGCAATTTATACATGAGAATATACGGTGTACCAGTGTCTTCTTCAATATTCCCTTTGTAAATAATGCATCACTTGGAAGAGCACCAGCGAATACTGTCTCTTTCTCCCTGTCCTATGCAAGTTTTAGGAGATTTGAAGGTTATGGATGGAGAGTCAGACTTAGGCTACATCTACACTGCAGCCTGACACAACTTAAGTATCATAGCTGAATGCTATGGAATTGTGGGAGTTGTAATCTTGCAAGATCTTTAGACTTCTCTGACAGATAGTGGCTGTGCCCCACCAAACAAAACGTGTTTATGAAAAAATGAAGGCAAAATTCCTGCCTTGGGAAAGGTTTCTTCCACCCAAACAGCTACATTTTCAGTTTTGCAGTCTACTCAACAGAGGAATTGAAATTAAGTGGCCAAAGGCTATTCCAAGGCTTTGGAGAGTGGAAAGGGTAGTGATAATGTGCTGAGCCCTCTTCTGGTACTAGGGAATGCAGATAAGGAACTTGTCATAACTACCTGTTGCCGAGTGCATCCCTAACAGGAGAGGGCTGAACATAGAGAGGACTGGTCCATATCCAATCACTTTAAACTTCATTTGTTGTTAGGGCCACATACCTTATAACATAGGTTTTACTGCTGATTTTCAGTCACTCAATCCAAAGAATAAGAATTTCATATTTGTTCTTTTATTATATTTTAACTGGTTTTAATTTTATGGTTGATTAAACTGCTTTTTAAATTTTGTATGATGCTAATGTAGTTTAACTATGTCCGAATGTAACGAATGTCCACAAATGTGCACAAAATATGAACCAGTCCTCTGTAGTTTGTGTGATCACCATCTGGGCTTCAAACTGATTCCAGGATTTCCTATCTAATTATCTGCACAGTGAATTGTTTTTTTCAATACCAGTTTGAAACTAACTTAAGTGATCAGTATAGATGTGCCCTATGCTTTTTTTTTTTTAACTGTTGGAAGTTTCCATGAGTCTTGAACTAATAAAAATGTGAGATTAAATAAATATGATAGTACCAAAGAAGGAAAAGAAGGGGCAAACTTGACCTTGAAGCATTTATTCTCACTGCATCTCTCAAACATATATCCCATCTAAGAAATGGGAAATGTGTGCAGTGGACTGTAGGAAAGCAAAGTATTACCAGGTACAACCAATAAAAAGAATTTATAGGTGTATTATAGAAGGGCATGGGCAAATCCCAACAGATGAAATAAGCTGGATCATGAGAAATGCCCAGAGTATGGTGAAAAAATTGTGAAGGTTATTGAAAAATGTCCTAGGAGAGAATGGAGAAGAAATGACTAGGTCACATCTACAATGACCATTTAAAGTGGATTGAAGGCAACTCAAAAAGACTGTGTTTAAATGATATGGTGCAAATGCACACAGATACGTAATTAGGGGGCGTAAACTGTGATAAGCAAACTCCAAAATAGGGGATACTTCAAAATAGGGTCTGTGAAGCCATGGATCCTATAGATCCTGCAATTGGGCCAGAGTCAATCTCTCCAGTGTGTATAAGCACCATGCAGGCCTTGAGCCACTCTCTGAACTTGATGTGTGATCAACTCCATGTTCAAAATGCTTCTTCCTCTGTTGCTTTCATCCAATATTGGTAAGTTTAAATACATCCTGAGAAAAGTCATCTTTGAATATTTGAAGAGCTGTCACTGAAAAGATTATTCACCTTGGTTTCTTCTCCTCCAGAGTATAGGAGCTGGGCAATAGATTGAAATTTAAATTTCAAGAATTGAGGCCTCCACTACACTGACTTATAAAATCCATATTATCTGCTTTGAACTGGATTATACAGCAGTGTAGACTCATATATTCCAGTCCAAAGCAGATAATGTGAGTTATCTGCTTTGATAATCTGGATTATATGGCAGTGTAGATCCAGCCTGTGATCTCACCAATATAATGAAAAACTTCCTGACAGTAAGAACTGTTTAACAGTGGATTAAATTGCCTTGGAAGGTGAACTCATTTTCACTTGTTGGGTGATTATTTTTCCAGCAGTGTTTTAGACATCTGATATTACTAAGGGATTTATTAAATGATCCTTGATGTTTTTCCCAACCCTGTAGTTCTGGTACTGTACAATAGGTCTCTTATTTATTTATTTACTTACTTTATTTTTATCCCACCTTTCTCCCAGTATAGGAATCTCTGATGCCAAAGGGTCTGAAGATCTATGTGCCACTGGTGGCTACTAGGCTTGCTCAAATAATTCGATTTCCCCGTTACCCGTTATTAATTCGTTATTTTTGTTAGTTTTGAAGCAATATACGGCCTTGATTGTCCACACATCTGGATATCGCAGTTTCGAATCGCGAGAGGCCGTTTTTTCTTATTTCGTCGTTTTTTTCGTTAGAAAAAAAAGCTTTTGCAAATCACCCAAACTCCCACCATTCAGGCCCTTTCCTTTTGCCCCTCAGCAAAAGGGGCGTCACGGGCTCAGCCAATGCGAGGGGGCGAGGGGGCAGGAGGCCGAGGAGGAGGAGGAAGACGGAGGGGGAAATGGCCGCCGCCGCCTCGCCTCAGCTCAGGCCTGGTGTCTCTCTGTGAGGCGGGAAGGCGGCGGATGGAGCCGGGAATGGAGAGACCGAGAGAGACAGAGAGGGGCCCGGCGGTGAGGAGGAAGAGGCCCGGGATGCGAGGGGGTGTGGGCCAGGCCCGTCCTCGGCTGCTCCCGGGGAGGGAGGGAGGACTATGACTCCCAGGGGCCCAGATTCGCACCCTCCCTCCCCCCAATACAGGTCTCCATACCACGCTACATGAACTTGAATGGATAGTATACTGTGGTTGTGTTGTCAAAAGCTTTCATGGCCGGGATCACACTGTTGTGGTATGTATGGCTCTATGGCCATGTGACAGAAGCATTCTCTCCTGACGTTTCACCCACATCTGTGGCAGACATACTCAGAGGTTTTGACGTCTGTGCGAAGCTAGGCAAGTGGGGTTTATATATCTGTGGAAGGTCCAGGGTGGGAGAAAGAACTCTTGTCTGTGGGAGGAAAGTGTGAATGTTGCAATTGGTCACCTTGATTAGCATTGAATAGCCTTGCAGCTTCAAAGCCTGGCTGCTTCCTACCTGGGGGAATCCTTTGTTGGGAGGTATTAGCTGGCCCTGATTGTTTCCTGTCTGGAATTCCCATTTTCTGGGTGTTGTCCTTTTACTGTCCTGATTTTAGCTTTTCTGTAGCTAAAAATGCATATAAAATTGATTCTATAGGGAGGATAAATGATTGGATTTCAACTCCTACAGCTTGGCTTTCTCTGCCAATAATGGTACCATACCAAACTAAACCTCCCAAGATTCTGTAGCAGTGAGCCATCTTGGATATTGTAAGGGATTTATTATTATTATTATTATTATTATTATTATTATTATTATTATTATTATTATTATTAGACCTTGCTCCCAGGAAGGTGCCTTCGCTGTGGCTCCCAACTTATCTATCTACCTTTCCACATATTCTCCACATTGTGTGTATGTGTATGTATATTATATATACATGAGCCCCGATGGCGAAGTGTGTTAAAGCACTGAGCTGCTGAACTTGCAGACCGAAAGGTCCCAGGTTCAAATCCCGGGAGCAGAGTGAGTGCCCGCTGTTAGCTCCAGCTTCTGCCAACCTAGCAGCTTGAAAACATGCCAATGTGAGTAGATCAATAGGTACCGCTCTGGCGGGAAGGTAATGGCACTCCATGTAGTCATGCCGGCCACATGACCTTGGAGGTGTCTATGGACAACACTGGCTCTTGGGCTTAGAAATGGAGATGAGCACCAACCCCCAGAGTCAGACATGACTGAACTTAACGTCAAGGGATACCTTTACCTTTACCTATATACACACACACACAAACACACACACACATATGCAGGGACTATATATATATACACAGTATATATCACACACACACCAATTTAACAAAGTTTCAGCCACAAAAACAAAGTTTCTGAAGTAGAACAATGACTTTCACAGTAAAGACAACCCAATTTAACAGGAAATAAGACTTTCAAACCAGGAACAGATTTCTGCAATTATTAAAAAATGGTTTATTATAAAAGCTATGAAAATTCGCCAAAAATCAGAGGATAAGGGAAACGTTCCAAATTTTGGTGAGCTATCAGTGTTAAATGTGTTCTACCACTGTACCAAGTTTGAAGAAGATCACTCAAAAAATGAGGGTGGGAGAGTCCTGTAAATTCCTCTCCCTCTGTGCTGTTTTTGGGAATTGCGCATGCGCGTCCGCCATTAACGAATTAATTTAGAAAATAACGAATTTTCGTTAATTTCGAATTTTTTGGGGGGCAAAATTCGGAAATGACATCAGAAACGAAACGCTGGCGCCCCCTGCTTTTGAAACGAGTTTAGAATCAATTTTTTCATGGATCGCTCAAGCCTAGTGGCTACCTAGGACAAAAGAACAAATTGGGGAAAATACTGACAATATTTTAATAATATTTCAACATACTATGTTTGTGAGGCATTGAATTGTTGCCTATATATATGTAAGCCACTCTGAGTCCCATTCGGGGTGAAAAGGGTGGGGTATAAATATGGTAAATAAATAAATTTATGCACAATTTAAATGTACAGCTGTTCTGCTCTAATTCTTCTTGTATGCAACAATCCTTCTCAAGTCTTCATCACAACAATTGTATGAGTTGTCAGAAATGACACCTCTTCTCCTAAGGATTTTCACTGCCGGTATAAGATCTCTTGAGACAGACTCTGAAGCACAAATGGTAGCAGGAAGAAATGACATGCTTTATTCAGAAGGCAATGTTACCACAGAGATTGATGCCTGAACAATTAGCTTGTGTACCCATGCAGCTTTTACATCATTAAAAAAGCCGATATCAGCTTTCATAAGTCATACGATGCAATTCCACACATGAGCAAGTAGAAAGCAAGCTTGTCAATTCGAACAATACCCGACAAAAACTCCGAAGCACAATCCAGTTTTTAAGTTTAATCCTGAAGAATGATAGAATTGTTGCATCTCCTTTGCTTTAGGGTACATTCATGTTGAAAAGATTGAATGTTAGCTTAACACTAAAGTTATAGTATATGACTAGTCAATGTAACTAATATCAGTGGAGTTATCCCAGTCAAATTTGTCAAAGCTGGAATTGTGGTGAGGAGGCATGAAATGCTGCCAGGACCAAATGTTCAGTCCTGCAACTAGTCATGGTATAATGCCACAGTTGTTTAAAACTACAGCAAAATTATGGTATAAGTTAAAGCAGTGGTTCTCGTCCCCTTGATCAGGTCATGTAAGTGTTATTTATTGCTATAACTGTATTATTTTACTTTGCTTAATAATATGTTATTATGTTGCTATGTAATGTTTGTTTTGTTTTTATGATTGGAAACCGCCCTGGGTCCCATCCGGGAGATAGGGCGGTATATAAATAAAGTGTTATTTTATTATGACACAGCAAACAAGATAGATATGCTGGATTTTGTATCACAAAATCACAAGTCGAACACTTCCCAAGTGTCTAAGACTGTGTGATGTATTTTCGGATGATGCGTGCAGATCCCAGCAGGGTGGCCTTTTGCAGTTGGCAGATCGTAATTTTGTCAATGTCTATTGTTTCCAAATGCCGGCTGAGATCTTTTGGCACGGCACCCAATGTGCTGATCACCACCGGGACCACCTGCACTGGTTTCTGCCAGAGTCTTTGAAGTTCAATCTTGAGGTCCTGATAGCGGCTGAGTTTTTCCTGTTGTTTTTCGTCAATGCGACTGTCACCTGGGATGGCAACATCAATGATCCAAACCTTTTTCTTTTCCACAACTGTGATGTCTGGTTTTTTGTCTGTTGTGTTTTGAGGAGTTTCTGATTTTTGACTTCAATCAAAGCAGGTTCTTCACTTTGCTTTACATAATCTGCCAGGGCATGTTCTTCTTCTTTGACTGCTTGTTTTACTTGTAAGAGTCCTCTGCCCCCTGATCTTCTAGGCAGATATAGCCGGTCAACATCACTGCGAGGGTGCAGTGAATGATGAATGGTCATGAGTTTTCTTGTTTTTCTGTCCAAGTTGTCCAGTTCCATCTGTGTCCAGTTTATGATGCCAGCAGTATATCTCATGACAGGTATGGCCCAGGTGTTTATGGCCTTGATGGTGTTGCCTCCATTGAGCTTGCTTTTGAGAATTTTTCTGACCCTTTGTGTGTATTTTTTACTGACCACAGTCTTCACATGTTCATGCTTGATGTTGTCCAGCTGTAGTATGCCCAGATATTTATAGGCCTCTGGCTGGTGACACTTTATTGTTTGGCCATTGGACATATTTATGCCCTCACTTTCAATGATTTTTCCCTTCTTCAATGCCACTGTCGAACATTTGTCCAAACCAAACTCCATGTTGATATCAGTGCTAAAAATTCGGACAGTGTTGGTCAGAGACTGGATTTCAGTTTCCGTTTTCCCATACAGCTTCAGGTCATCCATGTACATCAAATGTGAAATTTTGTGAGAATTCTTAGATGTTTGATAGCCGAGATTTGTTTTTTGTAAGATTGTTGACAGAGGGATCATGGCGATAATGAAAAGCAGAGGGGACAATGAATCTCCCTGGAAAATTCCTCTCCTGATGTTGACAAGTCCATAGCTTTCATTTCCAACAAACAGTTCAGTTTTCCAGTGCTCCATCATGTTTTCAATGAAGGTGCCAACAGTTTTACAAATCCCGATGGCGTCCAGGCACTTGATGATCCAGCTGTGTGGGAGTGAGTCAAAGGCCTTTTTGTAGTCAATCCACGTCATGTGAAGATTAGCTTTTCGGCTCTTACAGTTCTCCAGAATCATTTTGTCAATCAATAACTGGTCTTTTGTGCCCCTGCTTTTCCGTTTGTTGCCTTTCTGTTCATCTGGCAAGATGTTTTTTTCTTCAAGATAGTCTTGAATTCTGTCAGCTATGATGCCAGTCAGTAGTTTAAACATAGTGGGCAGACACGTTATTGGCCTGTAGTTTCCTGGTGCTGCTCCTTTTGCTGGATCCTTTTGTATCAGGTATGTTCTTCCAGTTGTTAGCCATTCACTGATACTTCCTTTCTGTAGCATCTCATTGAATTGTTGGGCCATTTTTCCATGTAAACTAATCAGATGTTTGAGCCAAAATCCATGAAGTTGATCACTACCAGGCGATGTCCAGTTCTTGACTTTTTGCACTCGTTTGCTGATCATTTCAGTTGTTATTTCCATCAGTTCCATTTTGTTCTGTGAGAATTTTCCTTCAAACTCCTTTATCCACCCAGCGTTTTTGTTGTAGTTTTTATTATTTTCCCAAAGTTCTTTCCAGAACTTTGTTGTTGCAGTTTTCTCTGGCTTTATGGTTACTGTGTCTGTTGTTTGGTTCAGACTCTGGTAGAACCGTCTTTGGTCTGATTGAAACAGTTGATTTTGTCTGTACTGGATGATTCTGGCTTCATACCTTTCAATTTTTCTGGCTGTTGCTGTAATTTGTTCTTTCACAATTTCCAAAGCTTCTTCAATTTTTCTGGTGTTCAGCCAGTACTTTCGGATCAGGTATTGCTTGATTTTGTCATTCTTCAGTTTCCTCTCTTTCATATTTTTCAGGTTACTTGCATCTGATCTAAGTTTCTTGATTTTCAACTCTAGCCTGACCTTCCACTTTGGTTTTCCAGTCGATTTTCTTTGGGGCTGCCTTGGTTGTAGGAGCCCAAGCTCTTCTGTTACTATCACTGCTGCACTGTAGGCATACTGGTTTGTTTGTTCAATTGATGTTATTTGGACAGTGGAGAGTACTGCATTCACATCTTTCATGAGAGGCGCCAGGTGTCTCTTGGGCACTGTTTTTAGAGTTGGGAGCCGCTTTCTTATTGCATTTGCTGCAGCATGAGCCATGATCTTATCCTTGAGCTCTTGTTGTCTTGCTGTCAAGGTTCCTGGTGGTTCAACAGATGTTTCAAGTGCTGGTTCCTCAAATTCTTGCAAAAGCGCCACACTTTCTTCTGGTTCAATCTGTTCCACCATTCCAAGTGTTGCTGGAGTCTCTGCTGCTGTCTGTGCTGTGGTCTGATGGTAATCTACTTTGCAAATTTTCTGGATTTCTTCGAGTTCAACTTCACTGAACACTTTGTTTCTGATTATGAATCTTCGTTGGTCAGCCAGTCGGGGTTCTGTTATCTGTGAGTCAGGGTACTCTTGTTTCCATAGCTGATGCATCCTTTTTTGGTAGCCACGCCTTTTAGGTTCAGATTTGTAGTAGCATTTCATAATTGTGCGGTTTTCTGGCATTGTATATTTTTGCCGCTTCTGTGACTGTTCATTTGGGTTTTGATGATTCCGTAGCCCACTTGTCGATGGATGTCCAGAATCAGCAGCATCCACCGCGGTCCTTTTTATCCTGGGTGACGACCGAGCCAGTATAGACTTCGTTTGGGTTTGATTCTCCATAATGCTAATGGGTTAGGTGCTCTTGGTTGTGCTCCTCAGCTGAGGCCTCTCTGGCTTGGTTGGACCTGCCGCAGCACAGCCCTCAGTCATCATTGGAGCAGCTAAGCCCCCCCACCACATCAAGGTGGCACCTGCAGGGGGGATTATTATTATTATTATTATTATTATTATTATTATTATTATTCTCAACCTGGGGTCCCCAGATGTTTTTGGGCTACAACTCCCAGAAATCCCAGCCAGTTTACCAGCTGTTAGGATTTCTGGGAGTTGAAGGCCAAAAACATCTGAGGGCCCCAGGTTGAGAACCACCGAGTTAAAGGTTTTCCTGAAGTGAAATGACAGCATGAAACAATAGTCCGTACACACCTCTTTTATTCCAGTTACACATTTATAATGGAAGATAGGACTATGAATCACAACTAGAAACCCTGATAGAGGCTGTATATGACTTCTTTTTTATTTTTGGAACCTATTTTGAGTTAATTGTTCATTTTAAAAACCTTTAGCCTTGAAGATCCTATAGATACCCGAAGAGCTTCTTTCCCAAACCAGTAAACCCAGGCCTTGCTCTTATCATTGGAACACTTGAATAGGTTGACAGAGCCTTCAGTGCTTTCCTGTTTCTTTAAGCCTATAAAGAAAGTGGGTTTTTTTATTGTCACAGGTGTTCTCTGTCTTTTGCCTGACAAGATGTCAGAAGCTAAGCTTTAAGACTAAAATAGTGCAATTTCCTGCTGGAGAAGCCTTGAGCTTTGACAATTGTTCAGCTTGGCCCAACCTGATTTGTTGGGATTTGTATGGTTATAACATTTGACAAAAAGCATGAAATTGTGCTAGCAAGTTCTCTTCTTTATGGTCCAAGGAAGGAAACGAGAAAGATTTATAAATCTTTTGCTACTGCTGAAGACAATTGCATCCATGACAATGATACTTTCTGCTCCAATTTGATATAGATGGTTTATAAGAGGTTCTGCTTCTATCCAAGAGCTTGGCAACCCAGAGAAAATTGTTGGTTGTTTTGTATGGGGACCTATATATGTTAGAATACCCATTTGTACATCACTACTTTGAAAAGAAAAACGCCAGCAGGAAGACAAAAAATCATATATGTTAGTACATATGTGTAGATGCACAACTCGAAATAAGAGCTATAATTTACACAGAAATGGATGTCACTATAGAGAGGACGATTTTGATCAAATGAATGGTATACCTGCTCTGATTGCTTCTCCAGGACTAACTGTTGATGGACAGCTTCAATGCCTCTGCTGTCCCCTTTTTACACCTGTGATTATTGGCTTCCTCACTAATTTTGCAACACAAAAACGTAGCCTGGAAGTCAGCTTTGTAGAGTTCTTCAAATGCTAGCACATATTTCCACTTCAAAATTCTATCAAAAACAGAAATCCTGAACTGTACGAAGCCTGGTTAGGGGACTGGAAAGATACCTCTTTATCTTCTTATAGAACTTTTTCCAGCAGATGGGAAAGGATAGACTTCTTACATATTTGCACCCTACCTAATGAGATTTCCCCCCACCATAGTGTAGTATGGAATGGGGGAGAATTGGTTTGCTGGCCTCCATAGGTGAGAGGCCAGGATTAATTTACCCTGGCACCATGTGCCTGTACATTGGGGAGAGGAGGTGGTGCTTGGGTGGCCTCCTTCAAGCAGCTCCGTTCCCTTTCTCCCCTCTTTGGAGATTGTTGGCCCACTCTTCTGTCCTCTTTCAGATTAAGGGCTTATTTTGTCTAGCCTACGCTGTTATGGAGAACTTGGCAATTGATTTATGTTGGTATTGTAAATGGGGACTTTGTGGCAGATTTTGGGGGTTGGTGTGCACTTTCTAGCACACTGTGATGAAAGATAAGAATTTGGAATAATTGACATTATTTATAAAATGTATTAAGATGTGGAGTGGAAATATTGAAATTAAGGCTGATATTTGAAATGTAATTTCTGTAGTTTATTGTGCAAATTGTATGTCCAGAGAGAGGGGTGGAGGGTGGGAGTGGAGTAAACAATATAATAAAAATAAATATTAAAAAGGATATAAATTTGGAACTGCTCCTATGTATCAAGAGATTTAAGAACTGGCATAAAGATTGCTGTACTTGGGGCTGATCTCTGCATCTTTGCTTCCTTCAAGGGCCACATGGCTTGTGGGCTTAAACCTTCTTATCACCCTTCTAGCTGACTTGGGAGCAACCCAGAGGAGCCTGGATATATGGTCTGGGTGAGACCTACTATTGCAGCCACTCACACACTAGATTGTTCCCCACTTTCATTTTGCTCATCACCAAAACAATTAAATAGGCAACAATAGATAAAACTGCTCTTATTTAATCCTGTATCTTGTATCTGGTGTCATTACTCCTGTGATGGCACAGCAATCACTTAATTATGCAAGCAGCTCTTAAACCATCTTCACCATAATAAATGCTGCAAGTCACATCTGGTGTGAGAAACAAAGATGTTGCCCAGGGGATGCCCGGATGTGTTAGTATCCTGCAGGGAGGCTTCTCTCAAGTCCCCACTTACTACAATGCAATCTGAGCCCTGCCAAATGCACAATGGAGGAACTTCTTACAGCGACACCAGAGGCACTTGAAGTGACCAGCTTCTGTTCAAAGGAAATTTAGTATAATGCCAAGTTTTAAATTTTGTTTGTGGTTTTACTATACATGATAACTGTATTCTCAATTCTTTTTCTGATACAATAAATAAATAACATAATAAATGTATGTTGATTTACTCTTTTGCAACCTTGTTATCCTTGCGCTCTGCCTCAATTGATGTTTATATCCATATATTGCTAAATGAACATAATGGATATATAAGTGATGTGGAATAAGAATTAAAAATATTCAAAAACCTGTTGAGAAACCCCAACAAAAGCTTATTTTGGACTTATAGGTATATTCACAGTTCAGATCTTATTCTGCACAAAATTTGTATGTGCTTTTGTGCAGAATAAGATCTGAATAGCACAAAACTAAAAAGAAATTTAAGAATAGACTTCACTTCAAACTTAAAGCAGCATGATTAAAGTGTGCTAAACATTACACTGCTTAACTAAAATTATACCTTCAAACATAAAGTTCAAAAAACACTTCACTTTTCAAATCTTGTAAGCATGATCACATCTTTTTTTCTTTTTAGTGATATACAAATAATTTCCATTCTTTTGAGATGTATCCAGTCACCTCCCTCTTTGTCAATTTCCATCATTTTGAAAGGTTTTTTTCCAGTTCTGGCTAGGAAAGAGCCATGTAGTCAGTATCATATAATACATCACCTTAAAATTAATACCTTTAAATGGCTCAGTTGACAAACCTAATAAAAATAATTCAGGTTTCCTATTTTAACAAAGCTTTTCATAAGATTCTCCCTTGAGATTATCAATGAACTAACAAAATACAGACTAGATGGAAATGCCATCAGACAGATCCATAATTGATTGGAAAACTACAATCGAAAAGACGCAATCAGTGACTGTGCTTCAAATTAAAAGGAGGTCTCAAGTTGATCTGTCCACGGGTGAATACTCTTCAATTTTTCATCAATGATTTAGATGATGGAGTGGAGGGAATTCTTATAAATTCTGCAGATGATAAAAATGGAAACAGTAGCTAACACACTGAAAGGGAGAAAAAGAATTCAAAAATACCTTGATAAATAGAAAGCTGGACTGAAATCAATAAAATGAAATTCAATAAAGATAAATGCAAAATTATACATTTAGGGCACAAAAACCAAATACATACTTATAGAATGGGGATATTTGGCTCAGTAGTACTACATGTGAAAAGGATCTTGGAGTTATTGTTTACCTTAAATTGAACATGATCCATCAGTGCAATGTTGTAGGAAGGAAGGCAAATGCTATTTTAGCCTCCATTAACAGAAGCATAGTGATTGACCATTAGAAGGAACATCTGTATTTGGCAATGGAAGCAATTGCTTATAGAGGCTATGAGGTCTCCTTCTGTGAATGTCTTTACAAAGTGTCTGGGCATTATCTGTTGAGGATGCTGTAGCTGGAGTTCCTGCACTGAGGGCTGGACCTGATGGTCTATGAATTCAGATTCAAATTCGTTGTGCTGGAAGCAGCTGTGGCACATTGCAGTAGTCCTTTTAAAAAGAGCAAGTACAGCGTTTGCATACCTGCAAGATATTAGACAATGTAATCCAGAAATATTTCAGGAAGCATTTCAAAATATTCCAGAAACATACTGGAGTGAAAACACTGAATGTTGCTCTCTGTATATTTTATAATCTATAACATTATTTATTTAGCTGCTATAGCACAATCATGAGTCATTCTGGTATTATGTGTTTTATGTGTGTGATGCAGAAACTGATTAGTAATATGACATAGGTTTTTGTGTGCAGATACTCATTGATTAATGTAGGTTCAGGAACTGATTTCTTAAACATTTTCAAACTATTGCACCCTAAGTAAAAGAAAATTATGCTCTGTTACTCTGTGACTAAGAGAGATTGCATACAAAAAGTGCAAATTCCAATTTGTTGTGTACAGACTAAAAACTCTGCAGTGAAAAAAATCAAACTTGAAGTAGTCTAGCCTGCCATATATGCCATTGTAAATAACAATTGTAAAAAATCTGGTTCTCTGAAGTTATTATTGGTTTTTGCACTTTTGATCTGACATAAAAAATTTATGATCTTATTTAAAGAGCCATATTCTATGGTGCTTTATCATCCATCTTTTAGAAAGCATTGCTACCTTTCTTTTAAGAACATTTCTTATTCATTCAACACAAAATATCTTTTTCAGATTTTGGATTTTTAATCATGTCAGAAGCGACTTGAAAACATACTGCAAGTCTCTTCTGGTGTGAGAGAATTGGGCATCTACAGAGACGTTGCCCAAGGGAGGCTTCTCTCATGTCCTCACAAGCTAGAGCTGACAGATGGGAGCTAACCCCATCCCACAAATTCAAGCCAGCAACCTTTAGGTCAGCAACCCAACCTTCAGGTCAGCAGTTCACAAAGGTTTAACCCATTGCACCACCATGGCTTCTGATTTTGGAAAAGTTAATCCTTGACTAAGAGTACTTTATTAATGCTTAGACCATAGGCCATTTGCATACCAAATATGCACAATGTAACAGTGCAACAATGTAAAATACCACATAAAATAAATGGCATATAGAGCGTGTATATTGAAATGTTCAAGCAATTAAAATAAAATACAATTAAACACATTAAATATAAACAACAATACTATAATTAGATTATATAAAATAAGATAATGTAAGAGATGGTTTATCTTCAGGTCATATAACATAAATTTTTCACTAAAAATATGGCCACACTAGCTGCATGGATTATAGATTTTTTTTACTCTAAATTGAACTTTTTCAAGTTCCCCATCTCTTATGGAAAAACATGCAAATGGTGCAGAAAAAGAGGGAATAACATGGAGAAGATGGCCCCTATTATAAAGAAATAAGGGGAAGCTGTATCTGAGTAGACTTTTAAAGACTTAATGAAGGCAGGAAAAATGCATCCAAAACTAGATGACCTTTTCCCAAAATGACAGGAGCCAAAGTATCCTTCAAATTAGATGCATTGAGAGCTGCCTAGCAAATCTTTTTTAACAGGCTGGAATGCCAGACTGGTTACATTATTTCACATGATTTAGGAGATCTGGTTTTCAACATCTGACATTTTTCAGAAGTAAATGACAGAACTCCCCAGAAATGCTTGTCTTTGTGAATGACATCTTAAGGTATGCCATGCCAATCAATAGACCTACCAAAATATCATTGCTTCAAATATCTTCAATTATTCAAAATGTTAAATTGCGCATGAAAATGCAGGTATGTTCCTTTCCAGCAACATGAAATATAGTTCTAGGAAAAGTTTTCCCGAACAACACCACTAGCAAGGACAGATCACTGGACACAGCTCTGAAGCTTCACAAACTAAGAGGTTTTTAAAAGTCTTTTTAAACTGTCAGATTGGGATGTTTTAGTTATATAGTGACTCCCACTTTCACCAAAGGAATGAAGAATGAGGGTGTTGGGCTTGGCTTCAGGATCATTTTCCCATGAAGCATGCCTGAATAGAAAGGAAGGGAGGGATGGAGGGAGGTGCAAAGGTGGTCTAAGTTACATCTTGGTAAGGTGGTAGAGAGAAGGGTAGGATTGCTAGATCTCGGGACCTGGCCCTGAATTTTGCAGCTTGGACTGTATTCTCCAGTCTTCCAGGCAATAGGGAGGAATCATAGGGCAAAACGACTGCCTTAAGTGATATGTGTTAGGCTTACCAGCTTGTATCCAGGACAGAATTTCTGTAGCCTTAAATTCAGATCAAATCAAGAAGTAAGACAAGATAATATAAAGTTCCCTGATCTTATTTGCCTTCCAAACCCCAAATTCCCACCGTTGTCATTTCTTTCCAAAATGACTTGCTTCCTGGTGAGCAATGTGTGAGAAAGCACAACGGAGCACTTAACTGCATCCATCCCTCCTCACTTGTGAAACTACAACCTGCATGATTCTAAAGCATTGAGCCAGGAAGGATAGCACATCATCCCAGCATCAGAGCACATTTTATCTCACTGCACAGTGTTAAAGCTGAAGAGAAAACTACTATCCACCTATGCTTTGCCAACAAATTTAGCAGTGATGTATGACGGAGTTGTGCAGTAATTTGATTTTCACTCATGGTTTAGGAGGCCATGATATTCGTTTCAAAAGATGTAGGGGAGCCATGAGCACAAAAGAGGAATTCTGAAATCCAAAAACACTAACAAAATCAAATAAATTATTTTACAGTGGTTTATCAATATTTACAAGTGTCCATGTGCTATCCATGTATAACCAGTAAGCTATCAAGCTTACTGGTTACCAACTTAGATCTATGTGGTCATAAGCTGGGAGTTCCCACTGAGCTATGCTTTTGGAGTCATAATCAATTGCAAGAATTAGGAAATTATTTTCTATAGAGCCATAAATCAGGGGAAAGATAGCAAAATTAACTAAACCATTCCATTGTGTGTGTTTGTGGGGAGGGGTGGATCACGAATTTTAAAAATGCTAGTATTGATAACTGAGGTCCCAATTATATAGCCACTGACATTCTCTTTTATACAGTAATAAATTTCATTAAATCCCACTTAAGAAATCAATTGATTCATTAACTTGTAATAAATGCTTTTTTAAAATGCAAATTAACTTCTAATTTGAAACACCTATTTAAAGGACTGCCAAGATACATTGATATCTCTCTGTGCTATAAAAAACATAAACTCTTGGCATATGAAATAGTGGTAATAATGCTAAAGAGAACTTTCATTTTTGTTTTTCAAAGCATGATGCTGTAGTGAAATGGATGGTGCAATGTTTGACATTCTGAAACAGGGGGCAGCAAATAACTAATGGAGAATGTGGAGCAGGTTGCTTTGAAATGAGCTACAATGAAGGACACCTATGATGACTTTTCACAGGGCTCCAATGCAAACAAATGAACAAACATAAAATTATCTATCATGTGTTGCACAATAATTTCTGGTCATTCATATGAGCTGTGTTGACCCCAAGACATTGTATGACCAGGTTTAAGCACAGAAGTCTTTAGCTTTCCACTCATTTAGAAATCTCCTCCACCACCATTTTTTCACTATATTTTGAATATAGATTTGCTGTCCTTCCCACCGGATGGTACCCATTTATTTATTCCACTTTAATGGGGGTCATCCTATGGAACCCAGAAATTTGGAATATCACTGACAGATGCAATGATAGGGAAGCAGTGCTCCCCTGTTTGTTCAGGTGCAACAAGCACATGTATTACCTCCTCCCATAACCAGGCGGTACCTGCATAAGTGATATTACAGGCAGGTCTTCCCCTAGCATCTTCCTTCACTAGCCTGCTGAAACATTAAAAAGGAAACTTTGAAATTGGAGAAGTTCACAATGTGAATTCAGACAACAGGTTATCTGACAAAGCTGCTTATCTGATTTGATACATCCATTACAACCCCCATGCCATCAGGGGATACATTTCTGGCCTTCTTGAGAAAGCATGAAACCACAGATAATAGTGAGCTCTATTGAAATGCATAGCTTCTAGCAAAAACATATCATAGAATCTACTGAAGAACCAAGAAAATGCCTAGAAAGAACATATTTTTCAGATGTGGATAACTGAAATTGTGGTTACTGGTTCAGCAGTCATAATTTCATAGTGCATAGTGTGTAGTATATCCTGTCCTTTCCTAGAATAAATAATCACTCCTTTGCATTCCTGATTGTTGCTTTTCTTTTCTCCACCTCTTTTAATGACTTCCCAGAACAGAAAAAAATGAGTGTTGTTGTCTAATTTTTAACATTTGGCCTCCACAAATTTTGGATTTCAACTCCCTAAACCTTTGGCCAGGCTGTTTAGGGTTTCTGGGAATTTGTTTCCAAGATATCTAAAGGATCAAATGTTGTAAATAACTGGTCTATCTTAATTTATACCAATTTTAGAATTCATATTTACTGTTTGTCTGTGACTATATTATGAATACCAAATATAATCATGTTTTGTTTTATTTTGGGAATATAAAAAGCACAAAGGGTGAAGAATACCATATAATTAAAATTTCATCATGTGTTTTGTGCATAAAGAGAACTGTATGTCACAAATCTAGGTTTAACATGAGAAATGCATTGACCTGTAACACCACAATAACAATTCTGAAGAAAAGAAATAGCAAACCAATGAGCATATACGTAGTAGTAAGAGGCCTTCTTTTTGAGGCATGTTCACCCAGCAATTTTTTCTCACCTTTTGTAAAGGACAAAATGGGTGCCCCCTCTTCTCTTCCGCTATTCCTGAATCTCAATTCAAATTGATAATGTAAGAATATTCTATACCACACCTGAAGGAAGCAGATAAGGTTAGGTGATGATTTCAGTCTGTATGGCATTTCAAGAGGGAGCAGTGGGTGGACAGTTCAGGAATAATGTTCAAGGCATCACTACTGCTGCTGGCATCCCACACCCTATTGCCTTGATGCCTTCTTGCATCAAATACAGATCTCATTGGCATGGAAGACTAAAACAAATAAAAATAAAGACAATGATAGGATGACAGAACACATGAATGTTAAAGAAAAGATAGAAGTTATGGTAATGGCCAGTGAATAAAACAGCTTCAGAAAGGTATTAGAAAACTTAATTGAAGATGAAGTTTTTTCAGGATTAATAACCATTAGCTATGTTAACTCAAAGGATCTTATCCATTGACAATGCAATACCCCTGAATACAGATATTAGAAGAGAAATAGGGCTATTTCATAGAAGTTCAGGCATTTGGATAAGATTAAATGGGCCTTTACCTTTGGAATGCAAAGATACAGAATGGGGGACGCCTGGCTTGACAGCAGTACGTGTGAAAAAGATCTTGGAGTCCTCGTGGACAACAAGCTAAACATGAGCCAACAATGTGATGCGGCTGCTAAAAAAGCCAACGGGATTCTGGCCTGCATCAATAGGGGTATAGCATCTAGATCCGGGGAAGTCATGCTCCCCCTCTACTCTGCCTTGGTCAGACCACACCTGGAATACTGTGTCCAATTTTGGGCACCGCAGTTGAAGGGAGATGTTGATAAGCTGGAAAGTGTCCAGAGGAGGGCGACTAAAATTATTAAAGGTCTGGAGAACAAGCCCTATGAGGAGCGGCTTAAAGACCTGGGCATGTTTAGCCTGCAAAAGAGAAGGCTGAGAGGAGACATGATAGCCATGTATAAATATGTGAGGGGAAGTCATAGGGAGGAGGGAGCAAGCTTGTTTTCTGCTGCCCTGCAGACTAGGACACGGAACAATGGCTTCAAACTACAGGAAAGGAGATTTCACCTGAACATCAGGAAGAACTTCCTCACTGTGAGGGCTGTTCGGCAGTGGAACTCTCTCCCCCGGGCTGTGGTGGAGGCTCCTTCTTTGGAGGCTTTTAAGCAGAGGCTGGATGGCCATCTGTTGGGGGTGCTTTGAATGCGATTTCCTGCTTCTTAGTGTGGGGTTGGACTAGATGGCCCATGAGGTCTCTTCCAACTCTACTATTCTATGATTCTATGATTCTTTGATCCAATTTAGGAGTATCCTTTCTACATTATTTGAGTTGCTCCCTTAACAAACAGGATGATGACACACAACTGATTATATCCTCCATGTGAAGACCCATTCTTCATGTGCATGTCTATATATATATATATATATATATATATATATATATATATATATATATACACACACACACACACACACACACACACACACACACACACATATATATATATATATATATATATATATATATATATATATACACAGAAGCATCCATTTTTATAGCTGACCAGAACAGCATTTTAAAACTCTCCCCCTGACTTTCCCACATAATTACTGAAAATGGGTGTCTCTTCTGGAGGTCACAAAACCTGTGGGCTTGTCTTTTTATCCATCCAAGTCACTGATTGCTCTCCCCATTCTGCCTTGGCATAGCAAAACCCAGCGGAATTGTTGATGTGACAATGCATCGGATGTGGCATTCCCTGATTGAAATGCTAGGTTCCTCAGTCCTACCAATTAATCACTAGCTGAGCTGGACGGCAGAAGGAGACAAGGGATAGTCAGCAGTGATGCTCCTAGAATTTTTGTTTGTTTATCACCAATGCCAAAGTGCAGAGTTACCTGTAAAAGAAACTGAAGTCCAGCTGGTTGACATGGCCATGTCAAGCATGTTGATTTCCATGGGAGAAGTTGCATAAGCAAAAACTCCCAAAACCTTAATCTCTAGCAGGCCCATTCTTTTCAATATATTATTCCCCCACAGCTTGAGAGGCAGGTGCAGAGCGTCGCAATCTAAAGTCGATGCAGCAGACAAATGTTGGCATGCTCCCAATTCACAAATTATATGAATTAGTTTGGATAGTTTTAGTACATCTGGAACATTTAGAATTTACTCTGGAAGTTCCATTCTAATCCCCAGTTTGTGTTGCTGCATTAATTAGCTTTGCTTAACTGCCTTCAAATTAGAGTCAAGTGCTATCACTATTTAAAGGTCACTGGGGTAATAAAAATGATTATATCCAAATATATAGAATGAAATGCTTTTTCTTTGCTGATGCAAGGTTGCTGTTTCATTTTATCACAACACTTGTACATATACTAATACATACCAGATACCCTTTTACAGTTGACAGGGCCCACCTAGTAGTTCCTGAGTCAGTTCTTCTTTGTTTATGAATCCATGAAGCTCTTTATTATGGAGGCAGTGTTTTAATAGCCTAAAATTTCATTCCAGTGAACTCCCACTACTCATAAGCAGGTGGATTATTTATAGGTTGTCCTCTTTGACCTTCATTTCAGGCAAGAGCTCCCCCTCCCCCCCCACACACACACATTCCAGGATTAAAACTAGGTATGTAAAATAACCTTTATTCTGTTTTGTCTGTACATTTTCTGTGCCCTTGTGATAATGAACTCTCCCATTTCTGGGCAACGCAGATCCCCAACTTTCCATAAACATCTAAAGACCCAGGACACCATTTATATCATGAGTAGATGATTCAGGTAGCTGCATTAGATTATATTTCTTTCTAACCTTGGCTGAATATGTTTTAAACTGTCTTTATAACTTTGGGCCCTTCCACAGAGCCATTTAATCTGGGACAGGATATGGATTTAAGAATTCCTCTTTATTTCTGAATTCCTAAACAGTCACCCATAGAACCTGTTCAAAACTGCCACAGTCTACAAAACTTCACTGATTCCAAATCAAACTGAATTCAGGATTTATTTATTTTTTTTGCTTCTCTGGTGAAAAGTGCTGGTTGAAAACAGCTGATCAGCACGTGACGTAAGCAAGCCAAGCCACTGAAATCCAAATGCTGTCATTTGCTTGCAGGAGGGGAGGCATTTATTTCCCTTCGTGCTGAACTTTTAATTTGGCTTTCATCTGTGAATCCTGGAGTTTAACCCTGGTCTGACAGGTGCTCCGAATGCTTCTTCCACTTCGCAGCATTGCACTGTTTATACAGTGATTGACTTCAGCACATTTTATGGTTTGATCTGGAATTTCCAGTAAGACTTTTTAATTTGCAATTTCTGGCTGGAGGTGGATTGGAGGTTGTATTGAGGGGTGCATGTTTTGTAGACAACCCAATCTCAAGATATCGTCCAATCAGATTATAGTGCCTGTTTCGATGGGATTTTTGTCACTACTCCTCAGTAATCCTGAAGAAAGATGCCTGTATGTACAAGATACCCTTTTGCTAATGTAAGATTACTTGCTTAGAATAAAGCTCCTCCCCATCCTGACCTGAAGGAGGTATTTGGCCTCCCTTGTTTCCAAAATACAAAGAACTGAAGTGCCAATAGACCTCCTGGCAGGTAAAGAGTCTCGTCATTGTGTGCACACACATGTATTGTGTGTGAGTGATACACACCCAGAGAGAGACTAGCAGGTGGCTAACGCCCCTTCTCAGTACCACAATAATTTTCTAGGGGAAGGAAGCAAAGCCAAATTCTTGTCAGCTGCAGTAGAAAGTTATTGATAGTTGCCTGTTTTTATTTCCTGATGTCAATGACTTATGACAACAGAGCATCCAAATTTTCGCATTCATACCCACACACAATGAAATACTTAACTCTCCTTCTCAGGAGCCCATCGGGATCCCACTGTGTGGCTTTCTTCCAGTGTTTTCAGGAAGGTTCTGCACATGAAGAAGTCCGTAGATGTGGCATATGATTTTTTTTTTGGGGGGGGGGGGGTGGATGTGCACAACATGGGAGATCCTTTTAGAAAAGGATCATCATAGAACATGTGAAAAATGGAATGTGTCTAATCATGCCCAGAGTGCTTAGGTGGGATTTGCAATGCAAATGATCATGGACTACTTTAAAGAGCCCCAAAAGGCTCATTTCTATGGTACCCTTGTCCCTGAAAGCAAGAGAAGAACATGTTGCTTCAGAGGAAGATAGTTTGACTTGGAGGCTTTGACTACTGAACTATTATTTATTTATATCCTCCTCCCTAAAAGCACTTGGGACTGAAGATGACCTGGGCAAGGAATCAGCACCCAGCAAAGAGGGCTGCTCAGTAGAGGGATTGGCATCCAGACAGCTGAAGGGCCTCAGGGAGAAATGTCGCTCCTCCAACCCATGACTGCTTCTGGATGTTCCCTCCTGATAAAGTACCACTGCTTCTGGCCCTGATCCCCGAGTAAAGCTGTGATTTGGCACATTCTCAAAATAAAGGGTGTCTGAGGAACCTCTCCTGTGTGGAATCTGTATATATTTATTTATTTATTTTTCAAACTTATATGCTGCCATTCCCCTAGGGCTTGGAGCGGCTTTGTGAAGCAGTTGGTGTTTTTCTATCTTTGACTCTTCTCACACGTACCCTTTCAAAGAAGAAGGGTACTACACTGTGGGAGTCAAGAAGTGGCTACTACTGGTGCCCACAACAGAAGTAGCAAGGGAAATCCCGGAAAGGCATCCAAGAAGCATACTTTCCTTCTGCCACAAGTTTCAGTAGTTTGATAAGAGGTGGCAGCTGGGAACATTGCTGGCCTGCTTTCCATGGAGCTGGGCCTTTCCTCCTTCCACGGAGCGTGGCAATGACAACATATGGTTCTTGGCTCTCCTACAGCCAAATTCTGAATTGGGCTCTGGTTTTATACTCCTCTACCAGCACTACTGCCCTGCAGAAGCCTAACCCACCTAGAAGTGGTTGCCAGGAAAGACCAGGAAAAAGAAACTCAATATCACCACAGGTGAGGCAACTACAGAGGAAGAGAGATATTTGTTCCTGGATTGATGGCTAGTTCACATAGTGAGTTTAGCCAATTGGTTTCCAGAGTTTGGGAGCAGGGTGCCAGAGTAGCAAGGGAAGCTGTCCAGGTAAGCAAAAGCCTTAGGCTGAGGTAGAATCTTTCCCCCTTCTTCACTTGGCAGTAACCTGGATTATGAGAGGGGCTGTTTTCCAGTATCTGCCCCTCTCCCAGTGGAGAGGAGAGAAAGATGGAAAAGACAAGGTAAGTCTTCAGTAACTGCTCATCGGGATACTGAATCACATGGTGGCAGCGAGATGATTTTCAGGAGTCCCCTTTCTTATTCAAGAGAAGAGGGGAAACTATTATAGTCCTTTATCTTTATGGGATGAAAATGCAGTTTTGATTTTGTACCATTATGTCAACACAGACACTTTTAGGTCTCTTTCATGCTTTTTCTTTTGGTTTTGTGCCAGTTTCCAGGGCTTGACTTACATCACCTTAGAGACATTTCTGTTCCTATTAGTTCTTACACATAGTTATTCATGTTGTCCTGATGTTTGGCAACACTTTAGACATAACAAGAGATTGTGAAATGTGAATGTCAAGAGTTCAATTTTTATAATAGTTGATCAGTTTTGAATGAATACAAAAGGCAGCTCCTATACCTGCAAAAGAAGCATGCTATTTAACAGCCCTTTGTAGCCCAGGCTTTGGTGTATTGTACAATTGGGGACAAAGGACCATCATATACCAAAGATGTATTACATCACCCATGGACAACTATTGAGAGCTGAAGCTTCAGCTTGAAGGTCACACTCTTCCTGCTGCACACACTCCCAAATAATGAAGTGCCCTACAGTTTTCAATTTTTTTTGGAGGGGGGGGAATCATTGATTTTTTAAAATTAATTTTGATTTACAAACTCATTAAATATGACATAAAAATACTATCAGATGAACCATAATGGATTAGAAACCATGCTCATTAGTCACCATCAATGGCAGTGCTACAAACTGGAAGGAAGTCTCAAATGCACTGTCTCAGCATCCAGTCTTTCACCATTTTACCAATAATTTTGTTGATGGGTTGGAAAGATTCTTGTCAAACTTGGAGATGATACAAAACTGTGAGTGATAGCAAACACATTGAAACAGAATTCAAAATTAGAAAACTGGGCAAGAATTAATAAAATTAAATTCATAGGATGGGGTTTCTTCACTACACATGTAAGGGATTATTGTTGGATTTCATCAAATTTAAATTGAATATGAAGGCAAGGGGCTTTCCTCCCCCAGCAAAGCTGGGGGAGGAGAGCAATTTGCCTCCTCCCCTGAACAAGAGACCTATGGCTCACGTTCGAGCCAGAGCAAGGGGGCATGGCTAAGTTGTTGAGAAGCCAGCCCTCTTGCCTTTATTCCTCTTCAGATCTTCAGGGAATGAAGACATCGTAAGGTCTGTTACCGGGGCTGGTAGGGAGGCTGGGCTACGGCCTACACCTCCCTTTGGATCCCCGCGACGGCTAGCCCCAGCGCCGCAGGAAGAAGAGGGATTGCAAGAACAGTAGAAAGTAGTTTGGTCCCCTTTTGGGGGCCTTTACCTGGGCGGTGGCTGGGGAGGTGGGAGGGCCAAGCGGTTTTCCTTTTTTCGTCCCCGCATTACCTGGGCCATCAGTGCAGTCGCGGGAGGGTGGTGTCGTGGTATGGCCCTACTTGGGCCGGCGTTGTCTGTCTGCCTCCCTGCTGCTTCTTGGGGCTTGCCCTGCGCAGCAGCGGAGGAGGCAGGTGGGTGAGGAGGCCTTCTCGGTGATTCCCACCATGCCTGGGGGCTCAGCCCGGTCGTGTGGGGAGGTGTCACGGTGCGGCCTCTTTGGGGCCTGCACCGTTTATTTTGCGCCTGGATGCTCCATGGGCTCAGATCACCGGCGAATTTCAAGATTTTTATTGCGGCCCAGGCCGCAGCAGGCATGAGCGTTGCCGGGGTGGAGCATCAGTGGCGCTTCACCCCATTTTCCTTCCTGACGTGGTTTCATGCTGTAACGATGTATGAGGAGGGCTGTAGGGGGTAGCGGGATGGCTGTTGGCAGTTGGTGTGCTTTACAGGCCTTTGGCCTTTAGCGGTGGCCATCTTGGCCACATGACCTGCCTACACGTGTGGGGAACGGGGTCAACAGCCATCTTGTCTTCTCCAGGGCAGCCATCTTGGCTGCATGGCCTCTGGCTATGCTGAGGGTTGGGGGCTGGCAGCCATCTTTTCCCCCGCAAGGCAGCCATCTTAGCCACATGGCCCAATGCCACAGAGGGGAATGGCCCGGCAGCCCTATTGCTTTCCTCATGGCAGCCATTTTATGGGCTTGGATGGTGGCCATCTTGGCGGTGCTCAAGGGCAGTTGTTGTCTATGGGAGGTGGCCATTTTGGGTTAGGAATGGGAGCCAATCTGCAAAGTTAAGCTGGGGCGGCCATCGAGGTAGCCATTCAGTTGCAGGATGGCTCATTGGGGGGTGGCTTGCAAAGCCCATCAGCGGTTGTGGTGTGGACTACCAATCAATTTAGCCCCATGTCATCTCCAGAAGCAAGATACTTCTGGGTGCTAATTGATTGGGCCATGCCATTTTTTCTTGCAGAATGACCCCTAAGAAGGTCGGTGGTCCAAAGGGCAAGGGCCCAGCAAAGAAGACGACAGTGAAACGCCCTCCACCTCCAAGCAGTTCCTCATTGGATGATGACGGTCTCAGTATCCAGGATTACTATGCGCTGTTAGCAAAAATCAGCACATTAGAAAAGCAGTTGGGGGCAGCTGCGCCCACAGTTTGCACCCAACCGACACCACAGGTAAGTAAGAGGGATATTCTCAATGCCATTCTTTCTCGTGTCTCTGCTGTAGATGCTGCTCTGAGTGGACAGCCTACGGATATGGCTGTCCAGCCTGTTCAGGTGGCAGGAGACCTTGGTGGGACTGCAAGCTCACCTGAGGGGATTCTAGATGGGGCACAACAGGCACCATCCAGCCAAGCTCCATTACCAGTGACACCGGCTTCCCAGGTTGCTGAGCTGCCTGCGACACAAGGGCAAGCAGGGGCTAGCCCTACCACTTCAGCAGGTATGAACACGCCTATTTCGTGGCCTTGGGACCTGAGTCAGGTACATCAGATGGGAGGCAACTCAAGTGCACACACAACCACAGGCTCACTAGGTAATGCAGCCAACACGGCCAAACAGCAAACAGTTTTGCCAAGTCCCAATGCCGCCGATAAGGCGCTGTTTGATTAAGCCAATGAATATTGGGGCACAGTCAAATGGCCGTTGCCACCAACCCCATCCAGCGAGGCGACAGTGCTGGGCGCCCAACTTGCACCAAAAACCATTGAAAGAATTTTAAAGAATGAATATATAGATTTTTTTTCCTTGTTCTTCAGGGAGCTGGAGAAGAAGGAAAAAGATGAATTAAATGACGAGCATAAGGAACCAATCAAGAAAAGGAAGGTTGAACAAAATTGGGAGAACTGGCTCGCCTGCTTTCTTATTTATGCGGGAGTCATCACCAATGCTTACCCTCATTGGGGTAATTCTTTGTTTCAGTATCAGAACACCATTTACTTGGCTTACTCCAAGTTTGGTGGGGACGCTTGGCTAGAATACGACAAGTGTTTCTGTTTCGTGGTGGCCCGTTGCCCATCATGTAGATGGGACCTGGTTAACAAGCCATTATGGATTCACTTGATGACCCATGCCCACTCTATTCAGGGGGAGAAGGCGGACAGTGGCCACATAATACATAATACCAAGAGGCCACTGCCCTTACAGCAGGTGGCCCCGCAGCAGCTTGCCCAGAAGCAGAATCTATGTGCTGGGAGTATGCAGCCCAAGGGGCTTGCTCCCAGCGGAGTTGTCAAATCCTCCATGCCTGCAGCATCTGTTCCGGGGCCCATTCAGCAAAAAATTGACCAGAGCGAAGTTTGTCAAGGCCAACCAAAGGGACAATCAACCCTTCAGGAAGGGAACAGCCACATCCCATGTTCCCAAAGGTCCCCAGCCTAATTAAATTGTCACAGTTAGGCGAATGGTTAAAAAGGTACCCCGATAAGGAGGCTGCCTGCTACTTGTTTAAGGATTTTAAGTTTGGTTTTTGGATTCCGGCAGTTGGTCTGAGATCACACGTATTGTCCCCAAATTTAAAGTCCCTGATTGGCATGGAGGCAATTGTAGCACAAAAAAATAGAAAAAGAGGTCAGGGAGAGCCGAGTTCTTGGCCCATTCCCAGAGCCCCCTTCCACATGGCTTATGGTTTCCCCATTGGGAATAGTGCCAAAGAAAGCACCTGGTGAGTTTTGCCTTATGCATCACCTGTCATACCTGAAAGACAGGTCAGTCAATGATGCCCAATGACCAATGCAGAGTGCATTATACATCTTTCAATGTGGCTATTAGGCTTATTAGGAGTCGAGGGCACGCGGCAGAGTTGGTGAAATGTGACATTAAGTCAGCATTTTGTCTCCTCCCAGTCCACCCACTCGATTTTGAACTACTGGGTTTTCAATTTGATGGTCTCTTTTATATGGACAGAGCCCATGGGTTGCTCTGTGTGATGCATTGCATTCGAAAAGTTTAGTACGTTCCTGGAGTGAGCCTTGAAGGTGAAATCAGGCTTAGTGGGGGTGGTACATTATTTGGATGACGTTCTATTCACTGGAAGGCAGGGTAGCGGAGAATGCGCTTCTTTGCTGAATGCATTCAGTCAGCTCACCCGTCAACTAGAGGTTTCTTTGGCTGAATCACTAAGTTGACATACTTGGGTGTCAAAATTGACACTATTTGTCAATTTTTGTAGTGTCTCAGAGACCCCCGAGTCATGACCCCGTCGTTATTACGGAGCAGACCGAAGAAGAGATGGGGTTTCTGCCATTTCCACTTGATTCCATCCCTTTCCAGGTGCCCACTGTGGACAGTTCTAGCCCACAGTTCATAAGAAAGAGCTCATTTAGCGGAGAAAGCAAGCGTTAATTAAGCTGATTCCCTTGAGAGTTTTCAGGGAGGACTGCATCTGGCAAAGTTGTTGACTTTGGTCATTTTCCCTTGGGAAAGAGCTCAGACACCTGGCTGAGGAGGAGAGCAAAGTCCCATAAAAGTTCTGGGCACCAAATAGATTTTGTGGTGTTCAACGTGTCAGTTGAGGATTTCACATCGACACTAGTTCTGCAGCGCGCTACTCTAGAGTAGACCGGCGTTGCGTCTTCGTCTCCCTGCCAAGCCTGGACAGTGATTCAGCTTTACCACGACTAACTTTGCCTTGCCTTGCATCCTAGCCTCGGATTCGAGCCCTGGAACTCGACAGCTCCTGCCTTAATCCCCACTCAAACAGCCTAAAGATTTGAGTGTGTTTGGGTTATTGGATTTAAAACTTTGAACTCTAATACTGGACATCTACTTTCATATTACTGGACTATATTTGACCCTTCCTGAAAGGTCTACTGCTGGACTAAATACTCTGCTTATTTTTAGTTGTCTCCTTTATTTCCTTAATAAAGATATTAGATTGTTTATTGGCCTTCGTGTCTGATTCCCAGTGCTCCCGCTGCCCTGAGGTGTCACAATATTCCAGGCTGCCCATCAAGAAAGTAGCAGATTTGACATTTAGAGTTCAGCAATTTATTACACATAAGAAAGCCACCCTACGTGAATTTCAGGAGCTTATCGGTCACTTGAATTTCGCATGTAAATTGGTTGCACCTGGGCGGGCCTTTCTAAGAAGGTTATAACAATGCAATAGCAGGCATACCACTACCTCACCACCATATTAGAGTCACATGCGCTATCAAGGCGGACCTGGAGGTCTGGCTCCAATTTTTGTCCAGGTTTAACGGCGTATCCTTTTGGAGACACAACCTGGTGCTGGGTGATGCCCTCCAAGTTGCCTCGGATGCAGCAGGGTCACTGGGATTCAGTGTGATTTTCCAAGGCCATTGGTGTGCGGAGGTTTGGCTGCAGCAATGACACGTGGAACGCATCACGTCGGACTTGACCTTCCTGGAATTTTTCCCTATCTTAGTAGCCATGACCATATGGGTTAAAAGTTTTGCTAACGCGATGATGCACTTTTGGTGTGACAACATGGCTACAGTTCAGGTCATTAATACATTGATATCCAAATCACCTAGGGTAATGGATGCTTTGAGCCATTTTACACTCCACTGCCTGACACACAACATTCTATTTTGGGCTTTTCATGTCGTGGGGATAGATAATTCCGTTGTTGACGCTCTGTCTCGTATGCAGATGGAGCGCTTCAGGCAGCTAGACCCACTGCACCTATGCCAGACCATCTCTGGCTGGTTGGAATGAGGCGTTAGTGAAGGGAATGGCCATGGCACTAGCACCCAGCTCCAGGAACAGTTACCTCAGAGCGGTCAAAGACTTTAACCAATTCAGGCAATGCTATAATTTGTCTCACAATTTCCCAGTACCTTACGAGCATATAGCACAATATTGTGTCTATTGCAGGAGAAGGGGACTTGCTCTACATTCCATTAGGTCTAAATTGGTTATATTATCATATTGGCTCAAAGCTCAAGGTTTTAATGATGTAGCTAATGACTTTCACCTGCACAAGGTAATGGCAGGATAGTCAAGGGAATGGGAACAACCCCGCGATGGCAGGGAACCCATGACACCGGCCATTTTAAAGGGATTGAAACAAATCTGGCCAAAAATTTGTAATTCCCTTTACGAGCAGGTTTTCTTCCATGCAGTGGCCTTAGTAGTATTCTTCAGGGCGCTCCGGGTAAGTGTGTTGGTAGCCATGTCCAAAACCGACGCCACGCAGTGAGCGCTCCTGTTTTCCGATGTGGCACTGACCACGGGGAATGTAGAATTCAGGATCAGGTTGTCTAAAACAGATCAAAGGGGAGCGCTCATTAAATTGGCTAATTGCAGCAATAAAGATCTTTGCCCGGTTGAGGCTGTGTCATCTTTGTTAGCAGTCAGGGGCTCAGCCCCCGGGTTCCTTTTTTGCCATAGGGATGGCTCCCCGTTGACGAAATATAAATTTTGGTCAATTACTTCCAAGGCACTCAAAGTTTTGGGCTTGGGTCATCTGAAGTATGGGACTCATTCCTTTCACATCGGGGCCGCGTCCACGGCAGCCCAACTGGGGTACGAGGTGGAAAGAATTAAATGGTTGGGGAGGTGGAGCTCTAGTGCGTACAAAGGGTATGTTTGCTCCTCCTCAGTGTAGTAATACTTTGTAGTAAATTTAGTCCACAGGAGGGGGAAGCTGCTGTGCGTACAAGGGGTACACCGGTTCCTCTGCATGGTAGTTCACATGTTGTTTTTTCCCTATTGCAGTTTTGCTGGCACATAGACTGAGGGTCCTGATCTGCGGCCACAGCTATGTCCACTGGGCGGAACGTCAGGGACTCCATACTGCCTATGGTCAGCACCTGGGCCTCGCCTCCACCGCCACGATCGAATAGAGGGGTAGAAGAGGCTTGCGGTGGGATGTTTTAATTCCCTTATTATTTGGCCCCGGGAGTGCCAAATCGGTTACCTCCCGATGTTTTGGTCATTCACCTTGGTGGGAATGACCTAGGCCTGCTCCAGGGTTGGGCCTTGTTTTTTCAGGCTCGTGAGGATTTTAAGTGGATAGGGGACGCTTGGCCCCATACCCACATTATTTGGTCAGCAATAATCCCACGTCTCAATTGGCCAGGAGAGGGAGATGTGCGGAAACTTGAGAGAGTGCGGAAAAGCGTGAACAGAGCAATTCGTTCCACTCTGACCCGCGGCGGAGGGTCTGCAATTTTGCATGAGGCCATCACTCACGATAAGCTGCACTTTTACCGATCAGATGGCATTCATCTATGGGTGGAGGGCAACTTTCAATTCCTTTTCAACTTACAGGTAGGAATTAGAGAGGTGTTGGAGAATTTGGCAGGGGTTGGGGACTAGATAGATTTCTGCCCCCAAGTAGTAGCGGAAAATGGAGTGGGGAATTTTGGATTTAGGGTACACCTAGGGCACCAGCCCTTTGGGGGGACGGATATAAGAAAAAACACTCACCT
Organism: Anolis carolinensis; assembly: GCF_035594765.1. NCBI lineage: Eukaryota > Metazoa > Chordata > Lepidosauria > Squamata > Anolidae > Anolis > Anolis carolinensis. The sequence goes on along the minus strand of NC_085842.1, from coordinate 49,952,118 downwards.
GTTATTACATCTTTAAACAGGTGAGGGGAAATTCAAGGCCCTGGGAAGGTCGGGAATTTGGCCTCAATTACTTTGAGGGAGGCTTCTCGGACACATTCCCCTTAAAGGTTGCTCGGGTGAAGGTTAACCGAGAACCAGGTTTTTTCACACTTTTCAGCTCTAGGGTAGACCGGATAAGGACGCTACCTTAGATTGGTTTTTCTCTATCAGATTCAACACCAGATTGGGGATACTTAGTTTGCCAAAGTTAAGTAGGTAACAATAAAGTTGCCCTTATTTTAACCCAAGTTACTTGTGTTGTCTCTTTATTTCGGGGGTTGGAAGGCAAATGATATTTTGATCTTCATTAATAGAAGCATAGTTTCCAAGTTGAGGGAAGCTATAGTCTCCTTATGTTCTGCGCTGATCAGGCCTAATCTTATGTACTGTACTTAGAGCCATCTTAAGGCATGGGCATGCTGGGCAATTTCCTGGGCCTCCCAAAAACATAGGGACCTGGTGCTAATCTATGCACAGACCAGAACTGAACACTAATTTTCACCAACCTCAACATTAACATTTACGGGTGACTCAACCAAAAGACAAAAAATTCACTTATTTGCAAGAGAAATTTTACCAACTTTCTTGCTTACAAGGTTATGAAAGCAGAATCTTGTAACAGATTTGTAGGAGGCATTAACGGCTGAAGACAATTGCTTAGGGCTCATGTTATATTGTGCAAATGTTTGTATTGATTAACCTTAGCTGTAAAGTGTTTTTAAAATGTCATAACACTGATTTCTGTGAAAATAACAATAAATATAAAGATATTTTATTGATAATTTACATTTTTATTTCCTGTGAGTGGTTGTGTAAGCGGGGTCCAGTGCACTGGTTTGCCTGGGGGGCTGTAATGATCTTAAGACAGTCCTGCATTTAGTTTTTGACTATTAGAAGGGACTACCTGAAAGTGAGCAAAATGATGGTTTCTTCTTCTCTAGATATCTTCAAAAAGAGGATGGGCATTTGGGACACTTTCTCTGAAGGTCCTGCCCATGAGAATCTCTATGATTCTTTGAACCCTATGGGACACTTTAGCTTTAGCTAACACCAAACTCTAGTTCTCTATTATAGCCTTTCTTTTTTTACAACAAGAAATATCATGAAAGTCTACAAACTGTTCCAGGTTAAAATGATCTTCTATTCCATGTAGCAAACTATTTTTTAGTCATAACATTTAAGGTAACTTTTAAATCAAGAGTCTTTTCATTCCATTCTTCATATAACTTTTTTCTTATTCACTCAACCTATCATAATAATTAGAATTTATTTCTTAAATCACTACCTTTTCAACCTTTATACCTCCTGAAACCTCCTGCAATGCCTTTCACAAGACAGTGAAGCCTAAATTTGATGAAATCTGGCTTTCAAAATGTTCCAGTGGACTGTTCAGAATCTATACTATTCAAAGACAGAAATAGATACAAGCCAACAACTTTACTAGAATTTTTCTCTTTATTTCATTATACATATCATTGTTGATTAAATAACCATATTGGTGCCACAGCAAGGCTCAATTACATAATAACCCTGTTTACTAAAATGTAATACATGGAATGACTAAATGAAAATTCTGGTTTAAAGTCTTGCTTATATTTTGCATTCTAGCTCTGCCCATCATTTTCTATATTTGTTATGTTGTGAGCATTGTTACGTCTGTATTCACACAAATGATGAGTACTATTATACAGGATATGTTGGTTCAGTCTCTCATCTTTAGTTTTCCCCAACATGAACTACTTAATTTATGTCATATAATAAATTTTCTCATGAAGATCAAAGAGGTGATATTCTCTCCTTGCCAGCCTAACTGGAACAAAACACCAGGAGCAGATGATAAATAGCTTCTGAAGTTTCTGTATGTGAAGTTTGAACATTAAAGTGAAGCCAGAAGAGGGAAACATTTGCTTCAATGCTTTCAATCTAAGGCCATGTTTCTATATTTCAAGATAAGTATGCCCCACACTGTCCCATAAAGAGGCATTCCCTGCATTCAACCCCATTATTGTTTGTTTGTTTTGCAAAATAGGATGGTGGGATTTTCACCATATCTCTTGCTTGGGGCTGTGTTACGTTCAAAGAGGATGCTAACACTTAACTTTTTTTCTGAATTATAAAGTGGATCAGAAGTTACATGTACTGTATATACTCCAAGATAAGCTGAGTTTTTCAGCCCTTATTTATGAGCTGAAAAAGCCTCCCCCAGTTTATAATCAGGTCAAGGTCAAGGCCAGCAACAGAGTCTGCAGGCTATTGCTTGCAATATGTGATCTATTTCTCTCTTCTCCCTTATCAGTGTGTTTTCTTTTGCAAAGCCTCCCTCACTCTTAATCAAGGGAATGTTTTGAAAAGAGAAAGACACCCTTGCAAGCCAGGAAGAGGAAACATATATATTCATTAATCTTATGAAAGCATTTTCCCCTGAAATATTTGTAAACTCTCCTACAGATATATAGGCAATAACCCGTTGCAAGCTTTTGCCATCTCTATGTACCTTTATATGTGTATCTATCTACATTAATTTTATATATGAATTTCCCCTCATATGTTTGCAGGTCTTTGCGAATCCTTCATACATATAGATCCATGTACCTGTGTATCTATAGCCATACATATACATTTTTTTTATATATGAATTTACCCTTATATGTTTGCAAGTCTCTGCAAATATCTATATAAAGAGAGATGTCTGGATAAATATGAATATATTCTTACCTACCTATATCTAGCTCTGCATTGTTTATATAAGCATTGAATGTTTGCCTGTTACTATGTTGGAAGCCAGCCTGAGTCCCCATGGTGAGATAGGGTGGTATCCAAATGAAGTTGTTGTTGTTGTTATTATTATTATTATTATTATTATTATTATTATTATTATTATTATTATTAGGTTATTGTTGATACCATATTGTTTTTGTTGCCCCTACTTTTCCACTTATAAAGCTAGTTTATTGTTTTTCTTTGAAATATGGTAAATATTCAAAAACATTTAACCTACTGATGCCTCGATTAATGAAATTTTATTGGTATCTATTTTTATTTTGAAATTTACCCATAGCTGTTGCATTTCCCACCCTCGGCTTATACTCGAGTCAATAAGTTACCCCAGTTTACTGTGGTAAAATTAGGCGCCTCAGCTTATATTTGGGTCGGCTTATACTTGAGTATATATGGTAATTTAAAAATAAAATCTTCCTCACCTCCAAATCTGGGCATGAGCAGAACCATTAAAATGTTCCCTATGGGTGTATCTACACTGAATAATGAATGTAGTTGGCCACAACTTTAACTACCATGGTTCAGGGCCATAGAATCTGAGAGCTGTAGTTTGGTGAGGCATCAGCCATCTCTGGCAGAGAAAGCTAAAGATTTTGCAAAACCACAGTTCCCATGATTCCATAGCATTGGACCATGGCAATCCAAACGGTGTCAATGCAGTGCAGATGCACCCATAGAGAACTTATTTTTTCAATGGTTCTGCCTCCTGTCTAGATTTAGAGATGAAGAGAATTTTTTAAAACTAGCTGTTCAGTCCTACCATTATTGGAAAACACTGACACAGAAAATGTGTTTTTTAATATTAGTGGGGGGGGGGGGGTTGGTGTGTGTGTGTGTGTGGGGGGGAGGTTTCTGGGAAAAATATTATTGCACAGAAAATGCTTCTGTGCAAAATTCCAGTATATAGAAGGGCATAGTAAAACGGTGTTCCTGATATATAATGGCAAAATCAAGGCTTGTTTTTTGGATTTTTAACAAATATTTTCAGGTTATGAATGGTTTACACTGTGGATATAGAACCCCTGAATATGGAGGGCTGATTGTATAGACTGATTTAATTCCTTCTGAAGAGTTGTTAGTGAATTTCTTTCTAGTATGGATGGTTAAATATTATAACATAGTTGCAGACTACTCTGTGACACTAGAATAAAAACCAATTATGTTTTTAAATTGAAAAAGAGATATAGTATGCAAATACTGAACCTCATTTAAGTAAACTTGTAAATATGTTTATATATTCTAATTGGATTTTTAATTTTCTGCAAAGAAGTATTCATTATATCTAGAGTGAAGCAAACCCTGATCAACCATGTCTCTTTAGAAAATAAATTTGTCTTCCTACATGAGAGTAAAACATTTTGAATATTGGCATTTGCTGAAAATGAAATGTTTGATAGTAATCTTGGTGCTAGGGTTAGGGTTAGGGTTAAAGGTTTTTTAAAGTGTCTCTGTGTGTGTGTGTTCAATCTATGAAGGAATGACTGACCTGGACATCCAGCTTCATAGATTCTTTCATAATCTGGGTCAGGTGGAGGGCAACCATTTTAAGGAAAATTGATGGGGGAACTTTTAGAATTCTAGACCATAACCATTACAACAGACTTTTGTAACTCATACATAAATTGCACAGGATCCAGTTATTGGATGGAGAGTCTCTAAAGCCTTTCTCCATCAACGTGATAAAAGTGAGGAGTGTTGTATGGGTGGATCGTTGCCTGAAGGGGAATGGCTATGACTGGCTATAGAGCAAGGCCCTCTCGTCTGGATGTGGAGGCAACATCCTGTATCTCCTCAAAAAAAAAGGCATTCATTAACCAAGCCATAAGAGGTGTACATACCATTCAGTTCTTTGGCCAAAAACCATGTTACCACCACATCAGACTTACCTCCAGCTGTAAGTAGGATGGGCACGCCGCCCATCAGATGACACAGAGCAGCTTCCTATGGAAGCTCCTCCTCCAATTGGAGTAGAAGCATTATTTGATACTACACTCTCATCACAGTAGGCTTCCAATGGAGCCAGCATACCTTTGTGCTGCCCGAGCGATGCTCCCCCCCCCCCCATGTGATGGGAGGAGCACCATTGCGAGGGAACAGTACGCAGGGTAATGAATTTGCCCCAGCTGCTATCCATTTCCATGGCTAGGCCAGGCAAAATGGTATGTTTCGCATGGCAAATATTATGATCTCCCTCTCTGCCTCATCAATGATGGTCTGGGGAGGGGGATGCTCATTGCCTTGCTGTTGCTTATACATGAGATAACAAAGTTTAGGAAAGCCCCTGAAAATTATGTGGGCAGCATGGTTAGTCTTCACCATAGTGAAGTCATTCACTTTGATAGAGATGACTATGTCCTGCTGTTGAAGGCCACCTATCCAATCTGGGGAATAGGCAGTTTCTTGGTGATTTGCAAAAGGGAATAAAAGCTATCTTGGTCAGTTTACTGGGGTACCAGGGCAAAACAAATGCTTGTCCCCCTATTTTTGGGCTGATATTGATAAAACATTCTGGCCCACTTTTAATGAAGGATGGGGATTTGGACATCAGATCCCCCCCCCCTTTATTTTAGTTTAAAAAATTAAATGGGTAACAATGAATAAAGTTGCCCTTATTTCATCCCATATTGTGCGTCTGGTCTTGTTGTTTCTGTGATAGGATAGCAATGGCAGAAAAACTTTTCTAGCACATACAGAGAGAGAGAATGAGAGAGAAAGAGGGATATAAAAAGGACTAATATAGCTAACTGCTTCCACTCTGATTACGCAGAGTGGAGCAATCCATTTCAGGAGTCTGAAATGTTCATTAAAACATGAGCATGTATTTCCATTTTAATCTTCAAAATTGAAAAAAAACCACACCAAAAAGTTAAACATATAGTGTAACCTATAGTGTAACATATATGACAACAAAAAGCTTTTAACTCAATGTATTTTACATTAATATGCATGGCTAAATAATTGTGACATGTTCTTGAGCTGAGAAATTCATCATGAAGTTCAGACAAGTCTGAATCATGAAGAATAATGATATTCCTATCTCCTCTTTAGTCTCAACAGTGTGATTAAGTTCAGCCCACTTCAGAATCAGCAAGAGCTCACTGGTAGCACTGTAAGATTGCAGCATAGTAAAAAGGTAGCAGGCAGAATCACATTACTGGATGCAGGATGGAATTTGTGATGAATTCCCCAGTTCTAAGACCATCCCCGTTCCCCTAGCTACATGACTTGACTTATGACCAACATTTTTGACTATACCGTTCAGATTGAGGCTGTTGTTTGCGCTCAAGTCATTTCTGATTTATGGTGAACCTAAGGTAAGCCTAGCATGGCAATTTTTTGGCAGAGTTGTTCAGAGTGAATTTGCTAATGCCTTCCTTTGAGACCAAGAGAGTGTGACTTGTCCATGCTTACCCAGTGGGTTTCCGTGGCTGAGTGGGAATTCAAACCCTGGTCTCCACAATCTAATTCCAACACTCAAACCACTACAATATGCAGACTCTTATGCTGTCCACACAGTATTGCCTAAATGCTAAAAATACCATTCAGCTCTTGCTACATGATTCTATTTGTTACTATAACTTTCTACAGTGGTGTGTGTGTGTGTGTGTGTGTGTGTGTGTGTGTGTATGTTTCAATCCTACAAGCACAGGATAGAAGAAAAAGATACTACTGCCATGCTCAAGGACTCCTGTTTTCTATTAAGATTGGAGGCTTTTAAGATAGTTTTTGTAACTTTTTAGTGTCACAAAAGTCATTTGCCATTTCAAACAGCTTCTGTACATGACACAAGAGTTAAAATTCACCAGATTAGTCACCCAGTTCTTTGGATCCTGGCCTTAGCTTTTTGCAAATCTATAAACATGTTGATAATCAGGATGCACTCTGCAATTCCTAATTCATGTACATATTTGCAATACTTCATGCAGACATTTGCAAGGCTAAACACATTCCTGGATAATAGCTGCAGTTTAGATAATGGTAAGAATGCAAAATGTCACTATTTCCTTCAGTCCATAAAGCACACAGTATGCTGCTGAAGTGTATTTCCTCAAGCCGGAGGGTTGCAAGAATAGTAAGATAAAAGTCCCAGTCCTCATTATCTAGGTCTGCAGTGGGGTCACTGGGAAGGAGACTTTGCTAAAAGCAAAACAGCCATTATGTGGAAATTTCTTATAGATCTGCAAGACATTTTCTGTAGACATTTCTGTCCTTTGTTTTTACACAAATTAACTCATACATTAATGAAAATATTAAGGGCAGGAATGTACAGTGTTACCTCACACATTGCGGGGGTTACATTCCAGGACCACTTGCAATAAGTGAAAATCCGCAAAGTAGAGATACTAGGCTTCTCCTTAGGAATGAAGTAGAAAGAGGGAGGGAGGGAGGGAGGGAGGGAAGGAAGGAAGAAAGAGGCAGGGGAACATGGCGCCGTCTTCTTCTCCTCCCGCTGCCATTTGGGCTCCTTCTCCATCCCGCTGCCTGCACCCAAATAAGACCACTGCTACTGTAAATCATATTTTTTTTATGAATTCAGACTTGCCTAGAAAACAGCATTTTTGCCTAGGAAACAGTATTTTCTGTGCCGAAAATACTATTGTCGCTATGTTACCCATGACCATATCCTATATGTGTCCCTTTCCTACCTTTTCTTTCTTTTCCTCTTCTTTTCCTTTTCCCCCTTTTTGTGTTTAGATCCAAGAGAAGTTACATAAAGTAGGTCTGACCACTTTTAAATATTTATATCAGAATTTCTTGAGCATAAATTGGATAGTGTTAGGGATACAATCACAAAACTTTCTCCTCATCCAGCTCCAAGGCTGAAGGCAGTGGGTCTACTCTAAATGTCTCCCTTTCTTATTCCTGACCCATTAAGGAATTTGGCCCATGGTTTTTCACAACAGTGTTTACCAAATTCTTGCCCCATATTGCCCTGCCTAAGAACCAGCTATTTAAAATAGCACTACTCAAAGTAAATCACCCTTTTCCCATGAATCAGTGCAAGATAATTCAACCAATCTTCTGGAATAATAGCAGGGAATACAAAGATTCCTACCTGGCCTTAAAGCAAACAACCATAGCCTGCATAGACCAAAACGGTATAAGGGGTGGAGCAAACCACAACAAAGTAATCTAGAGCGGGGTGAATGCTGGCTTAAATAGTGAGGCTAGCTCTGAATCTGTACTCAGTGTCAACATTCTGGGTGTTTTGAAACAAATACATATATCTATCTATCTTAGAGAGGGCAAATGGTAGCACTATCCAAAACTCATAGATTGGTCTATATTTGTATAATTTCCATTGCATAAAGGGTTAGCAGTGTATTTATCAAACAATGCAAAAAACAAAAACAAAAAAACAAACACATTACTCTATCATACTTACATGTGCAACCTTTAACACTCCAGATGTTATTGGACAGCAGCCTCTATCAAACTGAGCCTGCACAGCCAGTGGTGGGGAATGCTGAGGTTGAAATCCAGCAATATCCAGAAGAAAATACATTCTACCACCTGATTAGACATATTAAGCTTACAGACATGTAAATACAGCAAGCATTGAGAAAAATATATTTGACTTAAAATGGTATTCATATGACTAATGAAATACACTAAGCCCCGAGTGTGTTAATAAAAATGCATTATATTACAGACTGGAGGATCAAAAGATCTGTAAATAATATTAATATTAGGATAAAGGGATTTTCTGGATTATCTCTACAGCATTGTTGAAATTGTCTCTCAGGAGACTAATAATGCTTAGTTTACAAAACAAAATCCCTGCAAGGATCTAAATCTGACAAATCAATAAAAAGGGCTTCTGTGCCCTGCATTTATTTATTGTCTCTCATTACAAATTAACTCAATCTATTTAAAGCCATGCATATGTAACAAGACATGAATGTTGGCATTATAGTGGAATGGAGATGTTACAGCAAATGTTGACAGAAGAGATTTTACTGCTTTATCATATGCACACTGCCAAGACCTGGCTAAAGTTTTGGGGACCTTGACATGTGTCTGTGAGCTACTCACAGAGCAGTATAACTGAAATGACATAAAGAAATGGGGAAGGAAAAATAAATAAACAAAAGCCTCAGTTAGCTGATGAATAGCCAGAGAAGGTGTACAGTCACACATTGTGGAATAAAACACTCCCTGAAATGATCCTCCAGTGGCCTGGTTCAACAGGCCTTCTCACATTCCCATCCTATTCTGTTGATTCCTGAGCTATAGTTCATTGATTGCAAAGTTCTCTACTTGTCACAATGGGGTGGTATGGCACAAGGCAAGTTCCAATTGTAGGGAACCTGAGATGTCGGCTGTTTCCAGACATCGCCAAAATCAGTGTTTTAGAACTGAATCAAAACCTGACAGCAGGTTCACACACAAACCTGTCAATCCTGGAATATGGTCACCTGCCATCCCCAGAGCCTTCAAGATGGAGGTGGACAGGGAACATCTGGTGGATGTTTTTTTCAATCCACCCTGTTATGTGCTGGACCCCATATGCTCATGTGTGAGTATCTTAATATAATCACAAACAGATTTACACGTGTGCATATGAGGTCCTGCGCATAATGGAGGGAATGTTTCTAAAAAGTATTCTGTCGTATCTCTCTCCTTCCTCAATTCTTAATTCAACCTCTGCTGAAGATCATACAGTATAAAATAAAGAATTTCAAAGAGTTCTAATAGCTCTCCATTTGTGCTTCCTTTGAACCACCTGTGTGTCCATATGACAGCCTGATCAGTTGATCAGCTCACGTGCACTGGCGGAGTCTACATAGGGGGAGGGAAGGAAAGCACATGTTCTGCATGAATGCAGGGATATACAGTCATGCAAAGGTGTGCTTTTTAAGGCTGAATCAGGTTTTAATCACACTTTTTTAATGTGTGCTTTTAAGCTCTTAACCCGAGCCCTCCCGCACTTCCTCTAAACATCATTTAGCCACTCACCCCACCTTTTAACCTAGTCTCTTTTGGGTTTCACAGCATGTGTAGAAGGGCCCACAAGTCTCCGTATTTTTCTATTGGGAATCCTCTTCTGGGACTCTGAGCATGCAGTTGACCACAGTAATATCCAGCTCAAGGTGCAGAGAATCAAGCTTGCTCCCAAATGGCAGGGAAACCATATGAAACTCTTTGGTTGCCTTCCCCAGGTCAATGGACTAACAGGAGGGTAGACAGGATGACAGCTCAATTATCTGATACCTGGATCTCTGTCTTGTGCCACCTGGATCTCTGTCTTGTGCCGTGGGAACACTTTTTCAGCTGTATGGCCTTTTCTTTCCAATTGTTGATAAATTTCCTGGCTCCCTGCACTCTATCTAGCCTCTTGACAGCACACTTGAAATACAAAACAAACAAACAGAAAAACACAGTTGGACCTCTATACCCATGTATTCTGCATCCATAGATTCAACCATCCACAGCTAATTTTTTTTTTAAATACTCAAAAATCAAATCTTGATTTTGCCAATTTATATAATAGGCAATATTTTACTATGTCATTGTATATAAGGGAACTTGAGCATTCATACACTTTGGTATCCACAGGTGTGGTGGTGGTGGAACCAAATCCCAGCGGTGAGCCATCTGTATGAGACAAAACACCTGTCAGGGTCCCTCCATACAAGAGATGAAAAAGCCTGTGTTGACACCTGCAAAATTCTACATGTTGGGGAGAGATATTCTTAGAGCTACACTTCGGAACATGCACCAGTTCTGAGAAAATCTGAAATCTGGTTTGTTGCATGTTAACACAGAGGCATCCTCAAATAAACTACTTGCGCATTTAATCTGAAGTAAAAATTAAAAGTCTGCTTGCAAATTTCTATTTTGAAGCAAGGACTATGAGTGTAGCCAGTGTGATAAATTCCGCGCACATCTCCAATTCACCTTTTTGGATTTTAAAAACAAGGATGATTATAACTACCCACAAAGCCACATACAATAACCCTTTGATGCCACATTTCTGCAGTTCTACTAATATAGCACAGTGAAAGAAATTGGATCAATAATTAATTCTATGAAAAAATCCAATCACCCATATATCTCTCTCACACACACATACACACACAAACACACTCACAGATACACAGACATAAAGACACACATCTAACTACTCTAAAGTGGGATAGTTCTTATTTCTTTAGTGAGTATATATCTAAGGATTGACTGTGAACAGTATCAATTGGTATCCATTCTACCAAAGAAAATTTCTGAGTTTGCACAGTTTATGGGTGGCATTTTAAGCCAGTTTTTAGCTGATTGGGTGATTTTTCACCTGAAACACTCCCCAAAACAACATAAGGAAAGGATTTTTTTATGATTTGGGAGGTTTGGAGATCAACAGGATGTTTTCAGTGGACAGAAAGGTACCATACTTTGTCCACTCCAGCTCTAAATTATTACAGTAGTTATTGTTATTATTATGAATTTTAAAAGGAGAATTCTTTATTCAGTAACTGTGTTTGCATGGTGGCTTATCAGACCAATCCCATGCAGAAAATTTAATAGAATATGTTCATTGAAGAATGCATTTTAATTATAAAACAATTTAATATGAATATGAAATGTCCATATAATATTCAGCCGATAGTATTATTTTCTGTGATACATGTTTTCATTAAATGTAAAAAAAAAATATTCTACATTCCTATTGCACCCTAAATATTCTTTGGTAAAAATATTTATTATAGGAGATGTGATTAAATGCTTGCAATATTGTCTTCATTCAATGTTAATTAATATATTTACTAGGCATGTGTGATCTATGAAAAAAATGGTTCAATATTTGCTTCAAAAGCAGGGGGAAATTGAGGGGCCCCTCTCTCCCTCATTTTTTTAGCTACCCTAATGAAATGTGCTACAGTGGTAAAACACAAAAGCCACTGTTAGCTCACCAAATCTAAGAATGTTTGACTTATTCTCAGATTTTTGGCAAATTTTCAAAGTTTTTATGTGACCTGCCCAAGATTTCTCCAGTGCATTTTCATGGCTGAGTGGGAATCAAGCCACAATTGTGGACCAACTCTCAAACCAGTACACCAGTGGGCCATTTTGAGACACCATGCTGTCTCAAAATGGCCTGCTGTTTCTTTCTATGAGGCTTAGCCCTGTTCTAACTACCCAGGAGGGAAAACGTTCACCTTTCCGTTTCCTTCCCTTCCCTGGCAGAGCAAGAGGCAGCCCTCATCGCTGGGGAGTGTTTTTCTCTCCTTCTCCTCCCCTTCCCCACCCCGGCAGAAGCGCCCTTGCTGCCAAGGAAGGGAAAGAGAAGGAGACAAAAGTGCTTGACTTTCTCTCCATTTCCTTCTCTTCCCTGGGAGAGGAGCAAGAGGCAGCCCTTGTCACTAGGGAGTGCGTTTCTCTCTTTCTCCCCTTCCCCAGCAGAAGCGTTGTCACTGCTGAGGAAGGGAAAGAGGAGGAGAGTAAAGCGCTTGACTTTCCCTCCGTATTCTTCCTTTCCCTGGGAGAGGAGCAAGAGGCAGCCCTCGTCACCGGGGAGTGCTTTTCTCTCCTTCTCCTCCCCTTCCCCGTCAGAAGCGCCCTCGCCAGTATATCCGAAGGTTTTCCGAGGCCATTAAATAAATAAATGCGCTCCAACGCTTCGAATTAGAAGGTTAATTCGGAAGGACCAAATCACCTTGGAACCCCATTCAGACCCAAAAAGATATGAATTTTTTTACGATCAACGACGATTTTGACTTTTTCGCTCAACCCTAATATTTACAAAAGTATTATCATCATAACAAGAAAGAAAATCACCATTACTCCATGCATAATACATTGATTCCCAATTGGGTCAGACAAACATGATATTGAATGAATTATGAAATGAATAGATTAATGCTCAAGGGTTGGAGAAGTGCAGCCCGTAGACCTCATGCACCCCATAACCATTTTTGACTTCCTGTTATGGCCTCTTTTGAGCATAAAATTGCTGGCCTAAATGTGATCAATAATATATTTACAAAACATTAAAGATTAGAGGGTGTGTGTGTGTGCATACGTGTCAGGGGCATGGCCTTCTAAAATCCAATGAAGAGTCAATGTGACCCCCAGTCCATGGCAGCTGTGTAGTTTACAATGTTACTGATATTACTTTCCCCCTCAAATGTTCTTCCACAATTCGTGCTATCAAATAACATTTGGTGCAAGTACAAATAATATTTTTTATCTTAAATATCTTATTTAAGTCTAAGTATGGAGTGGAGCAATTGCAGGCTTTGAGCCCAAATTTTGAAAGTCTCTCTGATCATCTCCTGTAACTGTGTTGAGGGAGCAAACTGCTCACAGACAAACAAAGCTAGAAGCTTCTGAAATAAAGGAGAACTAGTGGAGCATGGAAAAATGCAAAGGGACAGGTTAGTTTGATGAAGAACAGCAGAAAATTTTTGAAGAATGTGTGAAGAGTGGAATCACTGAAAGAAATAAGCTTAGCAAAGGAGGGAAGAAACATATGGAATTTGCTGTGACCTTGATGCTATTAGACCTTTCTGTTGATAGAATCAAGAGAAATCAACCTTGATAATGTGAGTTTTGAAATTGCCTGGAAATATTAATTTTTAAACAGCCAGGGAATTCTTAAATGTTAGCTTCAATTAATGATAATTGGCATTAGAGTTCCTGTTTTCTGTTGAACTGTTGAGAATCAAAATAACTGTTACATTTCAAGGATACTCTTTTCTTAATGAAGATGCAAGCTGAGGATTTCTAGGTTCCACTTCCAAGGGAAGAGGGTCACATTGTGACTCTGCCATAGTGTTTAAAACTAAACATATACTTGATCATTTTTCCAAAATAGCCAAAACCACCTTCAAATGAAGTGCTTTGGGTTAACCACACTAAATCTGCAAAAAATATTAAAAGAGGAAGAGGCCACCAAAACAGTGATACCACATCACCTCATTTGCTCCAGAACAATTATCCACATCTCATTTAAATCTTAAACATGATCACTGCTAAAATAGAGAAATACTATCAGAGAGCATTTAAAAACATGATTACAGGATTTGGAGGTCAAATGACACTCCGATGCTTTGGTATTTGTTCATAATTTACTGTTCCTGTTACAAATCATCTTCTAGGAGAACAAACCAAGAGTGGAAGAATCTTAGATAACTACTGAGTGAATTCAACATTTATAGTTGACTAGGAGCAGAACACTAAATGTGTCTAAAAGGTGCATATTTCAACAAGCAAGCATTTCCCTATGATGTTGACAGGAGAATCACAGATCAACATATGAAAACTATTATCGATATTTCAAATTCTTTGGCACCAAATGCAGCAAGGGAGAAAGACCAAAACACTCAGAAATCAATAAAAGGTAAGGAAAGAGCTCTTTCATATCTAGGAGGAAGCAAAAATGAGCTGCAAAGGACAGGAGGAGGAAACATTAACCAAAAGGAGGCAGATCTTGGAAAGGTAATAAACAAACGTATTGAACACCTCAATTTATCTCACAATGTCATTTCTCCTCCTCTTCTACAGATCTGTGTGGGGTGCTTCTTTTTTTCCTGTCTCTTAGAAAGGAATAAAGTGCTTTAGTTTATATCACATTGGAAGGACAAATTCCACTTTTAGATCTGGAGAGAAATGGGGTGAGGAGACATGAAGCTTTCATTGCATTGGGCAAACATCCACTTGCTGGGATTGGGATGCTAAATATGATGATAAATACCACAAGAGAACAATGCTTCTCTGACTATTGGTGCAGCTACACAGCAGAATTAATGCAGTTTGACTGCCACTTTAATTGACATATTATTAGTATTATTGTTGTTATTATTATTATTATTGTGCAGTTTTCTGGCTTTGTATATTTCTGCTGCTTCTGTGGCTGTTCATTTGCATTTGCATTTTTATTCTGTAGCCCATTGTTGATGGATGTCCAGAATCAGCAGCATCCACCGCAGTTCTTTTTACCCCCGGCGACAGCCAAGCTAGTATAGAGTTCGTTTTGGTTTGTTTCTCCATAGTGCTAATGGGTTAGGTGCTCTTAGTTCCACTCCTCAACTGAGACCTCTCTGTCTTGGTTGGACCTGCTGGTAATCACACTACTGCCAGTGTCCTTGGAGCAGTTAAGCCCCCCCACCGCAACAAGGTGGCACCCATCGAGGATTGAACTGCAAAGGCTCTGGCATAAACCAGTAAAGGTGGTCCCGGTGGTAATCAGCACACTGCCATGCCAAAAGATCTCAGCTGGCATTTGGAAACAATAAACATTGACAAAATTACAATCTGTCAACAGCAAAAGGTCACCTTACTGAGATCTGCACGCATCATCCGAAAATACATCACACAGTCCTAAACACTTGGGAAGTGTTCGACTTGTGATTTTGTAATACAAAATCCAGCATATATATCTCATTTGCTGTGTCATACTATGTCTTTGTGTCATAATAATAATAATAATAATAATAATAATAATAATAATAATAATAATAATAATACTTTTATTTGTACCCCGCTACCATCTCCTAGAAGGGACTCGGAGTGGCTCATAAAATGCACACAATAATGCAGAACATACAAAATACAAAAAAATACATAATAAATAAAACAATAGCAGAATAAATTTACAAACCAATAGTTGCATAAAATAACATATGACCCTACCAAATTAAAATCCAATAATGCCACAAGGCTGTAGCTATGACAGGCTGTGAACTGTTTTCATCCACTGAGTGTTAGCAAAATCAATCACTAAGGCCTCGGGTTTAACGAGTAAGGTGCTAATCATGGTCGAAAGACCTGCTCAAAAAACCATGTTTTCAGTTGTGTCTGGAAAGCCAGAAGAGAAGGGCTAACTTGATCTCCTTTGGGAGGATATTCCTGATCTCCTTTGGGAAAACATGGCTCAGTGCTATGGAATTACAGGAGTTGCAGTTTCACAAGGTTTTTAACTTTCTCTGCAAAAGAGTGATGATGCTTCACCAAACTATGGCCCTTTCTACACTGCCATATAATCCAGATTATTAGTCTAGACTGCCATGTAGTCCAATTCAAAGCAGATATTCTGGATTTTATGTGGCGGCGTTGAAGGGACTTACAACTCTGCACTTCACCGCCTCATTAAACTGAAGTCACAAGCCTCTATTGATTGCAAGCTTATTGGTTTGTGGTGTTATTCTTGTTGTGTGTCTTCAAGCCATTTCTGTTATGGGTTTGTGGAAAAACAAACTGTGTGCAGTCCTGTCCAGACTTATCCAGTCCTTTTGTGCATCCACAATGAGCAAATACAAGCCAAGAAAATGGAAAAATCAAAGTTTACTCTTAAGTAGAAGAGTCCAGGAGAAAATTAAACAAGCAGCTTCAAAAACACAAAACCTCCAACTTCAAAATAACTCAGTCCATCTGAAGCAACAAACTCACACAAAGTTCTTTGCATTAAACTCATGCATCTTCTTTGGAGATTTCTTCTTAAATGGTGCAAGGAGACAAGCATAGAAGGCTCTCAGCCAGGATCTTACTCCGAGTAAGTTCTGAAGCAAGCGATTCATTAAGTCCCAAAAAGCATTACAAACATTCCCCAAGTTATACCCCATTCAGGGAGTGGTTCAAGCTTGTTATACTTGATTGTTCTAATTACCCAACTATGAATTGTGATTGAACAGGTGTTTTCCCTTAACACACACAAAGTGGTGATCCCACAGAAACTTAGTCAAATACATGCATATACAGCAATAATTTCTGCCTTATGACAACTTGAAGTTGAACCTATCATTAAATTTTCTTGGCAAGATTGTTAGCGAGGGGCAGAAAAAGAGGAAAAGCAGAGTAAAAGACACACACTACATCCCTACGAAGTAGGTATGCGAATTCAATCCTCTCATGGCCTCCTCCAGCTGCTCAAAGGGACAGACTGTCTCACAGGCAAGCAGTAAATTCCAATCCCCAAAACATTGCAGAATCCTGGTCACAGTTTCACAGCCTCTAGCCTTGTATAGTAGCTCATCAGAATGAATAAGCACTCTGAAGCTTTATCTTTTATCCAAAAGTTCTTTGGAGGTTTATTCTTATTTTAGTTGCTGCTTATAACTATTGACAGGTCTTTCTTAGTATACAAAGATACTCACAACCTCAATAAGACCTTCACACACTACTTGATTTCATAACAGTAAGCCATGGTATTAGCATTGACATTTAAAGTATCATCAAGGTCATGCATTGGGGCCCCTTCTACACTGCCATATAAAAATCCAAATTATCTGCTTTTAACTGGATTATATGGCAGATTCATCTATCCCAGTTCAAAGCAGATAATGTGGATTATCTGCTTTGATGATCTGGATTGTATGGCAGTGTAGAAGGGGCCTGGATTTCCATGGTTGAGCAAGGATTCAAATCCTGGTCTACAGAATTGTAGTCCACTACATCACCACAAAGGAGACATTCAGCTTTGCATATTCTCTGATAATCCTGTCAGCACAAGGGTTTAGGATGGAGGTTTGAAACATACTGTTTAATCTTGTGATGGACTTCAGCAATGTCCTCTTCATCTTGGAGAAAATGAAGTTGAAGCCATACAAATTCCTGACAGAAGAGCAAACTACTTTCCAAAGGAATAGTTATTCACACTCTGTTTTATGTGAAATAATACTGAAGAAAACATGAAATGATGTGCACTTGCAGCTCTGACATTACAAAATCATGTATAACAAATAGTTATGGGCTCAAAATAGAATTGTTGAAAATCACCCACAGAAGTACGTCAAGGAAGGAGCAACATAACTCTTTCCACGGGTAGAGGTCTTTGCATATTGATGATACTTTAAATGTCACATGAAAAATCCTATGCAAAGTAGAAGTGAATTCTAATATCATAAAATCTGCATAGCTGGGAGAGGAAAAAGATTTGCCTCCTCCTCCAAAGAGAAGACTGTTTAAAAGTAGTCCCAGCCAGGACTACAGTGAGGGGCGGAGATTACTGAGCAACAGTCAGCTCTCTCCATTTCTTTGCAGACGTCAACCCACCATGCCCATTCATTGACAGTATAATCAATTGATTGCCTTTGGGGCCGGGTAGGAATTTTTTCCCTCCTATGTTCTAGAAGGGAGCCCTCGGTGGTGCAGAGGATTAAACCACTGAGCTGCTGAACTTGGTTGGCAGTTTGAATCCAGGGACCAAAAGGTTGGCAGTTTGAATCCAGGGAGCAGGGTAAGCTCCCACTATTAGCCCCAGTTCCTGCCAACCTAGCAGTTCTAAAACATGCAAATGTTAGTAGATCGATAGGTACCACTCCGGCTGGAAGGTAATGGCACTCCAGTCAGTCATGCCAGCCACATGACCTAGGAAGCACCTGTGAACAACACTGGCTCCTCGGCTTAGAAATGGAGATGAGCACGAACACCCAGTCAGACACGACTAGACTTCATGTCAGGGGAAAACCTTTACTTTTACCTATGTTCTAGGAAAGTTTTTTTGCCTAACCTATACTGTTCGCAGAGGGCAAATTGAGTTGGTGTTGTCTTATATAGGTTATAACAGAAAACAGCTAGGAAACTTATAATTTGGTGTTCACCCAAGGCACCCTTTAGGATGAAGGTCATGAGATGAAACCCTCATCTGTGGTTCATTTAGACAAGGTGAGGGTGAAAGTAAATGGCCTAGGAATGGGGAGAGTTGTGCCTCAACAGACTTGAGACAGACTTTTCCAGCACATTTCCCTTTAAAGGTTGCCCAGGTGAGGTCAAAAGGGGACCTAGGTGTTTCCCCTTAATTAGCTGAGGGGTAGGCCGAGCAGGGACGCTACCTCAGCTTTATCCACACCAAATTGATGACACCCTTAGAAATAAATACAGTTACAAAGTTAAATAGGTAACAGTTAATAAAAGTTGCCCATATTTCAACCCATAACTGTTATGTGGTTTCTTTATTTCGGGGGTTAGCAGGCAAATACTGGGACTGCTGTTACACCTTGCTTCTAAAACTCAATCTTTCCAGGTAAAGCAGGATAAAATAATTGGTTGTGCATTTACACTGCAGAATTAAGGCAGGTTGGCACTCTTTTAACTGCCATGACTCAATGTTCATGGCAGTTGAAGTTTTATAAGGTCTCTACCCAATATTGCTGGTGCTTTATCAAACTATGACTCCCAAAATCCCAAGGCATGGAGCCAAGTGGCATCAGACCTCATTAATTCTACAGGACAACCCAAAGTATCAACAGCTTTTGAAGGCAAGTTCTGAGAGAACAATATGCCTGTACTGCTTCACAAATCAGCATTAGTTTCCTAAGAATTGGAAATAATGTAATGTTTACAAGTTTTATGCAACATGGGGTGATGTCAGGACGCAGGCTGCAGAGCACCAATAACCATGCGCAGAGACCAGAATCTATCTAATATCTTTATTAAGGAAATATATAAAGTCAATAAAAACAAGTGTAGAATATAGTTCAGAAGTAGACCTTTCAGGAAAGGTCAAATATAGTCCAGGAAAATAATGTCCAATATGTGATATTAAAGTCCAAAGTTATAATCCAATAACCGAAACACACACTTTACCAAGCAAAGTGTGGGGAGAAGACAAGGTCCTTAAGTCCATAGAAACTTGGCAATTAGGCTGGAAAGCAAACTTGATACTTGGCTAGAACAAGACTTGAAACAAGGCAACAAGAGCAAAAACAAGGTCCGTGGTAAACGCGGGACAAGGCAAGGCTGGAAACTTGATCCGGGAAACAGGGAACTGGAGTACGAAGTCTACACACGATCTCACTCCTCCAGCTGACGAATTGACTCCGCAAAGTTTCCTTTGCGGCAAACACCTAAATAGGGTCTCGTTTCCCGCCAGAAGAACACTTTCCCTGGAGAACTAGAAGTGAAACTCAACTTAGTCCAGATGTAAGACTCCTTAGAATTTCCTAAGGGAAGCAGACTTAATCAGCTAATTGTTTGGCTGCGATTCTGGCGCTTCAGCAATTCGCCTCCCTAGCGCCTCTATCTTTATTATAATTGTCTTTACGAGAAAACGGGGGAGAATTCTGCCCAAGGCTTGTTTGGCTGACTTCTTGAGGGCAAACATCCTCCAGGTGCAAGGGCTCCGTTTCTGGCTGAAACGGTGTAAATCCCATGTTTTCCTCTTCGTCTGCCACAATAGTACTAGGAACGGGACTACATGGCCCATGAGACATCACACTATCCCCCTCCTCAAGGCCCCTCTCCAAAATGGGCCCTCTTCCCGAGGTGCGGGGCCGCGGCTTGGCAGGGTAGGCCTGATGGAAGCGGCGGACTAAATCGGGGGCATGGACTGTGGAAGCGTCTTCCCAAGAGCGTTCTTCGGGCCCAAAACCCACCCAGTCAATGAGATACTGAAGGCGGCGGCGATGAAAGCGAGAATCCAAAATGTCCTGAACCTCAAATTCCTCCTCCCCGTCCACCAAAACAGGGGCGGGGGCCGGCTGGTCCACATCGGGGCGTACCCCATCCGCCGGAAGGAGCAGGGAACGATGAAACACCGGATGAATGCGCATGGAGCGCGGAAGTTGGAGTTTGAAAGTCACGGGGTTAAGTTGCGCCACCACTGGGTAGGGACCAATGAAACGGGCATCTAACTTCCGGCAAGGACGGCGGGAGGGCAAAAAGCGAGTGGACAATAGAACCCGGTCTCCTACCTTGATCTCGGGGCCCGGCTGGCGATGGCCGTCAGCGTGGCGTTTATAGTCCTCCTTGGCTTGATCCAGTTGTTGGTGCAAGAGTTGTTGCACCGCTGTAAGTTCTTGTAACCAGTCCTCCGCTGCAGGGACTTCTGAGGTTTCAATGACAGAAGGGAAGAAACGTGGGTGGAAGCCGTAGTTTGCAAAGAACGGGGTTTCTTTAGTTGAAGCCTGGACACCATTGTTGTAAGCAAACTCCGATAGCGGTAACAGGGAAGCCCAATTGTCCTGCTGGTAGTTTACATAACAGCGAAGGTATTGTTCCAAAGTGGCATTGGTGCGCTCAGTTTGCCCATCCGTTTGGGGGTGGTGAGCTGAAGATAAACGAGAGTCTATGCCCAATAGTTTTTGTAGTGCCTTCCAGAAACAAGAGGTGAATTGAGATCCACGGTCTGTGACTAAACTCTTGGGCAATCCATGTAGTCTGAAAACATGCTGAAGGAATAAATCTGCAGTCTCTTTGGCCGTGGGGAGGCCATCGCAGGGAATGAAATGGGCCAACTTGGTAAAAAGGTCCACCACCACTAGGATCATGGTGAATCCAAGGGAAGGTGGTAGGTCAGTGATAAAATCCGCGGAAATTATCTCCCATGGGCGAGAAGGAGTGGGGAGAGGATGTAATAGCCCCGAGGGCTTCTCCCTTCGTGTCTTGGAGCGCTGACATACAGGACAGGTATTGACATATTTCTCCACATCCTTGCGGATCTTGGGCCACCAGAAATCTCGTAGAATCAAGTGCATGGTTTTAAAGAGTCCAAAATGCCCTGCTGGCTTGCTGTCATGACACAGACGAAGTGCCTTTTCTCTGCCGGGGCCTGGAGGGATGTAAACATGGTTCCGGTAAAACAATAGCCCATCTTTAAGTGAGAAAGGGAAACGTAGTCCTTGGCGAATCTGTTCTTGAGCCCAGGCATCTGCCTGCTGGCTGGCTCTAATTTCTTGAGCGCAAAGGGGTTCTGGGTTGGAAGGAGTTGGTTCAATTGGAGTGGATTTGGTGTTTCCCACTGTGAGCGTGGCAAAGTTTTCG
This sequence comes from Anolis carolinensis, assembly GCF_035594765.1. Lineage (NCBI taxonomy): Eukaryota > Metazoa > Chordata > Lepidosauria > Squamata > Anolidae > Anolis > Anolis carolinensis. Next base: position 49,930,605 of record NC_085842.1, on the reverse strand, counting down.
GGTTGCAGCAATCGAGATTCTGAGGTCTCTCTGCGTCCTGCAGCATACTCTGGTTTCCGTGATAGAGCATCTGCTTGCTTGGTCTGAGCCGGGGTCACATAATGGATCTGGAAGTCAAAACGTGCATGAGTATAGCCCCAATTGCCACATCAGAGGCGTCAGCCTGCACAACAAAAGGGGTTTTAGGATCAGGGTGCTGTAGAATTGGCTGGGTCGTGAATAACTTCTTTAATTGTTGGAACCCTTTCTCTGCTTGCTCCGTCCAGCGGAAAGGCTGTTTTCCACGGATGCAGCTGGTGATTGGGTCAGACCAGCGGGCAAAGTCTGGGATGAATTTGCGGTAGTAGTTTGCGAACCCCAAGAAACGTTGCACTTCCTTCTTGTTGGTTGGCGCCCGCCATTCCAATACTGCTGAAACCTTTGCCGGGTCCATGGAGAGCCCTTGTGGCGAGACGCGGTACCCCAGGAAGTCTACTTCTTGCAGATCAAAGGCGCATTTTTCTAACTTGGCATATAGTCCATGATCCCGCAATCGTTGTAGCACCATTCTGACGTGTTTCTCGTGCTCCGATTGTGATCTAGAAAACACCAAAAAATCGTCCAAGTATATGATCAAGAACCGATCTAGATAATCCTGAAAGATATTGTTGACAAAATGCTGGAATGTTGCGGGAGCTCCGGATAATCCGTAATTCATGACCAGGGACTCGAATAATCCGAATTTGGTCTGGAAGGCGGTTTTCCACTCGTCCCCCTCCCTGATGCGAACTAGATTGTAAGCCCCCCGGAGATCCAGCTTGGTGTAAACCTTGGCCCCTCGAAGCCGGTCTAATAGGTCCAAGATCAAAGGCAGGGGGTAGCGGTTCCGCTTCGTGATATTATTCAATGCTCTATAGTCCACAACCAAGCGTAGGTCCCCTGACTTCTTTTTCACAAACATCACCGGGGAAGCAGCTGGGGATTGAGAGGGTCTGATGAATCCCTTGCGAAGATTTGACTCTATGAACTCCCTGAGAGCTTCTTGTTCTGGTTCAGTCAGGGAGTAGAGGTGTCCTCGCGGGATCAGGGCCCCCTCGACCAAGTCAATGGTACAGTCGTAGGGTCTATGTGGGGGTAGTTGCTCGGCTTCCTTTTCATTGAAAACGTCCCAGAAGTCTGAATATTTCTTGGGCAAGGTGATGATGGGCTCAGTGTCTGTGGCATGGCAGACCTTGGCTACTAGACAATGGTTTTGGCAATACTTCGAAGCAAACTGTAGTTCTCTGTTGGTCCAGGAGATGCTTGGGTCGTGGAGTGTCAGCCATGGAATTCCCAAAATCACAGGGAAGTGGGGCACCTCGGTAACGAAGAAGGAAATCTCTTCCATGTGTTCCCTTATCCACATTCTGGTGGGTTCAGTCCATTGGCTTACTGGACCCGTCTTTAGGGGACGACCATCTATAGCCTGCACCACTCGGGCATTCTTGAAATCATGATATTGTAATCCCAGAGAGTCGGCATACTCTCTATCGATGAAATTGTTTGTTGCTCCTGAGTCTATCATGGCATGGATCATGACGGGTCCCTTTTTCGCTGACCACAATGTGACCACTAGGAGAAATAGGACCCCCGTCTGCGGCTCTTGAGTGGGGTTTTTGACCGGGTTGGCGAGCCTCTCTACGCCCGGTTGCTGGCTTCCCCCTCCGGCTTTGCTCCAGCCGCCTTGGCCGTCTCCGTCTCCACGGAGGACGCCACTGCCAGGCGGGCGGCGGGCTTTCTTTTGGCTGGGCATTCTCTGATGAGGTGGCCCCCATTTCCGCAGTACCAACACAAATTCAAACGTTGGCGGCGGGCCTTTTCAGCAACATCCAGTCTGGGGCGCACATTGCCCAACTACATCGGTTCTTCCTCGCTTCCCATGGGGTTTGGGGCTGGCGGTGGGGATTTCCATACTGGTCGTGGCTGAATACTGGTAGAAGCGGGGGGTCTCACCCCGGCTCTTCCACTCTGACCTCGGAGCCACTGTTTTTTGTTGGCAAGCAGGACTTCGGCTTGTAGACAATGATTAATGAGTCTCTCAAGAGTCTCTGGAGGATCCACCTTAGAAATTTCTTCCTGCATCTCGAAGTTAAGGCCCTCACGAAACTGCCCTCTGAGGGCGATATCGTTCCAACCGGTGTTCTGAGCCAGCACCCGGAACTCGGCTATGTACCGGGACAACGGCCTGTCCCCTTGAAGGAGTCGCCGGAGTTTATGGCCGGCCGCCTCCTCATTGTCCTCGATCTCCCAGGTCCTCCTAAGGTGGTTCAAGAAACCTTGCGCGGAGCTTAGGTGCGTGGAACCCGCATCAAACAGCGCCGTCGCCCAATTGGCCGCAGGCCCATCTAGGAGACTGTAAATCCACGCCACCTTGACATCTTCTTGGGGAAATTCGGCTTGGCGGGCTTCTATGTACGCCTGGCACTGGCGACGGAAAACATGAACTTTGGAGGCTTCTCCAGTAAACTTGGTTGGAAGCGCTAGGGCAGGGAGGCACGCTCCGCGTTCCTTCAAGCCCAGAATCTCACCCTCCTGTGTTCGGAGAGTATCTCGGATCCTGCCGAATTCTTCCTTGGAAATGGTGTAGCTGAGTGGTTGGGCTTCCGCCCCGGTTCCTGTAGACATTCTGGTCTTAGGTTAATTGGTGCTTAGGGTGGCGGAGTCAAACTGTCAGGACCCAGGCTGCAGAGCACCAATAACCATGCACAGAGACCAGAATCTATCTAATATCTTTATTAAGGAAATATATAAAGTCAATAAAAACAAGTGTAGAATATAGTTCAGAAGTAGACCTTTCAGGAAAGGTCAAATATAGTCCAGGAAAATAATGTCCAATATGTGATATTAAAGTCCAAAGTTATAATCCAATAACCAAAACACACACTTTGCCAAGCAAAGTGTGGGGAGAAGACAAGGTCCTTAAGTCCATAGAAACTTGGCAATTAGGCTGGAAAGCAAACTTGATACTTGGCTAGAACAAGACTTGAAACAAGGCAACAAGAGCAAAAACAAGGTCCGTGGTAAACGCGGGACAAGGCAAGGCTGGAAACTTGATCCGGGAAACAGGGAACTGGAGTACGAAGTCTACACACGATCTCACTCCTCCAGCTGACGAATTGACTCCGCAAAGTTTCCTTTGCGGCAAACACCTAAATAGGGTCTCATTTCCCGCCAGAAGAACACTTTCCCTGGAGAACTAGAAGTGAAACTCAACTTAGTCCAGATGCAAGACTCCTTAGAATTTCCCAAGGGAAGCAGACTTAATCAGCTAATTATTTGGCTGCGATTCTGGTGCTTCGGCGATTCGCCTCCCTAGCGCCTCTATCTTTATTATAATTGTCTTTATGAGAAAACGGGGGAGAATTCTGCCCAAGGCTTGTTTGGCTGACTTCTTGAGGGCAAACATCCTCCAGGTGCAAGGGCTCCGTTTCTGGCTGAAACGGTGTAAATCCCATGTTTTCCTCTTCGTCTGCCACAATAGTACTAGGAACGGGACTACATGGCCCATGAGACATCACAGGTGATTGGAATGTTGTGTGGTTTCTGGGCTGTATGGCCGTGTTCTAGCAGCATTTTCTCCTGATGTCTTGCCTGCATCTGTGGCTGGCATCTTCAGAGAATGACCTTTTTTTAAAATAATAATAATAATAATAATAATAATAATAATAATAATAATAATAATAAGAAGAAGAAGAAGAAGAAGAAGAAGGGCCAAGATCCTGCATTTGGAAGTGTATGTCTGTAACATATCTGTGGCACTATACCTATCCCTTGTATAGTTTTCCCCAGCACAGTCATTTTTGTGTTATCAGAGAATGGGAATATGAGCAGAGATGTATCTGTACTCCACCAAACACCTGTAGAGACCGGGGAGCGGGGTGGGGGGAACACATCCAGCTTGATGGAAGTAGCTGGACACCCTCACCCCTTTTCTCTTTGTCAACTTGAAAATGCTGTGTGTGCTGTTTATAGGCAAGTCTGGGGGATTTTGATTGCTGTGTAGTCTAACAACACAACAACCATAAAAATTGTGATGGAGCAAACCCAACTTACACAATCGTAATTCACTAACAGGGTGCCAGACATAGTTTGTTATCTCATTTTTCCCAGTTTCTCCTAAACCTTTATCTTCCTTCTAGATCCCTATAAATATAGAATGTGCTAAGCTTATTTAATACATTGAAGACTCAAATAAGAATGAAAGAATTCAGAAACAACAACATAAAATATGCTGTCTGTAGCTGGGAGTTTGTTTTCTAAGTAGAAATCCCAGATGAAAAGTCTTTAGGATGGAATTTCCAGCACATTATTAATTTAAACTATAAGTGGCTTAAGCATTGCCAGAGCAGTATTAACTTTTCTTTCAAATCTTAATCATAATGGATTTTGCTCCACTATCTAAAAAGATTATGGAGGAATTAGTGTCTCAGTAGGTCAAAGCCATCATGCCTCATGATGTGAGGCTTTAATCATAATATTGATTGATGGTAACATATTGCAATTGTCTCCTTTAATGACACAGTTGCTGACCACGTAAAAAATCACTGAGAGCAATTTCCCAGTTTTGAGTTGTCGTTGTGGTACAAAAATGTTGATTGGTTCTGCTTCAAGAGCAGGAGTGTATGAATTATTAGCACATGCTTTGTTAGAACAGGATTGGTCGGATGTAACAGTTCAGTACAAAATAAGATAACTAGTTTCTCATTAATGAAAGCAGAAACCATGGAATTGTAATGTGACACAAATGTCACCAAAGTGTCTTAGGACTTCATTGCACAAAGCCACTATTACATGGCAGTCACAAAATCACTTATAACAGCCCTTATTACTACAAGCCTCTGCATTCACACAACTGTGATGATTTGCCAATCTATGGTCTCACACTTATACATCTGCATGTTATAAACCTACCCTCCTGCACATTTAATAATTTTAAATAATTTTAAATTTTTTTGCAATTCCAGCTATATTTAATGTTAATAAAATGCATATAAAACTTAAAATACAAAATGTACTGTCTGGATAATAGTGAGTGGTAGGGAGGAGAGGAAGAGAATCGCAGCCCTTGATGACACTTTAACATCAGCATGCTTGTGGAACGGCCCCATTGTTTCAAATAGGTGATCGAAACCTGGTGCCATCTCATAGAATCATAGAATGATAGAATTGGAAGAGACCTCATGGGACATCCAGTCCAACCCCCTGCAAGAAGCAGGAAGATGACATTCAAAGCACCCCCAAAAGATGGCCTCTGCTTAAAAGCCTTCAAAGAAGGAGCCTCCACCACACTCCAGGGCAGATAGTTCCAGTGCCGAACAGCTCTCACAGTTAGGAAGTTCTTCCTAATGTTCAGGTGGAATCTCCTTTCCTGTAGTTTGAAGCCATTGTTCCGCGTCCTAGCCTCCAGGGCAGCAGAAAACAACCTTGCTCCTTCTTCCCTATGACTCCCCCTCACATATTCATACATGACTATCACATCTCCTCTCAGCCTTCTCTTCTGCAGGCTAAACATGCCCAGCTCTTTAAGCTGCTTCTCATACAGCTTGTTCTCTAGACCCTTGATCATTTTAGTCGCCATCATCTGGACACATTCCAGCTTGTCAACATCTCCTTTCAATTGCAGTGCCCAGAATTGGACACAGCATTCCAGGTGTGGTCTGACCAAGGCAGAATAGAGGGGTAGCATGACTTCCCTGGATCTAGACACTAGACTCCTATTTATGCAGGCCAAAATTCCATTGGCTTTTTTGCCGCATCACATTGTAGGCTCATATTTAACTTGTTGTCCACAAGGACTCCAAGATCTTTTTCACACTTACTGCTGTCGAGCCAGGCATCCCCCATTCTGTATCTTTGCATTTCAATTTTACTGCCTAAGTGTAGTATCATGTATTTGTCCCTGTTGAACTTCATTTTGTTAGTTTCGGCTCATCTCTCTAATCTGTTAAGATCGTTTTGAATTCTGCTCCTGTCTTCTGGAGTATTAGCTATCCCTCCCAGTTTGGTGTCATCTGCAAACTTGATGATCATGCCTTCTAGTCCTTCATCTAAGTCATTAATATCGATGTTAAAAGAACTGGGCTGAGGACAGAACCCTGCAGCACTCCAATCGTGACTTCTTTCCAGGATGGAGAAGATGCATTGGTGAGCACTCTTTGGATTCATTCACTTAGCCAATTACAGATCAACCTAATTGTAGTATTGCCTAGCCCATATTTGACTAGCTTATTTGCCAGAAGGTCATGGGGGACCTTGTCAAAGGCCTTACTGAAATCCAGATATGCTACATCCATGGTGTTTCCCGCATCTACCCAGCTCGTAATTCTATCGAAAAAAGAAATCAGATTCATCTGGCATGATTTGTTTTTAATAAATCTGTGTGTACTATTAGTGATGACAGCATTTGTTTCTAAGTGTTTGCAGACCACTTCCATAATGAACTTTTCCAGAATCTTGCCTGGTATTGACGTGAGGCTGACCGGACGGTAATTGTTTGGGTCGTCCTTTTTTCCCTTCTTGAAGATAGGGACCACATTTGCTTTCCTCCAATCTGCTGGGACTTCTCCCATTCTCCAAGAACTCTCAAAGATGATTGCCAGTGGTTCCGAAATAACTTCGGCTAGTTGCTTCAATACTCTTGGATGTAGTTGATCTGGCCCTGGGGACTTGAATTCATTTAGAGAGGCCAGGTGTTCCTGGACAACTTGTTTCCCTATTTAGGGTTGGATTTCCCCTAATCCTTCATCCATTCCATGTTGCTGAGGTTGAGGCTGGCTTTCTTGTTGTGAGAAGACTGAGGCAAAGAAGGCATTAAATAGTTCTGCCTTTTCCCTATCCCCTGTCAGAATTTCCCCATCTTCTCCTCGCAGAGGTCCTATTGCCTCCTTGTTCTTCCTTTTCCTACCGACATAAGCAAAGAAACCCTTTTTATTGTTTTTAATGTCTTTGGCAAGCCTAAGCTTGTTTTGCACTTTAGCCTTGCAAACCTTATCCCTACAGGAGTTCTTTGGTGATTTCTCCCTTTTTCCACTTTTTTTGCATGTCTCTTTTGAGTTTTAGCCCAGTTAGAAGTTCTTTGAACATCCATTCTGGCTTCTTTGCAGTTGTCTTATTTTTTTTCCCTTTGTTGGCACTGTTTGCTTTTGTGCCTTGAGTATTTCACTTTTGAAAAACTCCTATCCATTCTTAACTCCCTTGTCTTTTAGTATTGGCGCCCATGGAATGTCACTCAGTATTTCCTTCATTTTTTGGAAGTCAGCTCTCTTAAAGTCCAGAATGCAGGTTTGACTTGTCTTAGTTTTGGCCTTCCTTTTTATCGCAAGCTGCAGGAGCACATGTTCGCTTGCCCCTAAGGATCCAACCACTTCGACTGCATTGATCAGGTTCTCTGCATTTGTTAGGATGGGATCGAGAGTAGCCAATCCCCTTGTTGCCTCTTCTACCTTCTGGACCATAAAATTGTCTGCAAGGCAAGCGAGGAATTTCTTGGATGTTCTACTTTGGCTGAGTTTGTTTTCCAGCAGATATCAGGATAGTTGAAATCGCCCATGACTATTATACCTCTTCTTTGTGCGTGTTTGGTCAACTGCTGACAGAAGGCTTCATTGAGTTCTTCATCCTGGCATGGAGGTCTGTAGTAGACACCCACAACAAGATATTTTTGATTCCCGGTTCCCTTGATTCTTATCCAGATGCTTTCAAGCTGGTTTCCCAGATCGCAGCCTTGCATCTCTTCTGCAATATAATTGCTTTTGACATATGTGGCTACTCCCCCTCCTTTCCCCTTTGTTCTGTTTCTGTGAAAGTGGTTATAGCCCTCAATGGCTACATTCCAGTAATGGGAGCCATCCCACCAAGTTTCAGTGATGCCTATGATATCATAAGTGTGGTGCTGTGCTAAGAGTTGGAGTTCGTCTTGTTTATTTTGCATGCTTTTTGCATTAGTGTAAAGACATGTAAGCCCCTGGGACCCTCCCCTGAGCTGTTTATTTGGGATTATTGTGCTTTCAGTACTTGGTCCTTGTTGTGTTTGTGCAACCCTCCATTTAGCCTTTTGGCGATTCCCTGCAGTTGTGTATAAAGTACTGCTTGCAAGGCTGTTGTTCTCCTCCCCTGGCAGACCTAGTTTAAAGTGTGCCTGATGAGGTTTGCAATTCTGTGAGCAAAAAGGTGTTTTCCTACTTGTATGAGATGCACCCCATCCCTTGCCAGTAGGCCATCCTTCTGGAAAAGCAGGCCATGGTCAAGGAAGCGAAAGCGTTCTTCCTGACACCATTTTCTGAGCCAGTTATTGATCTGTACTATTTTTCTGGCCCTTGTAGAGCCACATCCAACAATGGGGAGGAGGGATAAAAGATCACATGTATATTATACATATTTAGCTTTGTTCAGAGAGCTCGAAAATCGTTTGTGATTTTTTAAAAAGTTTGTATAGCGGTTTCATTGGTTCCTACATGAATCAACATGGGGGGGGGGTGATGGGGCTTTAGAAGCCTGGTGAGCTTCTGATTGAGATGGTGTATTTTTGCCCCCAGGAGGCAGCATATTTCTCGAGTCATCCCATCTGGTCTAGAGATTATGGCTTCCTTTCCTCTGAGGAGGGAGTCGCCTAGTACCAAGACCAGTTTCCTTTGAGGATTGACAGGGTCCTTTTTGTGCAAGGTAGTGTGTAGGTCACCTGAAAAGTGTTCCTGTTGAAGTGGATTGTGTAAAGTGTTGTCCTCCTCCACAACATCCCCAGTGCATTCATCAAGGACAATCCATTGAGATGCGTTCAAGAGCCCATCACTCTCCCAAGGGTATTCCTGTTGCGCCTGGTCTACGATTGGGGATGGAGCATCACCATGTGTGATGACCCATGGGCCTTGTAGTCCTGCTCAGGACATTGTAATTCCTGATGAAGATGAAAACTTGGGTTTTTTACCTTCCCAGTCTGAACTGGATTCCTCTCAGCCAGATCTTTCCCAGGCAGATCTGGGAACCTTGCACCTGCAAGAAAGTTGTCTCCCAGAAGTATGTCAAACAAGCCCAGAGCCTACTTCTCCCGTATTCTTGCGCCGGGAGTTTTGTAAACAACAGAGAAGTTTGGATTCAGCTTCGCGCAGGAGTGCGAGGATTGCAGCTAAGAATGTGGCCAATTAAGACTGCTTCTCGTGAGAATCTTTGGGGAGTCTCACATCTGGTCTCAGAGTTAGCTTTCGGTTCTGATTCCCAGAGAACTGCTTCGGCGGGAAAGCTAGACTCTATTTAGGTGTTTTACCCGCGTAGTAACTTCGCGGAGTCAATTCGTCAGCCTTCGGAGCGAGTTGTGTCTGGACAGCGCGCTCCGATTCAAGCCTCGCTCCTGCTCAAGCCTTGCCTTGCTATCCAGCCTTCGTCTTGCTTCCCAGCCTTGTTTATCTACGGACTTTGCCTTGTTTCCCAGGATCAATCCTTGCCTTGTTCCACGGATTTATCAAGTTATTCCACGGACCTTGTTCTTGTTCTTAGTTACCTTGTTCCACGTTCAAGCCTTGTTTCAAGTATCAAGTTATTTCCTAGCCTCGCTCAAGTTTCATGGACTAAAGGACCTTGTCATCTCCCCTCACTTTGCCTGGCAAAGTGAGTGTTTCGGTTATTGGATTACAACTTTGGACCTTAATATTTCTTATTGGACATTGCTTTTTTGGACTAATTCTGACCTTTCCTGAAAGGTCTAATTCTGAACTATTTTCTACACTTGTTTTTATTAACTTTATATATTCCTTCAATAAAGATATTAGATAGATTCTGGCCTCTGTGTATGGTTATTGGTGCTCTGCAGCCTGGGTCGTGACAGTTTGACTCCGCCCCCCTAAGCACCAATTAACCTCGGCCAGAATGTCTACCGGAGTCGTACCTGGGCCGAGCGGCCAGCCGATTACCTACACCATCGACAAGGAAGAGGTGGACCGAATCCGTGATAAGCTCAATGCACAGGATGGAGAAATAAGGGGTTTGAAGGAACGCGGAGTTCGTCTTCCGGCCATGGCGTTGCCAACCAAGTTTACTGGAGAAGCTTCTAAGGTTCATGTCTTCCGTCGCCAATGTCAAGCTTATCTGGAGGCCCGTGCTGCCGAGTTTCCCCAAGAAGACATCAAAGTGGCATGGGTTTACAGTCTTCTAGACGGGCCAGCGGCCAGCTGGGCGACGGCACTGTTCGACCAAGCCTCTCCACACCTAAGATCAGCGCAACACTTCTTGGACCACCTCAAGGAGACTTGGGGAATCGAGGACAATTTGGAGGCAGCCGGTCACAAACTCCGTCGCCTTTTCCAAGGAGACAGACCTATGTCTCAGTATATAGCCGAGTTCCGAGTGCTGGCCCACAACACCGGCTGGAACGATGTAGCCCTCAGGGGACAATTCCGGGAGGGTCTCAACATTGAAATGCTGGAAGAAATCTCCAAGGTGGATCCTCCCCAGACCCTCGAGGCACTCATTGATCAATGTTTACGGGCTGAAGTCATGATTGCCAACAGGAAACAGTGGGTTCGAGGCCAGGGCAGTAGAGCCGGGGCAAAACCCCCCGCTCCCGCCAGCGTTCAGCCACGTCCGGTGTGGAGACCCCCACCGGCAACCCCATACCCCAGAGGAGGCGAGGAGGTGCCGATGCAGTTGGGCAATGTGCGTCCCAGACTAGATGCCGCCGAGAAGGCCCGTCGTCAACGCTTAAACCTCTGCTGGTACTGCGGGAACGGGGGCCACTTCGCCAGAGAGTGCCCAGCCAAAGGGAAGCCTGCCGCCCGTCTTGCGGCGGCGTCCTCCACGGAGACGAAGGCGTCTGAGCCGACTGGCACACAGCCGGCGGGGGAAGCCAACGACCGGGTGTAGAGAGGCTCGCCAACCCGGTCAAAAAATCCATCCAAGAGCCGCCAACCGGGGTCCTGTTCCTTCTCGTGGTCACATTATGGTCAGCAAAAAGGGGACCCGTCATGATCCACGCCATGATAGACTCTGGAGCTACCAACAATTTCATCGATAGAGAGTATGCCGACTCTCTGGGATTACAATATCATGATTTCAAGAATGCCCGTGTGGTGCAAGCCATAGACGGCCGTCCCCTCAAGACGGGCCCCGTAAGTCAGTGGTCGGAACCCACCAGGATGTGGATAAGGGAACATATGGAAGAGATTTCCTTCTTTGTTACCGAGGTTCCCCATTTCCCTGTGATTTTGGGAATTCCATGGCTGACTCTCCACGACCCTAACATCTCCTGGTCCAACAGAGAACTGCAGTTTGCTTCACCGTATTGCCAAAACCATTGCCTCGTAGCCAAGGTATGCCATGCCACAGACACCGAGCCCATCATCACCTTGCCAAAGAAGTACTCCGAGTATTGGGATGTATTCAATGAGAAAGAAGCCGAAAAATTACCCCCACATAGACCTTATGACTGTGCCATTGACTTGGTGGAGGGGGCCCCGATCCCGCGAGGGCATCTCTACTCCCTGACTGAACCAGAGCAAGAAGCTCTCAGGGAATTCCTAGAGACAAACCTTCGCAAGGGATTCATCAGACCCTCTCAATCCCCAGCCGCCTCCCCAGTGATGTTTGTGAAGAAGAAGTCAGGGGAACTACGCTTGGTGGTGGACTACAGAGCATTGAACAATATCACCAAGCGGAACAGCTATCCCCTGCCCTTAATCTCGGATCTACTGGATCGGCTTCGAGGAGCCAAGGTTTACACCAAGCTGGATCTTCGGGGGGCTTACAACTTAGTTCGCATCAGGGAAGGGGACGAGTGGAAGACCGCCTTCCAGACCAAATTCGGATTATTTGAGTCCCGAGTTATGAATTTCGGTTTATGCGGAGCCCCCGCAACGTTCCAGCATTTTGTCAATGACATTTTTCAGGACTATCTAGACAGGTTCTTGATAATCTACCTGGACGATTTTTTGGTGTTTTCCAGATCACAATCAGAACATGAGAACCACGTCAAAATGGTGTTACAACGATTGCGGGATCATGGACTTTATGCCAAGCTGGAAAAATGCGCTTTTGATCTACAAGAGGTAGATTTCCTTGGTTACCGCATCTCGCCTCTAGGGCTTTCCATGGATCCAGCCAAAGTTTCAGCAGTATTGGAATGGCGGGCGCCAACTAACAAGAAAGAGGTGCAGCGTTTCTTGGGGTTCGCGAACTACTACCGCAAGTTCATTCCAGATTTTGCCCGCTGGTCCGACCCCATCACTAGCTGCATCCGTGGAAAGCAGCCTTTCCGCTGGACTGATCAAGCAGAGAAAGGGTTCCAGCAACTAAAGAAACTATTCACCTCCCAGCCAATTCTACAGCACCCAAATCCTGGAACCCCTTTTGTGGTGCAAGCGGACGCCTCTGATGTGGCAATTGGGGCTGTACTCTTACAACCGGAGGGAGATCACCTCCACCCCTGTGCCTTTTATTCTCGTCAACTAACCACACCAGAGAGGAATTACACCATTTGGGAAAAAGAACTACTGGCCATAAAGGCAGCCTTTGAAACTTGGAGACATTGGCTAGAAGGGGCCAAATTTCCCATTGAAGTCCACACTGATCATCGTAATCTAGAACATCTAAGAACTGCCCGCAAACTAAATCAGAGGCAGCAACGTTGGGCTTTATTCTTTGAACGTTTCAACTTCCAGATCCATTATGTGACCCCAGCCCAAACCAAGCAAGCAGACGCCCTGTCACGTAAACCGGAATACGCTGCAGGACGCAAGGAGACCTTTGAATCCCAACTGCTACAACCTGAGAACTTTGCCACGCTCACGGTGGGGAACACCAAATCCATTCCCATTGGTTCAACTTCCCCTACTCCAGGACCCATCTGTGCTCAAGAAATCAGGGCTAGTCAGCAAGCAGATGCCTGGGCGCAGGACCAACTTCGCCAAGGTCTGCATTTCCCCTTTTCGCTTAAAGATGGGCTGCTCTGCTATAGAAATCATGTTTATATCCCACCCGGACCGGGCAGGGAAAAAGCGCTTCGTCTGTGTCATGACTGCAAACCAGCAGGACACTTCGGACTATTTAAAACTATGCATTTGATCCTAAGGGATTTTTGGTGGCCCAAGATCCGCAAGGATGTGGAAAAATATGTCAACACCTGCCCAGTATGCCAGCGCTCCAAGATACGAAGGGAGAAGCCCTCAGGGCTTTTACACCCCCTTCCTACCCCATCTCGCCCATGGGAAATAATTTCCGCGGATTTCATCACTGACCTACCACCTTCCTGTGGATTCACCACGATCTTAGTGGTGGTGGACCTATTCACCAAGTTAGCCCATTTCATTCCCTGCGAAGGCCTCCCCACGGCCAAGGAAACTGCGGATCTATTTCTTCAACATGTTTTCAGACTACATGGATTGCCCAAGAGTTTAGTCACAGACCGTGGATCTCAATTCACCTCTCGTTTTTGGAAGGCGCTACAAAAACTATTGGGCATAGACTCTCGCTTATCTTCCGCTCATCATCCCCAAACAGATGGGCAAACGGAGCGCACCAATGCCACTTTGGAGCAGTATCTTCGCTGTTATGTAAACTATCAACAGGACAATTGGGCTTCTCTGTTACCACTGTCTGAGTTTGCCTACAACAATGGAGTTCAAGCTTCTACAAAAGAAACGCCGTTCTTTGCAAACTACGGCTTCCATCCACGTTTCTTTCCCCCTGTCATTGAAACTTCAGAAGTTCCCGCAGCAGAGGATTGGCTGCAGGAACTCACAGCGGTGCAACAACTTTTGCTCCAGCAACTGGATCAAGCCAAGGAGGACTATAAACGCCACGCTGACAAACATCGCCAGCCGGGCCCCGAAATCAAGGTAGGAGATCGGGTTTTCCTGTCCACTCGCTTTCTGCCCTCCCACCGCCCTTGCCGGAAGTTAGATGCCCGTTTCATTGGTCCCTATCCAGTGGTGGCGCAATTAAACCCCGTGACTTTCAAACTCCAACTTCCGCGTTCAATGCGCATTCACCCAGTGTTTCACCGTTCCCTGCTCCTTCCGGCGGATGGTGTGCGACCTGATACAGACCAACCGGCCCCCCCTCCTGTTTTGATGAATGGGGAGGAGGAGTTCGAGGTTGAGGACATTTTGGATTCTCGCTTTCACCGCCGCCGCCTACAATATCTCATTGACTGGGTGGGTTTTGGCCCTGAGGAACGCTCTTGGGAAGACGCCTCCACAGTCCATGCTCCTGATCTAACCCGTCGCTTTCATCAGACCTATCCCACCAAACCACGACCTCGCGCCTCGGGGAGAGGGCCCCAGTTTGGGAGGGGCCTTGAGGAGGGGGATAGTGTGATGACCCATGGGCCTTGTAGTCCTGCTCAGGACATTGTAATTCCTGATGAAGATGAAAACTTGGGTTTTTTACCTTCCCAGTCTGAACTGGATTCCTCTCAGCCAGATCTTTCCCAGGCAGATCTGGGAACCTTGCACCTGCAAGAAAGTTGTCTCCCAGAAGTATGTCAAACAAGCCCAGAGCCTACTTCTCCCGTATTCTTGCGCCGGGAGTTTTGTAAACAACAGAGAAGTTTGGATTCAGCTTCGCGCAGGAGTGCGAGGATTGCAGCTAAGAATGTGGCCAATTAAGACTGCTTCTCGTGAGAATCTTTGGGGAGTCTCACATCTGGTCTCAGAGTTAGCTTTCGGTTCTGATTCCCAGAGAACTGCTTCGGCGGGAAAGCTAGACTCTATTTAGGTGTTTTACCCGCGTAGTAACTTCGCGGAGTCAATTCGTCAGCCTTCGGAGCGAGTTGTGTCTGGACAGCGCGCTCCGATTCAAGCCTCGCTCCTGCTCAAGCCTTGCCTTGCTATCCAGCCTTCGTCTTGCTTCCCAGCCTTGTTTATCTACGGACTTTGCCTTGTTTCCCAGGATCAATCCTTGCCTTGTTCCACGGATTTATCAAGTTATTCCACGGACCTTGTTCTTGTTCTTAGTTACCTTGTTCCACGTTCAAGCCTTGTTTCAAGTATCAAGTTATTTCCTAGCCTCGCTCAAGTTTCATGGACTAAAGGACCTTGTCATCTCCCCTCACTTTGCCTGGCAAAGTGAGTGTTTCGGTTATTGGATTACAACTTTGGACCTTAATATTTCTTATTGGACATTGCTTTTTTGGACTAATTCTGACCTTTCCTGAAAGGTCTAATTCTGAACTATTTTCTACACTTGTTTTTATTAACTTTATATATTCCTTCAATAAAGATATTAGATAGATTCTGGCCTCTGTGTATGGTTATTGGTGCTCTGCAGCCTGGGTCGTGACACCATGATTGTGTAAGTGTGAATGTGTTAATGCGTTGTCCCCATCAGGGCTATCCCTTGCACATTGGTCGAGGGTGGCCCACTGAGTGGCATCTAAGTATCTATGGTCCTCCACAAGATGTGTTTCCTGATCACATGTTAGTGGTGTAAGAATTTGGAATCTGTTGTGTAACTCAAGCTGAACAGGAGACTTCTGAGGAGGCAGCCTGGTCCTGTGTCTCTTTCTATGGGTGACCTACTTCCAAGCCTGAGGGTTGTCCACATTTAAATTGATCTCCCCATATTTTTCCCTATAATGTTGGGGTTGGTGCAATGATGGTTGCGTATCTAGAATAGCATGATGTGCGGTATCCAAGAAGAGCTTGGGTTCCTGAACGTCCTTAAGGGTCTTAATACGGTTCTCAAGATGTTGGATCCTCTGTTCCATGAGAGTCAAAGGCTTATATTTGGTGCAGATGTAGTTGAGTAGTTGTTGTGCGAAGAAGCTGAACATGCCACAGCTTGTGCAAGCTATTGATTCATTTTTCATCAATAGCAAGGGACGGGCTTATCATGGGAAGGAGAGAGACCAGTGACAGGATACACACAGCATTGTGCAATAGGTTTGCCTCCTTTGTGTGATAAAGTCCTTTGATGAATGTACAGCAACTATGTAATGCTTCACAGGTTTGTATCAAAAATTTAGTAAATTAGTAATATGAATTTAATAATGCAATTAGTAATTAGGCTTGTGTATTTTTGGCTGAGCCTCAATCAGTTTCTGTTGGCCAAATTCCAAGAGACTTGTGGATCCGTTTTCACGCGTCTCCCGAAACCAGACGGGTTGCTGAATAGCTGTTTCCAGTCTGCAGCTAAAAGATTCCGGAAGATCTGGCCCATTGATGGGAATGGGGAACTTATGAGGCTCCACATTCTGTTCCTGGGATCCTTTCCTTTCTTCATTTCAAAGGAGCCTGTGTTTGAGCAATGGGGTTAAGGAAGCATCCTTCCTGGGACCCTTTCCTTAGACACAGCTTGAATAAGACATGTCACTGTGTTCTTCTATTCTGATTGACCCAATAGGCAGGGTTCAAAGGGAAACCCTGTGTGAGCAGCATGTGGCAACCTCTTACTGTTATAGCCATCTAGCCAAGCCAAACAAGTCGTAATCGACCACTCCGAACCTGTGCACAAGCCTATTAGTAATACTATCTTGTATCTGACACGAATGTAGGAAAGAACAATTGTATATTTAAAGATTTGTTGTGACAACTGCTACTTTTAAAAGAACTGACTTGCAGCAATATACTGCATTTAGTTGTTGGGAGTGTGCTACAGAAGTTCCTCAGACAATAGAGCTTTCTTATCTTGAGACAATGCCCCAGTGTAAATTATTGAAACAGCATAACTCTATGCACAATTGGGGCTACTTTTCCATCCACATGAAGGGGCCATTTTTCATGTGACCCAAAGATAACCCCCAAGTTGGGGCCTCAGCAAATCATTATCTGATGAGTAGGCCTATGGCATTTTGGTTTTATCAAATACAATGTCCTGTTAGTTCATTTATTATGGAACACTGTGTGAGACCGTTGTGAAAAGATTATATCATTAATTTCTTTGAATAATATATTAATGTTCAGAAGACAAGAAAACAGTAGATAAAGAAAGACTGATTTGCCTAAGGAAGCCACGGCCCCGAGTGTAACCATAAACCAAGGCTGATTTGATGGCAAAATGCAACACCTAACCATTGCTGTCTTGGAATAAACTCAGTTGTGAATCAAAGATTTTTAAAAGTCTGTTGATTTATCTTATAACCCACATTTCTCTCTGCATCAATTTATTTCTGGGATCAGTCCCAAAAATTATTTTCTTCTTTTTCTATATCACTCTTGGTACATAGCTCCAACGACCAAGAAGGATGATCTTCAAATCAAAAGAATACCAAAAGTAAAACACATTTAAATGTATTATAAAATGATAGACAAAATGTTCAAAAGCAATACATGACTATAAAATATGAGGTTGTCAGGACCCTAATTTCAGGGCCTGTACTCTGGCGCCAGAAATCAAGGACGCTGACATCACAAACTGATAAGGCACCTTTGGTTCCCGGCCCTGAAGGAAAACGGCTAGCGTGCTGAGCGGGAAGAATTGTGCGGGGTTTTCTCTGGGTGGGAATTGTTATTTTGAATGTGGGGGGAGTGTATATAAGGGAGTCTTTATGGGCCGACCAGCAATCTTGACTTTATGTGTGTCAAAGTATCCTACAGTAAAGTTTTCAGTGATAACAGAGCGAGTCTCTTGTGTTCATTTGGAAGCGGCTGGAGTGAGCTGACATGAGGTAGTAATGAAAATTATATTTAACTGGGTTAACAAAAAAATTCAATAGTTGGGGAACACCTGATGAAAAGACCATCAGACAAAATGATAAGAGCAGTTAACTGTGGAGCAGCTGGTTAGTAGCCAGCTGCAATAAATCACTACTGACCGAGAGGTCATGAGTTCGAAGCCCGGGTTGGGTTAAGCTCCTGACCATTAAATAGCCCAGCTTGCTGTATACCTTAGCAGCCCAAAAGGCAATTGCATCTGTCAACTAGGAAATTTAGGTACATATTATGTGGGAGGCTAATTTAACTAATTTACAACACCATAAAACTGCCAGCAGCATGGGGAAAGGAATGAGGAAGTACAGTACTCGGTGTCACTAGTGGACGGTGAAGCAACAGCTCCTCCTGTGGCCGGAATCGAGCATACCTTCATGAAGCTGGAAATGTTAAATTGCCTCTGTGTGTGTCTATACTGTATGTTGTTTGTCTGATGGCATTGAATGTTTGCAATATATATGTGTATTGTAATCTGCCTTGAGTCCCCTTCGGGGTGAGAAGGACGGAATATAAATACTGTAAATAAATAAATAAACATGTTAGTAGCACAAAAGGCCACGATGAAATAATGAATGAAATAGTAATCAAAACATTATACATAGCAAGCAACAGTATGAAACATATCAGAACAAATTTGAAACATCAATCTTATCTTGATTTAAAAAACAAGCATTTTACATTTTCAGCTTAAAAAAATGTCTACCAGTCCTGGAGATAGCAGGTCAGATCTGAATGGTAGGCTAAACACTGTCTGCTAGGCAAAGAAAACTAGTCCATCCTGTTTTTCTGTATGTACATTTCTCTACTTTTCTAGCTGGACCTTTATATAACATTGTCACAATGCACATGTCTGATTTTACTAGATAACAATGCCCAGACATATGCCCTGATATTGCAGCTTTAAAATCTAACTGTTCCCATCTCTGATGTCTCCATTACTAGGAATGTATGAGATATCTGTATGTATGTATTGTCAGGATTTGTAAAATTACTTGGCATTTCTTAAGTGATAAGAGGGTTAATACCTTAGGCCTAATAGCCACATTCCAGCTTATCAACATCTCCCTTAAATTGAGGTGCCCAGAATTGGACACAGTATTCCAGGTGTGGTCTGACCAAGGCAGAGTAGAGGGGGAGCATGACTTTCCTGGATCTAGACACTATACTCCTATTGATGCAGGCCAAAATCCCATTGGCTTTTTTTGCCACCACATCACATTGTAGGCTCATGTTTAACTTGTTGTCCATGAGGACTCCAAGATCTTTTTCACACACACTGCTGTCAAGCCAGGTGTACCCCATTCTGTATCTTTGAGTTCCATTTTTTCTGCCGAAGTGGAGTATCTTGCATTTGTCCCTGTTGAACTATCTTTTGTTAGTTTCGGCCCATCTCTCTAGTCTGTCAAGATCGTTTTGAATTCTGCTCCTGTCTTCTGGAGTGTTAGTTATCCTTCCCAGTTTGGTATCATCTGCAAACTTGATGATCGTGCCTTCTAACCCTTCGTCTAAGTCGTTAACAAAGATGTTGAACAGAACCGGGCCCAGGACAGAGCCCTGCGGCACTCCACTAGTGACTTCTTTCCAAGATGAAGAAGACACATTGGTAAGCACCCTTTGGGTTCGTTTGCTTAGCCAATTACAGATCCACCTAACTGTAGTTTTGTCTAGCCCACATTTTACTAGTTTGTTTGCCAGAAGGTTGTGGGGGACTTTGTCAAAGGCCTTACTGAAATCCAGGTACGCTACATGCACAGCGTTCCCTGTATCGACCCAACTCGTAATTCTGTCGAAAAAAGAGATCAGATTAGTCTGGCATGATTTGTTTTTGGTAAATCCGTGTTGACTATTAGCAATGACTGCATTTGTTTCTAAGTGTTTGCAGACCACTTCCTTAATTATCTTTTCCAGAATCTTGCCTGGTATCGCCGTGTGAGGCTGACTGGACGATAATTGTTTGGGTCATTCTTTTTTCCCTTCTTGAAGATAGGAACCACATTCGCCCTCCTCCAATCTGCTGGAACTTCTCCCATTCTCCAAGAACTCTCAAAGATGATTGCCAGTGGTTCCGAAATAACTTCCGCAAGTTCCTTCAATACTCTTGGGTGCAGCTGATCTGGCCCTGGTGACTTGAATGCATTTAAAGCGGCGCGGTGTTCCTGGACAACTTGTTTCCCTATTTGGGGTTGGATTTCCCCTACTCTTATGTCCATTCCATGTTGCTGAAGTTGAAGACGGCTTTCTTTTTGTGAGAAGACCGAGGCAAAGAAGGCATTCAATAGTTCTGCTTTTTCTCTGTCCCCTGTCACTGTCACCCCATCTTCTCCTTGCAGAGGCCGTATCACCTCCTTGTTCTTCCTTTTTCTACTAACATAAGCAAAAAATCTTTTTTGTTGTTTTTAATGTCCCTGGCAAGCATGAGCTAATTTTGCACTTTAGCCTTGCGAACATTTTCCCTACAGGAGTTGGCTATACGTTTGAATTCTTCTTTGGTGATTTCTCCCCTTTTCCACTTCTTGTGCATGTCTCTTTTGAGTCTTAGCCTGGTTAGAAGTTCTTTGGACATCCATTCTGGCTTCTTCGCACTTGTCTTATTTTTTTTCTTTGTTGGCACTGTTTGCATTTGCGACTTGAGTATTTCACTTTTTAAAAACCCCCATCCATCCTTAACTCCCTTGTCTTTTAATATTGGTGTTCATGGAATGCTGCTCAGTATTTCCTTCATTTTTTGGAAGTCAGCTCTCTTAAAGTCCAGAATGCGTGTTTGACTTGTCTTAGTTCCAGCCTTCTTTGTATGATGAACTGCAGGAGGACATGGTCACTTGCTCCTAAGTGTCCAACCACTTCGACTGTATTGATCAGGTCTTCCACATTTGTTAAGATGAGATCAAGAGTAGCCAATCCCCTTGTTGCCTCTTCTACCTTCTGGACCATAAAATTGTCTGCAAGGCAAGCGTGGAATTTGTTGGACTTTGTACTCTTCGTCGAGTTTGTTTTTCAGCAGATATCAGGATAGTTGAAATCACCCATGACTACTATATCACTTCTTCATCAGAAGGCTTCATCAAGTCCTTCATCCTGGCTCGGAGGTCTGTAGTATACAACCACGCTGAGATCTTTTTGAGTTCCGGTTCCCTTGATTCTTATCCAGATGCTTTCAAGCTGGTTTCCCGGATTACAGTCTTGCATTTCTTCTGCAACGTAACTGCTTTTGACATATAAAGCTACTCCCCCTCCTCTCCCCTTTGTTCTATTTCTATGAAAGAGGTTATAGCCCTCAATGGCTACATTCCAGTGATGAGAGTCATCCCACCAGGTTTCAGTGATGCCTATGACATCGTACGTGTTGTGTTAAAAGTTGGAGTTTGTCTTGCTTATTTCGAATGCTCTGTGCATTAGTGTAAAGAAATGTAAGCCCCTGTGACCTTCCCCCAAGCTGTTTATTTGGGATTATTGTACTCTCAGTACTTGGTCCTTGCTGTGTTTGTGCAGCCCTCCATTTAGCCTTTTGGCGGTTCCCCGTGGTTGTGGATAAACTAGTGTTCGCCAGGCTGTTGTTCCCCTCCACCAGTTGATCTAGTTTAAAGTGTGCCTGATGAGGTTTGTGAGTCTGTGCACAAAAAGATGTTTTCCTATTTGTGTGAGATGCACCCCATCACTTGCCAGTAGGCCATCCTCCTGGAAGAGTAGGCCATGGTCGAGGAAGCCAAAATGCTCCTCCTGACACCATTTTCTGAGCCAGTTATTGATCTGTACTATTTTTCTGGTCCTTGTAGAGCTGTGTCCTATACACTGCCATATAAAATCCAGATTATCTGCTTTGAACTGGATTATATGGCAGTGTAGAAGGGGCCTAAGAAGAGAAAAAACCTTCCTGCATATTTTTGGAAAGAACAACTTTGTGTTTTGTTTTTTCCAGCGGAAGTCCACTACTCCTATCTAAGGGCCTCTGGTTCCATAACTGGAGTTATTAGAGTCTTTTCCACACTATCAGGTGTATTATTATTGTATAAAACCTCTGACATGTATGTATTTACATGCATTCCTTTCCATTCAAGACAGAATATAAATGTGTTGGCAGGATTGTGCATTCAGGTGCCGAGATTAATTGGATTTATGTTCTATCTACAGTCTATTGGTGCACAGTATAATTAATAACGATTTGGAATCATGGAAGTGATAGTATTATCAAATGTTTGAGCCTTCTCTTTCAAAGAGTACTGGTGCTTCACCACATAACATCCATATTATCTCTTTTGTTAATCTGGATTATATGGCAGTGTAGAAGGGGCCAAAGAGAACAACAGGACAATAAAATATAAACTTATATACTAACAAAATCATTTTAAAAAGATTACTATTTGCATTATTTTACAGTCAGAAAAAAATCTCTCAGTTTTTAATTATATTTTAAATTGTGGAGGGAGGAGGCATTTCAAGTGCATGTACTGTCTTATCTTCAAACATCTGCCATTAGCCTTTCTGCCAAGGGGCAACCCATTCTTCAGTGGCTGTCTTCCAATCTTGTATACCAGATGTCATCTTATAGGACAGACTGACCTTAATACTATTGGATTACACAGCTGCAAAATTCCATAATGGCATCCACAACCCAGTCTTCTTGAACCACAGTCTTTGCTAACTGGAGATAGATAGCCTTTAGATTTCAGACAGTTTTTTTTTTTACTTCTTGCACTCCAAGACATACAATGAGGATAAATCCCATTCATATTCTCCTGGTAGGCTTTCTATGAGCTACTGATTGTGCAAACAGAAAATTGAACTAAAGAAGTTTTTAGTCAGATCCAAAATTTCTGATTGTATGTTGTTTTCTTTTTTTGATTCCTTATTTACAAGTCTAAGATAGAGGGTTCTGAAGACAAAAAAAATCCACTTATAATGACTGGAATTATTGGGGTAGGGAATGCCAACTGTAGACCATAGAAATAAGAATTTAGTATTTACTAACCACTAGGGTTGTCCAAATATTCGTTATGTTTCTCGTTTCGTAATTATTTCGGATTGTTCTCGTTTTTTGAAACGAGTATTGAAACGTTTTCCCTGGGCGCAACTGCCAATGTAATTCGAACCATCGTTGGCCCATTCTCTAATTGTTTCTTAAAATTTTCGTTAAATTTTTTCCTTCCAATTTTTTTTAAAAATATTTTTTTAATTTTTTTTTAAAAAAATTTTTGTTTCTGCAACCTAACATGAATGGGAGCCTAGCGCAGCCTAACATGGCTACCGCTCCCTGGCCAATCAGAGACTTCCACGATGGCTGAAAAAGGTGGGGGCTAGCGTCCTACACGTCCACGTGGAGGATCTCTCCCCTCCCCAACTGAGCCAAGCCATTCTGGGTTGGGATACCGAGGAGAGAGGGTGTTTCGCGCGCGCTGGGAAGCTGCTTGCTTGCTTGGGGGAGAGAGGGCTAAGTGACTGGGGGTAGATTGTTTCTGTTGTTGCTGGTTCGATATTGTGTTTTTTTGGGGAGAAATTGGCTGGGGGCTTGGGGCAGAGTCCTTGCTGTGGCTGGCTTTAGGAAACTTTTTTTTCCCAAAGGACGTCTGCGTCCCTGCTAGTGCTGAGCTTGGGGTGCTTTCCATCTACTCCTGAGGGAGACCTTTTGCCTTTCTGTTTTCTTTTTTGGAATTTAGCAATCACCACATCAGCCCTTCTTTGCAATCCTGAAAGGGGGGGGGACTTGAAAATAAGGACGTCTGCGTTCCTGCAAGTGCATTGCTTCCCTCCCGCTCCATTTGTAATTTCAAGCCCCCGGGCTGAGTGTTATTGCAGCAATCACAAAGACACACATTGTTTTCAAACCTAAAGGGTACATTGGAAGAAATAGTTTCCAAAGGGCGTGGGGCACCCGCCAAGGCATTGCTTCCCTCACACTCCATTTCTATTCCCAAGCCTTGGGCTGAGTTTTATTTCTGCAATCACAAAGTCAGACATTGATTTGATTCAATAGAGGGTCCACAGCAATTTATAGTTTCCAAAGGACGTTGCCAATCCTGTCAAGGCATTGCTTGGCGTGTGCTGCATTTCTAATCCAAAGTCCTCAGCCAGAGTTTCATTTTTGCAAGCACAAGGTCAGCCAGTGGCACCATTGATCAAAAGGTTCAAAGGCAATTTATAGTTTCCAAAGGACGTTGCCAATCCTGTCAAGGCATTGCTTGGCGTGTGCTGCATTTCTAATCCAAAGTCTACACAAGTAGAAGAGGGACTTTTACAGTGATAAGAACCCAATTGAACAGGAAATAAGACTTTCAAACCAGGAACAGGTTTCTTCAAATATTGAAAAATAGTGTATTATAAAAAGTTATGAAAATTCACCAAAAATCATAGGAGACAGGAAACATTCTGCAATTTGTTGAGCAAAGAGTGTGGAATGTGTTCTCCCACTGTACCAAATTTGATGAGAATAGCTCAAGAAATGAGGGCGGGAGACCCCCAGAAAAGTCCCCCCCCAGTTTCCTGTTTTTTGGCGAATGCGCATGCGCGTCCGCCATTTTAGAAACATTTTAGAAACATTACGAATTTTCGGAAATATCCGAAAATTTTGGGTGAAACATTAAGAAATAATTTCTACATCGAAGAGCCAGCACCCCCTACTTTAGAAACAAGAATTGAAACATTTTTTCCATCGATCGGACAAGCCTACTAACCACAACTGTTATGAAAGTTTGAACTCCATCAGATAATCCCAATTAGAATACAGTGATTCATCTACTGAATTGTGACTCAACACGGATATAGCCACTGATTAAGTAAACTTCCTTTACCTTTGACAATTAATGGGATATAGCTCTTACTCTTTGTTGATTTCAAATATATCTTTAAAAAGTTGAGCCATTGTTGTTAACAATGGATAGGAATATCTGTCTAGATTTCCCATCTCAGAGAAATGTTAGAATACAGTCGAAATGATTGATTGATTGATTGATTGACTGATATAATAGTGCCCTCACAATGATTTTGACAGAAGTAGCAGTGGAGCAATCATGAACACTTTTAAACACTTTCTTGCCCCATTTAAACTTTTAACATTTTTTTCCAACCGAGTATGAATAATGTTATATCTAGGAAATACAAGATGTATAAAGTAAATGCTGACAAGCTCTTCACAACACTAAAGCTTGCATTCTGGCTGTTATAAGGTAATGATGTTAATTTAGAAAGTGAATATTGCCTCTAATTCAAAATGTGATTAACAGCTTCTCTCTTTTAATACAGTATTTACTTATAGTGTCAGCACTGGGCATGTGTCCAGCTATTGGTAACTGCAGTACCTATTGATATACTAGAGCAAGTTTATGCTAACAATATATGTTTGGAATAACCTTATCTTAACATGCTGAGGCTGCATCTACTAGCATAGCATTATAGTTAAGATTAATATCCCAACTCTTCGGTGGCTTGTTTATAACTCAGCCATTTTAAGACCTAGAGGAATAGCATTTTGAATTCATATTGGCAATCTGTATTCTACTGCCACAATGCAGCTTCACAGTGTCATAGTGAGTGAATATGTGCAAACAACAAAGTCCAAGTCTCTATAGTCTTTAAGATCCAACGAAGCACCTGATTCTAGTACTGGTAAAAGCTTCCATAGTTTAGACAAGGAGTAAATCTACACAGGCAAGAAAATATGGGCTCACCTCAAAGTCACTTCTGGCTGTTCTCATGACACTGAATGACTTCTGGTGAATTTCATGGAATTTAGTAAGTTTAATTGACTTTGCTCCACTTTAGGCAAAGTCTGGGGATACTTTGGAGTTGCTGGAAACTGCAGGGAATCCCACAGTTTAGGAACAGTCTGGACAATGGGGTCGGATTTGTTTTGAACTTGTCTTCATTGGATTGCCAAGTGTTGTGCTTCAATATTTCTCAAAATGTAAATGGTCACAATGTTTGGGTCACATGATCAGTAGTTCATAATTCCTTGGCTAACCCATGTAATCAAATACCTAGCGTCATCCTAATTGGAATTACTTAGGGAATATAGAAGAATCAATTACTATTTTTCATGGTGGCTATATGCTATTTCCAACACCAGCACAAGTATCCCCCTGTATTTCAATTGATGGGGGATGTACTCTCATGGGCTTCTATCAGATGTCTTGTTGGTTGACTGTGGGACCAGAACATTTACCTCTGTTTGAATTCAATATATATCTTTTTATGAAGTTATTTGTGTATTCTAATTGGGTTTCCGGTTCCTCTTATCAGTTTATTGCAACTACTTCTATTGTTTGCACCTGTGCACTGAACAACAATGGAGGCATTTTGTGCTCTTATTGTGAGGCTCAAGCTCTTCAAGCCCATACTACTTTTTCTTGGGACCTGGTGCAAGTTGTGCACAGTATGAACTTCCTGAGTTGGCATCTTTTGGACAGCATGGGCTGATGAGTCTCCTTAATTTAGAAGAGGTAATGTGCTTCGTTCTAACCATAGTAGACTGTTATGGATGTTTTGTTAAGTTTCAAGCAAGCATATCATGTCATTGCTTTTTTTTTTTGGGGGGGGGGGGTTAATTAGGAGATAAATTCTCTGATTATGTCTAAATACCTAATCTCTAGTCCACCAATAAGAAAAAGGAAGGTGCCAGGATTGGGCTTATTCTGCAATACCTTCCCCTCTCCCAGAAATTGTGCATGGCAACCTTTCTTAAAATAATTTGAAAGAGTTATTTATTCAATTTGCATTTGATTTGTTCTAGGACATAGTGTACCTTTTATTAATGTTCTACCTGCTGATATTGAGCTTTAAATATTCAAACTGCTGTAGTGAACAGCTGCTTGTCTTCAAGAAGAACCCAGAGCAGAACCTCATAAAGTGAAAAAGGGAACAGATGAAACACATACCGAGTGTGCACAGAAAATCTCACTCCTCTTGAACAGTTAATTCAAGTTACTTGCTAGCTTTCCCTAGTGTGTGCATCAGCACAGAGCACATTTTATGCAAGCCATTAGAAAGCCATGGATTTCTTTCCAGCATATAGTCATAACAAAACAAAATTATAAAGCTCCAGTTTGTTCTCTTGCATTGATTAATGATTATTTGAGGAGTTCTGTCTCAGCAAACAGAGGGCCCATTTTTACATTAATATGCATACATTTTCATCCATCCATTAAAAATGTGATAAACAGGGCAGTTTTCTCACTGGCGGAGAACTGAATACTGGCTTGAAACACCACTTATTTGAAATTCATAAGTATTTCCTTCCATAATTCAGGATATTTCTCCCTCCTTCAACTGTCACTCAGAAAAATGACAAACAGTTAAGACTATGTCATACTTACTTCCCTCTGTTTCTTATATTGTCCTATCATGACCATTCCAGAGCTGTATTTTCACCAGTTTTCTTTTAGCCTTGTTTTAAAGAGGAAATAATTTAATAATTTCTGTATTAGTGTTAACTGTAGAGCTGATTCAATACATTTATGTAATATAATTTCAAAACTGCAAACATTGGGTGTGCTCATTATTATAGGGAAATAGCTAGGCTAATATTCAAGATTTCAGTATGATAGATCCAAAATCTTCCTTCCATTGAAGGTTTTCATTCAGATTTCTGGGGTCCATTGCTTTGACACCATAGTCCACTGAATTCATCAGATCCCTCAATCCTCTATGTTTTCTTCATGGTCAGGTAAAGCAACAACCTTGGAGAAAAGGTTGAAAAGGTGGCTAGGCCATGAATCACATTTCGGACTAAGCAAGTTTTTAATGTCTACTGCACATTTGTTCTTTGCTTTTGTGTTTTTTTAAAGTCCCACTGTAGAGGAATAAATGGGTAAATCAAATGCCTTTTTAAATACTCACACATTTTAACTCATTAAGTCACTTATTTGCCAATTCTGTGATCTCCCAAGCAATGGGAAGGACATTATGAGTAGACTGTAGATCTAATGTAATTTGACACCATTTTAACTACCATGCCTTAATGTTATGGAATCATGGTAACTGTAGTTTTACAAAGTCTTTAACCTTCTCTGCCAAAAAGTGCTCACTAAATTACAGCTCCCATGATACCATAGCATTGAGCTAGTGCTGGTAAAGAGGTGCCATACTGTATCATTTTGACAGTGTAGATGTGCCCTATGTTGATGTGGAGAAGGGGGAACGGTCATTTCACAGGTGAAAACTGGGGCACATGTGGCTAAGCAATGTCAAACTGTGGTCAAGTTGGGAACAATCATTAATGGGGAAGAACAAATGAGCTAAGACAGCTGAAACAGTTGGATTTTGCCTCAATCTATGGAAAGAGCAAAATTCCACCCCTTTCTTCCTCCCCCTGCAATTTAAAATAGCACAAATTATTTTTTCACTTTGAAGTCAGTTCACAGTTTTGAAGGCATGCTTATCTGTTGTTGTCCAGATGACACCAAATTGGGAGGAATAGCTAATATTCCAGAAGACAAGATCAGAATCCAAAATGATCTTAATAGATCATACAGCAAGGCCAAAAGTAATAAAATGAATTCCAACAGCGAGAAACTTAGGCAATAAAAATGAAATGCAGAAAATATTTCTGCACAGAAAAAACACTTTTGTATATACAGGGATTTATTTTCTGCACAAAACATTCAATTTTCTGTACAAAATATTCTTTTCGCACATAATAAGTCCTCAATTTTAAATAAGGTTTGATAACCATGTAGTCTTTGTCTGCTTCTTTCCAAAAAGGGGAAGAAAGAGCAAAAGGATCCATTTTTGTCCACAAAGTACAGATTTAAGATATTTTCTTTCCTAGCTTCAAATTCCAGTAAATGGGTGGCATATCATTTTATGTATTAGTAGTCTGAGTGTTATGCATCCAAAACGGTACTAAAAATAATGCAAAGGATTGGAAATGTAGATCGCCCTCCAGCAGCGAGGCACGTTCACCACAGAAAAATCATAGAATCATAGAATAATAGAGTTGGAAGAGACCACATGGACCATCCAATCTGACCTCCTGCCATGCAGGAAAAACACAATCAAAGTATACCTGACAGATAGCCATCCAGCCTCTGTTTAAAAGTTTCCAAGGAAGGAGCTTCCACCACACTCCAAGGCAGAGAGTTCCACTGTTGAACAGCTCATACAATCAGGAAGTTCTTCCTAGTGGAATCTTCTTTTCTGTAATTTGAACCCATTGTTCCTAGTCCTAGTTTCAAGGGCAGAAGAAAACAAGTCTGCTTCCTTTTCCTTATGACACCTTTTCACATATTTATTTTCACAAATATGTGTTTTCGCCACAATATGTGGCATTAAATGGTCACTACAGGGATAGTGAATACTGGGAAAATGCAGTACCAAACAGAATTTCTTTTTGTCAGTGTAGCCAAGCCCTCAGCCTCAGAGGAAGGCAAACGCAAACCTTGTTTGAACAGGTCTTGTCAAAACAAAAATCCTAGAATAGGGTCACTATAAGCCAGAATCTACTTGAAGGCATAGAACATGAAGAAGTTTGCAAACTTAAAGAGAAAGACAGTGTATTTTATGTTTTTCAAAACCCTATAAGCTTATAGAGCACTGGTAGCAACTTAGTGGATTGTAACAAAAAAGAAAGGTAGCTGGACAGGGATAAATCTAACAAAACTGAAAGTCCAGCAGACTCTGATTTTTATCATTTAAGTACACAAGTAGAGATGGTGCAACCTCAAGGACTCTGTGCCTCCACCCTCTCATCCACATAAACACAATCCAAGACATTTCCCAAACTACCCTATATTATGATAAAGCTTCTTGATTGGTAAAAGTCATTTTCACTGGGCTACATGTGCTCGTTTGACCATTTTTTTCCTGCCACAATTAGTTTCCTCCCCACTGAAACAAGTGTGGTCAAAAGGGGGGGGCAGGATTACCTAAATACCATTTTATTTGCTTTTCCTTTCTAGATTGCTAACTTTGTAAAGGCTATTTTATATGCACCACTTTTTCTAGGCACATTTGCTGCCTTGGCAAAGTTTCCAATGTCCCTCATTTTCATTCCAGGGAGCATGGAGTGAAAAGTCAATTTATGTGAAGATTTTCTTGTTGGGGTAACTTGACTGAAAGACTCTTATTCCACCATTGATACTTTATGAAGCACCCTTTTATATTTGACTGAAATTAATCACTGGGGATCTTTATTTTAAAAAATAATATGCCAAGTAATCTGAAATGGGCAACATCTAAATGACAATTGAGTAGCAGAGCAGATTAACCAGGTTATGAAAATCACAGCATAAGAAGTAAGGAAAGTCATTTCATGAAGGTGGAAGGAGCAAACAGCTGGGTAGGCTCATCCTGCAAAATAAACCTATAATACTATGCACATAAACTATGGGATGAAATTTAACTGGTGATTAGCCATCCAAAACAGAATGCTATAATGGCCAATTCTCAAGTGCATGACATCATATCAGCAGCCATTCTGCCAAGGAGATTCCAAAGTCAACAGATACATGCCAAGGAGCCCTAAATGTCCAAAATGGCAGCTGCATAGTAATTGTAAGCTCCTGAGCAACAAACAACTTCTAGTAATTTTTATCTTTACTAAGAACAAATGTTTTATAAAGCTCAGAGGTCTAAATTGCCTGTACAAAACTAAATTGCCTATCAAAAATATTCAAAACTTTGATAACTCGGAACAATAGATTTATTTTTGTACAGCTAAAATCAGAGGCAAGAGGAAGTGACAATTAGATAGATCATGGAATCTTAGAGTTGGAAGGTACCATCAGGGATATTCAGTCTAGGCCTCTGCTATAGGGGAACACACTCAAGAAGTTTTAAACACAGGCTATCCAGCCTCTCTTTAAAAACTCCAAGAGAAGGAGACTCCACCACACTCTGAGGCAAGGTATTCCACTATTAAAAAACTCTTACTAGCAAGAAGTTCTTTCTAATGTTTAGGTGGAATCTCTATTCTTGTCATTTGAATCAATTGCTCTGTTTCCTAGGGCAGCTCTACATGACTCATTATGTGCAGGCAACCAAGTATGCCCAATTCCAGATCGGATCAAGGTATGGTCTTCACAGGGACTTTCCCAGTATCTGCAAAGGCTAGGCAGTGTCAGCATCACCTAGCAGAACCCTAACTATTCATCATGGTGGTCTCTGGCTGTGACATGGGTCTACTTGTTAGCTGTCACATGTTGTCATGTCAGCCAGGGTGATAGGACACCTAGGGAGGTGGAGAGGAGGAAGTCCCCTGTCCTCTCCCCCTCCCTTCTCAGCATACCTCCGTCACCTTGGTTGACATCATGGCACATGATTGCAAACAAATAGGACCTATGTCACAGCAAGGGGTGCCATGACATGAAGGACAAGGAAGAAGAGGACTGTGATTTCATGACCCTATGCTGCCAGAGAGAAGGTAGTGGGATGGTAGTGAGGACAATTCCAACCCAGCTATTCCCACAGGCACTAAGTCAGGGGAAAGTCTGAATTATGTAGCAAAATTTGAACTTTCCCTCAACATTGAGTAACTTGGGGGAAGAAGGCATGAATGTGGCCTTGCTCTGTGCTACCCTGAATCATCCCCATGCAGCATTTCGTTACCATGCGGTTAATCCGCCTGTATACTGACCTAAGTTGTCAGTGTAGATTATTTATTTGTTTGCCAATTTTATATTCAACCCTTCTCATCCTCAAGGAGACTCAGAGCAGCACCCTAATCTTTGGAGCAACAGAAAAATAGCTTGCTCCCTCCTCAATATCATATCCATTCAAATATTTAAACATGGCTATCATAACCCTGCTTAACCTTCTCTTCTCCAGGCTAAAAATACCCATCTCCTTAAGCTGCTTCTTATAGGACATGGTTCTCAGACTTTTGACCTTTTTGGTTGCCCTCCTCTGCACGTCATTGTTCCCATTAATCAAAAGCTTCCAATCCCACAAGTATTTTCTCTGCTCCAACAGCAACTATGTGTAGCAAAAATGTGATCCAGTAAATCCTGATACTGCTAACTCTACATTACCCAATCATTCAGAAGCTTGAAATCTGTCTGGGATACCCTAAAGCAAAGGCAGTTTATATTTTAAAACTGGACATATTGCAAGATGCCTCTGGCAGAATTTCTCACAGCGGACTGCCTGTGGACATATATGCTGACACTAATTGCTAAGAGCCCTGGTCTGCAAAACATTTTTGAAAGTAGAGACCCCATCACTATAAGCAAAGAAAATGAGTGTGTGATCTGATTTCTGAAGACCAACAAGGCTACATTTAGCTTTCTGAAATATTTCTAGTTTCCATGGTCTCCACTCTCCCCAATTATGCTATATCATTCTCAAATATAATGTCATAAGCTTTTCAGGTGGTGGAAGATTAAGAAGCCAATTGCTACTTCCCTCAGGTATCACAAATAGTAGTTAAAGCTTAAATTTCATCTGTTGTTCTTCTTTGACAAACAGATAGGGAAGAGAAAGGATTTCCTGGGACTTAGGCCCATATAAGCATCCTTATACAATATGGTTTCATGGCACAAGTCATTTTTGAACATGGTGGCATGTTTCTCTGAATAGTAACCAGCCTGCGTTTGAAGTAATAAGAGCCATCCTAAGTTATAGAAGTATCCCTGTAAATTAAGGAAAATAAAAAAAGCAAACAAGAAGCTCCTAATTTTATGAGACTCCTTCACTGTTTTCATGAACTTATTCTATGAAGTCAATTTGAGGCAGAGACATTTTGAGAAGAATGACACTCAGTGAGAAAGGGAAGCATGCATGTTAGAAGCCTGACAGTTTGGGGGTTTTTTTTGGTCTGATTTTTTAGAGCTTTTTGAGAGTGTTTTTAGGAAACCTGAGAGTAAAGCATAAAGAGTATAGAAGTTATTTCCTTTATCATTTCCCTTGGAAATATTTATGGAATCCATGCTGTAGCTGCCCCTGGGTATTCATCTGTCCATTGGACATGTGAGAGAAAGAGTATGAGGGAGAATATATATTCTGTAAATCCTCATTCATTTGTTTCTTTTATGTATAAGCTGCTTTTCCTCCAAAGGGCTCAAGGAAGTTTACATGCTTCCTTTCCCCACCTTAACTTCACAACAGTCCTGTGAGAAAGGTCAGATTTTGAGAGTATTTTATATGTAAAAGTTCATAATACAGCCTTTTTAGGCAAAAAAATAAATAAATCAGGAAATAATTGTCAATCCCTCATTCTTAGACAATGGAGAGTAACTGCCAGTCAGAGTTGTGGATGGGAGGGTCAGTCTATGCACCTCAGTTCCAGATTTCCACATCGTACAATATACTTCACAAATGTTGCACTTCTATATGAATTTTACCCTAAAATGTGTTGTATTTCTATTTTTACCCAGAAATATGCACCATGTATACAAACATGTATTGCTATATAGAAGGATTTTTTTCTGTACATAAATGTTTTACCGTACATAAAACAAGCTGTTTTTCTATAAATCAAGCAGAATAAGTCCCCAATTATAGTTTTCTGCACAGAAAATAGCTTTTTCAGACAATGCTGTTTTTCGTGGGAAATAACCAGATGAGAATTTTTCATAGAACAACTCCCTACTTTCAAAGATTCTCAGAAGTATGGGATTTTTCTTATCAGGGCTTTTTCAAGTAAGTTTTTCAAAAGAAATTTCAAACATTTTCAAGTATTGTTTCCAAGCTTAGCTGACACGTAGGTAAATCACATTTATTCCATGTATCTTCATTAATCAATAATAATAATAATAATAAAACTTTATTTATACCCCGCCACCATCTCTCCAATGGGGACTCGGGGAGGCTTACATGGGGCCACGCCCAAAACAATACAATATAAACAGCATATAAAAGAACAGCACAACACAATACAATAAACAATACAGCAAATAATATCCAAAACAAGGAGACAATAAAAACAAGGGCAGACCACATGAACATTAAGTTAAAACTCGGGGTGAGAAAGACATAAAAATAAAAACCACAGCGAACAGGGTCATAAGGGAGTGGGGTATTCTGGAGGATAGATATTAGGGGGAGCAACGGAAAAGAAATATAAAATGGTTACTCTCCAAAAGCGCAGCGAAAGAGCCATGTTTTCAAGTCTTTCTTGAAGGCTGCTAGTGTGGGGGCTTGCCTAATCTCCGCGGGCAGAGAATTCCACAATCGGGGGGCCACAGCAGAAAAGGCCCTCTCCCTTGTTCCCACAAGGCGGGTTTGGGATATCGGGAGTGGGGACAGGAGAGCTTCCCCTGATGAGCAAAGGGATCGTGTAGGCTTGTGGTAGGAGATACGGTCACGAAGGTAGGTGGGTCCCAAACCGTTTAGGGCTTTATATGTGATGGTATACACCTTGAATTGGGACCGGAAAATAAAAGGCAGCCAGTGGAGCTCCTTGAACAGGGGAGTATATCTCTCCCTGAAACTCGCCCCCGTAATTAACCTGGCAGCCGAGCGCTGGACCAATTGTAGTTTCTGGGCCGTCTTCAAGGGAAGCCCCACGTAGAGCGCATTACAGTAGTCCAGTCTAGAGGTAACTAAGGCATGCACCACTGTGGTCAAGTTAGACTTCACGAGGTATGGTCGCAGTTGGCGCACAAGTTTGAGTTGTGCGAAGGTCCTCCCGGCCACCGCCGACACCTGCGCCTCAAGCGTCAGCGCTGAGTCCAGGAGGACCCCCAAACTGCGGACCTGTGATTTCAGGGGGAGTGCGACCCCGTCCAGCACAGGTTGCCACCCAATACCCCGATCCGACGCGCGACTGACCAGGAGGGCCTCTGTCTTGTCAGGATTGATCCTCAGCTTGTTCCTCCTCATCCAGTCCGCCACAGCGGCCAGGCACTGGTTCAGCATCCGAGGGGCTTCCTTGGAGTCAGATGGGAACGAGTAGTGGATTTGTGTGTCATCTGCGTAGAGATGGCAACACCCTCCAAAACTCCGGATGACCTCTCCCAGTGGTTTCATGTAGATGTTAAATAGCATGGGGGATAGAATAGACCCTTGCGGGACCCCACAGGTCAATGGCCAGGGGTCCGAGCAGGTGTCCCCCAGCTTCACCATCTGGGAACGACCCTCCAGGAAGGACTGGAGCCACAGCAGAACCGTGCCACCGAGCCCCATCCTAGAGAGCCTCCCCAGAAGGATACCATGGTCGATGGTATCGAAAGCCACTGAGATGTCCAAGAGAACCAGCAGGGTCACACTCCCCCTGTCCAGTTCCCTGCGGAGGTCATCCACCAAGGTGACCAAAGCCGTCTCAGTACTGTGCCCAGGCCTGAAGCCAGACTGCGAGCGGTCCAGAAAATCAGTGTCATCGAGGAACTCCTGGAGCTGCGTGGCAACCACCCGCTCCAGAACCTTGCCCAAAAATGGGAGGTTGGAAATTGGTCTGTAGTTGTTACATACAGATGGGTCTAAAGAGGTCTTTTTTAGTAATGGTTTTACTACTGCCTGCTTAAAGCAGGATGGAACTGACCCCTGACCCAAGGAGGCATTTATAATAGCCACAAACCAATCCAACAACCCATCTTTGGCCAGCTTAACCAGCCAAGAAGGACAAGGATCCAGAGCGCAAGTGGTCGCCCTCACAGACCCAAGAATTCCCTCCACGTCATCAGGAAGAACAAGCTGGAAAGAATCCCACAAGATCGGACAGACAGGTACCTCGGTTACCTCCGCTGGAACTACAGTTAAGCTGGAGTCCAACTCATGGCGTATCTGAGCAACTTTGCCTGCAAAATGGTGCGCGAAATCGCTGCACCGAGTTGCCAAGTCATCAGGAAGCCCCTGGGTCTCGGGAGGCCGCAGGAGCTCCCCAACAACTCGGAACAACTCCGATGGCCTGTTGGCTGCAGACGCTATGCGGGCAGTCGTGAAAGCTTTCCTGGCTGCTCGCAGAGCCACGGAGTAAGCCTTAATAGCGGCTTTAGCCCGTGCTTGGTCAGACACATCCTGAGATTTCCTCCAGATGCACTCTAGTCCCCTCCTCGCACGCTTCATCACAGCCAGCTCCTCAGTGAACCAAGGAGTCGACGTGACTCTACGCAGCGAGAGGGGACGTTCGGGAGCGATCGTGTCAAGTGCCCTTGTCAGCTCACTATTATAGCGATCAGCCAGGACATCGACAGGATCACCAGTCTCCAGAACAGGAAGATCCCCAAGAGACCTCAGAAGTCCATCCGGATCCATCAGCCTCCTGGGGCGGACCATCTTAGTGGGTCCACCACCCCTGCAGAGATTAGAAGACACGGCGAAACTTAAACAGATCAGATGATGGTCAGACCATGACAATGGAAGGATGTTTTGCTCTTCCACTCTGACTGTCCCACCGTCCACAATAAAGACAAGGTCCAGCGTGTGTCCTGCCTGATGTGTGGGCCCAGATATAACTTGAGTCAGCCCCATGGTCGTCATGGCAACCATGAAATCCTGAGCTGCACCTGTCAATGTGGTCTCAGCATGGATGTTAAAGTCTCCCAAAACTATGAGTTGTTGGGAGACCAGGGCCGAATTGGAGACCACTTCTGCTAGCTCAGACAGAGAGACTGCTGGGTCGTGGGGTGGACGGTACACCAGCAGAATCCCCAAGCTGTCTCGGGCTCCCACCTTCAAGAAGACACACTCGAACCTCGAAGATTGCGGAACGGCGCATCTGATCAGGGCGATGGACTGCCGAAAGATCACCGTGACCCAGCTCGTCCAACCACGTCTCGGTGATGCATGCCAGATCCGCCCCCTCATCCAGGATCAAATCCTGAATGACAGCTGTCTTACCGTTGACGGATCTGGCGTTCAAAAGCAGAACCTTAAGACCGGGGGGTCTGTCCTGGAGACTACCACACCTATTCCTCTCCAGGGTCGCAAGAACTCTGTTGCGCTTCTCCCTGGGCAGCAAGTGACCGATCTTCCTCCTCCCCCACACCACCTCGATGGTGCCCCACCCATGTGACCCCTCTTTCCCCTGGTGGATTCGCTGATTGAGGTTGCCTTCTGAAGGGATTAGTCAGCTGTCCAAAGATGGAGAGCCTCCAAATGTATTTGTTTGTCTAGGGAAAGAGCCCATCTCCACTGGTAGGAGAGAGAAAGAGTCATCTGACATGGAGTCATCTGACATGGAGAGGGGACTGAACAAGGGTAGCGTTTGTGGGCAGGATTGGGAGTTGAAGCAGGCAGGACTTGAAATTAGGGAGGGAGTCTCGAAATGGAACTCTGAGAGGGGGGCCAACACCGGCGAACATTCAACCCCATTGTTGGAAATTATTGAATCTTGTGTATCAGATTTCAGCCCGCTGACCAAAGGGCGGATCAATGGGTCTACTAATACCCTTCTAAGAGTGATGCCCCACTGTTGTAATTTGGGCCCAAGTGCGAACAAATCCTCCACTAACAATCTGTCTTCCAGTCCAATAAGAAGACACGAGGAGCGGTTCCGGGATTGATAATCTCTATGAAGCCAGTCAATAGTCCTGATCTTCACTTCCGACCAGCTTACAGATAGAATTTGTGATAGAAATATCTGGACCGCTCTCTTAGATGTCCATCTGCCTCTGTTCAGTAGTGAGTCTGAAACTTCCACTGCCACATTGTTCGTAGCAGATGTTGAAAATTGCAGGGAGTGTCCAGAGATTGTCCAAACAATTCAGATGTTAAAGAGTTGTTTGTCCTCTGCCAGACTCTGCTGGTCTCCTTCCAACCATCCCTCCCCTTTCCCTCTCCCCCAGGCACAAACCCCTCCCCTCCCTTAGTAGCTTCAGATCCTATCCTATTTACTACCTTCTGCCCCTCCAGCCTCTTCCTTCCCTGGCCTTCCAAAGCACTTGTTTCCTCATCAGTATTAACAAAACTGGTTGGTACAGTTGTTGAAATGTCTATAGGAGTAAAGTTTTTCACAATTAGGGAAATTCCTTTAAAAAGATGGTCAATTTTCTTGTTCAGTATCTCCATCTGACACAGAACCGTACTGAACGATTTCCCCAGAAGATCACATAGGTAAGGAAGATCATTATTCCTCTGAGTTTCCTGCATATTCATTTCCTATAACCTTCCAGAAAGCCTTCCTATAGTAAACCACTCTTGACCTTCAAAATTCAAAGTTGACACACCGTTCCTACTGACTATTTCAGTCAAACTTTCAATCAGCAATATATCAACAAACAATACACAAACCATCAATCACATTCCAAAACCATCAGTTCAACAATCAATTAAACTCAAGGTACTCTCAATTCCTATGTGATCATTTCTTATGACCTTTAATACCAGTCTTGCAAACCCACTTCCTATCACAGTCAAATATCTCCTCCCCTGTTAGATTAAATTAAAACTTTCTCACTCCCACATTTAAAACTAAAATAAAAATCAAAGAAAGGAAGAAAAATAATAATAATAAAAAATAAAATTAAAATTAAAATTAAAATATTTTTTTTTAAAAAAAAGGATACGGGCTAAGATGGCAAGCTGCAATGTAATCGGATGGTAGACAGTGTAGTGACTTCTGGCGCTGCTCACACCTCCCAGGTCGGTAATGTTGCTGAATAGCTTGATGGTTGACCAGACACTTGATGGCGCGCAGCTGGAACTCTTGCCACCTCCCGG
Organism: Anolis carolinensis; assembly: GCF_035594765.1. Taxonomy (NCBI): domain Eukaryota; kingdom Metazoa; phylum Chordata; class Lepidosauria; order Squamata; family Anolidae; genus Anolis; species Anolis carolinensis. The sequence goes on along the minus strand of NC_085842.1, from coordinate 49,892,431 downwards.
GACAGCGAGGTGGCGCGTTGGGCCCAAGGAGGGCAAAGACCTTTGGAAGAAGATCTGCTAGGCTCTTCGGCCACCTCCCGGAACGGCGAGGTGGCTCAGTGGTCCAACAGCCGCAGCCCACGGCAAAGACTGGGACTTCTGCAGCCTCCCTGGACGATGAAGTGAGATGTTGGGCCCAGAAAAGCGAGTGCCTGCTGGAAAGGGCTGGCTGAGTTCTTCAGCCACTTCCCAGTGGTCTGACGTCCTCTCAGCAACAGCCCATGGCAAAAGACTGGGGCTCCTGCTGCCTCCTGAGATGGCAAGGCAGCACTTTGGGCTCAGGAGAGCGAGAGCCTGCTGAGAAGGACCAGCTCTGCTGGGAAGGGTCGGCTGAGCTCTTCGGCCACCTCCCGGAATGGCTCGGTGGCCTAGCAGCTGATCAGCAGGGAGGGAGGGAGCCACCTCCCAGGACGGAGAGATGGCTCGTAAAGTCAGCAGCCTCCCAAACAGCAGCGTGCCGAAGGAGCAGAGCTCCTGTCACCTCCGGAGCAGATGGAACAGATGCAAAGAAGCAAAGAGGCGAAGGAAGGAGGGAAACAGGGAGGGCAGGGAGCGAGGAGTCTCTCTCAGCCAAATTAATGGCGGCCGTGCCCCATCTTACCCTCCAGATCTTCTTTTCTCTTCGCCTACCTAATCCTCCTGAATTCCTCTGGAATCCGCCCTCATTCCAGTCCCTCAGAAGGTTGAAGGGATGCTCAGATTCAAATTGAGTTGAGGGGTGGCCAAGCAAGGACGATTAGAGCAGATAGAATATTTTGCTTCTCAGAGCTCCATACGAGGCTTATTGCCTCGGCGCCATCTTGTGGGAAAAAAAAATTGGGCCTAACAAAAGGCCAGTAGAGTATGGTTCAAGACTTCATGTTTTAGACCAGGGGACCCCAAACTACGGCCTGCGGGCCACATGAGGCCCCTCAAAGGCATTTATCTACCCCCCCCCCCCATGGCAGTGGCTTCCTCCTCCTCCAAGGAAGGTGCATGCCACGGCCGCCTTTCCCGACTCCGTCCTTTTTCACCGCACAAGCCTTTGCAGCCTTTCCTGGCTCCTCCCTCTCCCTGCACAAGCCTTTCTCGCCTCCTTCCTCGCCCTGTGCCTGCCTGGAGTTGGAGTTGGGACTTTGCTTGTGTTTACAAAGGTATTTCGATTATTATTTAATTTATTATTAATTATTAAGGGGTGCTTTGCTTGTGCAGGAGGGAGCTAGACTAAATGGCCCAAGGGGTCTCTTCCAACCCTTGTTATTATTTTTTATTATTATTCTTACTAACATTTAGGCTGGATGGCCATCTGTCAGTGGTGCTTTGCTTGTGGTGGACAAAGGCAGAAGGGGCTGGACATAATGGCCCAAGGGGTCTCTTCCAACCATCATCATCATCATCATCATCATCATCATCATCATCATCATCATCATCATCATCATTTTATTGTATGACACAGCAAACAAGATAGACATGCTGGATTTCGTATCACAAAATCACAAGTCAAACACTTCCCAAGCGTTTAGTGTGATGTATTTTCGGATGATGCGTGCAGATCCCATTAGGGTGGCCTTTTGCAGTTGGCAGATCGTAATTTTGTCAATGTCTATTGTTTTCAAATGCCGGCTGAGATCTTTTGGCACGGCACCCAGTGTGCCGATCACCACCGGGACCACCTGTACTGGTTTCTGCCAGAGTCTTTGAGGTTCAATCTTGAGATCCTGGTAGGGGCTGAGTTTTTGTTGTTTTTCATCAATTCGACTGTCACCTGGGATGGCGACAACAATAATCCAAACCTTTTTTTCTTTTCCACAACTGTGATGTCTGGTGTGTTGTGTTCCAGAACTTTGTCAGTCTGGATTTGAAAGTCCCACAGTATCTTTGTGTGTTCATTTTCCATTATCTTTGCAGGTTCGTGATCCCACCTGTTTTTTACTGCTGGGAGGTGGTACTTGAGGCATAGGTTCCAATGAATCATTTGGGCCACATAGTTGTGCCTCTGTTTGTAGTCTGTGTGATTTTCTTACAGCAGCTGAGGATATGATCAATGGTTTCATCAGCTTCCTTGCACAGTCTGCATTTTGGGTCATCAGCTGATTTTTCATTCTTGGCCTTAATTGCATTTGTTCTGATGGCTTGCACCTGGGCTGCAAGGATCAGGCTTTCTGTCCCAGGCTTTCGAAGATTAAATGATAAAGACGATCCAGACTGATTTACGGCTACAGCATGAGGATTTTGGTTGAATGGATTTTAACCATATGTTTTATATTTTTATATTGTTTAAATTGTTTTAATTGGATTTTCATTGCTATGTTTTAATTATGTGTAGGCATCGAATTGTTGCCAATTGTGTACGTCACCCTGAATCCGTTTGGGTGAGAAGGGCGGGATATAAATGTTGGAAATAAAAAAATAATAATTTCTGTCTCCTTCTTCGTTGTTGTTATTATTATTATTATTATTATTATTATTATTATTATTATTATTCTTGAGGCTGGATGGCTATCTGTCAGGGGTGCTTTGCTTGTGCCTTTAGTGGACAAAGGCAGGAGGGGTTGGACTAAATGGGCCAAGGGGTTTCTTCCAACCCTTTATTATTATTATTATTATTATTATTATTATTATTATTATTACTAATCTTAAGGTTAGGTGACCATCTGTCATTGGTGCTTTGCTTGTGGTGGACAAAGGCAAGAGGAGGCTGGTCTAAATGGCCTAAGGGGTCTTTTCCAACCATTATTATTATTATTATTATTATTATTACTACTAATCTTGAGGATGGGTGGCCACCTGTCAGTGGTGCTTTGCTTGTGGTGGACAAAGTCAGGAGGGGGCTGGACTAAATGGCCAAAGGGGTCTCTTCCCACCCTTATTATTATTATTATTATTATTATTATTATTATTATTATTATTATTATTATTATTATTAACATTAAGGCTGCGTGGCCATCTGTCAGGGGTGATTCGCTTGTGCTTTTGGTGGACAAAGGCAGGAGGGGGTTGGACTAAATGACCCAAGGGGTCTCTTCCAACTCTCTTCATTATTATTATGATGCTGCTGCTGCTGATGATGATTATTATTATTAACATTGAGGCTGTATATGTTTCTGTTTGTGTTTTTTTTTACTTCAAAATAAGATATGTGCAGTGTGCATAGGAATTTGTTCAGTTTTCTTTAAAAAAAACTATTGTCCGGCCCTCCAATGGTCTAAAGAGTTTGGGGACCCCTGTTTTAGACCTTCCCATGATTTGCAAATATTCAGGATGTCCATTTGCATAGATGCACAGCTATAAATATACTACCCTGGATGTAACCTTGCACTCTGCTGAAGATGGATTCTACATAAATGCCTATGTTGATTTCTGTGTAGGAAAGATAGCTTCAGGACTCAAAATGCAAGACATTTCACAATATCCTTACAAATATATGCAGCAGCTGAATTTTGAAAGCTAATGAGATTCCTTAGTCCCAGAACTGATTTAGGGATGCTTTATTTGTTCCAGTATTTAATTCCTGCTCAAAATAGACTACATGAATCTGACACATTTTAAACACATTTTACACAGCCAAGCAAATTAAGCAGAGTTTAAAAGGGTTGCTGCGTAAAGACTATTAGCTAATGAAGAGAAAATGCCTTTTTATTCAAGATTTACTGTTTTGAAATCTGGAGGCCGTTGTCCTAAAATCTCCAGCAGATGGGATTATGTCCCTCATAATTGACTGTCCACAAATTCATGTACTTTTCTCAGAAATATTGAATAATTCCACCTGGAAAATAACTATTCTAGAACCCATTCACACTATAGAATTATAATGTTATGTTTGCATTTTAAATGATTGGAGAAGGGGTCTTCACAATTCTTATCCCAGGACATCACCAAACTACAAATTCCAATATTCCATAGAGAGGACCAATGGCAATTAAAATGGAACAAAAGTGCTCCAATTCTGTAGAGTGAATGGGCCTCATAGAATCATAGAGTTGGAAGAGACTACAACAAGAGAAAACAAACCTGCTCCCTCTTTTTTATGACAGCCTTTCAAATATTTAAACATGTCAGTCATGTTTATAGAGTGAAAATTGATTCCTCTACCCACAAAGTGGTCATGCAATCAATCAATCAATCAATTTATTAATTCTCCAACCAATGGTCATATGCATTTACAGAAACAACATCAAACAAGCATCTATACAAAACACTATAAAATCCAACATTGTGTGGTCATTCAGATTAGGTGTCTGAAACTTTCGCAGAAGAGGAAATTATAAGTTATACAGCAGGATTTGAAGAGTAATATTGGCATTACTTTAGCAAAATGTTACAGCTTTTATTTATTGATTTTATTTGTTTTTAACTGAATTATTTTAACAATTATAACAAGTTGAATTCCATTTTACTTTGAGTCTCAATCTCAAGAAAAAAGCAGAGTATAAATGATGATGATGATGATGGTGATGATGATGACAATGATGATGACAATGATGATTACTGATATCTTTCTCTTTTTCCTTTCAAACAGGTATTCTAAAGCCCCATCTACACTGCCCTATAATCCAGTTTCTGTATCCTGATTATCTGTTTTGAGCTGGATTATAGGGCAGTGTAGACTCCTATAATCCAGTTCAAAGCAGATAATCTGGATTCAGAAACTGGATGCTATCTAAGATTCTATCTGATTATTCCTAGAATTGGAGCCACATTATTTTAAAAACAATTGAGTAATGATTCCATGAAATGATTATGGGTAAGTGAATCTAAAGATTATGAAGAGTTCTCATTGGGAAGAATGAAAGGTAAATAATCTTTAGCCCTCTTAATGTTTTAAAATATTTTTTTTTATTCTAAACCACTTATCATTCTTCCGGGGGTTATGGAGTCTGGAAATCAGCAATATTTGAAGGGTAACAGATTCTCCACCCATTCTATAGCGCTCTGCACATTCATGTTTAGACATTTCAAAGAAGATTTCAGAATATTATCAGAAGCAAGAACTGTAAATTAGAAACTTATTGATTAGTTGCAGCTACAATAGATCCATTTACTCAGCTATTTAATGGTGAACCGACACATATATAAACTTTATTTGTAGTCAGAACTAACAGTTGAATTCAGCCCATAATGAATTCTCATATTTCTTGTTTAGAGCTTCATAAAGAAGATTGTAGAATATAATTCAAAACATGGGTATCATAAATATTTAACTTCTATGCAGTGATTAGTTTTATTTCCTAAATAGATATTAATTCCTTGGATGGATTTCACAGTGTGTACTTCTCAGTAGATTAGGGATGCATATAAACAGGTTTATAGCCATAGTAAAATATTGTTGAGAACTTATTTCTTTGCTGAAACTTACAGCCTAATATGAGTGAAGGTGTAGTTCTAAAACATGCATTGGAAAATAATATATTATTGGAAATGTATGTGTATGCATTGGGGATGTTAATATAGTGAGTTGAGTTTATTTTTATTACAAAAATGGCTTCTCCTTACTGATATAGCGATCAGAATTAGGACAATGATTGTAGGTTGTTGTTTATTCATTCAGTCGCTTCCAACTCCTTGTGACTTTATGAATAAGCCCATGCCAGAGCTCCCTGATCCATTTAGTATTCATGGCAAAAATACTGGGATGGGTTGCCATTACCTTCCCCAGGGATCGTATTTAGTCTGACCTCTCTGCCATGACCTTCCCATTTTGAGTGTCCCTTCATGATTTCGCTCATGGCATCATCGAGGCACCCAAGCTCCAGCACCACAACAAGGTAACGATACTTTGTAGGAGGATGATCATATACATTTGACTTACCACAATTGTTTCTAGATCTGTTTAACTCTGGTTGTCTAAGAGTGCATTCATGTAGTTTGACACTACTTTAACTGTGATGGCTCAATGCTATGGAATCATGGAAGTTGTAGTTTGGTGAGGCACTAGCACTCTTTTGAAGAAAAGGCTGAAGACGTAAAACTGCAACTCCTAGCATTGACCCATGGCAGCTAAGATGCTGTCAGACTGAATTTATTTTACAGTGTAGAGGCACCCTAAACAATAAGTGTGTCTATCTCAGAGGCTGAAATGTTATTTTAAAATACATAATTAAATGTTGTTATTGTTTCAAGGAATTCAAAACAGATACCAATATGTTTCCAATGTTTAAAGGACTAAACCTTTAACTTTTTTATCAAACCTAATTTATATCAATAAATGGCTTTAAAAATTCTAACTGTTATTATCCACTGACCTGTGATACACAATATACTCTTAATGCTTGTCATAGTGTTGTAGTATGAAAGGCAGAGCCAAGACATATGCCTCCCTGTTATCCCAGCTCCCAGCCTTTTAAAGTAGGTGATAAGAGCCATCCATAATTTGAAAGGACCTTTGTCCTTGCTGAAGGCATCCAGAGCTCTGGGAGACTTTGGCTTTGCAACATGGTCACATCATCTCAATATCCCTGGAGCATTTCTAGATGGTGAGCATCTGCATTAGCAATCTGAAGGCATTTTTCAGCTTTTCTGTATTTCTTTTTTCCTTTTCACCAATTCCCCATGATGAGAAACAAAAATAGAATTTGAAGTGTAAAATCAGGAAGCATTATAAGTGGAGGAAAGCAATACGTGATACCTCACAGACATAAGATGTAGTATAGGATTCGTTTATGCTCAAAGCTTATTTTCACATATGATTGGGGGCATAATGAAGGCATTGCCTTGACAAATAAGAATTCCATTCCAAATGTAATTCTCCTTCAGTCCTCACATTTCTAGCATTGCAAGGGCAAGACACTGAAAATTGGTCATATGCAGATTTTTTTCTCTCTCTCTGCTGTGCTCTCATTTTCTTTGTAAGTCTTCCTCCTCCCTTTCTGTGGATATCAAAATTTTATTTCAAAGTGGTCAAGCTTTCAGTTTCTGAAATGCTACAAATTTGGGGAGCAAAGAAAAAATTAATTGGGGACCCATAGGTTCTCAACCTGTGGGTCCCCAGGTGTTTTGGCCTACAACTCCCAAAAATCCCAGCCAGTTTAGCAGCTGTTAAGATTTCTGGGAGTTGACGGCCAAAACATCTAGGGATAGGTTGATAACCACTGTCTTATTGGGAGGAAAATATCCTCATCCCCATAGATATACCTTTAAATATTCCAGCTTTAAAAGCACCTGACATCAGTCTTATTAGCAAATATCCCTCCTTCATTTTAACATAAAGCTGATTGTAAAGCTGTGTTGGGATGTTATCAATTTTACAATATTTTTCTTGTTATTGATGATTATGCTGATTTGATATAGTAGGTAGTGAAAGTACAGCTCATAGTAATTGCCCACTCCTCATTTAGTGCCATTGTTTTATTACAATCATAGATTCGTAGCACTCTGTTTCTTCAAAGTTCAGTTGATTTCTTGCCTTCAAGCACCACAGCCCACTTTTTGTGATCAATTTGTATATGAATGTGTGTCAAAATGCAAATTATTTGCAATAATTTATTTTTATTTCATTAAATTATTTGATAGAAATTTATTAAATCAAGTATAAAATGAACCAACAATATCTGAACACATAATTATTAATTCAATGATGAACTGCACTAAGCTTGATTGTTTTAAGTGCAATTTAACTTGCTTGAGTACTTGGGGAACTGCACTCAGTGGCAATCAATAAAACAATAAAATGCTTGAAGTGTCCAAGAGCCAGTTGAAACTCTATGAATCTTGGTGATCCTTATGGAACTGATAGTCCTTGCATCATAGACTTCAAGTGAACTAGTCAGAAAGTGCTTTAATGCTTGGGAAACTACTTTAATTAATCCACCACCACCCTCTATAATCCTCCACACTTGTGCTAATTCATTGTTTTTCTTGTATAATTAATTGAGTATCTGCTCCATCTTCCAGGTTTATTTATTTATTATTTATTTATTTACAGTATTTATATTCCGCCCTTCTCACCCCGAAGGGGACTCAGGGCGGATCACATTATAACACACATAGGGCAAACATTCAATGCCCATAAACACATCAAACAGAGACAGAGAGAGACACGCAGAGGCAAGTTAACCTTCTTCTGAGGGGATGTTCGATTCTGGCCACAGGGGGGAGCAGCTGCTTCATCATCCACACTGACGGCACTTCCTCATTCCAGGTCGTAAATTAGTTAATCTTGCCTCCCCACTTTTTATAAGTGGTACCTTATCTCCTACTTGATAGATGCAACTATCTTTCGGGTTGCTAGGTCAGCAACGAGCAGGGGCTATTTTTTTATTTTTAATTGACGGGTGCTCACCCCGCCACGGGCTGGCCTCGAACTCATGACCTCATGGTCAGAGTGATTTAAGGCAGCTGCTCAACAGCTGTGCCACAGCCCGGCCCCAAGGTTTACATAGTTCTGGGTTAAGGAAGGGAGCTCCTGGGTTGGAATAAGAAACCTGATTAATTCTGTGTTTATTTATATTATTTATGTAGCACCACCAAGTTTATTGCCACTTCTTCCTTTCCACTTTAGAGAAACCATTATATTTATAACACCTTTCCTGCGTCCGATCTCTTCCCCAATTTTTGGCACCTCTCTTAAGCAGCAGATATTCTTCTCCTGGGGATAGCACCCCCAGGGACCATTCTGATGAGTAAATCAGACAATCAGCTTATAATTAAGCTCCATGTCACAGTCCACAACTTCTGAGCAGCAAATTTTCCAAATGTCTCTTGAATATACCCTCCAGCACTCCACAAACAAAAGCCTAGAAACATGGGGCCAAGCAACACCAGAGTGTGATCAAGATGGCAAAAGCTTTCAGTGAGAAAGAACACACAAGACAGAGGATGCTGCAGTATTTTGCATTTGCCTAAGCTTACTGAGGCTGGATCTACACTGCCATATAATGCAGTTTTAATCTGCATTAGGTGGTCAGTGTAGACCCATATAATGCAGTTCAATGTAGGTAAACTGCATTACATGGCAGTGTAGATGGCGGTGAAGTTTTGCATTTAAACTTAATTTTCAGGAACTGAGGACAGCTGAGAATAAAGGGGAAGATGGGGAAAAGATACAGAAATAGATAAAAAGTGGGGATTAAATAAGAGTTTCTGGATTTCCAGAATATTTCTCCAAGCAGCCTCTGGATGCATCAACGCTGTAGAATGAATGCAGCTTGACAGCACTTTAACTGCCATGTCTCAGTGCTATGGAATAATATCAAACATCACTAGTGTAGATCAGTGGTTCTCAACCTGTGGGTCCCCAGATGTTTTGTCCTTCAACTCACAGTAAACTGGCTAGGATTTCTGGGAGTTGTAGGCCAAAACACCTGGGGGCCCACAGGTTGAGAACCACTGGCGTAGATGCACCCTCTGTCATTTGTTGTATAGAAAACACAGTGAAACAAAAGGCTTTAGTACACTACACTCCCCCCCCCCTTACAGTAAGAAATATTTTCACATCTACACAACCATTCCAGGGCCAAAGCATTAATTTGTGCCAAAAATTTACCACACATAGCATTTTGGGAGTGTTCATTTGCCAATGGAATTTTTCTATAAAGAAAAGTTTAAACCAGTGGTTCTTAACCTGTGAGTCCCCAGATGATTTGGCCTACAATTCCCAGAAATTCCAGCCAGTTTACCAGCTGTTAGGACTTCTGTGGGTTGAAGGCCAAAACATCTGGGGACCCACAGGTTGAGAACTACTGGTTTAAACATTTCTCGGTTACTTTTCCAATTGAAAGGAAATTAAATGGGAACTTCCACCCCTTCTCCTTCTACCCTCATCACTGGAGGAGGACTGATGTTTTCCCACCAAAGCATGTTCACTGACTACCCTCTGATCACCCAGAATCAGCAAAAAAGTGCTATTCAATTTTCACACAGGAAATAACAGCACAAGAGAAGTGGGAATTAATGAATTTTGGTGTTAACCAAAGTAAACACTTCCCAAATGGTCTCTCACAGGAGAGCAACAGGAGGGGAACAACATCACATGATAAACCCTAATTGAAGGCACTATTATCCTGATGTAATTGTAATTTACTTGCTTCATGTGATAAAGGCCAGGATTTATTTTCTGTATTCCAGTATAACTTGTGTGTGGCTTGGTCTATTAGTGTTATGCTCAGATCCTGTAATTTGCTAATTGGATTTGTTTCGCATCCCTTCTGCTGACAGTTTTGAAAATGTGCAGCTGTGTCACATTTCTGTACTAATCCTGTTGGCAACAGCACCAATTCTTAAAAGTTACAAAAATAACTCCAAGCAACTTTCAAATACAAAGTAGCCTTATGATATGCTGCTCCCTCCTACAACAATAGTTTGAAGAGGTTCCAGAAAAAAGAACGATACTAGGATTTTAAGTGTCTGTACCTCACACAGAAATGACATTAAATCCCTGCAGGAGTATTAGAAAGCTGCTGCTTTATTTTAATTTATCAACCAAGTCAAAGAAGGGCTGATAACAAAATGACCAGCTATACCTTCTCACACAAAGGGACAATTTGGCATCTTTATCACTTGAAAGTGTGCTGGCAGCCTGCCTTTCACTCTAGAGACCTTGATGTACTACACTGAGATAAATATATCTTTCAAAATACACAATCAAACAGCCGGGAAATTGTTCATAAGACACATGAAATAGCTTTGTCTTTCTACATTGTAGAAATCATCCTGAGAGTGCTGGAAACAACTATTTCCTTAAAAAGAAAGAATTGTTTGCTGCAGTTCTATGCTCACCCTAGAGCTCCATTTCAATAGCATGGTAAAGAAGGGCCCAAGTTTCCCTTACCTTTTCAGGCAGCATCTTCATGTCAGTAAGGATCTCTATATCTACCCATTAAATGGGAAATATTCTGTGATATGGAAAGAATGGAAATCCTATGAATTAGGCCTCCATTACCTTATGTAGTCCAGTGGAAGGCTATGAATATCTGTGTGGTGAATGGGATTGCCAGACCTCAGGGCATGGTTTTGAGCCTTAGGCCTTGATTCATCTCCAGCCCTCGGGATGTGTGAGTGAGTTTGTCTGAGAGAGAGAGAGATCAAGGTGACAGCACTGTCCTAAAAGTGTGTGTGTTCCTCTTTTGCTAGACTTTGATATTTTTTAAATTGAATGTTTTTACTATACCAGTGCTTCTTACACGTTTTACACTCATGATCCCTTTCTGCCGAGAATATTTTTTATGATCCGAGGTGTATTGATATATAACATAGGCATAAAATCAAACTTTAACTGGTAATTATAAATCAGCAGTTACAAAGCTTGCTAAACAGGCTGATTTTACTTTGTATGAAGTATTGCTGAAGGATTTTCTGAAGAGTCCACTGTACACACTGCAGGTTGTTGCTAACAGATTTCTGTAAATGTCTAAAACAGCCACTAGGTGGTGTTCAGAAAATGTGTACTATTGCCATTTTTTTTTTTGCAACCCGAACATTTAGCTAAGGGGGCCCCATTTATGCTTGGAACCCATAGTTTAAGAAACAGAACTCTATACACCCATACTCCATATTCTGTCCAACTTTGAGTTTATCATGCTTAATTACATTACCAGGGACTGCTACTTCTAATATCATAATGTATCACTGTTTATACTTTGCCATTCATATTAAAAACACATACATAAGGGGGTAACAAAAAAGGAACACATACATACATGTACCTGCATCTTAAGGCATTGCTTTCATCCTGAGATTCCTCCCCCTTGCCCTCCGCTGTAGAGAAAATGGGCCAAGCCCTGAAATCTGGGCATCCTAGTAAAAAGTCTATGCAGTTTCATATCCCTTCGACTCCCAGGAGTGTCACCCACAATTAAATGAAATGAGGATGGAGTAAGATATTATGGGCTAATGGCCCAGAAACTGGCACTGAAAATGGATAGTAGCAAGAATGCATACTGTCATGTCATCAGCCAGTAGAGTGGAGTAGCAAGAATAAACAGAGTGTAATGATGCCGTGCTATATCTTATGTATTGAGTGATGTAAAAAACCAAGGAAAACAGGAAGTGGCTGCCCATTTTCCCCATTAGAGATTAATTACTGTTCCTTTCATTCATTGAAAATATTCACCAAAAAACATGCATAGCTTCAGCTTTTCTTACATTGTAATTGCTTTTTATGTGCAATAATTAGTTATGCAGTAGATCTACTCTAAACATTTTAGATGATTTTTAGAAATACTATATGCCATGCAAAGCCTCCATTCTCTGAAAAGAGAAAGAATGAAAGAAAGGAGGGATGGAAGGAGATACAGGGATGGGGAGAAGGGGAGAGGAAAGAAAAGAAAGAAGACACTGTGGGGGGGGGGGGGGAGTGAAGGAGGAAGGAAGGAATTCCACTGCAGAATTATATACTATAGGAATTGCACACTTAACAACTATGTCAGACTCACTATGCATTCAACAGTGAGGAAAATAAGGTACATGACATAGGAATGCCTAATAACATCTCAAGGAAGTCACATTCACAGTCGTAGTCAGCAGATTAACATTTTAACAAGTCACTGTTCCCAACGGGATTACATCCCTCAGATGGCTGAGAAAACACTTCAAGCTGTGATAAGCAATAAGAAAACTAGGAATGGAAATCTTACTGTGTTAGATCCTTTAATACCAAAGGGTCCATTGCACTTTATTTGACAGTAATGCTCATCATGCAAGATTTCATTTATGAGAGAGAAAGAAAGAGTGAAAGCAAGAGAGTGCAAAGACTTCCAGACTACTTGAACAGTTTTTAAAAATATCTGCTGCTGTTCTGTCTAAAATATGGCAATGCTAACAGTTGTCATTGTTGGTAAAGAGGTTATTTCATTATATACCTCAGATGTAGATATTGGATTCCATAGAATCTGGTTCAGTTGATGATGTATGCCCACACAGTCAATGTTCCATATTCATTGGGGTTTAGGGGCACAACATTCCTATGAAAATGAAAAACCATTAATAAAGAATTTTTTTATTTTCCCCTAAGTTTTCGAACATGAATCTATGGCTGATTTTCACTGGACACTGACCATAGAATCAGGTTGGAAGACCTAGAGACTTTTAGAAAGGTGTTCTCTCTAAAAATCTCTGGGTCCTTCAGCATGACTGGAGGAGGTTGGCCATAAAGTCTTACTGGAGGACATGAGATTCAAATTTGCGAATAATCAAATTCACCAGTCATAACTGCAAATGTGGAGGGTTAACTGTAATTTACCTTTGGGAAAAGTTGGAATGTGACCAACCAGCATCCCATTTGGAATCGGGCCAGCAATCAATTGGGAGGGAAATGGGACTGGAAAGGAAAAGTTGTATCACAATCTTAGGACCTGTCTCTCTTCTTCTAAGAAACATTTTCTAAAAAGGAAACATGATAGAAGAATGAGAGAGTCACTAAAATAATGCGAGTATGGTAGTGTTGTGAAAAAATTGGTGTTGCTGCTGTTGTTTGGTGAACAACTTTGCTTAAGTTGCAATGTTCAAGTCCTTCAAATCCAGCAATGTATTTTGCACATTATGCAAATTATTACAGTTATGCATGCTAAGTAATGCACATTCCATCTTCTTTCACTCATTATTGACAAACATCTGTATTCTAAAAAAAGGCAGGAAAGCCAACTTTCAGGGTTGCTATATTTGTGGAATTCAACTGTACTTCAAGGCTAGATGGCAGTGATGTAAGCAGTTATGTATGATTATTCCAGCCAAAACATCTGCAATGTAGAAAATGGCCCAGAAAATGAATTTTCTGGATAGCCACTTCCATCCAGTTCATGAGCTGCACATGACGAGATGTGCATGTTGCAAGAAATAACAAAAGGTCTACAGGAATGACTTCTCTGTGCCTGTTCCAAACAGGGTTAACTGGAAAGTTAGCATGGTGGATCATTTTGTATAGTATAAGTTCCACCCCCCTGTCTTGTGAAGCTGATGATTTTGGTGGGCAAATCTCCCAGAAAACATTAGTGTTTGGGAGAATTTTCTGGAATAGATCTGCGAAGGGTCCAGTGGATTTTTTTTTGGTTTGTTGTCTCATATCCATCTATTATTTGTTTATTTACTTCCACCACTGTACGTGATACTCTTTAGAAGTAGAAGAATGACAAAAGTTCCCTGACCTCAGATTTACAATCTGATTGATAGTCTTAACCATTTAACTATTGAATGGTGAGTCAAGTGGGGACTAACTAATAGGATTCAGTGGCCCACTATTACTTTATGCTGTTCCCTAAGGTAAAGGTAAAGGTTTCCCCTGACATTAAGTCCAGTCGTATCTGACTCTAGGGATTGGTGCTCATCTCCATTTCTAAGCCGAAGAGCCGGCGTTGTCTGTAGATACCTCCAAGGTCATGTGGCCGGCATGACTGCATGGAGCGCTGTTACCTTCCCGCCAGAGCGGTACCTATTGATCTACTCACATTGGCATGTTTTCAAACTGCTAAGTTGGCAGAAGCTGGAGCTAACAGCTGGTGCTCACTCCGCTCCATGGATTCGAACCTGGGACCTTTTGGTCCGCAAATTCAGCAGCTCAGCGCTTTAACACACTGTGCCACCAGGGGCTTCCAGTGCTGTTCCCTACACTTTCATTATTGTGCAACTAACAATCTCTCCTACTTGTAGCTCTTCATCAGTGTTTTTATTCTTGGCAATGCCTTTCTAACATTGTCCTTTTTTCACCTTTTTTGCACCTTCAAAGCTCTTTATCTTTTTAAAAAAATGCTCCCATATACTGTTGACTGTTAACAGAGAATTTATGTATGCACCACACTTGGTGCATCCCAGTTTTGAGTATGTTCACTGATAAATAAATCCAAACAGATTTAGTTCAGCTATCTTCAAAACAGGAATATTGTGATGTCTCATGGGCCTTGTAGTCCCGTTCCTAGTGCTATTGTGGCAGACGAGGAGGAAAACATGGGATTTCCACCGGTTCAGCTTGAATCGGAGCCTCTCCACCTGGAGGATGTTTGTCCTCAGGAAGTTAACCAAACAAGCCTTGGGCAGAATTCTCCCCCGTTTTCCCGAAAGGACAATTATAATAGAGATAGAGGAATCAGGGAGGCTAATCGCCGGAGTCTCAGAATCGCAGCCAGACAACTAGCTGATTAGGTCTGCTTCCCTTGGGAAATTCTAAGGAGTCATGCATCTGGACAGAGTTGGATTTCGCTTCTTGTTCTCCAGAGAAAGTGTTCTGTTGGCGGGAAAACAAGACCCTATATAGGAGTTTTGCCGCAAGGGGAACCTTGCGGAGTCAATTGTTCAGCTTGAGGAGAGAGATCGTGTGTGGACTTCGTACCCCAGTTCCCTGTTTCCCGGATCAAGTTTCCAGCCTTGCCTTGTTTCACGGATCAAGTTTCCAGCCTTGCCTTGTTTCACGGACTTCTCTGGACTCAGTTCATGTTTCATGTTTGCCTCGTTTCAAGTTTTGATCTAGCCAAGAATCAAGTCTATTTTCCAGCCTTGTTGTCAGCTACTTTGGACTTTAAGGACCCTGTCATTTCCCCACACTTTGCTTGGCAAAGTGTGTGTTTCGGTCAAGTGGATTAAAACTTTGAACTCTAATATCTTATATTGGACAATACATTTCTGGACTATATTTGACCTCATCTGGAAGGTCTGCTTCTGAACTATATTCTTCACTTGTTTTTATTGACTTTATATATTTCTATAATAAAGATATTAGATAGATTCTGGCCTCTGTGTAAGGTTATTGGTGCTCTGCAGCCTGGGTCCTGACAAATACTAAGGATTACATACTTATTTTTAGAATAATACCTCACTTATGAAAACTAGAGTATTCATACTCAATTTTTAGGAGTTCCACTTTCATCAAATCTCATGCTAAACCTGGACTGTGGCCATTTTACACTAGAAGAAAGACTTTATTTCATTCTTCTAAACTAAAGGAACTGGTTCCACCATTTTAATTGCTTAAACTTTACTACAAGACTCTGCTTTTATATCTGGAACTGTTACATGCTTTCCCACCCATCTGACATGAGAAGCTGAAATAAAGGCAATTCATTATATTGTTCCTCTCAAGTGCATGCCAAAAACTTTGTAATTTGATATTTGATCAAATGTCCTACATTTATTTGAATGTGGACTGTATTATAGTGATAAAGATATTTGTTTAAAGTCTAATACCCTTGCCATTGGAGCGTTCTGATGCATGTTCTTCATTAGATGAATTTAGAAAACTCTTGTCAACTGCAGAGCAGAGATACCTTCATCAAAACAGAGGAGGAAAGTGGAACAGATTTTAAAAGAATATTATTTCATATTTATGGAGAGAAAACTGACCTTTATTCTTAATGCTTAAATATAGGACTTTATAGTAAAGACTTTGTAATAAAACCTCAAAGGCTTCTGGGGAAAAAAAGAACTATATGAAAATATGTTTCATTCATTTGGAAAATGAAAGAGAGCAGATTGACGTTTGAAAAGCTAATATTTCTTACATTTCCAGAAAAAAGATCTTGATCCTTTTGCATAAGAATTATAGGCTACTACTGGGAAGATGGAATATTTTAAAGGGAAAGAGAGAGAAATCCTTCATCTTTGAATTGAAAGCAAGCAAAACAATATTTTTAAAAAGTAACATTTGACTTTCAAACCACTGAAATAACTAAAATATCTATTTTTCACTGTAGATTGGTGAAACTTTGCTTAAGCTTAATACATATCAAGCACTTTTTTAATGTATTTACAGAATCATATAAGCATAGAGTTGGAAGAGATCATGAGAGCCATCCAGTCCAACCCCATTGCCATATAGGAACACACAATCAAAGTACTCCCAATGGATAAAAAGTGAACCACACTCCAGGGCAGCATATTCCATTATCAAATGGCTCTTACTATGAGGAAATTCTTCCTATGGTTTAGGTGGAATATTTTCTTTGAATATTTCTATAGCTTAAATATAAACTAGACAGCTCACTCTCTCTCTTTCTCTCCATCCCTTCATATCTCATGGGTATATACCCACACAGTCCAATCCCTGTATCTGTGCGGGATTCATCCCTGGACTTCACAAACTCTACTGAACAAAGGGACTTCTGTTCCTAGGCTACCATAGTCATGGTAGAAGAACTACAAAATGTCTAGAGAGGCTACATTTTGTTGGAAGAAGATAAATGATATCATGGTGCCTATCCCATTAATGCAAGGGTCATTCAATGTGTGTTAGTTATATACCATATTGCTAATTCAAATAATTACAATAATGCTACAAAAACATACATATCACACATTTCTTTCTTTTTTACTTACAAGTAAGTACACAAAATCCAGAATAAAACTATCAAGCTGCACAAGTAGAGAAATGTTAAACCTCAATCTAATCTCTTTTAATAAGCTTACACTTCACCAGACATGTATGTTACATAGCACATGGAACTGATTCAGCATAACATGGCTCTGGGCCACATTAAAAGAAGTCACTGGATACATTTCTCCAACCCCTGAGAGTATCCATGGACTTTGGGCAGGTTTGATCAAATGCAACACAGCCTAGAGACAGAGGATGACACCAACCTTGCCCTTCTCAATTTTCTCTTTGTTTTGCCCACCAGGCATGAAAAT
Source organism: Anolis carolinensis (assembly GCF_035594765.1). Taxonomy (NCBI): domain Eukaryota; kingdom Metazoa; phylum Chordata; class Lepidosauria; order Squamata; family Anolidae; genus Anolis; species Anolis carolinensis. The sequence continues at coordinate 49,874,869 of NC_085842.1, read as the reverse complement.
GGTGGTAGACACTGCTCAGCAACTGGAAAGTTGCTATCCAGATCATCCAGGTGATCAGAAATGGGAAAGGTGAGAGTGATCTCTCCTCTTCCTCTCCCCTATCACCTGGATATCACCACTCCAGGCACCAAGCAGGATCTACTGCCATTTTTGTGCCCAGTGGGCACCTCAAAGTGAAGATGGAAAGGTGCAAGATAAGGGTCACAGTCAAGTGGCACCGAACTGGTTCCAGCACTGCTCACTCATGCAGCTGCCAGGGTGGTTTGGGGGCATGGAGTGTAGCTTCCATGCAGCTCCTAAGCCAGTTTAGGGGTGGACAATGCAACCTCCAGCCATGCTGATCCAGAGTACCCCACCCTGGATCAACCTGGCTTTATCTGCCCTGTCATGCTGCACGAGCAGAGAAATGTTACAAATACATTTTTTTGATGTTCACAGTATTATTGATAGGGTTTCTTCATTAAGTGCACAAGGGACATGACTGCTAGCTTGAAAGGTGTGTATAAATGTGTTAGGGTCATAGCTTTTAAAAAGAAATTTAAATGGCATATCCCATACCACGGTGTTGGTACTTAAAACATCATGATTAATGACACCACCAGGAATTCTCCTTTGCAAAATTACCAGGGCTCCTCCCACCCAAGAGGTCACCCAAGGTGTAAGATTTTGGCATTGAAATCTCAAGACAAGGGAGAGTTCTGATCTGGCAATTCTGACTGCTGAAAATCCATACACTCCACACCCTCTCCACCCCACCCCATCTTTTTGCCTGATTCCAGAATGTAATTCAATTATTCTGTTGGTTTTCTTTCTTATTAGTTACCTTGAGTATTCTGTAAACACTAGGGAAGTGGCAGACACATATTTGAATAAATAAAAATGAATAATGTTCCACCAGAACCTGAAGTGTGCTATAAAGTCCACTTAGAACTGGGTTGTTGTGAGTTTTCCAGGCTGTATGGCCATGTTCCAGAGGCATTCTCTCCTGCTTCTGGAATGCTTCTGGAACATGGCCATACAGCCCAGAAAACTCACAACAACCCAGTGATTCCGGCCATGAAAGCCTTTGAAAACTCCATTTAGAATGTCTGTTTAATCAGCTTTCTTATTTTATTTGAGAAGATGAGGCAGTTCAGTGTATCTCTCTTTCCCCCCCCCACTTTTGCAAATAAATCTGATTTGCATGAAAGAAATCAGTAAATATGGTTGAATAGTAAAATTCAAGGAACTTATACAACCAAGCCCTCTTGTCCAATTTGTTTTAGTGAAAATTACATGATCACCAACTGTAACATATAGCTTTCTCCCCCAAAGATGTAACTCATTCATCATATTTGTAAAATACTAATATATGATGACATAATTATCAGAGGAGTGTGCATTAGCTATTATTAAACTGAACTGGCCCTTTATAAATCTAGCTTTGATCACATATCCCCAAGGAGAGGATCAGTTTTGTAATTTACCATTATCTAGTTTTCATGCTGACAGATATTTAGCAGAATGTGTATCATACAATATAATTCATTCTGAGTTCATATATCTTTAGGCATTTGAAAGCTTGTGCTGATTCATTGCATCCTCTTGTCTCATTGATTTGTCCTTACAGTGCCCCAATGAAAAACAGACAAGTTTCAGGAGTGCAGGGGGAATAAGTAGTGTTGTAAATATTTTTTAAAGAAATAGAAATAAAGGCACACCATGTAAAATTCATATAATGCCTTCATTGCCTTCACTGCATAAAGAAAACAGTGCTGATATTTCGAGCCACATAGGACTTTATCACACAATGTTGCTGTTCTATATCAATCATGCAAGCAGAGGTAGCGGATACATATCAGTTTGAGAGGCTTCATTATTGCACCTCTCCCCATTCACATGATAGCACTGATTTCCCGGTCCATGATGTCATGGTTTTACTTCTGCATACCCTCATAACTTCGAATTACCATACTTCTGCTGCTGCTCTGTAATTTTAAAAAAATATTTTAAAATAATTTCATAGGTTGAGCAATGTACCCTCTGTACATAAGGAACAATAGAATATCATTTCATTTCTAAGCAATTTTAATGGAGGGGTGGAAAGAAGATGTATTCCGTCATTTTCCAAGATGTATGCTCAGAAATGTTTTAATCTACCTTGAACTTCATTAGCTCATCCTACATAGTGTTGAGTGAGCACCAAGTGCTCTACCTGATATTAAAGCCAACTTTTAGAAATTTTCAAATGGCTCTATGAGTATTTCCTTTTCATAGCTTAAGGGAGTGTTTCTATTTTGAGCTGTGCTTCAAAAGGATATTCACCGGCTTTCTGTCATGATTTTTTTTATAATTCCCTTCTCCTTCTATATATACAGTAGAGTCTCACTTATCCAAGCCTCGCTTATCCAAGCTTCTGGATTATCCAAGCCATTTTTGTAGTCAATGTTTTCAATATATCGTGATATTTTGGTGCTAAATTCATAAATACAGTAATTACAACATAACATTACTGCGTATTGAACTACTTTTTCTGTCAAATTTGTTGTAAAACATGATGTTTTGGTGCTTAATTTGTAAAATCATAAGCTAATTTGATGTTTAATAGGCTTTTCCTTAATCCCTCCTTATTATCCAAGTTATTCACTTATCCAAGCTTCTGCTGGCCTGTTTAGCTTGGATAAGTGAGACTCTACTGTATCTGCTTGGAGAGCGCTTAGATGGTACCAAAAGCAGAGGGTAGAGTACATGTGAGCAGAATCATGGGGAAAGGTCTGCTGAGTGTGGTCTGTCCCTTTTTCAGTTCTACTAACAGACAAGAGTATCTTTATAGATAAGTCCTGTTTCTGTAAAAGCAAGAGGAATATTTTCACTGTAGGTAGTGTTCGTGCAGAATCATCCCTATGAAAGTATTTCTGCAGTGCCCACAAAGCAGCAGGCATCACCGTAAGGAAGTAGGGACAGTTACCAATTTCTCTATCTTAGATAACACATCTATGGCCATTATACCTGATAACTCTGAAAAAGACATTGACCTACCAGAAGTGTCCTTACATCAGGTGATGACCTCTGTGGGACTCCATTTCTGACGGATATGGAAATGGAGCTCAGACTGCACGTGATGAAGTCCTTAGACTGGATAGTCCTTGCAGTTTCTTCAATCTCTATGATTCTATCACTTCTTTTTCAAACTGAAAGGTAGAACAGAAATTGTTTAATAGGGAGTTGTGAAAGTAAAGAATTAAAGTTGTTCAGTTTGGGGAGGGGATCACTTATCCTGCTTTGACCTTCCTCACACAGGAAACTTTACTGTCTTGAATGTTGATCTCTGACCCACTGAGCTCTTCCTTGGCTTGTTATATAGAGCAGGATTTTGAGCCACACAACAATGGTGATTAGAATGGGACAATCAATAACATAGGTTTGAAACTTTTGCTGTTGTTTTTATCCTTGTTTGTTTTGTCGCAGTATGTTTTACATTTCTTACCAACTCTCCACACGGGCAGCTTGCTACAACTATTGTATACTATTTTTCAAAAAAGAACTCTTGTCCACTGTCAAGATTACTGATGAATTGAGTAAGAATATAAATATTCTACTGCCATGGTCTAAAGTATTGCAGGTTCAGGAACTCTTATTACTCAACTGCTAGTAAAGCGATATCTTTTCCTCTTGTGCAAATCATTCTTGTACAGATTTTCAGAGGAACTAAGCAGATGCTTGTGATTAACAACCTCTTCTTTTTTAATAATCAGAAAATGCCAGTATAGAAGATGCAATACTGGTGGTAAAATACTAACAGTGAATGATAGATAAAGTTCCTGAAAAACACTGGTTTTAGAGTATATTATCTACATAAATGATTATACCAGTTTGATACCACTTTAAGTGTTATGGCTGCATCCTATAGAATGTGAATGCAATTTAGAGAAGTGTTCACAATTTTATTTGCTCAGTAATTCCAGTTTAGGGATCTGGGCTAGGGCACCCTCTCAGTGAATTCTAACTTGCCACTGAACTATAAATTTCAGAACACCATACAGTAAAGTCATGGCAATTAGTAGCATCAAGCTACTATAATTGTGCAGTGAAAGATACAGCCAATGTCCAGCTGTTGGTGAGAAAAATACCATTTTCATTAGGAAACTAATCAAAACCCAAACTACCAATGTGATAGTGTCTTTAATCAAAACTATACTCTAACCACAATTGAAATGCCAACACTTCTGGGTCCTATGTGTCAAAGGGGATATGATCAAGGGACCACAGAGAGACGTTTACAACAGTTAGCAGCATTTCACTTAGAAGAAATGCACTGGGAAATGAAAATGATATTAAACTAGACAATGGCAATTGCAGGAGAAAAAAGGTAAAACTGAAAGGTTTACTTTTTTAAAAAGTGACTGTTTGTTCAATCTTTGAAATTTGTGATGCTTTGCTACCATCCCTCTAGTACAGGAGCACCTTCATAATCATACTTCATACATTGAAGCTACAGACAATGCAGTGCTTTTGCCCATTTTTGGTCAAAAGATATTTAGCAGCTTGTGCTCCTTCTATTTTTATTGGTTTTATGCTAATTTATGTAATGCTTTTGATATGAAATAAATAAAACCTTCATACCATAACCCGCCCCTACTTTTGAGGAACTGCACCAAAATAGATCAAAGAGAATGGGCACCAGTCAATCAGCACACAATGCTTGGCAAAGGCTGACAAGCAGAAAAACATTTTTAGACATTTCTTCATCCAGGATGCTTAAAAAGACTGCTAGTGCTTTGATTCTCAGGGAAGTTACACCTGTTCATTTGCTATTTACAGTGAAGGTAGAGAGCATGTGATGACTTAGATTTCCTGGCAATCCATCTTAGGGTATTGTACTTTCAGCTATGGTATTGTTACAACTGTTGCCTCTTTCCGGCCCCTGATCTTCATGCCATCATGACATCATGACAGGGAAGCAGGCTAAATTCTAACACCCCTCCTCTAAAGTCTTAGAAGTCTAAGTGGTGCATCATGCTTATCCCAACTACCACCTAAAGCAGTGCTTCTCAACCTGTGGGTCCCCAGGTGGTTTGACCTACAACTCCCAAAAATTCCAGCCAGTTTACCAGCTGTTAGGATTTCTGGAAGTTGCAGGCCAAAACATCTGGGGACCCACAGGTTGAGAACCACTGTCCTAAAGTATAAAGTATAAAGACTCATATAGGGCAATAGAGAATGAAAGAAAATTAGTCTATCTGATTCGGTCTGTAGAGTCACCAGGTGATAGATTTTGAACCCATGACCATATACAGTGGGATTTAGTTCCAGGATACTGTGGATACCCAAATGCTCAAATCCCATAATATACAATGGCATAGTAAAACAGTAAATCAAAGTTTGCTTTTTGGATTTAAATAATAATAATAATTTCAAGCCAAGAATGGTTCAACCCATGGATGCAGAATCCATGGATATATGGTGGCCTGACTGTATAACACCAGCAACATTAGCATTTTATAAAAAAGTGTAAATGACATATAGATTTAATTCATTTTTTAAAAGCTAAATAGAGTATCAAGCTAGGTTAATCTTCAAGACAAAAATAGGGATATACAAATATTCAGAAATAACAAATATAATTGACAGTAAACAACAACAGCCCCAAACCACGACCACAGCATTTCTGATCTGCTGCTAACACTGTAAGCAATAGGCATGTGCGATCCATGAAAAAAATGGTTCAATACTCGCTTCTAAAGTAGGAGGCGCTGGCGCTTCTTTTCTGAAACTACTTCCGAAATTTGGCCCAAAAAGTTTTGAAACTTAAAAAATATTCAAAATTAATTCGTTAATGGTGGATGTGCATGTGCAGTGGCCAAAAACAGTACGGGGGGAGACTTTACAGGACTCCCCCCCCTCCTTTTTTGAGCTATCCTCTTCAAACTTGGTACAGTGGTGGAACACATTTAACACTGCTAGCTCACCAAAATTCAGTTTCCTTTATCCTCTGATTTTTGGCAAATTTTCATAGCTTTTATAATAAACCATTTTTTAATAATTGCAGAAATCTGTTCCTGGTTTGAAAGTCTCATTTCCTGTTTCATTGGGTTGTCTTTACTTTGAAAGTCATTGTTCTACTGCAGAAACTTTGTTTTTGTGGCTGAAACCTTGTTAAATTGGTGGAGAGTGTCCCAGGAAACCATAATGTGCTATTATAGCACCATGTCCCTTGCACAAAGACAAAGTTCAGGCAGTGTCATAAAATTTTGCCATGTTTCTATGACAGAACCAAATGACATTTATTACCCAGGAACATTAATCATAGTACACCATCAAATCACCCCTGACAGATGGCCATCAGCCTCTGAATAAGAAAATCTGTTCCTGGTTTGAAACTGTTTCATTGAGTTTTCCGGGGCTGAGAGTGTGTGACATGCCCAAGATCACCCAGTGGGTTTCCATGGCTGAGTAGGGAATGAAGCCACATAATCGTCCAACTCTCAAACCACTACACTACACTACACCATGCTGTCGCAAAAAGGGGCAGCTGTTTCTTCCTATGAGGCTTAAAACCTCAGTCATTTGTTTTTATGAATGCTCCCATGAGAAAATGTATTAAGGATGTGGGTGAACTACAATTCCCAAAAGTCTTGGGTCAACCCTCCCAAAACTCCCCCAGGATTCATAGCTGGCCATATTGGGTCTGTGTGCCAAGCGTGGTCCAGATCAATTACTTTTCTTCTTATCCCAGATTTTATGGCAGTGGGGACTCATATAATCCAGTTTAAATCAGATAACCTGGGATCAGATCCTGGGAAATAGGGCAGTGTAGATTCGCCTGAGTCCCCTTCCACACTGCTGTTATATCCCAAGATCTGATCACAGATTATCTGCTCTGAACTGGATTACATGAGTCCACACTGCCAGATAATCTGGGATAAGAAAATAATGTGGGATCAGATCCTGGGAATTAAGGCAGTGTAGATTCGCCTGAGGCCCTGTCCCTATATCCCTGGATCTTATCCCAGATTATATGGCAGCGGGGACATATATTCTCCTCCTCCTCCTCCTCCTCCTTTCGGAGGAGAAGGTTTGCAAAGCTTAGCAGAACTTTTGTGCAAAAGAGGGAGAGAGAAAGGGAAGCCAAGGGAAACTTATCCTTTCCCCCCTCCTCCTCCTTCCTTCCTTCCTTTTCTTCTTATCCCAGATTATAGGGCAGTGGGGACTCATATAATCCAGTTTAAATCAGATAATCTGGAATCAGATCCTGGGATATAGGGCAGTATAGATCTTCATCTATCCCAGGATCTGATCCCATGTTATCTGCTTTGAAGTAGATTATATGTCCACACTGCCAGATAATCTGGGATAAGAAGATAATCTAGGAATCGATTTCTTCTGATGGGGCTTAACCTGCTTCTAACCAGGAGGGGAGGGAATGCACTCAGGAGTGGGGCTTACACATGTCACATACACACAAATATAGAGCAAATTTTAAAAGGAAAACTACTAAAACGTAGATTTAAAATGCAACCTTTTCCCTTCCCAGAATGATACTATTAATAATATATATATATATAAAAGCTTTCCCTGCCCATTTCCAATTTTCTTCTCTCCCTGAAGTGAAAAGTCAGTCACACACCAACCTGGGTGGAGAGTTCTAGTTTGGAGTTTTGCCAACACAAAACTGGAGTGAAGTGGTCTGGATCGTGGATTGGGATTGATCCTCCCTCCTTTTCCCCTTTCCTCACTTAAAGCTTCTGGCAAAAGCAGGAGGGAAGGCTGCTAGGGGGGAAAGCAAGCGGTTTGCAAGGGAGATCCGGCAGAGCGAGCAAACAAGACTCCCTCCTCTTGCAACCCGGTTCTCTTCCAACCCGGTTTAAGAGGCCCATAGAAAGCAACCACTCCAGGATGGGGAAAGGGGATTTCTCTCCTGAATAGCAACCGCAGCCAGAGACCAATGCACTTTGCAAACAAGACTCCCTCCTCTTGCAACCAGGTTCTCTTGCAACCCAGTTTAAGAAGCCCATAGAAAGCAACCACTCCAGGATGGGGAAAGGGGAAAGGGGATTTCTCTCCTGAATAGCAACCGCAGCCAGAGACCAATGCACTTTGCAAACAAGACTCCCTCTTCTTGCAACCCAGTTCTCTTGCAACCTGGTTTAAGAGGCCAGTGGAAAGCAACCACTCCAGGACTGGGAAAGGGGAAAGGGGATTTCTCTCCTGAATAGCAACCACAGCCAGCCATCAATGCACTTTGCAAATGAGACTCCCTCCCTTCTGTGATTGGCCACAGGGAGGCAAGGCAAGCCCAGGCTAGCTTGCACCTCCCTCAAACCAAGTTTGGATGTTTTAAAAATGCATGGCTTATTGGCTTAAGTACCGAAAAACATACGACACCATTAGAAAAATTGGCTATCCCAGTTCGATATCGTGGGATACACAGGGCAGGATAACCCGCTTTGAAACCCAGTTCAAAAGTGACAAAACAAACGAATTGGATCTGATATACTACTGATTCAACTTTTTTGCCCTACCCTAGTAAGCAAACAAATGAAAAGATAATTGCCTATATCATCTCAAATGATTGCATACAATAAATCCCCATAAGCACTGTGCATAGATAGTGCTCATGAGATTCTTGCCCAAGATTGTCCGTTAGAACTCTCAGTGAGGAAGTCCACTTCCACTCCTACCCTCTTTGGCATGACCTTTACATATCTTCCGTATACATATCCTTACACATTCTCCCCACTTATTTTTAATTGGTCTAAATCCATATTAGTCCAAATCACTTGGGATAGTGTCATTCTATTTCAGAGGCAAACTGAGCCAATATGATTTGACCCAGATCTCATACAAGTAAGTTTGAATCAGACCATTTCACTTCATTATTTGGCTTGCAGTTGAATCAGCTGCACAGCCCTAAAAATTACCTATTGGTTGGACAATGTTTACCCTTTACAAAAAAAAATACAACAAAAAGGAATGTGAAGAAGGACAGAGAAAGCCCAAGCTAGGATTCATTATTTTTCCTTTCTGGGACAACAGGGAAGAGACATGCAAGAAGGACAGTAAGAAAGTTTTTCTCATCATTAACAAGGTCCAAACCAGAGCTGTAGCACCCAGGGAGGCTACTGGAATCTCTCTGCTCACTGTCTTGATCTTACACCATGAAATGACTAACCATGTTTCCCTGGAGGCAACCAGCCAAAAGAATATGAATCTGAATGCTGATCGAAACAATGTAATTACATCCTCTGTGCATTAGTACTTCTTCCTTCATTGTGTAATGCACAAATATTTTCACCTTCACCTAAGCTCTGAATGAAAATGGTCTATTGGCTTATCATCAGCTCTGCATCACATTTGCAATAAAGCCTGCGGACAGTATGGAACTAAAGGGAGAGGAAGCTGAGGGCAGCTGGCCAAGCACAAGCAAATAGCACTTATTATTATGAATAATAATAACTACACAACTGTGCAGAAGGATCCCAAGGAATCAATGTCACATTTAGATGAAAAGGATCATGCTGGTGGAGAAAGGGATCAAATAACCAGAAAAATGTTTTGGTAAATAGCTAGGGTTTTCATTTATCAAGTCTGACTAGGCAATGGTTCAATAACCAGTCTCATATTCCAATTTTAAGATGAAAGATGGGACAAAATTACAGCAGGATGTCTAAGGACCTTATCACAGAGGCCGGGCGAAATGTCCTGTTTCACCTGGCATCGTGGCAAAAGGGGAGGGGCAAAAGGGGAGGGGCAGTGGGGCAAGTTTTCACTCTGCATGCACTCCCTCTTGGCAATGCTTTCCCCATCATCCATTGGAGTCAGCACAACGGGATAAGCCTGTGTTATGGGGTAGACCTCCGGCGACACTTTCACCCTGGTTGGGTGCGGGGCCTCTGCCAGAAGACACACAACATCATGTGATAGTCGGTATCCAGAAGATGGGTTGAAAGCATCCAAGGATGCTCAATTCCTCCTGACTGATGAGGTCCATAGCCAACGAGTTTTGATATATCAGTTCATCATGGTGGGAAGTCCCAATATGCTGCTCCACTGCCATCTTCAGCACTATCTTCAGCTTCTTAACCAGGCTAACAAGTAGCTTCACACAGAATGCATTATATCATTGTCTATACTTGGAGCTACCAATGCTCATGGATGTGTGTGTGCCAAGGACATATCCCCCTCTCACTGCCATCCTAAATTTGTCTTAATGTATTCACAGACACACATCCTGCTAGTCAGCAAGAGGTGTAGAATGATCTTTGAGACCACTTCTGCTGATAGTTCACCCTCCAAACACAGTCTCCCTGTACTGTTCTTGAGAAAAGAGATGCTGAACTAGGAGGCAATTCAGATAAATGCAATTTGGGGATCTCCCAGATTAGTCTAAAGAGACAACATTTCCAGCAATAGAGATTCTAGGGCTTTCTGGGTTTTTCTGGTTTAGTTGCTTTTCCAGTTTTTGTGGGTTGTTCGAAGCTACTTTTTGTATCTACGCTGTCTTAATGTTTGTTGAGGCGATTCTAGGGTTTGGAGGGCATTTTTTCCTCTTTGATTTAATTTTTTTAACCAATATAGAGTGATAGTTATAATACAGAACAAAAGTGCTGTTTTACAAATGCATTAAAGAACTAAAACACACACACACACACACACACACACACCATTCCCTGCACACATTTTCAAGAAATACATTCAGGAATATTAATATTTATAATTTGATGAAGCTCTAGAGAAAATCTTCCTTCCCCCCAATCAAAATTCCAGATTTCCTTAGTGATTTTGATATGGAAGTAAAAATGTAATTCTGCTAAAATTGTGTAGTATGAATGGGCGCAAGGACAGCTATGTAATTTCTGCCAGGTTTTTAATCCAACTGTGGGTTTTTTTTGTGTTCCCACACACATACTGTCATCTATCCAGGATATATGAAAGCTAGCCTACTTGCAGACTTCCGTTCAACCTTTGCATGCCCAGAATTAACTGCCTTTGCATATTTGAAAGCAATTGCAATTTCTATGGGACCTTAGTAAGAAAGAAAGATTATACATTCACACATCTTGAACCTAAGGTAGAGTGAAATCTTTGCAAGCATCAGATACTCTTAATGCAGCCCGCCCCTTACAATCTTATTTAAAGAACACTTTCACTTTCACATAATCAGAAAGGAGAACATTCTCTTCATCTCATCAGACATGTAATTTTCATGAGAAAAGAAATGAGATCTTCTAGCCAAGAGGCATAAAACTCAAATCCTTGTAAGCAATCGTGCCTTACTGTAAGCCTGAACAGTTTCTGACCCTTCTGCAAATTTATGCAACTTGTAAAAATTATATAGAGATATAGCAACTCTTTCTCTTCCCCCTTTCCCATTTAATAGGCTCTCCCTCATTCTTTAAGATTCATAAAAACAGATTTTAAAAGTTGGCACAATTTTAATTGTTTCTAAATCCCTGGCATTTTAGAGGGCAAAGGAATAATGAAAGTCATAGAGGTCAGAGCTATTGACCATGAAACTCAAAGAGCAGATACACAAAAATGTGTTTTAGGACTGCTCCGTACTTAGAGCAGAAATGTATGATGATTTTCTTTTAGGGAAAAACACTCGAGTTTTTGAATTAAAAAGACCCATGGGCTAAACCTAACACTATTATGGCATCATCAGGACCTCCATCCTGCTCCAGAGGATTTCCAGGTAGTGTTTGCATAAAAATGAGGATAGAGAAGAAGGAGCAAATAGCTACTTCAACTTATGGATTTTTAAAAATGTATTAGTATCTCACCCTTCTTCCAGGGAATTAAAAGTGACATATACCACACTCCTTTCTCATTTTATATTTGCAAAATAAAGGTTAAGTCCGTTTACAGAGACTGATCCAAAGTGTGCTTTGAGGACTTTGTGAACTTAACATTTTACCAGTTCTCATCAATCCACTCTACTTACCACATTATACTGACTCTCAAGATATATCTTCTAACACAATGTGTATAGTAGGCTTCATATTTAGCTGTGGTTCACAAAGATATATTCTCCAAGGTTCTTCACAACACCAAGAGGCCAAATGGTAATCAAGTGGTTACTTCCATTCAAGGTTTCACAGATCTATGTGGTTATCCTAAGCTGAAAATAAGATTCTGGACTGTAGATGGCTGTTGACCTCTTTCAATTGTGCCCTTTTGTGGTTCATATAATTTTGTTCCAACTGTTTCTTAAATACATGGAAAGAGATGAAAGATCTCAACAAGTATGAATATTTAAGCCCTTCAAACCTATGACAGCAAGAATTGTATAGAACCAGAGAAGTAAACGGCCCACACTATCCCCAGCACTGGATCTTAAGAACTGTTTCTCAACTATTTCATTAATATGTGTAGCTTTGTGTCAGTAGTATGGATGGCTCACTTATCTTTCTGTCTGATCATTAATATGTGTCCACCGCACCTTATCGGCGGGTATAGATGCTTTTGTGATTCAGCCTAATGTTAGATTTGGTTGACTAAAATCTAGACCATTAAAATGTGAAATAAATGGTCCAGGAGTTATTAGTCTGTTAAAGAGAAATGTTGAACTTTTTAGTTGCACAATTGGATAATGATCAGAACATATAATGATAAATTCACATTGACCTTTAACAGTTTTGTACTTCATGCATTACTTATATGGGAAGGCAACGTGAGAATGAAAATTCTGTGATACCACAGGATTTTCCTGATTATGTATATCCTATTTGCCCCTCTGTCTGTGCCTCAGCTCAGACATCTGGGGTGAGGGAGATTAAATACAAAGACATCACCCTCCTGTCCTGGAACCTTTTTGCTAGAATCATGTTGTGTGGTTTCTGGGCTGCATGACCATGTTCTAGCAGCATTTGCTCCTGACGTTTCACCTGCATCTGAGGCTGGCATCTTCAGAGGATATGATTCTATCTGGGAAAGCTTTTGACAATAAATAAAATCATTTAGTTGGAAGGGAGCCCATGAGATGCTTTAGTTGGAGTCCCTGCATTGAAGGTTTCAACTAAAACATCTCCGGGACATAACTGTCCAGCCTTTTTTTTTAAAAGATATCTTCCTTCCAATTGGTTCCATTGGCAAATAGCTCTTTCTGTCAAGAGGTTCTTTTTAATGTTCAGTAGAAATCTACCCTCCTATAACTTCTGACCATGAGATCTAGTCCTGCCCTCTGGAGCAGGAAAGAACAAGCTTGTCACCTCCTCTCTGTGACAGCCTTTGGGGCATTTAAACAGTGCAAACATGTCACTCCTCAGTCTTCTCTTCACCAAGTTGAACATGCCCATCTCATTTAACATTTCATCATATTTTTTCTATAATCTCTAAGCTTCTTCCAATGTGTCCATCTCGATATGCTAGCTAGCTGGGATAAGTGAATTTGCTGGCTTGCAATGATTCATACCATGAGTGATGTCAAAGTGGTTGTTGAGAATATGGCCAGCCTGTGGGAAACCAGAATGGGATTTTCCCCTGGGGCTCAGGTGTTTTATCCAGGAATAGCTGGAAAGGAGGTCTGGTAGAGATCTGTTACCATGACTGCTCTCATGTGAGGTTACTCCCCCTGTTTGCTCATCTAAAAAATAATGAAATTAGCACTCATTTATTTAAATCCATGGGCCACTTTTCAATACAATTTACACGTGTAATCTCATACAAAACCTTAACATGAGGTACCAAGAATTTGGATATAGTACTCCAAATTAGGCCTGATCAACATATAATATGTTAGGACTACTACTTACCTCAGCTTCTCCTGATTAAAGGCATAAAATGAATATATTCTAAAGAGCAATTGTTAAAACCACTTAAGCAGCAGTTAAAACCATTCCCAAAAACAGCAGTTTAAAAAGCTTTTGTTACATATGGTACATATTTCATAACACCTCTTGTTGGGAGACTACAAACATTGACTATTCAACCAAGGCAGAAGAAGAGAAAGCTGTAGGTGTCAACAAATGTAGATTAACTAAAAACAAAGTAATACAGGAAATGCATCATACTAGCAGCTCCCAAGCGCTCACATCTTAAGCTTGCTACCACTAACAATTCACTCCAGAAGGAAAGGAAATATTTCATGGTTCGCTTTAAGGTATGAGCAAAAATCTATGTTAGCCATCATCATAGGCGATCACTCGTGGCCGAGTATGATTGTTTTCCAAAGGTAGAATTCTGGCAGTGGGTCTGTAAGTGATTATGAAGACCAATTCTGGATCCACATGGTTTTTCACATAGCTTTCCATACCGAAGGTGATCATGACAAGTGTTTGCTTGATGTGCCTCCCTCTTGACACATTTCTTCCTTTCACCCTGCATTTGAGCCTCTTGATTTGTCTTTTTTGACTGCAAGGTGGCAACCCCTCTGGATGTGGCAGTTTAGTCAAAGGTAAAAGACGCAGACTAGGGCACTTTTTCTAGCCCCCTCCCCATATTGGATGAGCAGAGTGGATCCAAAACAGAGCTGTTATGATGTGATTATAGCTGTAGAACTACTCAACTGCCTTAGACCTTGAGTTAGAATGGCTGAATCCATATCCACCAACTATGGGTTGGCAAGAGGCTTCCAAATTTCATAGTCCTGCTCCCATCACCACTTGCCAATCACCATGAAACTTTTGTTGGTTTCAGTTTGATTGGAAGATGCCTGTGCATGAATTTATTTTTTATGTGGGGATCGGTGCACAGCAACCAACACACAATCTTCACAGAAAAAAGGTTTTAATCAAATGACATGGATACCATGATGATCTACAATATCTGTTGCAAGCTTTGTCAGCCTTCACAGCCATTGTATCATGTTATCATCTGATTGTTCTGCCGTTAAGGACTTTCTCAGATCTCTCTTTGTCTCATTCTTCACCTGTGACCTAGTCACTACGGGTGACCCTGCTGAAAGTACATGACTCCTGGTAGTTTCATTCATAGTTCATTGAAATACACAAGCCCACTTACCACAACAAGTTGAAGATATTAGTTTGTTAGCATGGCAGTATCAGAAGTAGTAACCGCAGAAATGCAGTTAGCACTATTGCTCAACACGTTGTTAGAGGCATAAAATGAACAGAAAGCTAACTGGATGCTTGCTTGTAAGCTTTCAGCAACTGAACATACTCTTAACTGGAATAGATCAAAATCAAAGCCACTTAATGCTGAAAGACATGACATATAACACTTGCCAGTTGCAAACAGGAGAGGAGCTGAGAGATATCAAGATGTGCTTGTGCTGTATGACTCAAAAAGATTGTAAACACTTGTTTATCAAAAATATTTAAGAGAAAGGCTATGCACCATTTTGCTTTTGCTGTGAAGTTTTCTTGGAGTGTTCTTGAGTCTACCACACTGTTCACATAAATGAGCTCTATGTCAAATGCATTTTTTCTTGACAAAGCAGCTTGCTGAGAGCCACTTGATGTGCATTTATATTTTCCCCAAACACCATTTCTTCTGCACACTCAATCCTGTACTTTTTTATGCTTGGCCAGGCATTCAAGAGGGAAGGAAAAATGGCTTGTTTCTTCACTGCTCTGTTCTGCTTTCAAGCATACATGGTTTTAAGTTATTTCTTTGTTTGGAATATCACAGCCCATATTTCTATTTAACAGAGAGGTTATGGACAAGAACACACTGTCATTTTCTGTATGTCTTTCTATGTAGAGTATAATTGCTCCCTTGTATTGGCAAATATTTGCTTTGCCTAAAATAAATGTATGAGAGGTTTTTAATTATTTTTTATATTTGTGACCCATCTTTCACCCTTGTACACCTGAAATAATTGAGTGCAATGTACAACTCACAACAAAAAATGAAATTGCTTCTTCAAGGCTGCATCTATGCTGCCACAATGTATGGAGTACCACTTGCATTAGCTTGGGTGTGGTGGGGGTGGGGTCCAAATAATGTATCTAGGCTAATGTATTTTAACCAGGGTAAGCCTTTTAATCTAGCTTGACCTTCCAGGATGATTTGAACCTCTTCTGGTATACTGACAGTAAGACTGCCAACTCAGATCACTATGCATGATCACAGATGGCATTCCCATAGCCACCCTGTGCTCCCTGTGCTCAGGCATTCTGGGGAGGATGTGGTGGAGTTTTGGAGAAAGGGAGAGGGCTTATCCCTCCAAAGCTCCTTCGGGTACAACCATGCCAAACTGGCATCAGCATGGCTGTGCTGTGTGGTTGGTCCTCCGCCACTGAGGCAGCCACATGTAGACAAAATGTGTTTCAGAATCATCATTGTTATGCCACTACGAGTTGTATTTTGTGGCTGTAGAAAGGCCCCTAGAGGAGTAGAACAGAGCCCAAATTTACAAAAATTAGCTGCAAAGGGCTGAAAACAAAAACTTGGAGTTAAGTCTGAGTTCATTTTGAGCGGCTCAGCAGCTGATTTTGGGTGGGCTGTCCTAAGGGATATGTTGGATTCTTCACCATTGGAAGTTGCTCAGCTCAAAGACTTACTGTACATACTCATGTATAAGTTTATACATTTTGATCAAACATTGACCCCCACCCAAACCTGTGTCAACAACGTATTCATGGATCAATGTAAATACTGAACTCTTATTAAAAAAGAAACGGTTCCTTTCTGTGAGTTGAATGAAAGGTGAGAACTCAAAAGAATCCCTGACCCCCTTTTACCGTCTCCACTGCAGTGGTGCTTCTGGTCTTTTTGAATGCTTGGCTGGAAAAATAGTAGACGTGGCTGGGGTGATTGGTTCCCTGAAGCACCGCTAGCACTTTCCCCTCTCTATGGAATAACATTTCAGTTACCTATTAGTCATACTAAAAGCTATTATTTTGGCCCCAAAACTTGTCTGCAACGAATACATGTAGTAATCTTGTACCCATTCTATTTTCTTTCTGCTTTCATTATAAATTTTGGGTGCCCCCCATCCCCCCATTCTGTTTTCAGGAAGATTCTGCCTTAAGTGGAAATGGAACTCTGGATCCTAAATTGCGAGTCCGAACAGCTCTCCTCCTAATCTCCCAGAATCTTCCCAAAAACAGAACAGGGAGCGGGGGGACACCCGAAAACAGAATAGATTTCTTCCATTTCTCACATCTCTACTAGGAAGTATCAAAGAATGCAGGAGTCTGGGCTACAAATTCCTTATCTACGAATGTCTTGAAAGTAAATTGTTTTTACCTAGATGCTTATCTGACCATTGCCCGATTGAACTTATAATAAACCAAGACAGGAAAAAATTCAAATTGAGACTTAACAAAAATACCTTAAAATAAGAAGAAGGCATTGCAAAAAACAGGGAAATCTTAAGTGAATATTTCCACTTAAATTCGACTGAAGATGTTTCAATTCAAACAGTATGGATGTGGGTAAAGCTGTTGTGTGAGGCCATCTAATACAGCAGAATGCTCAAAAGAATAAGGAGAGAAAAATTAGAAAATGCTAACCAACAAATAGAAAAAGCAGAAAGAGAACTAAAGGAGACCCCCAGGGATCAAAAGCTCAAACAAAAATTAAAATTTTGGATAACCCAGAAAGAATATCTAGAGATGGAACAACTGGCTAAACAACTCAAATACATAAAACAAAATTACTTTCAGAATGCGAATAGACCAGGTTGCTGGCTTTCTAGAAAAAAACGAAAAAAGAAACAAGCGCAAATTATAACAGAGATAGAGACTGAGGGGAAACAATATACGAAGGACCATGACATATTGAAACAATTTTATAAGAAACTGTATACTAAGGACTCAACAAAAGAGAGGACATAATGTCCTTCCTAAACAAACAGAACCTTCAAAAAACTTGATTCTTTTTATGCTAGACTTCATTGTTGTTTCTAATTTTTTTTTGTTTATTTCAGTAATCTCCATTTTTGAGAAGATATGGGTAAATTTTGTAATTTGCTCTTCAGGATCCTCATAAAACAATATACCCCTTGCAGAATCTGTGTATAATGATATGAATGACTGAATAAGACAGATGGAGCATAAGGCAACAATGAGTCAATAGCAGGCAGCATGACATCTGAAAGCACAATGGCTAATCCCAGTTGGCTCCCTCTATTAACAGCCATCGAGACAGGCTGCTATAGATTAACTTCGAATAATTAATTTCATTGGTTTCTAGGGGAATATTCTACAGCAGCATATGATTTTGCAATAGAAAGCCAAAATCTGATTCTAAAAGCCATTGGTTGGCTTCTGCCTCAGTTTCCACATTCATCTCTTAAGATGTCCCAGCAGTAAAGCCCAGCAACAATGCTGTTTTATCAAACCACTTTATGAACCTGGGTAGAAGATGCAATTTGAACACTGAGAGATACAGTGGGAAAGTTAAACAGAGAGTCTCAAGTGTAAATATATGCTCAGAGCATTTGGGTAAATTTCAAGAAAGAGATTAATGTTAAAAACCATTCAAGCAGAATCCATAGATCTGCAAAAAAAAAAAAATTAAAAAATTAGGATGTCCCTTATTATAGCTTCATGGGAATTTACTTCTCTCTTTACCACCTGCCTAACCTGGGGGTAGTCGTTTAAGATCGCTTGAAGCACCCCGTATGTTCTCACTGACTTTACCAGACAACCTACTGCCAGGAAACACAATAATACCCAGTAGACTACATCCACTTTGGGACACAGTTATACCAAGATTGTGATACTCATTACTACACCAGCTGTGAAACTTTTTTTTTTTTTTTTTGCATCTGCAGGTCTGCTGGAAGTTTTTATATTGCTATTTTAGCGTGTTAATTGTTAGGAGTCTATTATATTATCATCGGCATCCAACTACTTCTTATTTTAAGTGAGAGATGGGGGGAATTAACTAACCTCCTCTGGTGTCCTAGTGCCAAAAAAACCCTCTAGTGCATTAATTTGAGTTCAAGTGCATATTAAGAGATACTCAAGAACAATTACACAAGGATGCTGACAACTCCACTTCTGCCAATACCTCAGCATCATTTCTCCCAGTAAAGGCAGCTCTGCAGAGGGAACCAAGTGCTCTAAGAGGCATTCTTGACTCTCTTCTGTTTTGGTTTTGGTCACATGAAAATAAATGGCAAAAATTAGGAAGATCAAGTATTTGGAAAAAAGGATCCCTTGACCCATGACCATATTGCTGATAGAAATGGAAGTTAAAGTAGGTGTTGCTGTTCTATTGCATACCTAGAGCTTAACAACATAGGAGCATATGCTTCCATTAAGTAGGATGAGCAGGATGCCCACAAACAAAGTCTTAACAAATGAGGAAAATATATATACACACATGTTTCTCAAGTCAGTGCTCTTACCCTGAGATTTCTCCCATCACTCTGAGGACAGGAGAAAACAGTTCATGACCTGAGAACTGGAGTTCTAGAGAAAACCAACCAAGGTAATAATGGAGACTGACTGCAAAAGAAGAAACCTGGCAAAGTACTGCAGAGGGAACAGAAGCCATAAGAGAAGAAAGTTCTTGAAGCAGAGGTGCCAACATTTAGTAGTGTTTTTTTCATATCACTGAAAATAACTCAGCAGCATTGTTACAGACTCTGATTAACTCTGACGATTATATGAGGCTGATAAAGTGTCATTTATGGCAAGAAAACTATCTTTTGATGGAGCTTAACACATAATGTTGTGGCTCTACCATAGTCATATTGCTTTGTTTTCATCATGATTGGATAGTCTCCTTTCACTGGTAGAAAAAAAAACAATGAGTCCAGTATCACTGTTGTTTCATCATTCTTCCTTGTGCAATAATTTCTTTCTGCTGCAGTCCAGATTTTGCAAGAAGCCAAAATGACACAATTGTATAGTTGCTCCAAAATAGGGGGAAATAAAAATAGAAAAAAAACACAATGTGCATGCATTGGGTAGGATAAATATGGCAGGAAATTAGGCTCTGCATAAGAATCATAGAATCATATCAGAATTATAGAGTTGGAAGAGACCACATGGGCCATTCAATCTAACTCCTTGCTATGCAGTGGTTTGGACTTCATTGATTGTGGGAATTTGCATCAGTAAAGTGCCAGCATAACACAATTGTGCTGAGGAGGGGGGGAAATCGTTACACTAATGTTTTTGCTTGCTTAAACAATAGAATCATAATGTGTCAACAGGCTGGTGTGATAAAGTCCTCTGAGGGGCTGAGAGGAGATGATACATGGCCTGGGACTATACAGGGCATGTTCCATTGGTGATACCAATGCTTCCTCTACTTTTAGTCATCTTTAGTGCTAAGTTGCTTCAACCAACTCACATTAAAATACTGTAAGTCTCCCCAATGTATTTCCCGTGAGAGGATGAGAGGCCAAAAGCTTGATTCAACACTCAATAGGAGAAAGATGGGAAGTGAATGGGGTGGGTGATAGTCTCAATTTTGCCCCTTTCAGTTTTCACCCATAGGCACTCTTTTGGCATCAGAAGAGAAGAATAAATGAAAGAACAGTCAAGTAGCAGGTTTCTACTTGGAAATGAAACTTCTGCCTTCACATCCTTTCAGCTTAGCCTTCAGAAACAAATAGAAAAGAATAGCCACGCTCTGTTTGTAGAACATCATTAAACATGATGAAGGAGGGGTTCTCACCAGGATACTTTCTCTCCACAGTATATCTACTGTATATACATGAATATAAGCCAAGTTTTTCAGCCCTTTTTAGGGCTGAAAAAGCCTCCCTCAGCTTATGCTTGAGTGAGGGTCCTGACCATTTCATATTCAGGTTGGTTTATACTCAAGTATGTAGGTACAGTAGAGTCTCACTTATTCAAGCCTCACTAATCCAAGCCTCTGGATTATCCAAGCCATTTTTGTAGTCAATGTTTTCAATATATCGTGATATTTTGGTGCTAAATTCGTAAATACAGTAATTACAACATAACATTACTGTGTATTGAACTACTTTTTCTGTCCAATTTGTTGTATAACATGATGTTTTGGTGCTTAATTTGTAAAATCATAACCTAATTTGATGTGTAATAGGCTTTTCCTTAATCCCTCCTTATTATCCAAGATATTCGCTTATCCAAGCTTCTGCCGGCCCGTTTAGCTTGGATAAGTGAGACTCTACTGTAATCAGAGTTGGACAGTCTTATCTTAAATTACAGTCTTATGTAAATATTCAAAACATTTAACCTACTCATGCCTCAATTAATGTAATTTTATTGGTATGTATTTTTATTTTTATTTTTGAAATTTACCAGTAGCTACTGCATTTTCCACCCTGGCTTATACTTGAGTCTATCACTTTTCCCAGTTTTTTTGTTGCAAAATTGGTTACTTATATTCGGGTCGGCTTATACTTGAATATATAAGGTAAATGCATGGCCCAGGAAGGTCCCATATGAACAACCATTTTTGGGATCCAAATTCCCCACCACTTTTGAAAGCAAAAAAAAATTAATAATCTCAAAGCATAGAAGCTGGCAGGGCCCTCCCTCCTTTGAAAATCTGAGCTCTGGCTGTTTAAAGAGGAGGTTTCTAATCACTGTGCTTTTACCACAGTTAAAATGGAATAATGAAGTTGGCTGAAGTCCATTTTCTATAACCAGCTCATTTTTCCAATGTACTTTGAAATTATTTCAGACTCAGTGGGAAAAAAGCATTAACAACTTTGTGAAGTACAGCAAGGTTAAACTCGGCTCCTTGAATAACTGGCATAAAATGAAAATGAGACTTCAATAAAAACTCAAGAGTGAGGAAAGGATAGATAAATACATAGTTGAGAAATGAAACATTAAAATTAAATGCCTATCATGGGTGGGTGAACCTCAATACAGGCAGAAGTGTTTCAGATGGGAAGTCTTTTATCTGATGGGGAATTGGTTGATGAGAATGTTAATGCAGTATCCCACAGTCCATTAGGGAAGCACATGTCTGACTATAGGAGGTTACTATCCTAATGTGACCCCTCAGAGAATGATAATCAAAATATGTACTCTCCAGTGTGCATAATTAATCATTGGATTTTTCCCTCCCTCACTTATGTCTTACGCTTAATGTCTGAAAGTTGTCTGTGGAGAAAGTGGAAAGCAGCATGCATGCAAATAGATTTGAAGTTGGGGTCATGCTTCCGAGGTGCACCCTGAGGATTTCTTTGGAGTTTTTCTTTCAATTTCCACCCACATGAAGTTACTCAATCTCCATTGTGTGTTTGCCTGTTTTAAAAGAGCAGTCCATGCATCTGACAAGGAGATAACCAGGAATCATCTAGTTTATCTAAATGAGCTCAAATTTACAGGGCAAAACTGCTGCATTGCAGGCTACTGAAGGAAGTTGCTGGTGTAATCTCCAAACCACTTGCCCTCATTTTGGAGAAAGCCTAGAGAGCAGGTGAGCTACCAGAGGATTCAAAAAAGGTAAACATTGTCCCTTTCTTTAAAGAGAGTCAAAAAATAAAATTCAGGAAGCTATAGACCAGTCAGCCTGACCTAAATATTAGCAAAAATATTAGCATGAATTATATAGGAATGTGAGAATATCTAGAAGGCTGTGATTAGTAGGAACCGGCATGTGTTTGTCAAGAACAAATCTTGCCAAACCAATATTTTATCTTTCTTTTTTGACTGTCAAGAACTAATAATGTCCAACATAGTTTTTTTTTTAGTTTAGTGGAAATGCTGCAAGTGTAATTTATCCAGATCTCAGCAAAGAATGTTAAAGCCCATGTGATATTTTGATCAGCAAACTGATCAAATATGGAATGGATGGGAACACTGTGAGGTGGATCCATAATTTTATTGGAAAATGATCATATTGTTAATTGATATGCTGCACGCTGGAGGGAAGTCTTGAGTGGAGTAATGCAGAGTTTGGGCCTAGGACAAAAACGATTCAATATTTTTATCAATGATTTATCGATGATTATCCATGATAAAATTGCCTTAGGGTTACCATAAGTCAGAAGAAACTTGAAAGCACACAACAACAATATAGTATTCAAGTTGGCATTCTTGCTGTTGCATTTTTCAATAGCTGCATATAGATGTAGAGTTGAGTGTCATCAGCATACCGATCCCAAATTCCTAATGACCTTATCAATTCAATCAAGACTATCAAATGCCTACTTCTGTTCTAACAAATTAGCATTGTGTTTTGGATATCAATTTAGTTATGGACTTATATAGCTCATGATCGCCTACATTACAAAAGAACATTTTGTATCTCTCCTTTTCATGCCTTCCTGAGGGACAATGCATCATAGCCAGATCTAAACATTCTCATACAATTCTTCCCTAATTTTTTAATTGAAACCCCATTTTAAAAAAGACAGTCTACAACTTATTTTCAACTCTATTAAAAACTATTACAAGTATATAACTGGTTCATCATCTCAGTGGCTGACCATCTGGATTTTTTAAACTGTCTTTTAAATATTATGCAACCTGCTCCTATAATTTTAAACAGGTTTCCTGAACAGTTTTCCTAATACTGAAGGATCTCATGAGATGTTCTTCTGTATAATGTAATATCTCTGCTATATTAAGAAGAAACAGAAAATTCATAAATGAGTAGCCTCTGACTTTTCTGTAAGGTACATAGCAAAGGCTAAACTATGTCCAAGCATTTCAGTAAATGTCTCATTAACTTTAACATGGCTTTCACCTTTACCTCTCAGATTGATGCATACAATAGATAACTGCTCACAAAGTTTTGGTAAGAACTGCAATATATGTAAAAGAATACAATCTGGATTTTGGCTTTCTTTCTTTTTATTCTGTAAAGAATTGGGGAGACAAATAAAGTTATGTATGTTTTTTACAGAGAAAGAAAGCAATTAGAAATATGTTATAAGAGACCTGAAGACAAAGAAACAATCACCAGGTATTTGATGAGTTATTGAAAGACCTATCCTATTACCTTTCACAGCAGGAAGCTAGAAGGAAAACAAAATTGGAAGAATAGGAAATATCACTCTCCTGTACTGCTCCGTGAAATTTTTGTATTTCACTATAATTTAAGAAATAGTGGTAAAATAATATATGCAAAATAGTTCTTTGTGCATTTCATTCAGTTTTCTAATAGGCCAGTATCTCTGTATGGGTGTGAAAGCTGGACTGGGAAGAAAGGTGAGAGGAAGGAAGTCAATAGATTTGAAAGGTAATGTTGGAGGAGACTTCTGTGGTTACCATGGACACATAAATTGGCCCTAGAGCAAATCAGACCTTAAACTCTTCTTTGAAATGATGATGAGCAAATCAAGGTTATCATATTTTGTACTTATATGAAACTACATGAATCATTGAAAAATATTATAATGCTCATGGGTGAAGAGGAAAACATGAATATAATTGGATTCATTCAATCTAGGAAACCACAACGAGTATGAAAGACCAGAGCAGGAGAGTTGATGACTAGGGCTCTTGGAGGTTTCTCTTTCCTGGATGCACCGTAAGTTGAAATTGACTTGATAGAAAATAACAACAAACCCAAGGTAAACGTTCACATTTCTCTTCGGAGTTTTCGTGATATGAGTGGATAAAGAATACAGCTACTCAGTTTGTTTAAACTTTTTGTGATTTCTTTTATTTTGTTTTTTTTTATACATCACATATCCTAGTAACAGTTTCCAGAACTATGCAGCATGACTATGACAACCTCATACATTTCCTTCTACATAATCATTTACAGCTTGGCCTTCAAAACTACATCTGACTCGTCTAATCTTTGAAAGTTTGATTTTTCTTAATTTACCCCAAAAATTGCAAGTTTAGCAATCTAATTCAAACATTACGCTAGGGGTGTGATAGCCACTGAGAAACCCAATGATGTAGATTTCTTTCTGAGGAGGTGCTAAGAAACTCCCTGAATTTGCTCCATTGAGGTTTGATATTTAAATTCCTTAAATTGCTGAACTTAGTAATTCATCGGCTTGAAACAAAAAGTTATCCAAATTGCTAGTTTTGCTAATCAGGGACTATTTTATCATCTTTTATGAAACTATTAATTAACCAAGCCTCATTATTATTTTCAAAAAAGGAAGTTGTTCTGAACCTTGTCTTTTATCTACTGCCCCTCCTTTAGTGAGTGGGTTTCCACAAATCTTGCAAGTTAGCTCTTGTTAACTTGATTTCCACTCCTTCATATAAGCCCAGATAATAATGTGAATATTTCTTTCTCTTGGAAGATAATATCCAGGCTAAGTGGTGGACTCTAGGGAAACATTTTCAATAATTGTATTATGACTAATAAAAATAATGTGCAACACTTTCCAGATCTTCCCATTCACTACTACTTCCATAGGCTCTTGTGCTTTCAACAAGAGTAATTTATTAACACATCTGCTGTAAGGGATAATTAAACTGAAGAACTGCAAATGATGGGGACTACCTAAAGGAGAAAAAAAAACATTCCAGGGAATCATTCACAGAATTAAAGCACCATGATTCCACTTTAACTGCCATGATCCCATCCTATGAAATACTGGGACTGGACATTTAGGGCTTCACATCCAGAGAGCTTGAGTGCCATCAGACTACAAACTCCAAGATTCCTTAAGCTGAGTCCATGGCAGTTAAGGTAGAATAATAGTGCTATCAATCTGCAGTGTGAATGGGCCTGAGAATATATTATTGCTTATTCTGAATTAAGCAAGATCTGCTCAGTAAAATTAGGTACTTTTGAAATTTAAAACAGATTCAAGACTGAACTGACATGACATTTATATAGATTCACTTGCTTGTCCATAACACAATGGCTTAAAATGAATATTTTGAGGAAATGTAAAAGCCTTATTATAACCTTTCCTAATTGCTTATAAGAAAGATTTCTTAAATCTAGTAATTGCATGTTTATGAACCTCATTATTTTTGCTATCGCATTTTCAGTTTTATCTCTGCAAACATGAGGCAAGGAACAAGCCTTTTTATTTTATGAGAACACTGGGATTTTAAGATAACTAGCTAGCGACTGAACGAGTGAGATGACGACGAGCTAGCTAGCAATACTCTTTTCCCCCTGGAAGCCAAATAAATGCTGCACATGGGCAATTTTTCATTTCCCCCATAGAGTTTTCTTTAAAACTATAAAACAACCACTTTATCCATGTTGGTTCATGACTTGACTCCTTTTAATATTTAATGCAATATATATTCATTAAATTATTTTTGTAAAAAGACCTTGGTAATAGAATATTTCAAAGCAACACTAGCAATTTTAATTCTACTATCCATGGCCAAGCATTATTTTTATTAGTCATGAGTGTCAGAGCGCGTTTTGGATAAGCACACACGCAGCAGAAGACTCACGTAGAAGCACTGGTACCAGTAACGAGGCTGGAGACTTCAACTATCTATAAACAGGTTTACTGGTGAACGGAAAACTCTCACAAGATGATATACATACAGACAGAGTGCAGAGAGCAGATAACCAGAGAGAGAATACAGGAAGCAGAAGGCTATATATATAAACACCTCTGCTGTATGATGCAACACTCAGTTAACTCTTTACACACTTGCACACTTGCATTGTGGACAGCAGACAGTGCATGATGCAATCCCCAGCTCACATTGCATCACTATAACTCAATTACATTTAAACAAAACTCTATATACAATCATTCCCACTTCAACAATTCCCCCTCTTTAAATGTAATTTAGTCACCATAGTTATATACATTGCCTAAAACTTCTTCTTACATACATGGGGAACTTTTTCACAAAATTACAATTCATTACACACAATCACCAACAACTATAGACTCATTCTTCAACAATTACAAATCTACCTCTACTAACAAAATCTTTTGCCACAGGTGTTTTATGAAACTTAGTTGGATCAGATAAAGTTGGTACTAAAGCATATCTCTTCTTCTCTTTCTTCTCAGCACTAACACTACTCAAATTTACCTCTCCTTTTGCTTCTTGTTTCACCTGTGTTACACCTTTGCTACTAGATCTTCTTGCTATTTCATGTTTCTTAGGTGTACCTTGACTTACTTTCTTTGGTGTTGTGTATTCTGATTTCACTGACTCAATTACTTTCTTAGATGTTTCTTCACTTTCTACATTGACTTTAGCCTGTTGAAAACCATGTAACTTTTCTGAATTCGAATGAATCTGTTTCCAATCACTAGGTCTCTCAAAATAAGCAAGCTTCGACAATTTCACTTTTGTAGGTGCCTCTAAGAATTTGTAAGACTTTTTACTATACCCAATGAATGTCATTTCTTTGTATTTTTGTTTCTTATTTGCTCTCTCACTGGCTGGGATGACTATATTCGCTTTTTGGCCAAATATTCTCAAAAACTTGTAATTTGGTACATGACCATACAATTTTCGAAAAGGAGTATCTTGTACATACTCATCCCATAGCCTGTTTGTCAAATAATTACACGTGTGTAACACTTCTGGCCAATAATTATTAGCTATATGGCTGTCTTTAAACATACACAATTTCATCACATTTAAAAGCTGTGCTCTTTTTTCAGCAACACCTTCTTCACCTTTCATTTGTTCAATTTCAATCCAATTAATATTCTTTGACCTTAACAATGCTTTAAATTCATTGCCACAGACTCCTGCACCTTTGTCAATTATTAAAGTGTCCAATTTCTTTTCATACACATTTTCTACCAAATTTAGCCAATCACTCAATTTTTTAGTTGCTTCTGATAAGTTAGCAAAGAAATATGCATAACCAAATCTGCTCATTCTTTCTACAACAAGCATCATATATTTAGATCCACCAGTACTTTTGTCAAAAGGTTCCTCAATATGTACATGTGCCTTCTCAAACATGCCATCCACACTTATTTTAGATCTCTTGTAAAATTTTACAGGCTCTTCCTTCACTTCATTACATATGGCACAATCTAAATCATAGTTACATGACTCCATTTTGTAATTAGGGCACAAATTGAGTGTCTTCTTTAATGTTTCCATACTAGCGTGACCCATCACTCGGTGGAATAAATGCAAACAACGATCATGTTGAATTTGACCTCCTACACACATAACTTCTACATTTTCACCATCAATGTTGTTCACTTTTTCAAACGTTTCATACATTCTGTTTCTTTTTACTCCTTTGCCAATCAATTTTCCTTCCATATCACGAATGTAGCAATAAATTCCTTTAAAGAACACTTTAAACTGTTGATCAGTCAATGTGGCTACACTTAACAAATTTGTCTTCATTTCTGGCACATACAAGACTTTCTCCCAATACAATTTCGAACATGGAATATAACAGGTTCCAAATTTAGAAAACAATTTGAATGACCCATCAGCCAAAGTTACATTTGCACCTTCCAAATCTTGTACATCTCTCAACAGAGAAATATCATTAGTAACATGATGAGTGGCCCCTGAATCCAAAACCCATTTGTTACTTCTTTCACTGTTTCCAACTTCATTTGCAGCCATCAAAACTCTTGGCTCAGGATTGTTGTTCAGCACACTTCTCCTGTGATCACCTCTGGTTTGGCGTCCTCTTCTTTGATGTCTTCCTCTGCTCTGGCAATTTCTTGCTAAATGGTCTGGCCTGTTACAAATAAAACATCTCCTTACAGCTCTCACACTCGCACAAGCAGCTGTCTGGCTCGGCATCTCTGGAGTTGACTCCCCCTCGCTCAGGCATCTTCTCCCACACGAGGCTTCTCTCTCAAACTCCAGACGCTCAGCTTCTTCCAAAATCCTGGAACACACTAAATCCAGACTCAGATCTCCTTCTGGCACATTTTGCAAGGAATGCAACAGATGATCCCAATCAGCAGTTAAGCTGGACATCATAATATAAGCCTGTTGCTCTCTAGCAATCTGAACACCTCTGTTTTGGCATTCAATAAACAAATCTTTCATCCTCCTCACATGTTGCCTCACATCTGCTCCTTCTTCCAATGTAGTTCTATAAAGGCGTTTAGTCCAAATAATTTTTCCAAGAATACTCTGTCTCTGATGCACTTGCTTCAACACATTCCATACCTCCTGTGCAGTTTGCAAATTCTACACATGAACCAACTGACTTGGCATTAAACTCAAAACCAATGTTGCCAGTCCTTTCTCATTTTTAACTGTGTCTTGTTCCGTTCCTAATATAGTATTTTGTAGTCCTTCCCTGACTAACAGATGCTTCATATAAATGCTCCACTCCTTATAATTTCCGTCATTCAACTTATCAAAAACAGCCAAAGGATTTGAACTTGCCATTCTGCCTTCCTGGAGGACCCTCGATTCCCCGAGATAAAGCCTTTAGCAGCTGACGACACACACGCTTAGCACAGCCCGGCAGTCCTCACCACCACAGGAATTTATGGCTTTTTATGGCTTTTCCTT
This sequence comes from Anolis carolinensis, assembly GCF_035594765.1. NCBI lineage: Eukaryota > Metazoa > Chordata > Lepidosauria > Squamata > Anolidae > Anolis > Anolis carolinensis. Next base: position 49,845,662 of record NC_085842.1, on the reverse strand, counting down.
TGCACCTTCGCCTCGTAAATCTCTCTGAAGCTCGGCACGCTCCGCTGCAAACCACTCCGCTTTTCTGCTGCTACGGACAAAGTTTGCTTCCTTCAATGACAAAACTCTCCCCCTCAAGCAGCTCAAGCATGGCTCACCAGAACGTCTTCCTTCACACAGCTCACAGCTCAGCTCACCACTCAGCTCACCTGGACTTCTGGCTCCACACAGACTTGACAGTATACTGGGTACACTGGAAACTGGTCTGGTTCTGGCACAGTCACAGGTTCTGGAGTAGACTCTGGTGCTGGTTCAGCTGGAGTAATTGGTCCTTCTGTATACTGGGTTCCGCTGGACTTCTGAACTCTGGGCAAACTGGTCAAACTGGGCTATACTGGGCTATACTGGGCAAACTGGGCAGACTGGGCCCATAACCACTGTCAGAGCGCATTTTGGATAAGCACACACGCAGCAGAAGACTCACGTAGAAGCACTGGTACCAGTAACGAGGCTGGAGACTTCAACTATCTATAAACAGGTTTACTGGTGAACGGAAAACTCTCACAAGATGATATACATACAGACAGAGTGCAGAGAGCAGATAACCAGAGAGAGAATACAGGAAGCAGAAGGCTATATATATAAACACCTCTGCTGTATGATGCAACACTCAGTTAACTCTTTACACACTTGCACACTTGCATAGTGGACAGCAGACAGTGCATGATGCAATCCCCAGCTCGCATTGCATCACTATAACTCAATTACATTTAAACAAAACTCTATATACAATCATTCCCACTTCAACAATGAGTGGCCGTGCTGTTGAACTCTCCCAATTTCTTAATCAAATACAATAAGTAAATTAGGAGTGGGAAGACAACGGATGATTTTCAGACAGCATAGAGAAGTATATGGAGATAACATAGGGCTGGTCTACACAAAACCAAAACCCCAGACTTAACCAAATGGACCACTGGATATCTTCAAGACACACAGGGGTTTCTGGCATGTATTTTGGGGGATTTTGTGTTTAAACTGGCTTTAACATGCTTTTAGCAAAGTTAAAGGACATACTGGAGTTTGCTGGAAATTCTGTATCGTTTGCTGGAGTTTGCTGGAAATTCTGTAAAGTGGGGCTTTAGGGTAGTCTGTATAGCAAGATTGGGTCTGATTTGGCCTGATCTGTTGTCTAAACTGGATACTGGAACCATAACCCTTTCGCTGCAGTCATCAGCTCTGGGAAAGAAGGCAGATCATGCCCCATGTTGCCATTACCAATTTTTCCAATTCAAGCTCCTGGCCATCTCAGGCATCTTTGCTGATGTGGGCACCCATGTGACCAGCAAGAAGGGGTGCCATCTTAACATCAGCAGAGGCACCCTTGAGTCTCACAGCTCATTGTGAAAGGATAATGATAATTTAGGAAATCATTTCCCTAAGTCCAAGGTGTGATGAGACAACATTCCAAGGAAATTCCTGAGAGGTTATTGCAGGGCAAAATGAAAAAAGCTAAGTGGACACACTGTATGTCCCCATGGAGCTGCACCTCATATTTCATAATTTTTGATGCTAATTTCTTGATAACAACCACTAGCTCAGATGGAGCTCCTTGGGCAGTGACATAAAAGAAGGGAGAAACAGGTTGCCTAGGGCTGCTCTATGACAGAATTATACCAGGCTAATATGCCCCTAATTGTAACCTACTAAAACATTAGACTAAATAGTGATATTCCCAAAGCAATTACACTTTAAAATAATAATAATACAGTCTCCTTCTCCCATAGAGAAGAGCAATGTCTGTTTGAATTTTTTTTTTTGCTGTGCTATATGCATATTCTGCCTTATTATTTTCCTGCATAACCTTTCCCTCTGTATAACAAAATCCAGAACTATCTGTCAGTTGAGGGATCAATGTCTTATATTCTCATGAAATTAGAAAATTGATTGACAGGAAAGAATGAATAAATGTTTATCACCTAAACATGTTAAGAAATATTTTTAAAACCAATTTTCCTTAAAATTTGCAAATGTGATATATTCCCATAGGCCTTAATAGTTTGTCCATTTATTAGCTTCTCATTTTTTTTTAAAAAAAATATTTGAACAAATAATGGTCATCTCTTTGTGCTCAATATAATTTCAGTAACTAAAGTGGAAACCCAAACCTACCAGCCTTCCACCTTCTTGATTCCATTCGGTTGCAAATTTACTCTCACTACCCATTGAAATGTTTTGTCTACCTTGAGATAATGATTGTAAAGCTCCTGTTACCTCATAGAAATTATACCTTGAATGGAAATAAAAGCTTGTGTTTTCCCACCAGAGAGAAGGAAACCAGTTCTAAAAATAATGTTCCGGAAAATATTTTGCAAACAGAACCTATACTCCCAATGTGAAGCACTAAAGAAGAATGACAATCAGTCTTGGTTTAGATTGAACCCAGTTCTTCTTTTGATTAAAACAAGGGAAGGAAACATTTTTTCCTTCAAATATTTTGGGCTAAAAGCTGAATCAGATCACCCAGTATGCTTCTTTATAGTAATGGGAATTATAATCCAAAATATTTTGAGTGTCAAAGGTCCTTACTCACAGAATAAACACTACTTATTAATGACTCCCAAAAGAATCCCCACTAATACCTCCGTTGGGTGTTATGATACCCTCCAACCTCTCACAGATGAAAACTGGGACACATTCAGCCAAATAACAGCAGGGGTGGTGACTTTTATTAATGAGAAACTAGAAAAAGAAGCAAAGAAAGGCTGAAGAAGTTTGTTTTTGCCTGAGACTACTGAAAGGACTGTGTTCCATTCCCTCATCTCCTCTTTCCCTGCTGATTTAATTGAGACTAAACTTCGTTTTCACTTTGAACTCAGTTTGAAACAACTGAAATAAGCTGATAGGTGAAAGTGGCAGAAGGAGAGATAATTTAGGGCATTTTAAAAGCAGCTGAAAAAGTGGAATGGCAGTGGATTCATTAGGATTGTCACTGACAAATATCACAGCATGATAGTAGTAGTAGTAACAACAACAACAACAACAACAACAACAACAACAAAAACAACACCCCCCCCCCCCGCCCGCAGGTGCCACCTTGACATGGTAGGGGGGGAGAGCTTAACTGCTCCAATGATGACTTGAGGGCTGTGCTGGCGGTAGTGTAACTACCGGCAGGTCCAACCAAGCCAGAGAGGTCTCAGCTGAGGAGTGGAACTAAGAGCATCTAACCCATTAGCATTATGGAGAATCAAACCAAAACAAAGTCTATACTGGCTCGGTCATCACCCAGGATAAAAAGGACCGTGATGGATGCTGCCAATTCTGGACATCCATTGACTAGTGGGCTACAGAATCAAAATATAATGAACAGTCACAGAAGCGGAAGAAATATACAATGCCAGAAAACCTCAGAGTTATGAAATGCTATTACAACTCTGAACCTCAAAAGCGCGGCTACCAAAAAAGGATGCATCAGCTATGGAAACAAGAGTACCCTGACTCACAGATAACAGAACCCTGACTGGCTGACCAATGAAGATTCATAATCAGAAACAAAGTGTTCAGTGAAGTTGAACTCGAAGAAATCCGGAAGATCTGCAAAGCAAATTACCATCAGACCGCAGCACTGACAGCAGCAGAGACTCCAGCAACACTTGGAATGGTGGAACAGATTGAACCAGAAGAAAGTGTGGTGCTTTTGCAAGAATTTGAAGAACCAGCATTTGAAACACCTGTTGAACCACCAGGAACCTTGACAGCAAGACAACAAGAGCTCAAGGATAAGATCATGGCTCATGCTGCAGCAAATGCAATACGAAAGCAGCTCCCAGTTCTAAAAACAGTGCCCAAGAGACACCTGGTGCCTTTCATGAAAGATGTGAATACAGTACTCTCCAGTGTCAAAATAACATCAATTGAACAAACAAACCAGTTTGCCTACAGTGCAGCAGTGATAGTAACAGAAGAGCTTGGGCTCCTACAACCAAGGCAGCCCAAAAGAAAATCGACTGGAAAACCAAAGTGGAAGGTCAGGCTAGAGTTGAACATCAAGAAACTTAGATCAGATGCAAGTAACCTAAAAAATATGAAAGAGAAGAAACTGAAGAATGACAAAATCAAGCAATACCTGATCTGAAAGTACTGGCTGAACACCAGAAAAATTGAAGAAGCTTTGGAAATCGTGAAAGAACAAATTACAGTTACAGCTAGAAAAATTGAAAGATATGAAGCCAAAATCATCCAGTACAGACAAAATCAATTATTTCAATCAGACCAAAGACAGTTCTACCAGAGCCTGAACCAAATAACAGACACAGTAACCATAAAGCCAGAAAAAACTGCAACAACAAAATTCTGGAAAGAACTTTGGGAAAATAATAACTGCAACAAAAAACACTGGGTGGATAAAGGAGTTTGAAGAAAAATTCTCACTGAACAAAATGGAACAGATGGAAATAACAACTGAAATGATCAGCAAACGAGCGCAAAAAGTCAAAAACTGGACATCGCCTGGTAGTGATCAACTTCATGGATTTTGACTCAAACATCTGATTAGTTTACATGGAAAAATGGCCCAACAATTCAATGAGATGCTGCAGAAAGGAAGTATCAGTGAATGGCTAACAACTGGGAGAACATACCTGATACAAAAGGATCCAGCAAAAGAAGCAGCACCAGGAAACTACAGGCCAATAACGTGTCTGCCCACTATGTTTAAACTACTGACTGGCATCATAGCTGACAGAATTCAAGACTATTTTGAAGAAAAAAACATCTTGCTAGATGAACAGAAAGGCAACAAACGGAAAAGCAGGGGTACAAAAGACCAGTTATTGATTGACAAAATGATTCTGGAGAACTGTAAAAGCCGAAAAGCTAATCTTCACATGACGTGGATTGACTACAAAAAGGCCTTTGACTCACTCCCACACAGCTGGATCATCAAGGGCCTGGATGCCATCGGAATTTGTAAAAATGTTGGCACCTTTATTGAAAACATGATGTAGCACTGGAAAACTGAACTGTTTGTTGGAAATGAAAGATATGGACTTGTCAACATCAGAAGAGGAATTTTTCAGGGAGATTCATTGTCCCCTCTGCTTTTCATTATCGCCATGATCCCTCTGTCAACAATCTTACAAAAAACAAATCTCAGCTATCAAACATCTAAGAAATCTCACAAAATTTCACATCTGATGTACATGGATGACCTGAAGTTGTTTGGGAAAACGGAAACTGAAATCCAGTCTCTGGGCAACACTGTCTGAATTTTTAGTACTGATATCAACATGGAGTTTGGTTTGGACAAATGTTCGACAGTGACATTGAAGAAGGGAAAAATCATTGAAAGTGAGGGCATAAATATGCCTAATGGCCAAACAATAAAGTGTCACCAGCCAGAGGCCTATAAATATCTGGGCATATTACAGCTGGACAACATCAAGCATGAACATGTGAAGACTGTGGTCAGTAAAGAATACACACAAAGGGTCAGAAAAATTCTCAAAAGAAAGCTCAATGGAGGCAACACCATCAAGGCCATAAACACCTGGGCCATACCTGTCATTAGATATACTGCTGACATTATAAATTGGACATAGATGGAACTGGACAATTTGGACAGAAAAACAAGAAAACTCATGACCATTCATCATTCACTGCACCCTCGTAGTGATGTTGACCGGCTATATCTGCCGGTCTAACTCCTCAAAGCACAGCAGACAAAAAACCAGTACAAGAAAACCACACTACAAACTAGAGCTGACAGCTGGCACAACAAAACATTGCATGGAAAGTTCCTTGACAAAATTGAAGGAAAAGCTGATAAGGAGAAGACCTGGCTATGGCTCACGAATGGGACCCTGAAGAAAGAGACAGAAGGCCTGATCCTTGCAGCCCAGGAGCAAGCTATCAGGACAAACGCAATTAAGGCCAAGATCGAAAAATCAGCTGATGACCCAAAATGCAGACTCTGCAAGGAAACCGACAAAACCATTGATCATGTCCTCAGCTGCTGTAAGAAAATCACACAGACAGACTACAAACAGAGGCACAACTATGTGGCCCAAATGATTCATTGGAACTTATGCCTCAAGTACGAAGAACTGGTGGGATCACAAACCTGCAAAAGTATTGGAAAATGAGTATACAAAGATACTGTGAGACTTCTGAATCCAGACTGACTAAGTTTTGGAACACAACACACCAGACATCACAGTTGTGGGGAAAAAAAAAGTTTGGATCATTGATGTCGCCATTCCAGGTGACAGTTGCATTGACAAAAAACAACAGGAAAAACTCAGCCGCTATCAGGACCTCAAGATTGAACTTCAAAGACTCTGGCAGAAACCAGTGCAGGTGGTCCCGGTGGTGATGGGCAAAAGATCTCAGTCGGCATTTGGAAACAATAGACATTGACAAAATTAAGATCTGCCAACTGCAAAAGGCCACCCTACTGGGATCTGCACGCATCATCCAAAAATACATCACACAGTCCTAGACACTTGGGAAGTGTTCGACTTGTGATTTTATGAAACGAAATCCAGTATATCTATCTTGTTTGCTGTGTCATAATAAAATAATAATATAAATAAATAAAATAAATAAACTTTATTTTTATATCCCGCCCCATCTCCCCGAAGGGACTCGGGGCGGCTCACAACAGGGACAAGCCCGAAAACAACAACACAAGACATTTGACCAAAAACATTCCAACGATTCACAAAATAAATAATAAATACATTAAAATCCACTAATATCCACTTCTCCCTGTGGCTCTAGGTGGGATGATATGACTCAGATAGTACTAAATTTGTTTTCAGTTGCCATCTTCATCCTCCTGACTATCAAAATGCTCAATTTATGGTATTCTTGGATGCTTCTGCACATAGGTTCTTGGTTCTATATAAAAGTAAGTATTAGGGCTATCATGTGTAAAAAAAATGATGAGTCAGACAAAATAATATCTTAAGCTAGGGCTTTGAAATTGAAATCTGGTGTACATCTACCTGAGAGGAAACCTCACCAAACTCAGTGGAGTTTATTTCTGTGTGATAAGATTCAACTGTTTGTATTCTAAATCAGTGATGTTACTAATTTCCTACCTATTTAAAGCAGCCAATTATCCCACTCATCAAGAGCATGCATAGCTTCCAGTGCAAAGCATTAATGAGGACATTTTCTCTTCCCTATTGCAATGTAACTTCTCATCCACAGGTTTCACTTCTGCTGCTCACTTTAATATTTAATCATTTCTAATTGCCCCGCTTCTTCATTAGCAACACTACAGGGAAAACTGGAAAATAGAACCATCTCTTACATGTGTGGCTGCATCCTACAAAACCAAACAAGACCCTTTGATATTATTACTTTTCTAATGAGGAAGAATGGATATTACTCTAAATGGGCAACTTTCCCTATTGCAAATTACCTCGCTAAGTCGTTTATTTTTACTACTGCCAGATGCCGAAACATAGTGAGCAATTTCTCCCTTTTTGTTACTCCAATTTATTGTGCAGCTAAGAGCTGCTTAGCCACCTGTATTACCAACTAATCTTTATACTCATAACCCATGATATAATAGTGAAGTAGTTCTTGATGTATATTCTGGTACAGCATGATCATATGTCCCACTACTATTATAATGGAAATTTATTTAAACATCTATTCATGCAATGCCATGGTGAGATCAAGGCTCACATGATTCAAATTCAAGAACTTTTGAAACTTGCCTGCAGTGCCTGACCGGAGGGAAATGTCACTTTGAGTATCCTTGTGGAGTTCTTTGTAGAGATAAAATCTAAAACTGGTTGGATAGTTCTAAGGTAAAAACTGAAGTGCTCCATCAAGTGGCTGTCATGGCCAGCTCCGATAGTGAGGATGAGGAGTTGCTGGACGGACTGGTGGAGGAGATGGAGGTCATCTGCTCCCAACAGTCTCCCCAGCCTAGTTCAGCCACTGTTGAAGATGACCCTTCAGCAATAGTAATCACTCCACAACAAGTCTGAGCTAGCTGAAATGTGTATATTGCAACAGGCCAGTGAAGGGTTAAACATACCCCCACCTTTGGGGCACAGGAGAGAACATAAGATTGGCAAAGAAACTATAATTAAACATGCAACAGCTGAGATCATAGAATAAAAAGGCTCTCGGTGTGGAGTCTTGTTGTGGTAGACAATGTTGTACTTGAACCATGATTCTGCTGCTTTTCGGATTACCAGATTTTCTGATCCTGGATTGTAACCTTGGCTTTTGTTTTGTTCCTGACTTGACTCTGTTCTTTTCTGGCTTCACTCTGGCTAATTTGACTTTAAAACTCAATGTTGGCTCACCCTAATCTGTTTGCTGTTTGGATTTTATGCTTTTGATTTTAGACTTGACTTGTGGACATCCCAGCTAGACATTCAAGGACTCCTATATCTAGCTTCTTGGCTTTGGACTGTTGTCTTTGGCTGGCACAATCCTTTCTTCTGTTTGTTTTTGACTAAGCTTCTTATAAATTGGCAGGTGCATGACAATGGCCAGAGCACACCATTATCCCTGCTACTGCAACTGTTTGTTATAGGTAGGAGGAGAAGGAATGGAAGATGAACCTGGTCAAAATGTTAAGTTGGACAGAAAGAAGGTTGCTCCCTAGTGGACTGTGCTCTCCCTCCCCTTCCCTTCCAAGACCAGTCACATCCTCTTTGTGTTGTCCATTTTCTTCCTTCCTCCCCAGTCCACTGGCTTGGAAATGGTTTCAGGTTCTAATTTGGTGAGGCACTAGAAATATTTGGTGGAAAAGTCTAAATATTTTGCAATACTACAACTCCCATTATCCCATAGCACTAGGACATGGCAGGTGAAGTTCTATCAATCTTCAACAATTATACAGTGCAGATGCACCCTAAGATTTGCATCCTGAATATCCAAGTGGCCCATAGGATTGGCAACCCATGCTTCTCACTCAAGCAAACGTTGACAACCTATTGTGCTATAATGATAATGATAATAATTTTTTATTTGCATTTCACCCTATCTCTCCAAGGGGACTCAGGCCAGGAATTGTGTTTGAATTTCATAAAATCATTGTGATTTAAAATAATTTTTTCTTGAAGTAAATTAACAGTAGTTGAACCATTTAATTAAAACTGAGCACAAATGAGAGGTTTCCTCTATATGCAAGTATGAATTTCTCCTTTGCTAAATACTCATAGTATGCTTTTATGAGAAAAACTGAAGATGATGTGATAAATTGCCCTTGTCCACTCACTAGACATGAAAGATTTTGATAGCCTTTTAAAGTCTGAAATTGAAAACTAATATTTTATTCTACAATATCATTGCTGCTTGCTTATATGTGGGAGGTGACATATCACATGGTTTGCAAAATTACATGGTTTGCAAAGAAAAGGGTCCAGATTCAAGCTCATATACAGGGTCTGAAAAGACTTCTGGTTGTTAAGTCCTAATTGCCAGTAAATACAGATAATATACTTATCTGACTTGTGGTGCATCTGCACTGTAGAATTTATTTTTTATTTTGTGTCAAAAGCACTGCATAATAAATAAGTTTAAAAGTGATGAAATAAAGGAATCACAAGCAGCTAAATAGTTTTAGACCAAAAGCGGATAACAGCGACCGCATTGTCCTTAGCTTTAAACAACTCCTCCTCGATACATGAGGCAGGACATTGTGGGCAAGCATACATATGCAGAGTTCACAGAAGGTGGAAGATTCCTATAGGTAGTGCCATCTTGCCTAGTTGTCTTTTGATCTGCCAACTCCGCTTCTGAGTCTATTTAGGACTTCCAAGTTGCTCATTCTTGGTTTGCCCCTGGAGGCAGACCCTCATGGGGGGCCATCCAGTTGGAATTGCCTGGTTTAACTACCCAGAGGGATACTCTTGCTGTTGCTGAAGGAACATTAAACTCTTCTGGATTCTTGTTGGAAGTTACCAATGAAACTGCCAATTCCAGCTTGGGATAAGTACAAGGAAGGGGGTGTTCTAATCCTGTAGACAAAGCCTTATAATGACATGATAAGCATCATTTATTTATTTATTTATTTATTTGCTACATTTGTATCCTGCCCTTCTCACCCCGAAGGTGACTCAGAACGGCTTACAATAATATTTACATACAGTGTATTATATCACTAGCACAGCACAACACAAGCACTATATACAGCATATTGCACTACACCACTATACTGTAATATTACCAGTAATATTACATGTAATAAATAATATAAAATTAATATTATTATATTGTATTAGTTTAGTATTATATTGCATTACATTATAATATTGTAATTAATATTACATGTATATACAATATATTAATTATTTATTGTAAATTATATTTATTATATACAATAATACACACACACACACACACACATATGCATATATACACACTATATTATTAGCATAGCATGTTACTGGGGGGAGGGACCTCCAGCTGATGGCACAGAAGATGGAAATGTCTTCCCAGCTCTCCAGATAAACAGAATGGGAGGTGAGTGGAAAGCAGGACCAAAAATAGGACAGTTTTTTGACTAATCACACACCCCTAGTAACAAGTATCAACAAAATTACCTTATTAGTTTAACTATTAATGTTGTCTAGTTACTTTTAACATCACATTTCAAGAGCATTCTAAAGTTTGTGTGATATTCTGCCTCTTCAGCACTAGACAACTAGAAAAGGCAGAACTTTTAAATAAGCCCAGACCTAATACTCCCAAGCTTAGCCACTGATGTAATATGTAAGTTTTCACTACTGAGATATTTGACAGTAAAAAGATTATAAGGACTTGTGTCTGCCTCTTGCTTACCCTGGAGGAAACAAGTCTTCTACTCCTCTTGATAAAGGAAACTCTTCAGAGGCTTGCCCCCATCTTTCAACGTAGTGGGAAGAAGATCCACACTTAATACCTGCCAGCCCTTGATATATATTTTTTATTTGGGTGCATAAAGCGAAGGACAAAATTGAATTTATTTTGATTCTGTACAATCAAAGACCTCTATTGTGAAAATCTCAGTTGCATTCATATGTGTGTTTTAAAGGGAAAGAGTGTTAGTAATGGATTCAGGCATGATTCCAGGCAATTATTGTCAAGGATTTGCATCTGCAGATACTTGCTGAAAGTCACATCTCTGCTACTGGCCCACTATTGGGGGGCTTTTTAATATCTTGCTCTTGCTGTGTTCTGCCAGCATGTAGCAAAAGAGAAAAGAACAGCAGTAGCCAGAAATACAGAGCAAGCACTGGCAGAAGCAAGGAATAGGTCAGTAGCATTGAAGGTATATATCCCAAGGACCCCCTGCAATCTGGATCCAATTGCAGGTATACTTTTTCTTGCTTGCATTGGTTATTTCTTAAGCATGACTATGAAAATCCTTCCCTCCAGGTATGATAGGACTAAAAGACTCAACAGCTCTAGCCAATGAGGAATGATCAGAGGAGTTGCCACACAACAACATCAGCAGGACCACCAGGAATGAAGCCAAAGGAATGAAGATAAAGCCATTTGCCTCCCAAATAAATATTCTGCCCCCCTGCAAATTTTCTTTTATTTCTAGCATTGCAGAGCATGAGACACTTAAAATTGTCCATCTGTTCTATTCCATACAGTGATGGGACTATAGCAGCAGGCCAAAAACTATCTACAGCCTTAGCTAATGCTAAGAAAGACCGTTGGATAGAGCTGCTTGAGAACCTGGACATGTCCAAGAGTAGCCGAAAAGCCTGGCAATTGCTGAGACACCTGGATAGTGACCCTCTGGTCAACCCTGGACACGCGAACGTGACACCAAATCAGATAGCTCACCAGCTAATTCAGAATGGGAAAACCAACTGCAGCAGAATAAAGATGAAAATCAACAGAGTGCCAGAACTTGAAACCCACCAGTTGTCTTCTCCTCTAAACCTGAAAGAACTCAGAGAAGCCATCAAGCGATGTAAGACTGGTAAAGCACCTGGCCTAGATGACCTGATGATGGAGCAAATCAAACACTTGGGCCCCAAAGCTGAAAACTGGCTTTTGAAATTCTACAATCAATGCCTGGCACACAAACAGATTCCCAGAGCATGGAGGAAAACTAAGATCATTGCCATCTTAAAACCTGGTAAAGATGCCTCCAATGCCAGGAACTACCGACCAATCTCCCTCTTATGTCATCTATATAAAGTCTATGAGAGGATGCTATTAAATCGACTAGGACCTGTTATCGAACCCAAGCTTATTGCACAACAAGTAGGTTTCAGACCAGGGAAAAATTGTACAGGTCAAATTCTTCATCTGACTGAGCATATCGAGGAAGGCTATGAGAAAGGCTGCATTACGGGAACAGTCTTTGTGGACCTTACGGCAGCCTATGACATGGTGCAACATAGAAAAATGCTGCATAAAGTCTACCATATCACCCGGGACTTTGACTTTACAAAAACTGTCCAGACCCTCTTAGAAAACCGCAGCTTCTATGTGGAGTTTCAGGGCCAGAAAAGCAGATGGAGGAGGCAAAAGAATGGTTTACCCCAAGGCAGCGTTCTTGCACCGACCTTATTTAATATCTTCACGAACGATCAGCTACAACCACCACTCACAAAGAGCTTTATATATGCTGATGACCTTGGCCTTACAACACAAGCGAAAGATTTTGAAACAGTTGAAAAGCAACTCACCAATGCCTTGAAAGATCTCTCCAGCTATTACAAGGAGAACCACCTGAAGCCTAATCCTTCCAAGACACAAGCGTGTGCTTTCCACCTACGTAACCGCAAAGCCAACAGGAAACTGAAAGTTACTTGGGAAGGCCAAGAGCTCGAACACTGTTTCCATCCTAAATACCTTGGTGTCACCTTAGACCGAACACTAACATATAGGAAACACTGCATGAACACCAAGCACAAAGTAGCTGCACGCAATAACATCCTGCGGAAACTGACTGGCAGCGCATGGGGAGCAGACCCACAAGTAATAAGAACCTCAGCCCTGGCCTTGTCTTTCTCAACTGCAGAGTATGCCTGTCCTGTTTGGCACAAGTCTGCCCATGCAAAGCAGGTGGACATAGCACTGAATGAAACATGCAGAATCATCACGGGATGCCTTAAACCTACACCTGTTGATAAACTCTACAAGTTAGCTGGCATTGCCCCTCCTGACGTGCAACGGGAAGTTGCTGCTAATGGTGAGAGAAAAAAGGTCGAACATTGTGAAAGCCACCCACTGCATGACTATCACCCTCCTCCCACCAGACTCAAATCAAGGAAGGGCTTCATGAGAACCACCACTCCTCTTGATGTTCCTCCAGCAACAGCAAGGGTGTCCCTCTGGGCAGCTAAACCTGGCAATTCTAACTGGATGGCCCCCCCAAGAGGGTCTTCCTCCAGGGGCAAACCAAGAATGGGCAACTTGGAAGTCCCTGAACAGACTCAGAAGTGGAGTGGGCAGATCAAAAGACAACTTGGCAAGGTGGCACTACCTGGAGGAATCCTCCACCTTGTGTGACTGTGGAGCTGTGGAACTCAGCACATGTATGCTTGCCCACAATGCCCTGCCTCATGTACGGAGGAGGAGTTGTTTAAAGCTACAGACAATGCGGTTGCTGTTGCCCGCTTTTGGTCCAAAACTATTTAGTTGCTTGTGATTTTTTTTTCTTTTTCCCCCATTATTTGAAATGTATTTGTTGTACAATGCTTTTGACACGAAATAAATAAATCTGTTCTATTTGGTCAGTTCCTATTTTCCTGGTATCTTTGCATGTCTTTTTCTTTGTATACATACACTGTCTATTGAACTGGAGTTTTAAATCACTATAACCCTATAAATTTGTGGACAGAAGGAAAATTTCTTGAGAGGGACAGAATTCTTACTTGCAGGGGGGAATGTCATCTCCATAGCTACACCCCTACGAAGCACCTGTCTCCTGTTCTGAATATGTCAGTGGATTGAGAACCTCACTCAAACGTATGCAACTTATTATATGCTTTAGCAAGTGTTAAAAAACAAAACAAAAATCGAGGCTGCCACTTATTCTCCACTGAGTTATGTTTCTCTGGTCTATGGGGTGGTAAATAATAGAGTTGTGCGCAGATTAGTTTTTTTCCGATACCTTCAGTACCTTTGATACATTCAGGGGCCCGTAACTGTAAGGGCACTCCCGGTACAAAAACCTGCCTGCAACGGAAGCAAGCAGGGGATGATCTCAGCTCCTCCTCCCCATTTGGCATCACAGATTAATCTTTTTGATTATCCTTTATTTTCCTGATCCTTTTTATTTAGTGGGACTGACTAGGAGTTGGGTCTTGAGGGACGGTGGGTCAGGTGCATGTGCGGTTTCACCCTATTAGCTTCTTTTTTCTTTTTCCCTTCCTCTCCTTCAAAAAATACTTCTAAAAGATGATAAATATGATTAATAATAGTAATCCCAGCAAACTAAAAGAGAAACGTACTTCTCATTTAAGGAAGCAAAACGCCAAGCAGAAAGGAGATTGCAGGCAAGAGAGGGGATAATTAAGTAATCCAGGGAGGATAGCTCCACTGAGCTCCAAGTCATCACTCTTCCTTCTCTGGGCCTCCTAAGTTCTATAAGGTCCTCATTGCCAGCAATGGGCTGAAAAGAACTGGGTTTTTTTCCAAATGTGAAACAAAAATGCCCATTCAGCAATGTGCCCATTTTCGGGAGGTGCTGAAAAATGGATATGGGAGGTTTATGGTATCCAGCAAGCAGAAATGGATAGTGATTCACCCAAAATGCACAAGCCTAGTAAATAATGCTTTAAAGTAATATTTCTCTCATTTACAATGCCTGTATTATACATAAAAGAAGATGTGCAATGGTCTCACTTTAAATGCAGAGCTAGTAGTGACTTTTACATCTAAACACATCTGAAACTGACTGCAAGCCTTAGGCTAATAAAATGTGTGAACTGATCCAGATGGGGTGAACTAGGTCTTCTTGCCCTCCCCCTTTCACAGAAGATGCTCCCTTCTTGTTATCTGAGCTACCTTTTTAAAGTACATCTGATCATTTGTTAAAATTCATGAGACTAGTATCTCAGTTGATGCCTTGCTGATTGTACAGTTTGCTTTTTCTGTGCTTCCTTCTCCCCCATGAAAAATGAACCCCATTTTTATATTTTATATTAAAAATATACTTTTTAATAGAGTATATTTAGATATAATTCTATGGACATGCTATTTCTGTGCTTTTTGTAGATCTTTGTGTGGTTAGCACAATGTCACGGCTCATAGCATTTTGGAACTTCAGATTACACTAAAAAAGGGTATTTTGTTTCCTTTACAATTTTTGGTTTATCATATAGATGCTGATCACATAAATAACTTCAAAATTGTCACACCATGTAAGGTTTTTGAGAAACAGCCATTTTCATTTTACAATTATTGCAAAATTATGAAACTTTTCTTTCTCGGCAGTCATTTACATGATTTTTTGATTGCTCATATCTTTGACAGCCATAACCAACATTATGTAACATGTAGCAGAGTCTCAGTCTGTTAAAATACCACAAAAACATTTCTGATCATGTAAAAACTAGTATGGACACAAAAGGAGGAGGAGGAAGGCAATGATGGCAATAAGATGCAGATGGAAGCTGATGCTGATCCTTACTTTGTGCCTTCAACATGCAGTGATCCTCATTTAATATGTCAGACAGAGCTGAATGATATGGTCAGAGATTTGGGTTTATCGAAGAGTCAGGCTGAGCTGCTTGGATCAAGGCTGCAAGGATGGAATCTTTTGACATGTGGTCTAAAATATAAAAATTTATCCACTGTGATGAAGATTTGACAAAATATTTTAGCTAAGCTGACAGTCTGACCTTTTGCTGTGACATTAATGGATTGTTTTTTGTTCTCAAATGTAACCACAACCCAACAGAATGGTGATTGTTTATTGACTCATTAATCAGAATCCTAGATCTGGAAGAGACCATGTGGGGCATCTAGTCCAACCCCCTGCCATGCATGAAAATCACAATCAAAGCCCTCCTTACAGATACTTACATTTGAAGGCTGTTTTATTGTGCAATGGCAATATCTACTCTTCTATACCGGTCAGGCATGCTGTTCATATGAAGGAATCAAATAAGAACATGCAACTTCTGCTGAACTGCCTTCAATACTTGAAGCACAACTGAAATTTCTGTTGTGATCTTAAGGTAGTTGCAATTCTACTGGGTCTACAGCTTGGTTACACGAAGCATTGCTGTTTCCTTTGCGAGTGGGATAGTTGAGCAAGAGATATGCATTATATTAGAAAAGACTGGCCTCCCCGCAATAAATTGGTTATAGGGCAGAAGAATGTTGCACATGACCCACTGGTTGATTCAAAGAAGATATTTCTTCTTCCTTTACACATCAAACTTGAGTTAATGAAAATTTTTGTTAAGGCAATGAACAAGCAAAATGACATTTTTATTTATTTGTGGTAGATGTTTCCATGCATAACTGATGCAAAGATAAAGGAAGGTGATGAAGGACAGCTACTCTGATGGTTTTCTACAGCATGCAGAACATGTTGTGTGGACAGCCTTAAAGAATGTTGTTTGTAACTTTCTAGACGGCTATAAAGTACCAGACTATATCCAACCAGTTGTAAATTTGCTTCAGGCATACAAATCAATGAAGTGCTACACATCACTGAAGATATGTTTTCTTCATTCACACTTGAACTCCAGTCAGAATCACAGTGCAACATTTAAAGCATGACACTATGCTGACTCTTACTGTCAGATGTTTTTGCAAGAAAGGTTCTCCTGCTAGCCTGGCCATTAACACAGAGAGGAGTTCTTTTTTCACCTTCCTAGTCATCAAGCAACTAATGCAATGATAATATGATTCCAGAGGGAATCATAAGGAAGATGACACATTCTCACACTTTTTTTTCTAAAGCATTTGATCAGAAGAAAGACAAAAAACATTATACCTAAAGGACACCTTATCCCGTACAATACACCCTGCACACTGAGGTTGACTTTGGGGGGGGGGGGGGTTGCCTGCCAGAATTCAAGGAGCAACCACCCAGAGAATCTTTTCATCAGCTGCCCCAGGACTGTGGAATGACCTGCCAGAAGAACTCTGACAACTAAATGAGCTGTTGGAATTTAAAAAACATGTAAAAGCCTATCTCTTCTGGCAGTCCTACCCTGCCAGTTTTTAAGCATGAATTTTAAATGAGTGACCTTTATTTAATCTCTGTTTGGTGTGTTTTAACATGTATTTTATAGAAATAAAATTTAATATGTAGCTTTTATAGAAATACATTTTAACATGTGTATTTGTAGTATTTTTACAATGTTTATGTGTTTTCATTATTCTGTAACCCACCTTATGCCATGAGAAGAGGCAGGTAAGAAATATAATAATAATAATAATAATAATAATAATAATAATAATAATAATAATAATAATAATAATACAACTATGTGGCCAAAATGATTCATTGGAACTTATGCCTCAAGTACCACCTCCCAGCAGCAAAGAACTGGTGGGATCACAAACCTGCAAAAGTATTGGAAAATGAGCACACAAAGATACTGTGGGACTTCCGAATCCAGACTGACAAAGTTCTGGAACACAACACACCAGACATCACAGTTGTGGAAAAGAAAAAGGTTTGGATCATTGCTGTTGCCATCCTAGGTGACAGTTGCATTGACGAAAAACAACAGGAAAAACTCAGCCGCTATCAGGACCTCAAGATTGAACTTCAAAGATTCTGGCAGAAACCAGCACAGGTGGTCCCGGTGGTGATCAGCACATTGGGTGCCGTCCCAAAAGATCTCAGCCGGCATTTGGAAATAATAGACATTGACAAAATTACGATCTGCCAACTGCAAAAGGCCATCCTACTGGGATCTGCACTCATCATCCGAAAATACATCACACAGTCCTAGACACTTGGGAAGTGTTCGACTTGTGATTTTTTCATACGAAATCCAGCATATCTATCTTGTTTGCTGTGTCATACAATATTATTATTATTATTGTTGTTGTTGTTGTTATTATTATTATTATTATTATTATTATTATTATTATTATTATTATTATTATTATTATTATTATACATACTGGCATAGAAATGCCAAGCTGCTTAGGAGAAATTACCAGTCTTAGTAGCATACTTATCCATACATGTACAAGAGCTGGGTTAAATAATAATAAATAAGAAGGAGTCATGGACCATGGAACATTGAAAAGAGTGCAGCAGAGATACCCATCTTTGCTCAATTTGTCTTTTCAAGAAAAATAATTTTGTTGTTGAAGGCTTTCATGGCTGGAATCACAGGGTTGTTGTGTGTTTTCTGGGCTTTATGGCCATGTTTCAGAAGTATTCTTTCCTAGAAAATCATTTTTCTAGAAATGTGGCCTTTTGTGCAAACCTCTTTCACTGTGAAAAAAATGAACATTCGGCACAGAAAACAGTGGCTGAAATCCTGTATGGCACAACATAGCATGATTATTTCATAACTTGAAATGCCTCTTTCCATTCTCCGCCCCCCACAGTTCAAACACTATACCTTATGAACATTCAGGAGCTGATGGAGAGCAAGGGAGATCATAGGTGTATCAAAAACCAATAACATAATCTACTAAGATGCACCAAAGCCTTCTGGAGATATCAGGAGACAAGATCATAATGAATCTAACTCTGGAGATATTGTCAGATGCTTCTCCAATTCTCCCCACTTGCTACTAGCCACTCAATGTCTGCTGGGGTTTGCAGGGGATAAATAGTAAGCCCAGGGCTGCTGAAAAATGGCAGAAGAAAATACCAGCCTCTACATCCCCTCAAGACATATGGAGCTATAAGATGCTGGATACTAGCCAGTGTATTTTGTGCACTATTTCCTGAGCAAAACCTAAGTACTATTTGCACAAACATGGTGGGATTTTTTTTGCTAGGCAGGGGTGTTTGCATGTGGGCTAAAAAAGGGAAGCGAACCTTGTAACTGTTTCTAATTTTGTTGTGGGGGTAAATTAATGTGTTGAACAGTCTTTGTTATCAAGGAGAGGAACATCCTCAAGGACTCTTTACATTCCTAAATGGGAAGTACTCTAGGGTAGGCAAACCTGTGAACTTTTATTTCACCTGGCATCTTCATTTGTATAGCTCACTAGCTGTGCCCGGCCATGTGTTGCTGTGGCGAAGTATGGTGGTATGGGAAATAAAGTATTGAGGAATTGGTGGTAGTTAAGGTAAAGGGTAAACGTTTTCCCCTGACATTAAGTCCAGTCATGTCTGATTCTGGGGGTTGGTGCTCATCTCCATTTCTAAGCTGAAGAGCCGCCGTTGTCCGTAGACTCTTCCAAGGTCATGTGGGATGACTGCATGGAGCGGTGTTACCTTCCCGCCGGAGCAGTACCTATTGATGCACTCACATTTGCATGTTTTTGAACTTCTGGGGCTAACAGTGAGGGCTCACTCTGGTCCCCCAATTCAAACCTGCGGCCTTTCGGTCCAGAAGTTCAGCAGCTCAGCGCTTTGACACGCTGCACCATCAAGGGATATTATTTCCTAAAGGTTGTGAATATACAATATTTCTGATTGTTTTTTTTTATCTGTTGGAGGCAAGTATGAATGCTGCAATTAGGAAAAATGATTAGGATGTAATGGCCTTGCAGCTTTAAGGCCTGGCTGTTTCCTCCCTGAGTGATTTTTTTGTTGGGAGGTGTTAGCTGGCCTGGATTGTTTCCTGTCTGGAATTCCCTTGTTTGCAGAGTGGTGTTCTTTGCGATATTTTATGTGCTTCGACTGTCTGTGGCCATGAGAAAACAGAAGATTTGCCAGACTTTGATGATGGGAATACTTTGTTGGGAGGTGTTAGCTGGCCCTGATTGTTTCCTGTGTGGAATTTCCCTGTTTTCAGAGTGTTGTTCTTTATTTAGTGTTGTGATTTTAGAGATTGTATTGTTCTGTTTTATTATACCACATTAATTTTTATATTTTCTGATTTTAGTGTTTTTGAATACTTGGAGCCAGATTGTATTCATTTTCACGGTTGACCGCAACACAATAATAATAACAACAATAATAATAACAATAATAATAATAATAATATTAATAATAATGACTTTGGTAATACACAGTGCTTCACTCCCTTCTCAGCTTCCTTTCTGGAAGAATCCTTTCTTGGGAGGTGTTAGCTGGCCCTGATTGTTTCCTTTGTGGAATTTCCAATTTCCCTCTTGCTCTTTATTTACTGTCCTGGTTTGGTGATTATATTGTTCTGCATTATTCTATCACAGTAATTATTTCATATTAAAGTAGAATCTCACTTATCCAACATTCGCTTATACAATGTTTTGGATTATCCAACGCAGTTTGCCTTTTCGTAATCAATGTTTTTGTAGTCAGTGTTTTAAATTCATTGTGATATTTTAGTGGTAAATTTGTAAATACAGTACAGTAATTACTACATAGCATTACTGCGCATGGAACTACTTTTTCTGTCAAATTTGTTGTATAATATGATGTTTTGGTGCTTAATTTGTATAACGATTACCTAATTTGATGTTTAATCGGCTTTTCCTGAATCCCTTCTTATTATCCAACATATTCACTTATCCTGCCGGCCTGTTTATATTGGATAAGTGAGACTCTACTGTATATTGATAATTTTATATTATCTGCTTAGAACTGGATTATATGAGGCCCCTTCTTCACAGCTGTATAAAATGCACACTAAAGTGGATTATATGTAGTGTGGACTCAAGATAATCCAGTGCCAAGCCGATAATATAAGATTATAAATGGGTAATATAGCTGTGTGGAAAGGCCTTGAGTCTACACTGCCATATAATCCAGTTAAAATCATATAATCTGTATCTTATAGGCAGTGGGGAAGAGGCCTGAGGCCTAAGTCTGCCTGGCCCCTGGGCTGAGTAGGTTGCTAGGAGACCAAGTGGGCAGAGATTAGTCCTCTAACTGGCAGCAATTGGATAAATTATTACTTTCCCTCTAATTAGGATTTTATTTTTCTTTGTATCAACCTAGAGGCATGGATGATGGGTTGTGTTGTCAAATTTTGAGGTTGGGGGGCCTGTAGTTTTGTTGTTTTGTCGGTCGCCATGATGCTATCACTCATTTATATATATAGATAGTTTATTTTGTTTTATTTATTTTTGCATTTCTCCTTTAAGATGGTGAGTACCCATGTTGTTTAGGTACTTCTCAAGTTGAAATAATAGTATCATTTTGTATTAAGCATTTGCAACAGTACAGGTTGAGTATCTTTTATCCAGAATGCCTGAAACCAGAAGTGTTTTGGAATCTGAATTTTTTTGGGGGAGGGGGATTTTGGAATACCTGCATTTCCATATACAGAAAAATTGAAATATTTGAACACAAAATTGATTTATGTTCCAATTGAACCTTTCAACATAGCCTGAAGATAATTTTATACAACTATCTCAATTACTAATGTAGACAAATTTGGATTCTGAAGTATTTTGAATTTTGACAGTGAAAACATTATAATATCACAATAAAATATTTATCTTAAACTTTGTGCACCATTTTTCCTGTTATCATGTTTTTTTGCAAGCAATGTTTGCTCTAAAATGTGATTTCTTTGTGTTATTTTCACAAATATCAACATTCTCCAGAGGCTGATATGTACTTCATTTTATTTCCATGAACATTTCTGGAATTATGAAATTTATCACAACATTTAGGTAGGAACAGCGGTCAAAGCATACTGTATTTTGGGTTTCATGCCACTACAGAAAATGAGAATTATATAATTTCACAATAAAACATAAACCACATAGGGAATAATTGCTGCGCTCATATAGGCATAAAGACCCATCAAAAAAAATTGTGGTTGTGTGCCTTCAAGTAATTTCTGTTTTATGGTGACCATAAAGTGATTCTATGTATTTTTGTCTTCCTCTGAGGCTAAAAGAATGTGAATTGTCCAAGGTCACCCAGTGGGTTTCCATGGCTTTTCAGGGATTCAGACCGTGGTGTCCAGAGTTGTAACCCCATGTTCAAATTACTACACCAGGCTGTATCTCAAAGTATTACACCATGATGTCCCCTTCTTCCTTATGTTAGACCAAGATAGCCTTGAATGACTGGATAAGCTGTCACCTATTTTTGGATCTTATTGATCATATGTGACTTTTGATTCTTGTTTTTAGCTGTTGTAGTTACCAGAATTAGCTCACCTCTCTACATTAGTAATGCAGTGGTACAATTTTTTAATTTAAAAAATTGCATCGATAATGAAACATGAATGGAGACTTGCCAAATGTATAATTTGGCAAGCGAGGTGAACAGAGGTAGAAATAAAAAAGAAAGAAGTGATAGCAAAAATCAAATGTGGGTAAGAAACAACCAAAGTTAACTTCTTAAAAAAAGAGGTAGGCATTTCTGCCACCTGCCCAGGAACTGCCATAGTTGCACTCTTGTGCTATTAAAAGCAGCTTTTAAGAGCCATTCTTTCATAGCGCCTGCTAATATTTGCATACAAAGATACTCATTAAAAGAGGCTGGTTGACACAGAGGTATCATGAAGAAAGAAAGGAAGGTAACATGATAGACAGTAGAACCTGCTCTCCATATCTTGCATGCACAGTTTATCAGCTATTTAACCTTGGCATGCTGGAAATGTTTAATATCACCTTGATATGTGTGTGTGTGGGGGGGGGGGGATGACATGGTGTAACTTCTTTCTAATGCAATTGTTAAAAGCCCGGATTCTTCCCCGTTTTGCTCCAACAGCTGCAGAGAAATGTTGACTAAAGCCAGCATCCCTGTTCTCGTGGCTTATGGGCTAAGCAAAATTACACATAAGCTTTGTGAAACATTCCACAGTGCTGCAGAGGAGCGTGGAGAGCATTAGCGCCTTGCTGCTATTCAATTTTCAGCCTCAAAGATCTTGGATGTCCTCCCCTAGGCTCATCTGGGAGCAGGAATCCAAGGCCTAGTCACACAGGGTGATTTTCTTAGGCAGACAGATTTGTCTCAGCAATCCTGACATGAAGCAAGGTTGTCATAGGGGAGGTGGTTTATGCCAAGAGAAAGAGAAAAAGAAAATATGGGACTTTCATTCTGTCCATTTACTGTGACATTTCTATTATTGTTCAATGAAGAATCAGAATCTTGCAGAATAGGAATGAGATGGTTATATGAGTGTGATGTGTAATCTACTTTTCACCAAGCCTGCTTTCAACTTTTAAGCTTACCTGTGTGTTCCGGAAGGCTTTTCTGTTCATCATTGTTTAAAAATTGCATGCTGTACTCACTACAGACAAGCAACAGCTAATGAAACAAATGCAAGAAAAGCATAGTGAAAATAGCAAACAAACTGTGGAATGCTCCATAGGGCACTTTTCTAACACTACTTCTGTGTTTCATTGCTAAAAGACAAAAAATCAGCTGGTTGATCTTACCATGACTAAAACCTGATGAATCTCTATCTGTCACCGAGCTGTTAAAGGCATCAAACTCTGTTGGGGGGAAAATAGCTTCAATATAATGTGAAATGACTCCTTGAGAACACTACAGTTATATAATACATCCTCCTCCACTTTCATGCTGGTTAGAGACACTGGATCCCTGAAAAAGTAGGAAAAACAATGGATTTTTAAATGTTCTATTTTTTTACTTGAAAAAAAATACTTTTTAGGAATCTTTAGGTCCTCTGCTATGGTTAACCTCCATTACAAGTTGACTTAGAGTTGCACCTCTAGTTATACCGCTTGGCTTCAGAAGTGGGAAAATTACCTGAGTAGCACTGACAGCTTCCCCCTTTCCTTTCACCATACAATGAAACTTTGGCCAAGCCCCAGATTCAGGATGGAGACTGGAATGCAGATATAATCAGGGTGCATTCCTCTCCAATGAAGAACTCCCAAGTCCATCATCCAAGGATTATTATCTAATATTTAATCAAGAAACCTTCCCCTTCCCACCTCTGATATCAACCAGCAAACATTGTTCCCCCTAATGTAATAACTTCCTATTCTAATGCACTCCCGTGGGCAGAAAGGGACAGCGTGGATACAGAAGACAGAATTCTGCCAATAAGGAACCTTTATTAGATTTCCTGCCATACAGGAATCACAAACACCAATCACAAACTGTAAACACAGTGCCAATAATTATACTTTGAACCAATGAAACTACAGATTGTAATCTGTACCAATCAAAACTATATCTGCTGTTTACAAATGTCTATAAAATGCCCATGCCTGTGAATGTGAGGTATGTCAGATCTGGGAGAATTCCCCTGACATCTTTCTTTGGTCAAGCAGGGCAATAAAGTGATCTATAACTCTGGCCTCGAAATTCTACATGTCTTCAATTGGAATATATCAAAGCTCGGCACACCGGGAATGGACATCAAGATTTCGGACATCAGTTGGACTTGGTATCTTTGTGTACAGCTTCCTTTAATTCTTCAGAGCCTCACCTATAAAAATATTGCAAACACCAATTGAAAAGTTTAATTGGTGTGCAGATTTATCTACACTTTCTAAAACCATAAAAGTCAGAAACAATACTCCTTTTTATATTGAATCCAACACATATTCTGATTCCCAAAGTTTCATGCATCCCACAAAGTACAAGCACAGGACTTATGTGGGAAAAAGAGTCCTTGCTGCTGAGCACTTATATTAATCTACCTCGCAGGCCTAAATCAAGATATAAAATAGATACAAACAAATGATTAAAGGTCTGCTATGAGGCATTTACCTTTCTATTCCTCCCTAAACCTATGAATTAAAATTATATTACATAATTCAAAGTGACAAAGGATCAAACCAAGCCAATAATTCACAAGGACTGCGTCTACTAACATCCATGCTAGCTGGGCTCTTTAGCTTACCTCTTCCATAATAAGTTTTTTTTTGCCATTGTTGTTGCCCATCACTGCTTCCTTAACTTTTCCATGTTACTGTAATCTTGTGATTTAATTGATGAGAATAACAAACCACACTGGCAGACACTGAGATGTTAGGACTGTCCATTAAAAAGGATTGCCTGAAGAAATCACTGAGCCAAGAAAACTGAAACCAAACTGCAGATTTACATTCCTCACCAATAGTAGCTTGACTGGAAGGTGGGTCTAGAGACAATATTAAAAGTTCTGCTTTCTCAGGGTATTCAAGAAGAGCTTTTGATTATCTTAGAACAAGAAGGAGGTATGCTTTCAACTTGTTTACTTCTATGTGTGTATGTGTTGCAAAGTCCAATTAATGTATTAATTGAGACCATCTAGGTCAAGATGTTCAAAGAAAAGAAAAGCTATAAAAGAGTAGGATCTCATTAAAACTCCTGACCATGTTCTTTACACATGGTTTAACTTTAGTCAGCAAAAGGCACACTAGCATTTCCAAGTACATTGGTCAAATCCTCTGCTGAAATACACCACCACTGTGTCATTTTAACTGCTCCAATTAACAGCAATTTCCCACTCCACTTCTGACTCATTCCACACTGCCTGGTTCCTTATTGGTTTGATAATTTACACAGCTTCCTTGCAAAAGGAAATGAGGAAGTGCTGAAAGTTCAGAGACAAGGACAAATTCATAATTGTCTGAAGGATTATGAGAAGAAAGACACCTGAAATAGTAGGAGTTCGCATTCTTTTGCATGCAACATATCCCAGTTAATGCGCAATTTAGATGCAGTAGTTTTCTCTGGTTGAGGAATCATTCTGATTTGCTTTCCAGCTCATCCTCCTAGCAGTTTTGATTCTTTTCTCTTTTTTCATAGAGAATAGAGAGAGTGACAGATAGAATCAAAAGTACAGAGAGCTTCATGAATTTATTAACAGGATTAGCAAATGAATTATTGCAAATATGTGTTAACTCATTGACCAGGGACTTCTTTACACATCCTAGATGTCCATGTCCTCCCTCCCTCAGGGACAACAGGACAAGGAAAAGGGCCCCAAAATGCGGGTAGCTCTGTTGGAGTTACCCAAAACCCACTTACCTCTCTGTCATTGATAAGGAAGCATCTTGCAATGCTTTTTTGGCACTTGGAGTGTAAATGGGGTGGGGCCTGCCTGGCATCATGTATTGGTGCTCGGTATGCCCCATCCCCAAAGTGCTGTAAAGAAAATTTGCCCCAATGTGATGAGGTGGTAGGCGATAACCTTCAGCTGTCCTAATTTGGAAGGAACATTCCTAATTGATCTAATATTGTCCCATTTTTCCAGATGCTTTTAAAATGTTCTAGTTTCTCTCTCATCTGGACACTTTCCCCTTTGTCCTTGGCTGCTGTGAACTGAGTTTAAAGTGCAAAACTAGTTTTCCCATAATTAACTCACCAAATTAAAAGAGCAGACATATGACCTTATCACATGGGGGGCTCCCCCCCCGTGCTGTTTCAGCAGCCTCCGTGGTGAAATTGCAGGGATGCGGGGCGACTCTGTAACCCTGTGCACCTCTTTCTTGTGGCACTGTTTCTCCCATTACACAAAGGAAGCATCACTGAAGTGGTGCAGATCAATGCTGACTCCATTGGAGAAGGCGCCCATGTTGCGAGGGAAGCTTTGTACAATACTTCCAATCCAATTATGGATGGGGCCTCTGCTGAACGTCCAGCGATGTTGTGTGATGGGCATGGTGCCCATTCATCACTAGACTGGTGGTGAAGCATCCTAGGATGCTGAAAAAGTTCTGTGTGATGAGATCATGCGTATAGCCTTGTTGTAAAGTCTGCTTTGCCTCTTCTTCCTCACCAATAATTTTCATCTTGACCACACCCTGATATTCATTGGCCATATGTTCCCCAGTTTTCTTTCATCTGTAAAATATTGGAAGGTAATCAAGTGGCCCACTACAAACCCTCACTGAACTAGTGTACCAAGACTCAAATCAGAAGGGGGGGTGAGTGTTTATTCCAATTATGTAATGTGTGCAAACTGGCAATACACTTGTTTTTTCTCCTGGAAAGTTTCAAACATCATCCACAAGGAGAATCATGGAATTTCTGTAGTGCAGGGGTGAATCTGGGGGGCAAACCTTGGTATCCAAGGCCTCTGTGGGTGCATCTACAATGTAGAATTAATGCAGTTTGGCACTAATCTAACTGCTAATTCTCAGTTCTAGGGAATCGTAAGTAGCAATTTTACAAAACATTTAGATTTATCTGCCAAGAGTGCTGATGTCTCACTCCCATGATTCCAATCATTGAGTCATGGCATCTGAAGTGCAGTCAAACTGCATTAATTTTACAGTGTAGAGTCAGCCTGGGATTTCCTGCTTCTTGGCAAGGGGTTGGACTGAGGTTTCTTCCAACTCTATTATTCTATGATTCCCCAGATAGCCATACCCCCTCCCTACATTGAAAACTTCATGTTGTGGTTTTGATGGTCACACTTGTGCAGGATTAATATAAAGGTGTGGTTTATTAACTTTCTGCTTTTCAAGCAGAAATGTTTTCTGCTTTCAGATGAAATTGTATATATCGTTTCCACCCATTCTTATACAGTAAATGTCTCTCCTAGGTTACAGACAGTAAAAGCTTTGAGCTAAAATGGACTATGTTGTTGTTGTAATTTTGTGTTTTGTGTCTTTCCCTTTTGCAACAGGAATGTAGCTTATGGGAACCTTTCCAACATTGAATTCACTTTTTCTATAGTCCTTCTTGATATACAGTGCTCCCTCGCTAATCCACAGTTCGGGTTCCGCAGATTCGCTGTATCACGGATTTTTTCATCCAGCCCGCCCTCCCTTTGCAGGCACAAAAGGGCCCAGTTTGAGTCATGTGACCTGGCCCGAGCTTCCTCCTCAGCCGCCTGCAGGCAGTGCCAGTAGGCCCTGCCTGCACCTCATCGCCCCAGGAACAACAAGGAAGACAGAACAGTATGTTTAAAGAGGAAAAGAGGGAGGGAGGGAGGCTATATTTATTGAAATAAATATAGTGCTGCTATATCACGGTTTTCCACTTTTTCCAGGCAGGCCTGGAACCTAACCCCTGTGAAAAGTGAGGGGACACTGTATATTAGTAGATCTTTGGGGTCCTGTGCAAGATTAAATCTAAATGGTGGTTTATATACCTCCTATAATCAAGATGTACAACTGTTCTCCTAATGCTTTCCGGGGAAATTGTGTTTTCCTTTTGATACTCTTCTAGTTCCTGAGCAGAGTAAAAAAAGTGCATATTAGAAAGATTGCTCGTTATTCCCTGGTGCGTGCTAATTTTATATATACAGTACTCAGATCACTACTAAACTTTCAGTATACTCATTGTAGGGGATTTTGAGCTAGATAAACTGCCTCTTCATAAGGCAGGCTTCTATATTACTGATGACTCATGGGATTTTATAGTTCTTGGCATGAATTGGCAGCAAGGAAGAATAAAGAGGAGAAAGAGGAAGATTGCAGCAAGACTGTTGTGTGCCTACATGACATGTAGCAATGGAGACTCAGTACTGTAATACTGTGCAAGCTTGGTGAACCAAATTACAAGGCCATTTGCAAGCCTAGTTTCAAATGAATAAGAACATAATTTTTAGTGTCTCAACCACACAGGTCCTGTTGAAACATTAAAAACTTGAACACATTTAAATAAAACATGGCTGAATATTATAATGAATGCCATTATATTCACCCTCGTGTATTAGGGGAACAAGTTCTGAGTTAATTTATTCAGGTGTAAATCAGAGCTGCTTTCATTTAAGTTTAAAAAATTATGGTGGAAAAGGCTAATGTAAGGGACAGCAGTTCATATATTACTTATGGAAGTGGCTCCATGTGGTAGGGTGGAAAATCAAGTTCTTAGGATATGTCAAGAGTTCCCTCTTTGGAAAAAAGGAAAGGAGGATAGAATCATAGAGTGGGAAAAGACCAAAGTGCCTTCCAGTTCAATCCCCTGCCATGAAGAAGCATCATAGGAACTTGTGGCATTTGAAGTCTGGAAAACTTTGAACACCACCATTTTATACTTGATGACTGCAACCATTATATTTCATTGATATCCTAGATTGGTCCATACAGGATTGCAGCCAAAAACTTTAAGAAGATGATCTTTATTTTTGTTGGTAGTGGTGGTGTTCTTGCTAACTCAGAGGTTGAGCTTACTTTCTAAAAATGAATGATAATTCAAGTAAGTTTTTTCTAAATTAACAACAAATGTTCACTAATACAAATATAATTTCTTGTTTTGTTCTCAATCATATACTACCACACCAATGTACACCATCCTGTGGCAAAGAATATTTCATGTGCAACTCTCCTCACCTTTCATCTCATATTACTCAAATTTTTAGAATCTGCCATAGATAAGAATCAAGGCTAAACAAAGTCCACAATGCAAAAGAAACCACTCACTCCAGTTGGACTTTCTACATCACAAAGAAATACTGTTTGTATTGAAATGCATTTTCCCTCCTTCTCCAATTTGATGATCTACATTATTTCATCATATGCCAGGTAAAATGCCAAATATATGTATATTAGTGGTGTCTGGCCACGTGTTGCTGTGGCTTATGGGAATGCTTTGTTGACCAGGTGTAATAGCAGTGAATAGCCTTGCAGCCTCGAAACCTGGCCATTTATGAGAATCCTTGTTTGATGAGCTGGAATACAATGGGCTTGCTACTTGGAAGCCTGGGTACTTGTGTTCTAGGGGAATGGTTTTTTGGGCTGCTAGAATTGCAATGAATAGCCTCGCTGCTTCAAAGCCTGACTGCTTGCTACCTAGGAGAATCTTTGGTTGGTCAGCTTCAATAGTACATAGAAGTATCATTGCTTCAAAGCCTGGCTGCCTTCTACCAAGGCTAATCATTTGTTCATCTGGTTGAATTGCACTGAATAGCTTTGCAACTTCAATGCCTGTCTGTGTTATACTTAGGGGAATCCTTGTTTGGTGAGCTGGAGTAGCACCTTTAATCAAAGAGCCTCTTTGAAGCCTGGCTACTTCCTTAGTAGGGGAATCATTATTTGGCCAGCTTGAATTGCACTGAATAGTCTTGCAGGTTAAAAGCCTGGTTGCTTTCTACATAGGGCATCCATGCTAAGCCAGGTTGAATGGGATGGAGTAGCCTCATGGCTTCAAAGTCTGAGGGTTTTATACTTAGGGGAAATCTTGGTTGGTCAGGATGAACAACACTGAATAGCCTTGCTGTTTGCAAGCCTGACCGCTTTCTACTTTGAGGAATCCTTGGTTGGCCAGGTTGAATAGCAATTAATAGTCTCAGTGTGGCAGGTATGAATGCTGAAATTAACCACCTTGTGTCAGAACCCTGCTACTAGAGCCTGTATGTGGCTCTGAGTTTCAGGGTCACTGACATTGATAAGACCCCTGCGTCTCAGGACTCGGAGAAGAAACGGCTGCTGGACTTGGCGGGGAATCTGTGCGGGGTTTTGCTGAGCGGGAAGAGACTTTTCAAATGAGGGGGAGGGTATATAAAGGATGGTTGGCTGGAGCCTCCCATTCTTGGCTTTTCTGATGTTTATGTTTCCTGCAGTAAAGTTTCTGGTGATATCACAGAGAGTCTCGTGTGTTCATTCAGGAGTGGCTGTAGTGAGCTGACACTAAGCCAAGAATTCGGACACCATCCCGCTGTAGCGGTGAGGTGCAACATGCAAGTGGAGGATGAAGAGCTCTTGGGCGCAGGAGGAGGAAGGTCGGGAAGGGCCACTCCCGAGCCGGACGCTGAGTTCCACCAGCTGGCGGCCCTGGCGTCATCCACCGCTTATGCCCAGCTGAATGGGGTAACCCAGAGGCGTGGAGTGGTGCAGGGAGACAGCACCGGAGGAGAGGAAGATTTACCTTCCCCAGCCCCACAAAGGATGGTGTTTCTGGAGGAGAGGATGTCGGCGATGGAGACCACCCTGGCAGTAATGTCGAGGGCGATGGAGCGCCTGGTGTTTTTGGCGGAGCCAGAGAGAGGAAGGGAACTTCGGGCTGGCTCAATGTGGGACATGAGCGTGGGAAGCAGCCAGGGCTTTGCAGACCTCCCAGCACCGAAGGGAAGGGAAATGCGAAAGGAGCCCGGCGCCCGGCCCAAGACCCAAACAAGCCTGACGCGGGTGGAGGAGAGTGACGACGAAGGGGAAAAGCCTCCGAGAATCCCGGCTACGCTCCCAGCTGAGACCCTAGTGCCCCTGGCGAATGCCGGGCGTGGCACAGGGCCAAGAGAAACAGCAGCGGGGCCCACTGGTCCGCAAGGGGGCTTGCAACGGGCGGAAGATTGGGGATTGCCGCCACAGGGACCCCTACCGAGACGAGAGTAACTAAGGATCGAGTTTGGGGGAGAGTCCTCTGAACTGGATTTTTTCCTTACCACGGTGAGGGGCTATATGGAGGACAATGCTCACACTTTTAGAACGGAATCCAGCCGGATCCGGGCCATTGGTGCAGTGTTGAAGAGGGGAGCGGCTAGCTGGTACGTTCAGCTGCACGCGTGGCGCGACCCATGTCTGGGGTCAGTCCAACGCTTTATGGGGGCCCTGGAGACCCGTTTCCGAGATCCATTGGAGCAGATCCGGGCGAGGGAGAAGTTGAAGACCATCTCCCAGGGGCAGAGGTCGGTATCTGAGTATGCGGAGGAATTCCAATGCCTCGCCGAAAAGGTGCCGGAATGGTCTGCAGTGACAAAGATGGAACTCTTCAAAGAGGGGCTCAGCCGGGAGATCCTCTCCTGGGCTGTGCACCGTGATGAGCCTGACACACTGCACGGATGGATTCAGTTGGCGGGGCGCGTCGAGACATCGCTGGCCCAGGCGAGGAGGCACCGAGGAGGGCTACAGCAACGGCCGCAGATGAAAGAGGGGAGCCGGAAGGAGGGATCAACCCCAACCGGGAGGAGAGTGGAGCCGAGAGGGAACGTGAGCGCCAGCAGGAGTGGCTGCTTCGTGTGCGGCCGGTTGGGCCACAGGGCTGCCGAGTGCTGGCAGAGAAAAGGGGAAGGCGGAGGCCCGCCCAAACCAAGAGCCGTGGCAGGAAAACGCGCCGAGGAAGAACCACCGATGAGGCACCATTCGGGGGGGTTGGTAAGTCAGGACAAAGCTATGATAGTGGTCCCCATTCAGCTTGAAAATGGCAGCAAACAAGCAACCTGCAAAGCGTTTGTGGATTGTGGATGTTCCAGGAACATCATTTCCCCTGAATTAGCCGGGGGATTGGGATGCGAAAGAACAAGCCTAGAATCCCCAATAGCATTTTCCCAGTTGGACGGATCCACAGCATCAGGATCGTTAGCTAGGCACAGTGCCGAAGATGTAAAGTGTAAGATAGGGAGTTGGGAAGGAAAGGTGTCATTTGTGATATCACAAATAGCCAACTATAATGTTATACTAGGCATGCCGTGGCTGGGGCAGGCCAACCCGCAAATCAACTGGGAGGATAAGAGCATGATTTTCGGGATGAGTTTGGAAGAAGGGAGCCAGGAAGTCGAGAGGGAGCGGGAAAAAGGGGGGAGGAAGACTCTATCAGAATAGCAGAACTGGCAGATAAATTACCCCCAGAGTATCGTGATTTTGTGGACGTGTTTGACGAGAAGGAAGCAGACAATTTCCCACCGAAGCGGAGGGTCGAAGTGAAAATAGAGCTAGTCCCAGGAGCAGAGCTTCCCAAGGCAAAGATATACCCGATGTCGGCTAGGGAAAAGGAGGAACTGAGAAAGTACATTGATAAAAACCTAGCGAGGGGTTTCATAGAACCTTCGAATTCCCCTTTAGGGGCACCTGTGTTGTTTAGGCGGAAAAAGGACCAAACGCTGAGGCTCTGCATTGACTACAGAGGCCTGAATGCAATCAGTACTGTAAATAAATACCCTCTACCCTTAGTGAAGGACTTGATCGCCCAGTTATCGGAGGGACAGATATTCACTAAATTGGATTTAATTGAGGCTTACCATAAATTGCAGATCAACCCAGAGGACAGGTGGAAGACGGCCTTCTCCTGCGCCTTCGGATTATTCAATTATTGTGTGCTCCCATTCGGTTTATGCGGGGGAGGGGCCGCGTTCATGCAATTAATCAACGAAGTGTTGCATCCATTATTGTACAAGGGAGTTTTCATTTTTTTGATGATATATTGATAATGTCTCGCACCAAGGAGCAACATGTAGAACTAGTCAGGGAAGTCCTACAAAAGTTGAGGGAAGCGAAGCTGTATGCGAAACTTGCCAAGTGTGAGTTCAATAAAGACCAGATAGACTTTCTGGGGTATAGGATTTCATCCCAGGGAGTGGCGATGGACCCTGCGAAGGTGGAAGATGCAAGGGGGTGGGAAGCCCCCAGAACACGGAAGCAGCTGCAATCCTTCCTGGGGCTCGCAAACTTCTATAGAACATTTATCAAGGACTTTGCGCGCCTCACTTTGCCATTAACTGATTTGTTAAAGACTAAAGGCAGGGGAGAAACAGCCAAAGTGAAGGCCCCTGGGGCCAAACTGACCTGGACAATAGAATGCCAGGAAGCTTTCGAAGCCCTAAAAAAGCGTTTTACTGAGGAGCCTGTCCTACAGCACCCTGATATGTCTAAGACCTTTGTAATACATTGCGATGCGTCAGACCGGGCATATGGGGCAGTCCTGCTGCAGAAAGACGAGGGGGGGAACCTGAAGCCATGTGGCTATATGTCGAAAAAGTTTAGCGATACAGAAAAAAACTGGCCGATTTGGTAGAGGGAAGCCTTAGCGATTCTGAAAGCACTAGAGTGCTGGAGACACTTTCTGGAAGGGAGTGGAATACTGTTTGAGGTGTGGTCTGATCATAAAAATTTACAATATCTGAGATCCCCTCGCAAACTATCAGCGAAGCAGATTAGATGGGCCCAATATTTCAGCCGTTTTGATTTCAGACTCAAGTTCTTCCAGGGGAAACACAACATACTCGCTGACGCTCTCTCTCGGATGCCTCAGCACGGGGGAGGAATTCAGGAATCTGAGGGGAGCCTTTTCCTAGATAAGCAATGGGGCCTGGCAGTACTGACTCGAGCACAAGCGGCCAAAGAAAACAAACGTACTGCCATTTCCACGGGGGGAGGAGAAATATGGGAGGAAGAGTTGAAGCGAGCATATGGAATGGACGAATGGTTACAAACGAACAAAGAACAGGGAGAACTGTGTGGGGATTTGGTGTTTGTTAATAAGAAATTGTATATTCCTGAATGTTTGAGACAAGAAATGTTAAGGAAATGCCACGATAACAAGGATGCAGGTCATCTAGGCCCTACCAGGACTATTAAACTGTTGGCCAAACAATGCTGGTGGCCCGGAATGAGGAAAGACGCCAGGGGGTACGTCACGCAGTGTGAATTATGTGCAGAGGGCAAAACGCCACCTGGGAAGCCCCAGGGGCTATTGCAGAAGGTGGTGGAGCCCACGAGGCCATGGGAATGCGTGGCAATGGATTTTGTAGGCGAACTACCCCTCAGCAGAGGCCACAGATACATTTGGACAATATTGGACCTATTCTCAAAACAGGCGCACTTTGTGGCCCTGCCAAAACTCCCCTCGGCTGAAAAGCTCGCGGATTTGTATGTAAAGCATGTATATCGCCTACATGGGTGCCCCGACAAAATAATTAGCGACCGGGGAGTCCAATTCACTGCAAAATTTTGGGGAAAATTCTTACAGCTGTTAGGAGCAGAAAGGAACCTGAGCTCGGCCTTTCATCCCGCGACCAACGGGGGGGTCGAACATACCCAACAAACACTGTGCCAATTCTTGAGGATGTACACCAATTATAGACAGGACGATTGGTCAGACCTTCTGCCGTTTGCTGAGATGGCATTTAACGGGGCCGTACATTCGGCCACAGGTCGTGCCCCATTCAAAATAGTATACGGACAGGAGGTGGCACCTTTCCCCAGGCTACCCGAGTGGAAGGAAGGAGAGGGCCAGACCGACAAGGAATGGCCGGCTAAAATTAAGCAAGGGTGGCAGAACGTGGTGGAGGCATTGCGGGAAACGCAAAAGAAGTACAAGCTCTTTGCAGATCGTAGGCGCCGAGAGGGGGACAAATTGGGCGAAGGAGATCTGGTTTGGCTGAGCACAAAAAACCTGAAATTGGGGTTCCCATCTAAGAAATTGGCTCCACGCTATATAGGGCCGTTCAGGGTGGCGAAAAGAATAAACAAAGTGACCTATCAGCTGAGGCTACCCAAGGACCTAGGAAAGGTACACCCGGTATTCCATTGCAGCCTGTTAAAAAAGTATAAAGGAACTCTGGACAGCGGAGAACAATAGTTGTGTTAAATCTTTTCCTTCCAGGACGAAGGGGAGGAGGACGCCATGTCAGAACCCTGCTACTAGAGCCTGTATTGGCTCTGAGTTTCAGGGTCACTGACATTGATAAGACACCTGCGTCTCAGGACTCGGAGAAGAAACTGCTGCTGGACTTGGCGGGGAATCTGCGCGGGGTTTTGCTGAGCGGGAAGAGACTTTTCAAATGAGGGGGAGGGTATATAAAGGATGGTTGGCCGGAGCCTCCCATTCTTGGCTTTTCTGATGTTTATGTTTCCTGCAGTAAAGTTTCTGGTGATATCACAGAGAGTCTCGTGTGTTCATTCAGGAGCGGCTGTAGTGAGCTGACACCTTGATTAGCATTTAATTACCTTGAAGCTTCAAAGCCTGGCTGCTTCCTGCCTGGGGGAATCCTTTGTTGGGAGGTGTTAGCTAGCACTGGGTGTTTCCTGTCTGGAATGTCCCTGTTTTCAGAGTGTTGCTCTTTATTTACTGTCCTGATTTTAGAGATTATATTGTTCTGTTTTATTATACCACAGTAATTTTTATATATTATATTTATAATCTTATATCCTCTGCTTTGAACTGTATTATATGAGGCCTCTTCTACACAACTGTATAAAATCCACACTGAACTGGATTAAATGGCAGTGTGGACTCAAGATAATCCAGTTAAGAGCAGATAGTGGATTATGTTCCTTGGCATTCTGAGTCTCCTTGTCTAAAAGTCAGAAAAGGGACCTGTTTGCACCGTCTCCCTCCCCTTAGGTCCTGGAATGTTTACACTTTGTCCTTTGACCCAAAGCACTTTAGAACTATGTCATTGCACTTTAGTTTAGGTAGTCCTGTCATGCCATCCCCTCCACCAACCTGGTGGCCCATTTTATCTTACTTTATTTTGACTGTTTTTATTTTTAACTGATTTATATGTTAATTGAGTTTTTTTGATTTACTGTATTGTTTTGGTTAAGGTAACTGTTTGTATAACTGCTGGTTTTAACTGTCTTTGTATTTTAATGTGTTTTAACTGATTTATTGTTTTGTATTTCGGGCTTCTGACCCATGTAGCTGCCCCGAGTCCCTGCCGGGAGATGTTGGCGGGGTAGAAAAATAAAGTATTATTATTATTATTATTATTATTATTATTATTATTATTATTATTATATTCTGGGTTATATAGCTGTGTGGAAGGGCCTTGGGTCTACATTGCCATATAATCCAGTTCAAATCAGATAATCTGTATTTTATAGGCAGTGTGGAAGAGGCTTAACTGAACCCTGGCTGTCCCCCGGCACCATTGTGGCAGAGGCGGTTACTAGGAGATGAAGTGGGCGGGGCCTAAAGGGGGCAGGGCCTACCTTTCTGACTAGCAGCCAGGGTTGAAAACAGCTCTTCCTTATCCTCTAATTTGGACTTTATTTTGTTTGAAAGACATAGATTGAATGACTATGTCTTTTTTGGCCAAACTTTTTTGTCCTGCAAAATTTAGGGGCAGCCCTACAATTTTCTCCCTTTTTCTCATCATTTCCACAATTTCTTCTTCCACAAAGTACCTCTCACTCCAAGACAGTTGGACAAGAAGAGGCAGACCTTTGTTATTTAATACTTAATGGTGCTTATGGCTGTATTATTGTAGAAAGGAGCTCTAAAGGACTTAATATTTCATAATACCATATGTGAAACTGAGCTTGGAAAAGAAAATAGCTCTATCCAATTGGCAATTAGTTTTCAATGAAAAATATATGAATAAGACGGAAGACAGCATAGGGATAAGTTTTATACATGACAGGGAGAAGCAGAATATGTGGCAATTTATTTTTAGTAGCCTTAAACTATTTCTAACTTTATTTCAAGATGACAAAGTAGAGTCAACTTACACAAACATTGGTGTGACTCGGCTATTTCTATTTAATATTCGGCTCCTTCAGCCAATGTGTTCTCAAGATGGCTTGTAGTTCAACATTTTAAAAAATGAAATAAAGATATAGATGAAGATAAATGAAATAGATAGATAATATGCAGTTAGATGGATTAGAGGGTTAAAATACCACAATCAGATAAAACATTACTTACAATATTATTCTCAATATAATATATTATAGCAGCCATTATTTTAAAAGCTTAAGGTTTTTCAAAAAATACTTTAGAAAATAAAAAAATGAAAAGCTTGGATGAATACAAATGTCTCAAACACATAGCACCAAAAAACATCAAGTTTGGTGCCAAGGCTCCTTTCCTGATGAGGACATAGCAAAAGTCAGAATAGCATGATACTCAACCTCAGCTCCTCAAAGAAATCACTACAGTCAGCTGGAAAAAGTGAAGAATGGAAAGTAATCTTTGCAGTAAGAAAATGTATATAGCAGACGTATGCCTATAGGCTTGTTTAGCGAGTCACTGAACATCTGGGAGGATAATGGCAACTCTCTTCTCCCAACTTCATCTTCTGCTGTCCCTCCTCTCCTAACTTCTTGGAAACTGGCCTCCAAGGGTCTTGAGGCAAATGCATGGGCAGAGCATTCACTCTCACAATGTAGGATTGTGGCCTCAGTCTCTTTGACTGGATTGTCTCATATCTACTGAACAATACATTAAAGATTCTCCAGCCCTAGATTGTAAGTGAAGACCAGCTTTAGGAAACTCTGTGTCAAAATCTGGAATATTCACCACCAAATTCTATGTTAGATAACAGCCACTGCCACCAGGCAACAGTATGCCCTTGGGAAAAATATGGGGAAATTGAGGTGTGATCCTTACAAAAGGTGGTTAGAATGGCAAACTATCTCAGGCCTTGCATTATAAAACTCAGCTCTAACCAGTACTCAACAGAATTATATTGGTAAGTGGGCCAGTTCTACAGCTTTTTGTTGAAGAGAGGGATCCCATTAGGTCCCATTTCAGATTTAGACACCCTTCAAATGTCCAGATTTGGCAAGGATTACCCCAATTAATCTTGTCACTCCACTTTTTCAGGTGGTTTTAACATGTCCCAGTTTGTGTCTCCCAATCCCACCCTTCATCCTTGCATTCTTCATGTGGTTCAAATTCAGGGAGAGAGGAGAAAATAGAATCTTTCCAGGAGCCTCAGTCAAAAGCAAACTGCTGCACTCTCACCATCTTGCCTTTTTTCACTGTAAATACCCTTTGCCATCTTGGTTACATTCTGATGTTGCTTGACCATATGTCCTAGTTTTCATTTGTGAAATGGTAGAAATGCTAAATGATTCCTCCCCTGCCCCCATGAGCCAATTAGGTCTCCAGCAAGAATACATATTATGTTACCAGGAAGGTTTTTTTCCACCAATAGAATGGCATTTCTGCCCCATGCTAATTCCTTACAAGTAAAGTATTTGGAGGATTCTATTGCTCTCACGATTATTTTGCATTTTGATAAATGTCAAACATAATACCATTTATCAGCATACACATATTTTGGGATCATATTTGAATATTCATCTTTTTCATTGCACTTCCAAGTTATCAAAGATTACAAAGCACACAAATCCAAAAATAGTTAGAAATTATACACACACACACACACACACAAATTCATCTATTCTAGCTTACGTTGAAAAAATAATTTTTCAATTAACATTTCAAAAAGAGAATATTTAAGAGGCAAAGAATGAATCAGGTCTGAGGTGCCTGTATAATATGAATGCCCCAGCATTAAGATAAGTTAAAAGACAAATTGAATACATAGCTCATCTCCATTGGAAAGCTACCACTGCTAGTCTTTATGACAGCTACTTTCAATCTAGGCTATTAATGCAAAAACAATAAATAATGATAGAGATTAGTAAAGGTAAAGGCTTTTCCCTGACATTTAGTTGCGTCCAACTCTGGAGGTTGGTGCTCATCTCCATTTCTACACTGAAGAGCTGGCATTGTCCGTAGACACCTCCAAGATCATGTGACCATCATGCCTGCTTGGAGCATCGTTACCTTCCCGCCGGAGCAGTACATAATAATCCACTCATATTTCCATGTTCAAACTGCTAGGTTGGCAGAAGCTAGGGCTAACAGCGGGGGCTCACCCCACTCCCCGGATTCAAACCACCCACCCTTCAATCAGAAAGTTCAGCAGCTAAGCAGATTAACCCTCTGTGCCACCATGTCTACTTTAAGAAATTGCTTTAAGATAAAATATATACATGCATTTAAAAAAAATTATGTTGTCTTCTAGACTTCCCTATAATGTCTGATCTGAGGAGAATATAAACAACAACAACAACAACAACAACAACAACAACAACCAACATTTTAGAGTATTAAAGTTGAGGTAGACAAAGTAAAGCAAAAAGACACATTAGAATGGGGAAAAAACATTTGTACTATATATTTACTCAACCTTGTTTTACTCATTTCTTCATATTTTGTATAGATTATTGCTGTCTTTTTGGCCCACTAGTTCTTTTAAATTGGTATGAAAGACTGCTTTCTGGCAGGTTAAGTATAACAACCCAAGAAAAAAGGTTACTTGTGAAATAATGCTATAGTGGTTGCATGTATTTTACTTACAAACACAGAATCCTTTTGCCCATAGTTATTTATTCAGTTTGCTTCAGGCAACAGCTTATCAAGTTAGATATGTATGTATTACCTTAGAGCTATAAATCCATGATTTTTATATCGTTGCATACAAAGACAAATAGTATGGTAGTTTTTCCCCAATGCAAGACAAAAGAAATATCCCTCCCAAATCTTTGTGGAAGAATTATTTGGTGGAGAAAAGCACACAGGTGTTTAGTTTGTTTTTTGTTCAGAAAAAATGGTTCCCTGTACAAGAAGCAGTGTTTCTGCAAATTTCACTTTTTGGAACAAAAAGTGTGTTATAGAAAAAATGGTGAATGATAGGATACAAAGTGTCCACGTAACCACTTGAAAAGGTGGGGCATAGGTTTCAAAAAATTACCTCTCCCAGCACACAAACAGCTCCCAACCTCAGTCATTCACAAGATGGCAACCCCACAACATAAGGGTTATTGAAATATTCTGTATTTGTACAGTTATTTTTGAATTTTTTTCTGGCTCAAAACAGTAAGACCTAAAAACTTGATATCTCATTAAACCGTTCATAACATTTTGTGTAGCTGCGACATCTTGCCATTGTGAAAAAGACTGGGATCCATCATTTTGAAACACTGTGTGTGTATGAGTGTAGAAATCATGTGTGTGTGTGTGTGTGTGTGTGTGTGTGTGAGAGAGAGAGAGAGAGAGAGAGAGAGAGAGAGAGAGAGAGAGAGAGAGAGAGAGAGAGAGAGAGAGAATTTTTGTATAATTTAAGAATCAACTTTAGAAATTGTGGTTTTTTTAAAAAAATTATGTCAACAAGAAACATCTACAATCCTGTGGATGTTCATTAGGAAAAAGTCTAATGCTACTGTTTGTGCCTGAAAATTTAACTTTTCTGCCATATTTTTTTAAAAAGAGGAGGCCATCAAAGAAGCAGCACTGCCCACATCTGAGAGGAACAAGCTGGGGTTAATGTATTTCTACTCACGTTGAATTGGTTCTGCTCTAGTAGCAAATTTGCTGGCAAGTATACATCTTATTTTATTTGTAGGATAGGATGCAGGTGTCATTTAGCTCTCAAGTCTAAACTTCTTGGGATTTTTCCCCCCTCCACAACAGATGGTATTCCATCCACATGCTGCTCTGAGGGAATTGTGCTGATTTTACTGATTGCTAGGTTTTTCCTGTACTAAATCATAATTGTTTCTCAGCATATAATCAGGGTCTGTTTTTAAAAAAATAGTCCAAAGATACATGCTACATTAAATATGTGAACAAAAATGACTGGTTTAAAACAAAATCTTTTTTTATCTTTTAGGACAGCTACCCCCAAGCAGGTTGCAGACAGATATTCTATGGCACCTTTATTGTACCCTAGTGTTATGACATTGTGCATTGCTATAGCAGTTGCCATTCCAAAACAGAACCCCTTTACACTACAGAATTATACCATTATCATTCCACTGTAACTGTCACGGTAATTCTGTGTTTCCAGTTTGGTGGAGCATATCCTGAGAATGCTAAAGGCATTTATGTAAACTACATATTTCAGGATTCAACAAGCATGGAGCCATGGCAGTTGAAGTGAAACCATAGCACTACAAAGGTATAGTGTGGAAAGTCTCTAGAAGTGAATAGAAATTGTTTATACTGTGGTTTTTGGGGAAAAACTTAAAAGCAACTTTTCCTATTGATTTTATGACAAAAAGGTGAGATGTTGAAAAGAAATTGTGTAAAAAGGCATAATTGGCAGATTGGCCAAACTCTCTGGAGAAGTTTTGAACACTTAGTTTTAATCTTTTGCATTTTAACATTTCTTTGGTACTGAATTAGGGTAATTCAACATTTGCAGAAAAAGTATGATATAAATCTGCCCATGCTCTCCTCTTAAACATGGTCAGTGAAAACAATGAAAATTTTTATTCATTTTTTAAAAAACTTACCAAATAAATGCTGAAAACATTTAATGTACTCCCATGACCTATATACAAGCGAACAAAATTATCAATAAAAATAAAAATTAGATACAACTAGATACATTACTAACTCTTCCACAGAGATGCTGAACTTTTAAAAAAGACACAATCATCCAACTGCTGCACAATCATTATCTTGTATGCATGGAAGTGCAATTCTGTGTCAAGTATGTACCTTAGGGACTGACTCGACATCTGAAAAGTTGCTGCATTGTGCAGCAAGAACTGCTCACTCACTGCTTCCATGTTTTCAGGTGTCCGTATGTTTTGAGGAAAGCCAGGTGGCTTCCTCCTGATCAAGTTTCCTGTGGTGTGAAACACATGAACCCATTGCAGTAGAGTGTTGCAACTGGGTACTGCTCCATGTTGCATAACATTGAAGAGTTGTCTGAAGAGACATTGTACAATCTCTACGGATTCACCATTTTTTAAAAACTGCACCACTGCAAACACATGATACTCTGCAGTCCACAGTGCCATGGCTACTGAAATGGCAATGTCTGTGCTGGCGGCTGGTGGAGGGGGATGACTGTTGCTCCTCCCCTTCCAATGTACTACTCATTTGAAAAGCATGAATTTCC
Source organism: Anolis carolinensis (assembly GCF_035594765.1). NCBI lineage: Eukaryota > Metazoa > Chordata > Lepidosauria > Squamata > Anolidae > Anolis > Anolis carolinensis. The sequence goes on along the minus strand of NC_085842.1, from coordinate 49,803,441 downwards.
TCTGCCCCACCCTATGTATTCTAACAATCTTTGGGGAATTTATTCATTGTGGTTATTTATGAGCTAGTAGTATGTTAATAAATGTTGGATTGTGATTATACAATCTTTTTTAAAAGACTAAAATATCAGGCAGAAAGTGAGAGAACTGTAGATTTATCTTTTATGTTTGCTTTAGTATGTCTTTTTGTGTAAATCTCTGTGTATTAGTTTGTTTTATTTTGTATGTTCTATGTCTATGTTTTTTGTGTTGTTTGTAGTATATTTTTGTCATACTGTAGTTATATTAATTGGAAAGCAGATTAGTAGAGTTTAAAAATGTACAGTTTTATAATTTATTTGCTTATTTTAGTACATTTGTATTACAGTTTTTTCAATAAAAATAATATTTTAAATCAGTAA